>NW_028249299.1:0-600000 GCF_964263255.1 Lissotriton vulgaris
TTACCTGAACTGGACGCAGCTTCTGCCGCTTGCGGCTTGTCTATCCCCGCCAACGGCGCAGCCACTCTAGCTGCCTCTCTCTTCTCACGAAGCCCTTTTATCAGCGCCTGTGCCTCGGCAGCCGTGGCGCCATCACTACTATCCCCCAACCAAGCTGCTAGCTGTGCTGCCAGCTCGGGGGGCATGTCATCCTTGGGTGTCGGGGTGACGACAACGGGGATTGGATTCCCCTCCATTGGAACTGGGATCGGCGCTTCGAGCGGTGCGGAGGGAACCGGGACGTCTCCACCGGCTGGAACCCTTTTCGGCCTCTTAGGTCTACCCCCAGCCGGCGCAGGGCCCGAACCCTCCTCCCCGTCTCGCTCCGCCAACCGTTTCTTTATCTCGGACATTTCTTTGCAAAGGTTCCGGACCATCTGGTCGGTCGTCAGTTTCTTCACGACTTTCTTTGGCATCTCTCCGAGGAAGTATCTAGAAGACAAAGAACAAGATCAAAACGCTCAAAATTGGCTCTTCGTTCTGTCCCGAGCTCACGTGTAGCGAGGAGGTGCAGCTTCGGAGCACAAGAACAAGAGGACGTCTTCTGGTCTTGCGTCTCTTTTTATCCGTCTTCAGGGCGGGCGTAAACCCGCCCCTGCCCGTCCCGGGGGCGGGGCTGGCTACGTCAGTGTCTAGGCCGGCCCACTCTAGGGCGGGAAAAAGCGCGCCCCGGCTACGCCGCTTCGGGCATACCAGCCGAGACGCGCCTCCCGCCAAAAAATGGCTTCCCGGGGGGATCGAGGCACTCCGCCATACGTTCGGGGGGACCGAGTGGTCGCCCCTTTCCATACGTCATGCTTCAGAAATGTGGAAAATGGTCCGTTTTCAAATGTTTTATTTTTGAACGTCAGTTCACATTTGTAGGTGGATCATCAGTGTTAGAGCTAAAATTAGCATGTTTAAAGTGATTTTCATGCTTCCAGGAGCCCTAAACACAAGATTTATGGAATGGTTAAAATTGCATGAAAATGGCCAATTTACTCACTCTGAGTTCTCAAAAAGGGTTTCTTCACCCCGGGAAGTTAATTAAATACCATTTGGAGGCATTTAATGTTCGAGCAGAAACGGCTGATTTTCGACAAAAGAGATAACACCCCCCCCCATAACGTCATGCTTCAGAAATGTGGAAAATGGTCCGTTTTCAAATGTTTTATTTTTGAACGTCAGTTCACATTTGCAGGTGGATCATCAGTGTTAGAGCTAAAATTAGCATGTTTAAAGTGATTTTCATGCTTCCAGGGGCTCGGGAAGTGAATTAAATACTATTTGGAGGCATTTAATGTTCAATCAAAAACAGCTGATTTTTGACAAAAGAGATAACACCCCCCCATTACGTCATGCTTCAGAAATGTGGAAAATGGTCCGTTTTAAAATGTTTTATTTTTGAATGTCAGTTCACATTTGTAGGTGGATCATCAGTGTTGGAGCTAAAATTAGCATGTTTAAAGTGATTTTCATGCTTCCAGGGGCCCTAAACACAAGATTTATGGAATGGTTAAAAGTGCATGAAAATGGCTAATTTACTCACTCTGAGTTCTCAAAAAGGGTTTCTTCACCCCGTGAAGTTAATTAAATACCATTTGGAGGCATTTAATGTTCGAGCAAAAACGGCTGATTTTCGACAAAAGAGATAACACCCCCCCATTACGTCATGCTTCAGAAATGTGGAAAATGGTCAGTTTTCAAATGTTTTATTTTTGAACGTCAGTTCACATTTGTAGGTGGATCATCAGTGTTAGAGCTAAAATTAGCATGTGTAAAGTGATTTTCATGCTTCCAGGGGCCCTAAACACAAGATTTATGGAATGGTTAAAAGTGCATGAAAATGGCCAATTTACTCACTCTGAGTTCTTAAAAAGGGTTTCTTCACCCCGGGAAGTTAATTAAATACCATTTGGAGGCATTTAATGTTTGAGCAAAAACTGCTGATTTTCGACAAAAGAGATAACACCCCCCCATTACGTCATGCTTCAGAAATGTGGAAAATGGTCCGTTTTCAAATGTTTTATTTTTGAACGTCAGTTCACATTTGTAGGTGGATCATCAGTGTTAGAGCTAAAATTAGCATGTTTAAAGTGATTTTCATGCTTCCAGGGGCTCGGGAAGTGAATTAAATACTATTTGGAGGCATTTAATGTTCAAGCAAAAACAGCTGATTTTTGACAAAAGAGATAACACCCCCCCATTACGTCATGCTTCAGAAATGTGGAAAATGGTCCGTTTTCAAATGTTTTATTTTTGAACGTCAGTTCACATTTGTAGGTGGATCATCAGTGTTAGAGCTAAAATTAGCATGTTTAAAGTGATTTTCATGCTTCCAGGGGCCCTAAACACAAGATTTATGGAATGGTTAAAAGTGCATGAAAATGGCCAATTTACTCACTCTGAGTTCTCAAAAAGGGTTTCTTCACCCCGGGAAGTTAATTAAATACCATTTGGAGGCATTTAATGTTCGAGCAAAAACTGCTGATTTTCGACAAAAGAGATAACACCCCCCCATTACGTCATGCTTCAGAAATGTGGAAAATGGTCCGTTTTCAAATGTTTTATTTTTGAACGTCAGTTCACATTTGTAGGTGGATCATCAGTGTTAGAGCTAAAATTAGCATGTTTAAAGTGATTTTCATGCTTCCAGGTGCTCGGGAAGTGAATTAAATACTATTTGGAGGCATTTAATGTTCAAGCAAAAACAGCTGATTTTTGACAAAAGAGATAACACCCCCCCATTACGTCATGCTTCAGAAATGTGAAAATGGTCCGTTTTCAAATGTTTTATTTTTGAACGTCAGTTCACATTTGTAGGTGGATCATCAGTGTTAGAGCTAAAATTAGCATGTTTAAAGTGATTTTCATGCTTCCAGGGGCCCTAAACACAAGATTTCTGGAATGGTTAAAAGTGCATGAAAATGGCCAATTTACTCACTCTGAGTTCTCAAAAAGGGTTTCTTCACCCCGGGAAGTTAATTAAATACCATTTGGAGGCATTTAATGTTCGAGCAAAAACGGCTGATTTTCGACAAAAGAGATAACACCCCCCCATTACGTCATGCTTCAGAAATGTGGAAAATGGTCCGTTTTCAAATGTTTTATTTATGAACATCAGTTCACATTTGTAGGTGGATCATCAGTGTTAGAGCTAAAATTAGCATGTTTAAAGTGATTTTCATGCTTCCAGGGGCTCGGGAAGTGAATGAAATACTATTTGGAGGCATTTAATGTTCAATCAAAAACAGCTGATTTTTGACAAAAGAGATAACACCCCCCCATTACGTCATGCTTCAGAAATGTGGAAAATGGTCCGTTTTCAAATGTTTTATTTTTGAACGTCAGTTCACATTTGTAGGTGGATCATCAGTGTTAGAGCTAAAATTAGCATGTTTAAAGTGATTTTCATGCTTCCAGGGGCCCTAAACACAAGATTTATGGAATGGTTAAAAGTGCATGAAAATGGCCAATTTACTCACTCTGAGTTCTCAAAAAGGGTTTCTTCACCCCGGGAAGTTAATTAAATACCATTTGGAGGCATTTAATGTTCGAGCAAAAACGGCTGATTTTCGACAAAAGAGATAACACCCCCCATTACGTCATGCTTCAGAAATGTGGAAAATGGTCCGTTTTCAAATGTTTTATTTTTGAACGTCAGTTCACATTTGTAGGTGGATCATCAGTGTTAGAGCTAAAATTAGCATGTTTAAAGTGATTTTCATGCTTCCAGGGGCTCGGGAAGTGAATTAAATACTATTTGGAGGCATTTAATGTTCAAGCAAAAACAGCTGATTTTTGACAAAAGAGATAACACCCCCCCATTACGTCATGCTTCAGAAATGTGGAAAATGGTCCGTTTTCAAATGTTTTATTTTTGAACGTCAGTTCACATTTGTAGGTGGATCATCAGTGTTAGAGCTAAAATTAGCATGTTTAAAGTGATTTTCATGCTTCCAGGGGCCCTAAACACAAGATTTATGGAATGGTTAAAAGTGCATGAAAATGGCCAATTTACTCACTCTGAGTTCTCAAAAAGGGTTTCTTCACCCCGGGAAGTTAATTAAATACCATTTGGAGGCATTTAATGTTCGAGCAAAAACGGCTGATTTTCGACAAAAGAGATAACACCCCCCCATTACGTCATGCTTCAGAAATGTGGAAAATGGTCCGTTTTCAAATGTTTTATTTTTGAACATCAGTTCACATTTGTAGGTGGATCATCAGTGTTAGAGCCTAAATTAGCATGTTTAAAGTGATTTTCATGCTTCCAGGGGCTCGGGAAGTGAATTAAATACTATTTGGAGGCATTTAATGTTCAATCAAAAACAGCTGATTTTTGACAAAAGAGATAACACTCCCCCATTACGTCATGCTTCAGAAATGTGGAAAATGGTCCGTTTTCAAATGTTTTATTTTTTAACGTCAGTTCACATTTGTAGGTGGATCATCAGTGTTAGAGCTAAAATTAGAATGTTTAAAGTGATTTTCATGCTTCCAGGGGCCCTAAACACAAGATTTATGGAATGGTTAAAAGTGCATGAAAATGGCCAATTTACTCACTCTGAGTTCTCAAAAAGGGTTTCTTCACCCCGGGAAGTTAATTAAATACCATTTGGAGGCATTTAATGTTCGAGCAAAAACGGCTGATTTTCGACAAAAGAGATAACACCCCCCCATTACGTCATGCTTCAGAAATGTGGAAAATGGTCCGTTTTCAAATGTTTTATTTTTGAACGTCAGTTCACATTTGTAGGTGGATCATCAGTGTTAGAGCTAAAATTAGCATGTTTAAAGCGATTTTCATGCTTCCAGGGGCTCGGGAAGTGAATTAAATACTATTTGGAGGCATTTAATGTTCAATCAAAAACAGCTGATTTTTGACAAAAGAGATAACACCCCCCCATTACGTCATGCTTCAGAAATGTGGAAAATGGTCCGTTTTCAAATGTTTTATTTTTGAACGTCAGTTCACATTTGTAGGTGGATCATCAGTGTTAGAGCTAAAATTAGCATGTTTAAAGTGATTTTCATGCTTCCAGGGGCCCTAAACACAAGATTTATGGAATGGTTAAAAGTGCATGAAAATGGCCAATTTACTCACTCTGAGTTCTCAAAAAGGGTTTCTTCACCCCGGGAAGTTAATTAAATACCATTTGGAGGCATTTAATGTTCGAGCAGAAACGGCTGATTTTCGACAAAAGAGATAACACCCCCCCATTACGTCATGCTTCAGAAATGTGGAAAATGGTCCGTTTTCAAATGTTTTATTTTTGAACGTCAGTTCACATTTGTAGGTGGATCATCAGTGTTAGAGCTAAAATTAGCATGTTTAAAGTGATTTTCATGCTTCCAGGGGCTCGGGAAGTGAATTAAATACTATTTGGAGGCATTTAATGTTCAATCAAAAACAGCTGATTTTTGACAAAAGAGATAACACCCCCCCATTACGTCATGCTTCAGAAATGTGGAAAATGGTCCGTTTTAAAATGTTTTATTTTTGAATGTCAGTTCACATTTGTAGGTGGATCATCAGTGTTGGAGCTAAAATTAGCATGTTTAAAGTGATTTTCATGCTTCCAGGGGCCCTAAACACAAGATTTATGGAATGGTTAAAAGTGCATGAAAATGGCTAATTTACTCACTCTGAGTTCTCAAAAAGGGTTTCTTCACCCCGGGAAGTTAATTAAATACCATTTGGAGGCATTTAATGTTCGAGCAAAAACGGCTGATTTTCGACAAAAGAGATAACACCCCCCCATTACGTCATGCTTCAGAAATGTGGAAAATGGTCAGTTTTCAAATGTTTTATTTTTGAACGTCAGTTCACATTTGTAGGTGGATCATCAGTGTTAGAGCTAAAATTAGCATGTTTAAAGTGATTTTCATGCTTCCAGGGGCCCTAAACACAAGATTTATGGAATGGTTAAAAGTGCATGAAAATGGCCAATTTACTCACTCTGAGTTCTCAAAAAGGGTTTCTTCACCCCGGGAAGTTAATTAAATACCATTTGGAGGCATTTAATGTTCGAGCAAAAACTGCTGATTTTCGACAAAAGAGATAACACCCCCCCATTACGTCATGCTTCAGAAATGTGGAAAATGGTCCGTTTTCAAATGTTTTATTTTTGAACGTCAGTTCACATTTGTAGGTGGATCATCAGTGTTAGAGCTAAAATTAGCATGTTTAAAGTGATTTTCATGCTTCCAGGGGCTCGGGAAGTGAATTAAATACTATTTGGAGGCATTTAATGTTCAAGCAAAAACAGCTGATTTTTGACAAAAGAGATAACACCCCCCCATTACGTCATGCTTCAGAAATGTGAAAATGGTCCGTTTTCAAATGTTTTATTTTTGAACGTCAGTTCACATTTGTAGGTGGATCATCAGTGTTAGAGCTAAAATTAGCATGTTTAAAGTGATTTTCATGCTTCCAGGGGCCCTAAACACAAGATTTCTGGAATGGTTAAAAGTGCATGAAAATGGCCAATTTACTCACTCTGAGTTCTCAAAAAGGGTTTCTTCACCCCGGGAAGTTAATTAAATACCATTTGGAGGCATTTAATGTTCGAGCAAAAACGGCTGATTTTCGACAAAAGAGATAACACCCCCCCATTACGTCATGCTTCAGAAATGTGGAAAATGGTCCGTTTTCAAATGTTTTATTTATGAACATCAGTTCACATTTGTAGGTGGATCATCAGTGTTAGAGCTAAAATTAGCATGTTTAAAGTGATTTTCATGCTTCCAGGGGCTCGGGAAGTGAATGAAATACTATTTGGAGGCATTTAATGTTCAATCAAAAACAGCTGATTTTTGACAAAAGAGATAACACCCCCCCATTACGTCATGCTTCAGAAATGTGGAAAATGGTCCGTTTTCAAATGTTTTATTTTTGAACGTCAGTTCACATTTGTAGGTGGATCATCAGTGTTAGAGCTAAAATTAGCATGTTTAAAGTGATTTTCATGCTTCCAGGGGCCCTAAACACAAGATTTATGGAATGGTTAAAAGTGCATGAAAATGGCCAATTTACTCACTCTGAGTTCTCAAAAAGGGTTTCTTCACCCCGGGAAGTTAATTAAATACCATTTGGAGGCATTTAATGTTCGAGCAAAAACGGCTGATTTTCGACAAAAGAGATAACACCCCCCATTACGTCATGCTTCAGAAATGTGGAAAATGGTCCGTTTTCAAATGTTTTATTTTTGAACGTCAGTTCACATTTGTAGGTGGATCATCAGTGTTAGAGCTAAAATTAGCATGTTTAAAGTGATTTTCATGCTTCCAGGGGCTCGGGAAGTGAATTAAATACTATTTGGAGGCATTTAATGTTCAAGCAAAAACAGCTGATTTTTGACAAAAGAGATAACACCCCCCCATTACGTCATGCTTCAGAAATGTGGAAAATGGTCCGTTTTCAAATGTTTTATTTTTGAACGTCAGTTCACATTTGTAGGTGGATCATCAGTGTTAGAGCTAAAATTAGCATGTTTAAAGTGATTTTCATGCTTCCAGGGGCCCTAAACACAAGATTTATGGAATGGTTAAAAGTGCATGAAAATGGCCAATTTACTCACTCTGAGTTCTCAAAAAGGGTTTCTTCACCCCGGGAAGTTAATTAAATACCATTTGGAGGCATTTAATGTTCGAGCAAAAACGGCTGATTTTCGACAAAAGAGATAACACCCCCCCATTACGTCATGCTTCAGAAATGTGGAAAATGGTCCGTTTTCAAATGTTTTATTTTTGAACATCAGTTCACATTTGTAGGTGGATCATCAGTGTTAGAGCCTAAATTAGCATGTTTAAAGTGATTTTCATGCTTCCAGGGGCTCGGGAAGTGAATTAAATACTATTTGGAGGCATTTAATGTTCAATCAAAAACAGCTGATTTTTGACAAAAGAGATAACACTCCCCCATTACGTCATGCTTCAGAAATGTGGAAAATGGTCCGTTTTCAAATGTTTTATTTTTTAACGTCAGTTCACATTTGTAGGTGGATCATCAGTGTTAGAGCTAAAATTAGAATGTTTAAAGTGATTTTCATGCTTCCAGGGGCCCTAAACACAAGATTTATGGAATGGTTAAAAGTGCATGAAAATGGCCAATTTACTCACTCTGAGTTCTCAAAAAGGGTTTCTTCACCCCGGGAAGTTAATTAAATACCATTTGGAGGCATTTAATGTTCGAGCAAAAACGGCTGATTTTCGACAAAAGAGATAACACCCCCCCATTACGTCATGCTTCAGAAATGTGGAAAATGGTCCGTTTTCAAATGTTTTATTTTTGAACGTCAGTTCACATTTGTAGGTGGATCATCAGTGTTAGAGCTAAAATTAGCATGTTTAAAGCGATTTTCATGCTTCCAGGGGCTCGGGAAGTGAATTAAATACTATTTGGAGGCATTTAATGTTCAATCAAAAACAGCTGATTTTTGACAAAAGAGATAACACCCCCCCATTACGTCATGCTTCAGAAATGTGGAAAATGGTCCGTTTTCAAATGTTTTATTTTTGAACGTCAGTTCACATTTGTAGGTGGATCATCAGTGTTAGAGCTAAAATTAGCATGTTTAAAGTGATTTTCATGCTTCCAGGGGCCCTAAACACAAGATTTATGGAATGGTTAAAAGTGCATGAAAATGGCCAATTTACTCACTCTGAGTTCTCAAAAAGGGTTTCTTCACCCCGGGAAGTTAATTAAATACCATTTGGAGGCATTTAATGTTCGAGCAGAAACGGCTGATTTTCGACAAAAGAGATAACACCCCCCCATTACGTCATGCTTCAGAAATGTGGAAAATGGTCCGTTTTCAAATGTTTTATTTTTGAACGTCAGTTCACATTTGTAGGTGGATCATCAGTGTTAGAGCTAAAATTAGCATGTTTAAAGTGATTTTCATGCTTCCAGGGGCTCGGGAAGTGAATTAAATACTATTTGGAGGCATTTAATGTTCAATCAAAAACAGCTGATTTTTGACAAAAGAGATAACACCCCCCCATTACGTCATGCTTCAGAAATGTGGAAAATGGTCCGTTTTAAAATGTTTTATTTTTGAATGTCAGTTCACATTTGTAGGTGGATCATCAGTGTTGGAGCTAAAATTAGCATGTTTAAAGTGATTTTCATGCTTCCAGGGGCCCTAAACACAAGATTTATGGAATGGTTAAAAGTGCATGAAAATGGCTAATTTACTCACTCTGAGTTCTCAAAAAGGGTTTCTTCACCCCGGGAAGTTAATTAAATACCATTTGGAGGCATTTAATGTTCGAGCAAAAACGGCTGATTTTCGACAAAAGAGATAACACCCCCCCATTACGTCATGCTTCAGAAATGTGGAAAATGGTCAGTTTTCAAATGTTTTATTTTTGAACGTCAGTTCACATTTGTAGGTGGATCATCAGTGTTAGAGCTAAAATTAGCATGTTTAAAGTGATTTTCATGCTTCCAGGGGCCCTAAACACAAGATTTATGGAATGGTTAAAAGTGCATGAAAATGGCCAATTTACTCACTCTGAGTTCTCAAAAAGGGTTTCTTCACCCCGGGAAGTTAATTAAATACCATTTGGAGGCATTTAATGTTCGAGCAAAAACTGCTGATTTTCGACAAAAGAGATAACACCCCCCCATTACGTCATGCTTCAGAAATGTGGAAAATGGTCCGTTTTCAAATGTTTTATTTTTGAACGTCAGTTCACATTTGTAGGTGGATCATCAGTGTTAGAGCTAAAATTAGCATGTTTAAAGTGATTTTCATGCTTCCAGGGGCTCGGGAAGTGAATTAAATACTATTTGGAGGCATTTAATGTTCAAGCAAAAACAGCTGATTTTTGACAAAAGAGATAACACCCCCCCATTACGTCATGCTTCAGAAATGTGGAAAATGGTCCGTTTTCAAATGTTTTATTTTTGAACGTCAGTTCACATTTGTAGGTGGATCATCAGTGTTAGAGCTAAAATTAGCATGTTTAAAGTGATTTTCATGCTTCCAGGGGCCCTAAACACAAGATTTATGGAATGGTTAAAAGTGCATGAAAATGGCCAATTTACTCACTCTGAGTTCTCAAAAAGGGTTTCTTCACCCCGGGAAGTTAATTAAATACCATTTGGAGGCATTTAATGTTCGAGCAAAAACGGCTGATTTTCGACAAAAGAGATAACACCCCCCCATTACGTCATGCTTCAGAAATGTGGAAAATGGTCCGTTTTCAAATGTTTTATTTTTGAACATCAGTTCACATTTGTAGGTGGATCATCAGTGTTAGAGCTAAAATTAGCATGTTTAAAGTGATTTTCATGCTTCCAGGGGCTCGGGAAGTGAATGAAATACTATTTGGAGGCATTTAATGTTCAATCAAAAACAGCTGATTTTTGACAAAAGAGATAACACCCCCCCATTACGTCATGCTTCAGAAATGTGGAAAATGGTCCGTTTTCAAATGTTTTATTTTTGAACGTCAGTTCACATTTGTAGGTGGATCATCAGTGTTAGAGCTAAAATTAGCATGTTTAAAGTGATTTTCATGCTTCCAGGGGCACTAAACACAAGATTTATGGAATGGTTAAAAGTGCATGAAAATGGCCAATTTACTCACTCTGAGTTCTCAAAAAGGGTTTCTGCACCCCGGGAAGTTAATTAAATACCATTTGGAGGCATTTAATGTTCGAGCAAAAACTGCTGATTTTCGACAAAAGAGATAACACCCCCCCATTACGTCATGCTTCAGAAATGTGGAAAATGGTCCGTTTTCAAATGTTTTATTTTTGAACGTCAGTTCACATTTGTAGGTGGATCATCAGTGTTAGAGCTAAAATTAGCATGTTTAAAGTGATTTTCATGCTTCCAGGGGCTCGGGAAGTGAATTAAATACTATTTGGAGGCATTTAATGTTCAAGCAAAAACAGCTGATTTTTGACAAAAGAGATAACACCCCCCCCATTACGTCATGCTTCAGAAATGTGGAAAATGGTCCGTTTTCAAATGTTTTATTTTTGAACGTCAGTTCGCATTTGTAGGTGGATCATCAGTGTTAGAGCTAAAATTAGCATGTTTAAAGTGATTTTCATGCTTCCAGGGGCCCTAAACACAAGATTTATGGAATGGTTAAAAGTGCATGAAAATGGCCAATTTACTCACTCTGAGTTCTCAAAAAGGGTTTCTTCACCCCGGGAAGTTAATTAAATACCATTTGGAGGCATTTAATGTTCGAGCAAAAACGGCTGATTTTCGACAAAAGAGATAACACCCCCCCATTACGTCATGCTTCAGAAATGTGGAAAATGGTCCGTTTTCAAATGTTTGATTTTTGAACATCAGTTCACATTTGTAGGTGATTCATCAGTGTTAGAGCTAAAATTAGCATGTTTAAAGTGATTTTCATGCTTCCAGGGGCTCGGGAAGTGAATTAAATACTATTTGGAGGCATTTAATGTTCAATCAAAAACAGCTGATTTTTGACAAAAGAGATAACACCCCCCCCCATTACGTCATGCTTCAGAAATGTGGAAAATGGTCAGTTTTCAAATGTTTTATTTTTTAACGTCAGTTCACATTTGTAGGTGGATCATCAGTGTTAGAGCTAAAATTAGCATGTTTAAAGTGATTTTCATGCTTCCAGGGGCCCTAAACACAAGATTTATGGAATGGTTAAAAGTGCATGAAAATGGCCAATTTACTCACTCTGAGTTCTCAAAAAGGGTTTCTTCACCCCGGGAAGTTAATTAAATACCATTTGGAGGCATTTAATGTTCGAGCAAAAACGGCTGATTTTCGACAAAAGAGATAACACCCCCCCATTACGTCATGCTTCAGAAATGTGGAAAATGGTCCGTTTTCAAATGTTTTATTTTTGAACGTCAGTTCACATTTGTAGGTGGATCATCAGTGTTAGAGCTAAAATTAGCATGTTTAAAGCGATTTTCATGCTTCCAGGGGCTCGGGAAGTGAATTAAATACTATTTGGAGGCATTTAATGTTCAATCAAAAACAGCTGATTTTTGACAAAAGAGATAACACCCCCCCATTACGTCATGCTTCAGAAATGTGGAAAATGGTCCGTTTTCAAATGTTTTATTTTTGAACGTCAGTTCACATTTGTAGGTGGATCATCAGTGTTAGAGCTAAAATTAGCATGTTTAAAGTGATTTTCATGCTTCCAGGGGCCCTAAACACAAGATTTATGGAATGGTTAAAAGTGCATGAAAATGGCCAATTTACTCACTCTGAGTTCTCAAAAAGGGTTTCTTCACCCCGGGAAGTTAATTAAATACCATTTGGAGGCATTTAATGTTCGAGCAAAAACGGCTGATTTTCGACAAAAGAGATAACACCCCCCCATTACGTCATGCTTCAGAAATGTGGAAAATGGTCAGTTTTCAAATGTTTTATTTTTGAACGTCAGTTCACATTTGTAGGTGGATCATCAGTGTTAGAGCTAAAATTAGCATGTTTAAAGTGATTTTCATGCTTCCAGGGGCCCTAAACACAAGATTTATGGAATGGTTAAAAGTGCATGAAAATGGCCAATTTACTCACTCTGAGTTCTTAAAAAGGGTTTCTTCACCCCGGGAAGTTAATTAAATACCATTTGGAGGCATTTAATGTTTGAGCAAAAACTGCTGATTTTCGACAAAAGAGATAACACCCCCCCATTACGTCATGCTTCAGAAATGTGGAAAATGGTCCGTTTTCAAATGTTTTATTTTTGAACGTCAGTTCACATTTGTAGGTGTATCATCAGTGTTAGAGCTAAAAATTAGCATGTTTAAAGTGATTTTCATGCTTCCAGGGGCTCGGGAAGTGAATTAAATACTATTTGGAGGCATTTAATGTTCAATCAAAAACAGCAGATTTTTGACAAAAGAGATAACACCCCCCCATTACGTCATGCTTCAGAAATGTGGAAAATGGTCCGTTTTCAAATGTTTTATTTTTGAACGTCAGTTCACATTTGTAGGTGGATCATCAGTGTTAGAGCTAAAATTAGCATGTTTAAAGTGATTTTCATGCTTCCAGGGGCCCTAAACACAAGATTTATGGAATGGTTAAAAGTGCATGAAAATGGCCAATTTACTCACTCTGAGTTCTCAAAAAGGGTTTCTTCACCCCGGGAAGTTAATTAAATACCATTTGGAGGCATTTAATGTTCGAGCAAAAACGGCTGATTTTCGACAAAAGAGATAACACCCCCCCATTACGTCATGCTTCAGAAATGTGGAAAATGGTCTGTTTTCAAATGTTTTATTTTTGAACATCAGTTCACATTTGTAGGTGGATCATCAGTGTTAGAGCTAAAATTAGCATGTTTAAAGTGATTTTCATGCTTCCAGGGGCTCGGGAAGTGAATTAAATACTATTTGGAGGCATTTAATGTTCAATCAAAAACAGCTGATTTTTGACAAAAGAGATAACACCCCCCCATTACGTTATGCTTCAGAAATGTGGAAAATGGTCTGTTTTCAAATGTTTTATTTTTGAACGTCAGTTCACATTTGTATGTGGATCATCAGTGTTAGAGCTAAAATTAGCATGTTTAAAGTGATTTTCATGCTTCCAGGGGCTCGGGAAGTGAATTAAATACTATTTGGAGGCATTTAATGTTCAAGCAAAAACAGCTGATTTTTGACAAAAGAGATAACACCCCCCCATTACGTCATGCTTCAGAAATGTGGAAAATGGTCCATTTTCAAATGTTTTATTTTTGAACGTCAGTTCACATTTGTAGGTGGATCATCAGTGTTAGAGCTAAAATTAGCATGTTTAAAGTGATTTTCATGCTTCCAGGGGCCCTCAACACAAGATTTATGGAATGGTTAAAAGTGCATGAAAATGGCCAATTTACTCACTCTGAGTTCTCAAAAAGGGTTTCTTCACCCCGGGAAGTTAATTAAATACCATTTGGAGGCATTTAATGTTCGAGCAAAAACTGCTGATTTTCGACAAAAGAGATAACACCCCCCCATTACGTCATGCTTCAGAAATGTGGAAAATGGTCCGTTTTCAAATGTTTTATTTTTGAACGTCAGTTCACATTTGTAGGTGGATCATCAGTGTTAGAGCTAAAATTAGCATGTTTAAAGTGATTTTCATGCTTCCAGGGGCTCGGGAAGTGAATTAAATACTATTTGGAGGCATTTAATGTTCAAGCAAAAACAGCTGATTTTTGACAAAAGAGATAACACCCCCCCATTACGTCATGCTTCAGAAATGTGGAAAATGGTCCGTTTTCAAATGTTTTATTTTTGAACGTCAGTTCACATTTGTAGGTGGATCATCAGTGTTAGAGCTAAAATTAGCATGTTTAAAGTGATTTTCATGCTTCCAGGGGCCCTAAACACAAGATTTATGGAATGGTTAAAAGTGCATGAAAATGGCCAATTTACTCACTCTGAGTTCTCAAAAAGGGTTTCTTCACCCCGGGAAGTTAATTAAATACCATTTGGAGGCATTTAATGTTCGAGCAAAAACGGCTGATTTTCGACAAAAGAGATAACACCCCCCCATTACGTCATGCTTCAGAAATGTGGAAAATGGTCCGTTTTCAAATGTTTTATTTTTGAACATCAGTTCACATTTGTAGGTGGATCATCAGTGTTAGAGCTAAAATTAGCATGTTTAAAGTGATTTTCATGCTTCCAGGGGCTCGGGAAGTGAATGAAATACTATTTGGAGGCATTTAATGTTCAATCAAAAACAGCTGATTTTTGACAAAAGAGATAACACCCCCCCATTACGTCATGCTTCAGAAATGTGGAAAATGGTCCGTTTTCAAATGTTTTATTTTTGAACGTCAGTTCACATTTGTAGGTGGATCATCAGTGTTAGAGCTAAAATTAGCATGTTTAAAGTGATTTTCATGCTTCCAGGGGCCCTAAACACAAGATTTATGGAATGGTTAAAAGTGCATGAAAATGGCCAATTTACTCACTCTGAGTTCTCAAAAAGGGTTTCTTCACCCCGGGAAGTTAATTAAATACCATTTGGAGGCATTTAATGTTCGAGCAAAAACTGCTGATTTTCGACAAAAGAGATAACACCCCCCCATTACGTCATGCTTCAGAAATGTGGAAAATGGTCCGTGTTCAAATGTTTTATTTTTGAACGTCAGTTCACATTTGTAGGTGGATCATCAGTGTTAGAGCTAAAATTAGCATGTTTAAAGTGATTTTCATGCTTCCAGGGGCTCGGGAAGTGAATGAAATACTATTTGGAGGCATTTAATGTTCAAGCAAAAACAGCTGATTTTTGACAAAAGAGATAACACCCCCCCATTACGTCATGCTTCAGAAATGTGGAAAATGGTCCGTTTTCAAATGTTTTATTTTTGAACGTCAGTTCACATTTGTAGGTGGATCATCAGTGTTAGAGCTAAAATTAGCATGTTTAAAGTGATTTTCATGCTTCCAGGGGCCCTAAACACAAGATTTATGGAATGGTTAAAAGTGCATGAAAATGGCCAATTTACTCACTCTGAGTTCTCAAAAAGGGTTTCTTCACCCCGGGAAGTTAATTAAATACCATTTGGAGGCATTTAATGTTCGAGCAAAAACGGCTGATTTTCGACAAAAGAGATAACACCCCCCCATTACGTCATGCTTCAGAAATGTGGAAAATGGTCCGTTTTCAAATGTTTTATTTTTGAACATCAGTTCACATTTGTAGGTGGATCATCAGTGTTAGAGCTAAAATTAGCATGTTTAAAGTGATTTTCATGCTTCCAGGGGCTCGGGAAGTGAATTAAATACTATTTGGAGGCATTTAATGTTCAATCAAAAACAGCTGATTTTTGACAAAAGAGATAACACCCCCCCATTACGTCATGCTTCAGAAATGTGGAAAATGGTCCGTTTTCAAATGTTTTATTTTTTAACGTCAGTTCACATTTGTAGGTGGATCATCAGTGTTAGAGCTAAAATTAGCATGTTTAAAGTGATTTTCATGCTTCCAGGGGCCCTAAACACAAGATTTATGGAATGGTTAAAAGTGCATGAAAATGGCCAATTTACTCACTCTGAGTTCTCAAAAAGGGTTTCTTCACCCCGGGAAGTTAATTAAATACCATTTGGAGGCATTTAATGTTCGAGCAAAAACGGCTGATTTTCGACAAAAGAGATAACACCCCCCCATTACGTCATGCTTCAGAAATGTGGAAAATGGTCCGTTTTCAAATGTTTTATTTTTGAACGTCAGTTCACATTTGTAGGTGGATCATCAGTGTTAGAGCTAAAATTAGCATGTTTAAAGCGATTTTCATGCTTCCAGGGGCTCGGGAAGTGAATTAAATACTATTTGGAGGCATTTAATGTTCAATCAAAAACAGCTGATTTTTGACAAAAGAGATAACACCCCCCCATTACGTCATGCTTCAGAAATGTGGAAAATGGTCCGTTTTCAAATGTTTTATTTTTGAACGTCAGTTCACATTTGTAGGTGTATCATCAGTGTTAGAGCTAAAAATTAGCATGTTTAAAGTGATTTTCATGCTTCCAGGGGCTCGGGAAGTGAATTAAATACTATTTGGAGGCATTTAATGTTCAATCAAAAACAGCTGATTTTTGACAAAAGAGATAACACCCCCCCCATTACGTCATGCTTCAGAAATGTGGAAAATGGTCCGTTTTAAAATGTTTTATTTTTGAATGTCAGTTCACATTTGTAGGTGGATCATCGGTGTTGGAGCTAAAATTAGCATGTTTAAAGTGATTTTCATGCTTCCAGGGGCCCTAAACACAAGATTTATGGAATGGTTAAAAGTGCATGAAAAGGTCTAATTTACTCACTCTGAGTTCTCAAAAAGGGTTTCTTCACCCCGGGAAGTTAATTAAATACCATTTGGAGGCATTTAATGTTCGAGCAAAAACGGCTGATTTTCGACAAAAGAGATAACACCCCCCCATTACGTCATGCTTCAGAAATGTGGAAAATGGTCAGTTTTCAAATGTTTTATTTTTGAACGTCAGTTCACATTTGTAGGTGGATCATCAGTGTTAGAGCTAAAATTATCATGTTTAAAGTGATTTTCATGCTTCCAGGGGCTCGGGAAGTGAATTAAATACTATTTGGAGGCATTTAATGTTCAAGCAAAAACAGCTGATTTTTGACAAAAGAGATAACACCCCCCCATTACGTCATGCTTCAGAAATGTGGAAAATGGTCCGTTTTCAAATGTTTTATTTTTGAACGTCAGTTCACATTTGTAGGTGGATCATCAGTGTTAGAGCTAAAATTAGCATGTTTAAAGTGATTTTCATGCTTCCAGGGGCCCTAAACACAAGATTTATGGAATGGTTAAAAGTGCATGAAAATGGCCAATTTACTCACTCTGAGTTCTCAAAAAGGGTTTCTTCATCCCGGGAAGTTAATTAAATACCATTTGGAGGCATTTAATGTTCGAGCAAAAACGGCTGATTTTCGACAAAAGAGATAACACCCCCCCATTACGTCATGCTTCAGAAATGTGGAAAATGGTCCGTTTTCAAATGTTTTATTTTTGAACATCAGTTCACATTTGTAGGTGGATCATCAGTGTTAGAGCTAAAATTAGCATGTTTAAAGTGATTTTCATGCTTCCAGGGGCTCGGGAAGTGAATTAAATACTATTTGGAGGCATTTAATGTTCAATCAAAAACAGCTGATTTTTGACAAAAGAGATAACACCCCCCCATTACGTTATGCTTCAGAAATGTGGAAAATGGTCCGTTTTCAAATGTTTTATTTTTTAACGTCAGTTCACATTTGTAGGTGGATCATCAGTGTTAGAGCTAAAATTAGCATGTTTAAAGTGATTTTCATGCTTCCAGGGGCTTGGGAAGTGAATTAAATACTATTTGGAGGCATTTAATGTTCAATCAAAAACAGCAGATTTTTGACAAAAGAGATAACACCCCCCCATTACGTCATGCTTCAGAAATGTGGAAAATGGTCCGTTTTCAAATGTTTTATTTTTGAACGTCAGTTCACATTTGTAGGTGGATCATCAGTGTTAGAGCTAAAATTAGCATGTTTAAAGTGATTTTCATGCTTCCAGGGGCCCTAAACACAAGATTTATGGAATGGTTAAAAGTGCATGAAAATGGCCAATTTACTCACTCTGAGTTCTCAAAAAGTGTTTCTTCACCCCGGGAAGTTAATTAAATACCATTTGGAGGCATTTAATGTTCGAGCAGAAACGGCTGATTTTCGACAAAAGAGATAACACCCCCCCCATTAAGTCATGCTTCAGAAATGTGGAAAATGGTCCGTTTTCAAATGTTTTATTTTGGAGCGTCAGTTCACATTTGTAGGTGGATCATCAGTGTTAGAGCTAAAATTAGCATGTTTAAAGTGATTTTCATGCTTCCAGGGGCTCGGGAAGTGAATTAAATACTATTTGGAGGCATTTAATGTTCAAGCAAAAACAGCTGATTTTTGACAAAAGAGATAACACCCCCCTATTACGTCATGCTTCAGAAATGTGGAAAATGGTCCGTTTTCAAATGTTTTATTTTTGAACGTCAGTTCACATTTGTAGGTGGATCATCAGTGTTAGAGCTAAAATTAGCATGTTTAAAGTGATTTTCATGCTTCCAGGGGCCCTAAACACAAGATTTATGGAATGGTTAAAAGTGCATGAAAATGGCCAATTTACTCACTCTGAGTTCTCAAAAAGGGTTTCTTCACCCCGGGAAGTTAATTAAATACCATTTGGAGGCATTTAATGTTCGAGCAAAAACTGTTGATTTTCGACAAAAGAGATAACACCCCCCCATTACGTCATGCTTCAGAAATGTGGAAAATGGTCCGTTTTCAAATGTTTTATTTTTGAACGTCAGTTCACATTTGTAGGTGGATCATCAGTGTTAGAGCTAAAATTAGCATGTTTAAAGTGATTTTCATGCTTCCAGGGGCTCGGGAAGTGAATTAAATACTATTTGGAGGCATTTAATGTTCAAGCAAAAACAGCTGATTTTTGACAAAAGAGATAACACCCCCCCATTACGTCATGCTTCAGAAATGTGGAAAATGGTCCGTTTTCAAATGTTTTATTTTTGAACGTCAGTTCACATTTGTAGGTGGATCATCAGTGTTAGAGCTAAAATGAGCATGTTTAAAGTGATTTTCATGCTTCCAGGGGCCCTAAACACAAGATTTATGGAATGGTTAAAAGTGCATGAAAATGGCCAATTTACTCACTCTGAGTTCTCAAAAAGGGTTTCTTCACCCCGGGAAGTTAATTAAATACCATTTGGAGGCATTTAAGGTTGAGCAAAAACGGCTGATTTTCGACAAAAGAGATAACACCCCCCCATTACGTCATGCTTCAGAAATGTGGAAAATGGTCCGTTTTCAAATGTTTTATTTTTGAACATCAGTTCACATTTGTAGGTGGATCATCAGTGTTAGAGCTAAAATTAGCATGTTTAAAGTGATTTTCATGCTTCCAGGGGCTCGGGAAGTGAATGAAATACTATTTGGAGGCATTTAATGTTCAATCAAAAACAGCTGATTTTTGACAAAAGAGATAACACCCCCCATTACGTCATGCTTCAGAAATGTGGAAAATGGTCCGTTTTCAAATGTTTTATTTTTGAACGTCAGTTCACATTTGTAGGTGGATCATCAGTGTTAGAGCTAAAATTAGCATGTTTAAAGTGATTTTCATGCTTCCAGGGGCCCTAAACACAAGATTTATGGAATGGTTAAAAGTGCATGAAAATGGCCAATTTACTCACGCTGAGTTCTCAAAAAGGGTTTCTTCACCCCGGGAAGTTAATTAAATACCATTTGGAGGCATTTAATGTTCGAGCAAAAACGGCTGATTTACGACAAAAGAGATAACACCCCCCCATTACGTCATGCTTCAGAAATGTGGAAAATGGTCCGTTTTCAAATGTTTTATTTTTGAACGTCAGTTCACATTTGTAGGTGGATCATCAGTGTTAGAGCTAAAATTAGCATGTTTAAAGTGATTTTCATGCTTCCAGGGGCTCGGGAAGTGAATTAAATACTATTTGGAGGCATTTAATGTTCAAGCAAAAACAGCTGATTTTTGACAAAAGAGATAACACCCCCCCATTACGTCATGCTTCAGAAATGTGGAAAATGGTCCGTTTTCAAATGTTTTATTTTTGAACGTCAGTTCACATTTGTAGGTGGATCATCAGTGTTAGAGCTAAAATTAGCATGTTTAAAGTGATTTTCATGCTTCCAGGGGCCCTAAACACAAGATTTATGGAATGGTTAAAAGTGCATGAAAATGGCCAATTTACTCACTCTGAGTTCTCAAAAAGGGTTTCTTCACCCCGGGAAGTTAATTAAATACCATTTGGAGGCATTTAATGTTCGAGCAAAAACGGCTGATTTTCGACAAAAGAGATAACACCCCCCCATTACGTCATGCTTCAGAAATGTGGAAAATGGTCCGTTTTCAAATGTTTTATTTTTGAACGTCAGTTCACATTTGTAGGTGGATCATCAGTGTTAGAGCTAAAATTAGCATGTTTAAAGCGATTTTCATGCTTCCAGGGGCTCGGGAAGTGAATTAAATACTATTTGGAGGCATTTAATGTTCAATCAAAAACAGCTGATTTTTGACAAAAGAGATAACACCCCCCCATTACGTCATGCTTCAGAAATGTGGAAAATGGTCCGTTTTCAAATGTTTTATTTTTGAACGTCAGTTCACATTTGTAGGTGGATCATCAGTGTTAGAGCTAAAATTAGCATGTTTAAAGTGATTTTCATGCTTCCAGGGGCCCTAAACACAAGATTTATGGAATGGTTAAAAGTGCATGAAAATGGCCAATTTACTCACTCTGAGTTCTCAAAAAGGGTTTCTTCACCCCGGGAAGTTAATTAAATACCATTTGGAGGCATTTAATGTTCGAGCAGAAACGGCTGATTTTCGACAAAAGAGATAACACCCCCCCATTACGTCATGCTTCAGAAATGTGGAAAATGGTCCGTTTTCAAATGTTTTATTTTTGAACGTCAGTTCACATTTGTAGGTGGATCATCAGTGTTAGAGCTAAAATTAGCATGTTTAAAGTGATTTTCATGCTTCCAGGGGCTCGGGAAGTGAATTAAATACTATTTGGAGGCATTTAATGTTCAATCAAAAACAGCTGATTTTTGACAAAAGAGATAACACCCCCCCATTACGTCATGCTTCAGAAATGTGGAAAATGGTCCGTTTTAAAATGTTTTATTTTTGAATGTCAGTTCACATTTGTAGGTGGATCATCAGTGTTGGAGCTAAAATTAGCATGTTTAAAGTGATTTTCATGCTTCCAGGGGCCCTAAACACAAGATTTATGGAATGGTTAAAAGTGCATGAAAATGGCTAATTTACTCACTCTGAGTTCTCAAAAAGGGTGTCTTCACCCCGGGAAGTTAATTAAATACCATTTGGAGGCATTTAATGTTCGAGCAAAAACGGCTGATTTTCGACAAAAGAGATAACACCCCCCCATTACGTCATGCTTCAGAAATGTGGAAAATGGTCAGTTTTCAAATGTTTTATTTTTGAACGTCAGTTCACATTTGTAGGTGGATCATCAGTGTTAGAGCTAAAATTAGCATGTTTAAAGTGATTTTCATGCTTCCAGGGGCCCTAAACACAAGATTTATGGAATGGTTAAAAGTGCATGAAAATGGCCAATTTACTCACTCTGAGTTCTTAAAAAGGGTTTCTTCACCCCGGGAAGTTAATTAAATACCATTTGGAGGCATTTAATGTTTGAGCAAAAACTGCTGATTTTCGACAAAAGAGATAACACCCCCCCATTACGTCATGCTTCAGAAATGTGGAAAATGGTCCGTTTTCAAATGTTTTATTTTTGAACGTCAGTTCACATTTGTAGGTGTATCATCAGTGTTAGAGCTAAAATTAGCATGTTTAAAGTGATTTTCATGCTTCCAGGGGCTCGGGAAGTGAATTAAATACTATTTGGAGGCATTTAATGTTCAAGCAAAAACAGCTGATTTTTGACAAAAGAGATAACACCCCCCCATTACGTCATGCTTCAGAAATGTGGAAAATGGTCTGTTTTCAAATGTTTTATTTTTGAACATCAGTTCACATTTGTAGGTGGATCATCAGTGTTAGAGCTAAAATTAGCATGTTTAAAGTGATTTTCATGCTTCCAGGGGCTCGGGAAGTGAATTAAATACTATTTGGAGGCATTTAATGTTCAATCAAAAACAGCTGATTTTTGACAAAAGAGATAACACCCCCCATTACGTTATGCTTCAGAAATGTGGAAAATGGTCTGTTTTCAAATGTTTTATTTTTGAACATCAGTTCACATTTGTAGGTGGATCATCAGTGTTAGAGCTAAAATTAGCATGTTTAAAGTGATTTTCATGCTTCCAGGGGCTCGGGAAGTGAATTAAATACTATTTGGAGGCATTTAATGTTCAAGCAAAAACAGCTGATTTTTGACAAAAGAGATAACACCCCCCCATTACGTCATGCTTCAGAAATGTGGAAAATGGTCCGTTTTCAAATGTTTTATTTTTGAACGTCAGTTCACATTTGTAGGTGGATCATCAGTGTTAGAGCTAAAATTAGCATGTTTAAAGTGATTTTCATGCTTCCAGGGGCCCTAAACACAAGATTTATGGAATGGTTAAAAGTGCATGAAAATGGCCAATTTACTCACTCTGAGTTCTCAAAAAGGGTTTCTTCACCCCGGGAAGTTAATTAAATACCATTTGGAGGCATTTAATGTTCGAGCAAAAACTGCTGATTTTCGACAAAAGAGATAACACCCCCCCATTACGTCATGCTTCAGAAATGTGGAAAATGGTCCGTTTTCAAATGTTTTATTTTTGAACGTCAGTTCACATTTGTAGGTGGATCATCAGTGTTAGAGCTAAAATTAGCATGTTTAAAGTGATTTTCATGCTTCCAGGGGCTCGGGAAGTGAATTAAATACTATTTGGAGGCATTTAATGTTCAAGCAAAAACAGCTGATTTTTGACAAAAGAGATAACACCCCCCCATTACGTCATGCTTCAGAAATGTGGAAAATGGTCCGTTTTCAAATGTTTTATTTTTGAACGTCAGTTCACATTTGTAGGTGGATCATCAGTGTTAGAGCTAAAATTAGCATGTTTAAAGTGATTTTCATGCTTCTAGGGGCCCTAAACACAAGATTTATGGAATGGTTAAAAGTGCATGAAAATGGCCAATTTACTCACTCTGAGTTCTCAAAAAGGGTTTCTTCACCCCGGGAAGTTAATTAAATACCATTTGGAGGCATTTAATGTTCGAGCAAAAACGGCTGATTTTCGACAAAAGAGATAACACCCCCCCATTACGTCATGCTTCAGAAATGTGGAAAATGGTCCGTTTTCAAATGTTTTATTTTTGAACATCAGTTCACATTTGTAGGTGGATCATCAGTGTTAGAGCTAAAATTAGCATGTTTAAAGTGATTTTCATGCTTCCAGGGGCTCGGGAAGTGAATGAAATACTATTTGGAGGCATTTAATGTTCAATCAAAAACAGCTGATTTTTGACAAAAGAGATAACACCCCCCCATTACGTCATGCTTCAGAAATGTGGAAAATGGTCCGTTTTCAAATGTTTTATTTTTGAACGTCAGTTCACATTTGTAGGTGGATCATCAGTGTTAGAGCTAAAATTAGCATGTTTAAAGTGATTTTCATGCTTCCAGGGGCACTAAACACAAGATTTATGGAATGGTTAAAAGTGCATGAAAATGGCCAATTTACTCACTCTGAGTTCTCAAAAAGGGTTTCTTCACCCCGGGAAGTTAATTAAATACCATTTGGAGGCATTTAATGTTCGAGCAAAAACTGCTGATTTTCGACAAAAGAGATAACACCCCCCCATTACGTCATGCTTCAGAAATGTGGAAAATGGTCCGTTTTCAAATGTTTTATTTTTGAACGTCAGTTCACATTTGTAGGTGGATCATCAGTGTTAGAGCTAAAATTAGCATGTTTAAAGTGATTTTCATGCTTCCAGGGGCTCGGGAAGTGAATTAAATACTATTTGGAGGCATTTAATGTTCAAGCAAAAACAGCTGATTTTTGACAAAAGAGATAACACCCCCCCCATTACGTCATGCTTCAGAAATGTGGAAAATGGTCCGTTTTCAAATGTTTTATTTTTGAACGTCAGTTCACATTTGTAGGTGGATCATCAGTGTTAGAGCTAAAATTAGCATGTTTAAAGTGATTTTCATGCTTCCAGGGGCCCTAAACACAAGATTTATGGAATGGTTAAAAGTGCATGAAAATGGCCAATTTACTCACTCTGAGTTCTCAAAAAGGGTTTCTTCACCCCGGGAAGTTAATTAAATACCATTTGGAGGCATTTAATGTTCGAGCAAAAACGGCTGATTTTCGACAAAAGAGATAACACCCCCCATTACGTCATGCTTCAGAAATGTGGAAAATGGTCCGTTTTCAAATGTTTTATTTTTGAACATCAGTTCACATTTGTAGGTGGATCATCAGTGTTAGAGCTAAAATTAGCATGTTTAAAGTGATTTTCATGCTTCCAGGGGCTCGGGAAGTGAATTAAATACTATTTGGAGGCATTTAATGTTCAAGCAAAAACAGCTGATTTTTGACAAAAGAGATAACACCCCCCCATTACGTCATGCTTCAGAAATGTGGAAAATGGTCCGTTTTCAAATGTTTTATTTTTGAACGTCAGTTCACATTTGTAGGTGGATCATCAGTGTTAGAGCTAAAATTAGCATGTTTAAAGTGATTTTCATGCTTCCAGGGGCCCTAAACACAAGATTTATGGAATGGTTAAAAGTGCATGAAAATGGCCAATTTACTCACTCTGAGTTCTCAAAAAGGGTTTCTTCACCCCGGGAAGTTAATTAAATACCATTTGGAGGCATTTAATGTTCGAGCAAAAACTGCTGATTTTCGACAAAAGAGATAACACCCCCCCATTACGTCATGCTTCAGAAATGTGGAAAATGGTCCGTTTTCAAATGTTTTATTTTTGAACGTCAGTTCACATTTGTAGGTGGATCATCAGTGTTAGAGCTAAAATTAGCATGTTTAAAGTGATTTTCATGCTTCCAGGGGCTCGGGAAGTGAATTAAATACTATTTGGAGGCATTTAATGTTCAAGCAAAAACAGCTGATTTTTGACAAAAGAGATAACACCCCCCCATTACGTCATGCTTCAGAAATGTGGAAAATGGTCCGTTTTCAAATGTTTTATTTTTGAACGTCAGTTCACATTTGTAGGTGGATCATCAGTGTTAGAGCTAAAATTAGCATGTTTAAAGTGATTTTCATGCTTCCAGGGGCCCTAAACACAAGATTTATGGAATGGTTAAAAGTGCATGAAAATGGCCAATTTACTCACTCTGAGTTCTCAAAAAGGGTTTCTTCACCCCGGGAAGTTAATTAAATACCATTTGGAGGCATTTAATGTTCGAGCAAAAACGGCTGATTTTCGACAAAAGAGATAACACCCCCCCATTACGTCATGCTTCAGAAATGTGGAAAATGGTCCGTTTTCAAATGTTTTATTTTTGAACATCAGTTCACATTTGTAGGTGGATCATCAGTGTTAGAGCTAAAATTAGCATGTTTAAAGTGATTTTCATGCTTCCAGGGGCTCGGGAAGTGAATGAAATACTATTTGGAGGCATTTAATGTTCAATCAAAAACAGCTGATTTTTGACAAAAGAGATAACACCCCCCCATTACGTCATGCTTCAGAAATGTGGAAAATGGTCCGTTTTCAAATGTTTTATTTTTGAACGTCAGTTCACATTTGTAGGTGGATCATCAGTGTTAGAGCTAAAATTAGCATGTTTAAAGTGATTTTCATGCTTCCAGGGGCACTAAACACAAGATTTATGGAATGGTTAAAAGTGCATGAAAATGGCCAATTTACTCACTCTGAGTTCTCAAAAAGGGTTTCTTCACCCCGGGAAGTTAATTAAATACCATTTGGAGGCATTTAATGTTCGAGCAAAAACTGCTGATTTTCGACAAAAGAGATAACACCCCCCCATTACGTCATGCTTCAGAAATGTGGAAAATGGTCCGTTTTCAAATGTTTTATTTTTGAACGTCAGTTCACATTTGTAGGTGGATCATCAGTGTTAGAGCTAAAATTAGCATGTTTAAAGTGATTTTCATGCTTCCAGGGGCTCGGGAAGTGAATTAAATACTATTTGGAGGCATTTAATGTTCAAGCAAAAACAGCTGATTTTTGACAAAAGAGATAACACCCCCCCCATTACGTCATGCTTCAGAAATGTGGAAAATGGTCCGTTTTCAAATGTTTTATTTTTGAACGTCAGTTCACATTTGTAGGTGGATCATCAGTGTTAGAGCTAAAATTAGCATGTTTAAAGTGATTTTCATGCTTCCAGGGGCCCTAAACACAAGATTTATGGAATGGTTAAAAGTGCATGAAAATGGCCAATTTACTCACTCTGAGTTCTCAAAAAGGGTTTCTTCACCCCGGGAAGTTAATTAAATACCATTTGGAGGCATTTAATGTTCGAGCAAAAACGGCTGATTTTCGACAAAAGAGATAACACCCCCCCATTACGTCATGCTTCAGAAATGTGGAAAATGGTCCGTTTTCAAATGTTTTATTTTTGAACATCAGTTCACATTTGTAGGTGGATCATCAGTGTTAGAGCTAAAATTAGCATGTTTAAAGTGATTTTCATGCTTCCAGGGGCTCGGGAAGTGAATGAAATACTATTTGGAGGCATTTAATGTTCAATCAAAAACAGCTGATTTTTGACGAAAGAGATAACACCCCCCCATTACGTCATGCTTCAGAAATGTGGAAAATGGTCCGTTTTCAAATGTTTTATTTTTGAACGTCAGTTCACATTTGTAGGTGGATCATCAGTGTTAGAGCTAAAATTAGCATGTTTAAAGTGATTTTCATGCTTCCAGGGGCACTAAACACAAGATTTATGGAATGGTTAAAAGTGCATGAAAATGGCCAATTTACTCACTCTGAGTTCTCAAAAAGGGTTTCTTCACCCCGGGAAGTTAATTAAATACCATTTGGAGGCATTTAATGTTCGAGCAAAAACTGCTGATTTTCGACAAAAGAGATAACACCCCCCCATTACGTCATGCTTCAGAAATGTGGAAAATGGTCCGTTTTCAAATGTTTTATTTTTGAACATCAGTTCACATTTGTAGGTGGATCATCAGTGTTAGAGCTAAAATTAGCATGTTTAAAGTGATTTTCATGCTTCCAGGGGCTCGGGAAGTGAATGAAATACTATTTGGAGGCATTTAATGTTCAATCAAAAACAGCTGATTTTTGACAAAAGAGATAACACCCCCCCATTACGTCATGCTTCAGAAATGTGGAAAATGGTCCGTTTTCAAATGTTTTATTTTTGAACGTCAGTTCACATTTGTAGGTGGATCATCAGTGTTAGAGCTAAAATTAGCATGTTTAAAGTGATTTTCATGCTTCCAGGGGCACTAAACACAAGATTTATGGAATGGTTAAAAGTGCATGAAAATGGCCAATTTACTCACTCTGAGTTCTCAAAAAGGGTTTCTTCACCCCGGGAAGTTAATTAAATACCATTTGGAGGCATTTAATGTTCGAGCAAAAACTGCTGATTTTCGACAAAAGAGATAACACCCCCCCATTACGTCATGCTTCAGAAATGTGGAAAATGGTCCGTTTTCAAATGTTTTATTTTTGAACGTCAGTTCACATTTGTAGGTGGATCATCAGTGTTAGAGCTAAAATTAGCATGTTTAAAGTGATTTTCATGCTTCCAGGGGCTCGGGAAGTGAATTAAATACTATTTGGAGGCATTTAATGTTCAAGCAAAAACAGCTGATTTTTGACAAAAGAGATAACACCCCCCCCATTACGTCATGCTTCAGAAATGTGGAAAATGGTCCGTTTTCAAATGTTTTATTTTTGAACGTCAGTTCACATTTGTAGGTGGATCATCAGTGTTAGAGCTAAAATTAGCATGTTTAAAGTGATTTTCATGCTTCCAGGGGCCCTAAACACAAGATTTATGGAATGGTTAAAAGTGCATGAAAATGGCCAATTTACTCACTCTGAGTTCTCAAAAAGGGTTTCTTCACCCCGGGAAGTTAATTAAATACCATTTGGAGGCATTTAATGTTCGAGCAAAAACGGCTGATTTTCGACAAAAGAGATAACACCCCCCCATTACGTCATGCTTCAGAAATGTGGAAAATGGTCCGTTTTCAAATGTTTTATTTTTGAACATCAGTTCACATTTGTAGGTGGATCATCAGTGTTAGAGCTAAAATTAGCATGTTTAAAGTGATTTTCATGCTTCCAGGGGCTCGGGAAGTGAATGAAATACTATTTGGAGGCATTTAATGTTCAATCAAAAACAGCTGATTTTTGACGAAAGAGATAACACCCCCCCATTACGTCATGCTTCAGAAATGTGGAAAATGGTCCGTTTTCAAATGTTTTATTTTTGAACGTCAGTTCACATTTGTAGGTGGATCATCAGTGTTAGAGCTAAAATTAGCATGTTTAAAGTGATTTTCATGCTTCCAGGGGCACTAAACACAAGATTTATGGAATGGTTAAAAGTGCATGAAAATGGCCAATTTACTCACTCTGAGTTCTCAAAAAGGGTTTCTTCACCCCGGGAAGTTAATTAAATACCATTTGGAGGCATTTAATGTTCGAGCAAAAACTGCTGATTTTCGACAAAAGAGATAACACCCCCCCATTACGTCATGCTTCAGAAATGTGGAAAATGGTCCGTTTTCAAATGTTTTATTTTTGAACATCAGTTCACATTTGTAGGTGGATCATCAGTGTTAGAGCTAAAATTAGCATGTTTAAAGTGATTTTCATGCTTCCAGGGGCTCGGGAAGTGAATGAAATACTATTTGGAGGCATTTAATGTTCAATCAAAAACAGCTGATTTTTGACAAAAGAGATAACACCCCCCCATTACGTCATGCTTCAGAAATGTGGAAAATGGTCCGTTTTCAAATGTTTTATTTTTGAACGTCAGTTCACATTTGTAGGTGGATCATCAGTGTTAGAGCTAAAATTAGCATGTTTAAAGTGATTTTCATGCTTCCAGGGGCACTAAACACAAGATTTATGGAATGGTTAAAAGTGCATGAAAATGGCCAATTTACTCACTCTGAGTTCTCAAAAAGGGTTTCTTCACCCCGGGAAGTTAATTAAATACCATTTGGAGGCATTTAATGTTCGAGCAAAAACTGCTGATTTTCGACAAAAGAGATAACACCCCCCCATTACGTCATGCTTCAGAAATGTGGAAAATGGTCCGTTTTCAAATGTTTTATTTTTGAACGTCAGTTCACATTTGTAGGTGGATCATCAGTGTTAGAGCTAAAATTAGCATGTTTAAAGTGATTTTCATGCTTCCAGGGGCTCGGGAAGTGAATTAAATACTATTTGGAGGCATTTAATGTTCAAGCAAAAACAGCTGATTTTTGACAAAAGAGATAACACCCCCCCCCCATTACGTCATGCTTCAGAAATGTGGAAAATGGTCCGTTTTCAAATGTTTTATTTTTGAACGTCAGTTCGCATTTGTAGGTGGATCATCAGTGTTAGAGCTAAAATTAGCATGTTTAAAGTGATTTTCATGCTTCCAGGGGCCCTAAACACAAGATTTATGGAATGGTTAAAAGTGCATGAAAATGGCCAATTTACTCACTCTGAGTTCTCAAAAAGGGTTTCTTCACCCCGGGAAGTTAATTAAATACCATTTGGAGGCATTTAATGTTCGAGCAAAAACTGCTGATTTTCGACAAAAGAGATAACACCCCCCCATTACGTCATGCTTCAGAAATGTGGAAAATGGTCCGTTTTCAAATGTTTTATTTTTGAACATCAGTTCACATTTGTAGGTGGATCATCAGTGTTAGAGCTAAAATTAGCATGTTTAAAGTGATTTTCATGCTTCCAGGGGCTCGGGAAGTGAATGAAATACTATTTGGAGGCATTTAATGTTCAATCAAAAACAGCTGATTTTTGACAAAAGAGATAACACCCCCCCATTACGTCATGCTTCAGAAATGTGGAAAATGGTCCGTTTTCAAATGTTTTATTTTTGAACGTCAGTTCACATTTGTAGGTGGATCATCAGTGTTAGAGCTAAAATTAGCATGTTTAAAGTGATTTTCATGCTTCCAGGGGCACTAAACACAAGATTTATGGAATGGTTAAAAGTGCATGAAAATGGCCAATTTACTCACTCTGAGTTCTCAAAAAGGGTTTCTTCACCCCGGGAAGTTAATTAAATACCATTTGGAGGCATTTAATGTTCGAGCAAAAACTGCTGATTTTCGACAAAAGAGATAACACCCCCCCATTACGTCATGCTTCAGAAATGTGGAAAATGGTCCGTTTTCAAATGTTTTATTTTTGAACGTCAGTTCACATTTGTAGGTGGATCATCAGTGTTAGAGCTAAAATTAGCATGTTTAAAGTGATTTTCATGCTTCCAGGGGCTCGGGAAGTGAATTAAATACTATTTGGAGGCATTTAATGTTCAAGCAAAAACAGCTGATTTTTGACAAAAGAGATAACACCCCCCCCCATTACGTCATGCTTCAGAAATGTGGAAAATGGTCCGTTTTCAAATGTTTTATTTTTGAACGTCAGTTCACATTTGTAGGTGGATCATCAGTGTTAGAGCTAAAATTAGCATGTTTAAAGTGATTTTCATGCTTCCAGGGGCCCTAAACACAAGATTTATGGAATGGTTAAAAGTGCATGAAAATGGCCAATTTACTCACTCTGAGTTCTCAAAAAGGGTTTCTTCACCCCGGGAGGTTAATTAAATACCATTTGGAGGCATTTAATGTTCGAGCAAAAACGGCTGATTTTCGACAAAAGAGATAACACCCCCCCATTACGTCATGCTTCAGAAATGTGGAAAATGGTCCGTTTTCAAATGTTTTATTTTTGAACATCAGTTCACATTTGTAGGTGGATCATCAGTGTTAGAGCTAAAATTAGCATGTTTAAAGTGATTTTCATGCTTCCAGGGGCTCGGGAAGTGAATGAAATACTATTTGGAGGCATTTAATGTTCAATCAAAAACAGCTGATTTTTGACAAAAGAGATAACACCCCCCCCATTACGTCATGCTTCAGAAATGTGGAAAATGGTCCGTTTTCAAATGTTTTATTTTTGAACGTCAGTTCACATTTGTAGGTGGATCATCAGTGTTAGAGCTAAAATTAGCATGTTTAAAGTGATTTTCATGCTTCCAGGGGCACTAAACACAAGATTTATGGAATGGTTAAAAGTGCATGAAAATGGCCAATTTACTCACTCTGAGTTCTCAAAAAGGGTTTCTTCACCCCGGGAAGTTAATTAAATACCATTTGGAGGCATTTAATGTTCGAGCAAAAACTGCTGATTTTCGACAAAAGAGATAACACCCCCCCATTACGTCATGCTTCAGAAATGTGGAAAATGGTCCGTTTTCAAATGTTTTATTTTTGAACGTCAGTTCACATTTGTCGGTGGATCATCAGTGTTAGAGCTAAAATTAGCATGTTTAAAGTGATTTTCATGCTTCCAGGGGCTCGGGAAGTGAATTAAATACTATTTGGAGGCATTTAATGTTCAAGCAAAAACAGCTGATTTTTGACAAAAGAGATAACACCCCCCCCATTACGTCATGCTTCAGAAATGTGGAAAATGGTCCGTTTTCAAATGTTTTATTTTTGAACGTCAGTTCGCATTTGTAGGTGGATCATCAGTGTTAGAGCTAAAATTAGCATGTTTAAAGTGATTTTCATGCTTCCAGGGGCCCTAAACACAAGATTTATGGAATGGTTAAAAGTGCATGAAAATGGCCAATTTACTCACTCTGAGTTCTCAAAAAGGGTTTCTTCACCCCGGGAAGTTAATTAAATACCATTTGGAGGCATTTAATGTTCGAGCAAAAACGGCTGATTTTCGACAAAAGAGATAACACCCCCCCATTACGTCATGCTTCAGAAATGTGGAAAATGGTCCGTTTTCAAATGTTTTATTTTTGAACATCAGTTCACATTTGTAGGTGATTCATCAGTGTTAGAGCTAAAATTAGCATGTTTAAAGTGATTTTCATGCTTCCAGGGGCTCGGGAAGTGAATTAAATACTATTTGGAGGCATTTAATGTTCAATCAAAAACAGCTGATTTTTGACAAAAGAGATAACACCCCCCCATTACGTCATGCTTCAGAAATGTGGAAAATGGTCCGTTTTCAAATGTTTTATTTTTTAACGTCAGTTCACATTTGTAGGTGGATCATCAGTGTTAGAGCTAAAATTAGCATGTTTAAAGTGATTTTCATGCTTCCAGGGGCCCTAAACACAAGATTTATGGAATGGTTAAAAGTGCATGAAAATGGCCAATTTACTCACTCTGAGTTCTCAAAAAGGGTTTCTTCACCCCGGGAAGTTAATTAAATACCATTTGGAGGCATTTAATGTTCGAGCAAAAACGGCTGATTTTCGACAAAAGAGATAACACCCCCCCATTACGTCATGCTTCAGAAATGTGGAAAATGGTCCGTTTTCAAATGTTTTATTTTTGAACGTCAGTTCACATTTGTAGGTGGATCATCAGTGTTAGAGCTAAAATTAGCATGTTTAAAGCGATTTTCATGCTTCCAGGGGCTCGGGAAGTGAATTAAATACTATTTGGAGGCATTTAATGTTCAATCAAAAACAGCTGATTTTTGACAAAAGAGATAACACCCCCCCATTACGTCATGCTTCAGAAATGTGGAAAATGGTCCGTTTTCAAATGTTTTATTTTTGAACGTCAGTTCACATTTGTAGGTGGATCATCAGTGTTAGAGCTAAAATTAGCATGTTTAAAGTGATTTTCATGCTTCCAGGGGCCCTAAACACAAGATTTATGGAATGGTTAAAAGTGCATGAAAATGGCCAATTTACTCACTCTGAGTTCTCAAAAAGGGTTTCTTCACCCCGGGAAGTTAATTAAATACCATTTGGAGGCATTTAATGTTCGAGCAAAAACGGCTGATTTTCGACAAAAGAGATAACACCCCCCCATTACGTCATGCTTCAGAAATGTGGAAAATGGTCCGTTTTCAAATGTTTTATTTTTTAACGTCAGTTCACATTTGTAGGTGGATCATCAGTGTTAGAGCTAAAATTAGCATGTTTAAAGTGATTTTCATGCTTCCAGGGGCCCTAAACACAAGATTTATGGAATGGTTAAAAGTGCATGAAAATGGCCAATTTACTCACTCTGAGTTCTCAAAAAGGGTTTCTTCACCCCGGGAAGTTAATTAAATACCATTTGGAGGCATTTAATGTTCGAGCAAAAACGGCTGATTTTCGACAAAAGAGATAACACCCCCCCATTACGTCATGCTTCAGAAATGTGGAAAATGGTCCGTTTTCAAATGTTTTATTTTTGAACGTCAGTTCACATTTGTAGGTGTATCATCAGTGTTAGAGCTAAAAATTAGCATGTTTAAAGTGATTTTCATGCTTCCAGGGGCTCGGGAAGTGAATTAAATACTATTTGGAGGCATTTAATGTTCAATCAAAAACAGCAGATTTTTGACAAAAGAGATAACACCCCCCCATTACGTCATGCTTCAGAAATGTGGAAAATGGTCCGTTTTCAAATGTTTTATTTTTGAACGTCAGTTCACATTTGTAGGTGGATCATCAGTGTTAGAGCTAAAATTAGCATGTTTAAAGTGATTTTCATGCTTCCAGGGGCCCTAAACACAAGATTTATGGAATGGTTAAAAGTGCATGAAAATGGCCAATTTACTCACTCTGAGTTCTCAAAAAGGGTTTCTTCACCCCGGGAAGTTAATTAAATACCATTTGGAGGCATTTAATGTTCGAGCAAAAACTGCTGATTTTCGACAAAAGAGATAACACCCCCCCATTACGTCATGCTTCAGAAATGTGGAAAATGGTCCGTTTTCAAATGTTTTATTTTTGAACGTCAGTTCACATTTGTAGGTGGATCATCAGTGTTAGAGCTAAAATTAGCATGTTTAAAGTGATTTTCATGCTTCCAGGGGCTCGGGAAGTGAATTAAATACTATTTGGAGGCATTTAATGTTCAAGCAAAAACAGCTGATTTTTGACAAAAGAGATAACACCCCCCCATTACGTCATGCTTCAGAAATGTGGAAAATGGTCCGTTTTCAAATGTTTTATTTTTGAACGTCAGTTCACATTTGTAGGTGGATCATCAGTGTTAGAGCTAAAATTAGCATGTTTAAAGTGATTTTCATGCTTCCAGGGGCCCTAAACACAAGATTTATGGAATGGTTAAAAGTGCATGAAAATGGCCAATTTACTCACTCTGAGTTCTCAAAAAGGGTTTCTTCACCCCGGGAAGTTAATTAAATACCATTTGGAGGCATTTAATGTTCGAGCAAAAACGGCTGATTTTCGACAAAAGAGATAACACCCCCCCATTACGTCATGCTTCAGAAATGTGGAAAATGGTCCGTTTTCAAATGTTTTATTTTTGAACGTCAGTTCACATTTGTAGGTGGATCATCAGTGTTAGAGCTAAAATTAGCATGTTTAAAGCGATTTTCATGCTTCCAGGGGCTCGGGAAGTGAATTAAATACTATTTGGAGGCATTTAATGTTCAATCAAAAACAGCTGATTTTTGACAAAAGAGATAACACCCCCCCATTACGTCATGCTTCAGAAATGTGGAAAATGGTCCGTTTTCAAATGTTTTATTTTTGAACGTCAGTTCACATTTGTAGGTGGATCATCAGTGTTAGAGCTAAAATTAGCATGTTTAAAGTGATTTTCATGCTTCCAGGGGCCCTAAACACAAGATTTATGGAATGGTTAAAAGTGCATGAAAATGGCCAATTTACTCACTCTGAGTTCTCAAAAAGGGTTTCTTCACCCCGGGAAGTTAATTAAATACCATTTGGAGGCATTTAATGTTCGAGCAAAAACGGCTGATTTTCGACAAAAGAGATAACACCCCCCCATTACGTCATGCTTCAGAAATGTGGAAAATGGTCCGTTTTCAAATGTTTTATTTTTTAACGTCAGTTCACATTTGTAGGTGGATCATCAGTGTTAGAGCTAAAATTAGCATGTTTAAAGTGATTTTCATGCTTCCAGGGGCCCTAAACACAAGATTTATGGAATGGTTAAAAGTGCATGAAAATGGCCAATTTACTCACTCTGAGTTCTCAAAAAGGGTTTCTTCACCCCGGGAAGTTAATTAAATACCATTTGGAGGCATTTAATGTTCGAGCAAAAACGGCTGATTTTCGACAAAAGAGATAACACCCCCCCATTACGTCATGCTTCAGAAATGTGGAAAATGGTCCGTTTTCAAATGTTTTATTTTTGAACGTCAGTTCACATTTGTAGGTGTATCATCAGTGTTAGAGCTAAAAATTAGCATGTTTAAAGTGATTTTCATGCTTCCAGGGGCTCGGGAAGTGAATTAAATACTATTTGGAGGCATTTAATGTTCAATCAAAAACAGCAGATTTTTGACAAAAGAGATAACACCCCCCCATTACGTCATGCTTCAGAAATGTGGAAAATGGTCCGTTTTCAAATGTTTTATTTTTGAACGTCAGTTCACATTTGTAGGTGGATCATCAGTGTTAGAGCTAAAATTAGCATGTTTAAAGTGATTTTCATGCTTCCAGGGGCCCTAAACACAAGATTTATGGAATGGTTAAAAGTGCATGAAAATGGCCAATTTACTCACTCTGAGTTCTCAAAAAGGGTTTCTTCACCCCGGGAAGTTAATTAAATACCATTTGGAGGCATTTAATGTTCGAGCAAAAACTGCTGATTTTCGACAAAAGAGATAACACCCCCCCATTACGTCATGCTTCAGAAATGTGGAAAATGGTCCGTTTTCAAATGTTTTATTTTTGAACGTCAGTTCACATTTGTAGGTGGATCATCAGTGTTAGAGCTAAAATTAGCATGTTTAAAGTGATTTTCATGCTTCCAGGGGCTCGGGAAGTGAATTAAATACTATTTGGAGGCATTTAATGTTCAAGCAAAAACAGCTGATTTTTGACAAAAGAGATAACACCCCCCCATTACGTCATGCTTCAGAAATGTGGAAAATGGTCCGTTTTCAAATGTTTTATTTTTGAACGTCAGTTCACATTTGTAGGTGGATCATCAGTGTTAGAGCTAAAATTAGCATGTTTAAAGTGATTTTCATGCTTCCAGGGGCCCTAAACACAAGATTTATGGAATGGTTAAAAGTGCATGAAAATGGCCAATTTACTCACTCTGAGTTCTCAAAAAGGGTTTCTTCACCCCGGGAAGTTAATTAAATACCATTTGGAGGCATTTAATGTTCGAGCAAAAACGGCTGATTTTCGACAAAAGAGATAACACCCCCCCATTACGTCATGCTTCAGAAATGTGGAAAATGGTCCGTTTTCAAATGTTTTATTTTTGAACATCAGTTCACATTTGTAGGTGGATCATCAGTGTTAGAGCTAAAATTAGCATGTTTAAAGTGATTTTCATGCTTCCAGGGGCTCGGGAAGTGAATGAAATACTATTTGGAGGCATTTAATGTTCAATCAAAAACAGCTGATTTTTGACAAAAGAGATAACACCCCCCCATTACGTCATGCTTCAGAAATGTGGAAAATGGTCCGTTTTCAAATGTTTTATTTTTGAACGTCAGTTCACATTTGTAGGTGGATCATCAGTGTTAGAGCTAAAATTAGCATGTTTAAAGTGATTTTCATGCTTCCAGGGGCCCTAAACACAAGATTTATGGAATGGTTAAAAGTGCATGAAAATGGCCAATTTACTCACTCTGAGTTCTCAAAAAGGGTTTCTTCACCCCGGGAAGTTAATTAAATACCATTTGGAGGCATTTAATGTTCGAGCAAAAACTGCTGATTTTCGACAAAAGAGATAACACCCCCCCATTACGTCATGCTTCAGAAATGTGGAAAATGGTCCGTTTTCAAATGTTTTATTTTTGAACGTCAGTTCACATTTGTAGGTGGATCATCAGTGTTAGAGCTAAAATTAGCATGTTTAAAGTGATTTTCATGCTTCCAGGGGCTCGGGAAGTGAATGAAATACTATTTGGAGGCATTTAATGTTCAAGCAAAAACAGCTGATTTTTGACAAAAGAGATAACACCCCCCCATTACGTCATGCTTCAGAAATGTGGAAAATGGTCCGTTTTCAAATGTTTTATTTTTGAACGTCAGTTCACATTTGTAGGTGGATCATCAGTGTTAGAGCTAAAATTAGCATGTTTAAAGTGATTTTCATGCTTCCAGGGGCCCTAAACACAAGATTTATGGAATGGTTAAAAGTGCATGAAAATGGCCAATTTACTCACTCTGAGTTCTCAAAAAGGGTTTCTTCACCCCGGGAAGTTAATTAAATACCATTTGGAGGCATTTAATGTTCGAGCAAAAACGGCTGATTTTCGACAAAAGAGATAACACCCCCCCATTACGTCATGCTTCAGAAATGTGGAAAATGGTCAGTTTTCAAATGTTTTATTTTTGAATGTCAGTTCACATTTGTAGGTGGATCATCAGTGTTAGAGCTAAAATTAGCATGTTTAAAGTGATTTTCATGCTTCCAGGGGCCCTAAACACAAGATTTATGGAATGGTTAAAAGTGCATGAAAATGGCCAATTTACTCACTCTGAGTTCTTAAAAAGGGTTTCTTCACCCCGGGAAGTTAATTAAATACCATTTGGAGGCATTTAATGTTTGAGCAAAAACTGCTGATTTTCGACAAAAGAGATAACACCCCCCCATTACGTCATGCTTCAGAAATGTGGAAAATGGTCCGTTTTCAAATGTTTTATTTTTGAACGTCAGTTCACATTTGTAGGTGTATCATCAGTGTTAGAGCTAAAAATTAGCATGTTTAAAGTGATTTTCATGCTTCCAGGGGCTCGGGAAGTGAATTAAATACTATTTGGAGGCATTTAATGTTCAATCAAAAACAGCAGATTTTTGACAAAAGAGATAACACCCCCCCATTACGTCATGCTTCAGAAATGTGGAAAATGGTCCGTTTTCAAATGTTTTATTTTTGAACGTCAGTTCACATTTGTAGGTGGATCATCAGTGTTAGAGCTAAAATTAGCATGTTTAAAGTGATTTTCATGCTTCCAGGGGCCCTAAACACAAGATTTATGGAATGGTTAAAAGTGCATGAAAATGGCCAATTTACTCACTCTGAGTTCTCAAAAAGGGTTTCTTCACCCCGGGAAGTTAATTAAATACCATTTGGAGGCATTTAATGTTCGAGCAAAAACTGCTGATTTTCGACAAAAGAGATAACACCCCCCCATTACGTCATGCTTCAGAAATGTGGAAAATGGTCCGTTTTCAAATGTTTTATTTTTGAACGTCAGTTCACATTTGTAGGTGGATCATCAGTGTTAGAGCTAAAATTAGCATGTTTAAAGTGATTTTCATGCTTCCAGGGGCTCGGGAAGTGAATTAAATACTATTTGGAGGCATTTAATGTTCAAGCAAAAACAGCTGATTTTTGACAAAAGAGATAACACCCCCCCATTACGTCATGCTTCAGAAATGTGGAAAATGGTCCGTTTTCAAATGTTTTATTTTTGAACGTCAGTTCACATTTGTAGGTGGATCATCAGTGTTAGAGCTAAAATTAGCATGTTTAAAGTGATTTTCATGCTTCCAGGGGCCCTAAACACAAGATTTATGGAATGGTTAAAAGTGCATGAAAATGGCCAATTTACTCACTCTGAGTTCTCAAAAAGGGTTTCTTCACCCCGGGAAGTTAATTAAATACCATTTGGAGGCATTTAATGTTCGAGCAAAAACGGCTGATTTTCGACAAAAGAGATAACACCCCCCCATTACGTCATGCTTCAGAAATGTGGAAAATGGTCCGTTTTCAAATGTTTTATTTTTGAACATCAGTTCACATTTGTAGGTGGATCATCAGTGTTAGAGCTAAAATTAGCATGTTTAAAGTGATTTTCATGCTTCCAGGGGCTCGGGAAGTGAATGAAATACTATTTGGAGGCATTTAATGTTCAATCAAAAACAGCTGATTTTTGACAAAAGAGATAACACCCCCCCATTACGTCATGCTTCAGAAATGTGGAAAATGGTCCGTTTTCAAATGTTTTATTTTTGAACGTCAGTTCACATTTGTAGGTGGATCATCAGTGTTAGAGCTAAAATTAGCATGTTTAAAGTGATTTTCATGCTTCCAGGGGCCCTAAACACAAGATTTATGGAATGGTTAAAAGTGCATGAAAATGGCCAATTTACTCACTCTGAGTTCTCAAAAAGGGTTTCTTCACCCCGGGAAGTTAATTAAATACCATTTGGAGGCATTTAATGTTCGAGCAAAAACGGCTGATTTTCGACAAAAGAGATAACACCCCCCCATTACGTCATGCTTCAGAAATGTGGAAAATGGTCCGTTTTCAAATGTTTTATTTTTGAACATCAGTTCACATTTGTAGGTGGATCATCAGTGTTAGAGCTAAAATTAGCATGTTTAAAGTGATTTTCATGCTTCCAGGGGCTCGGGAAGTGAATTAAATACTATTTGGAGGCATTTAATGTTCAATCAAAAACAGCTGATTTTTGACAAAAGAGATAACACCCCCCCATTACGTCATGCTTCAGAAATGTGGAAAATGGTCCGTTTTCAAATGTTTTATTTTTTAACGTCAGTTCACATTTGTAGGTGGATCATCAGTGTTAGAGCTAAAATTAGCATGTTTAAAGTGATTTTCATGCTTCCAGGGGCCCTAAACACAAGATTTATGGAATGGTTAAAAGTGCATGAAAATGGCCAATTTACTCACTCTGAGTTCTCAAAAAGGGTTTCTTCACCCCGGGAAGTTAATTAAATACCATTTGGAGGCATTTAATGTTCGAGCAAAAACGGCTGATTTTCGACAAAAGAGATAACACCCCCCCATTACGTCATGCTTCAGAAATGTGGAAAATGGTCCGTTTTCAAATGTTTTATTTTTGAACGTCAGTTCACATTTGTAGGTGGATCATCAGTGTTAGAGCTAAAATTAGCATGTTTAAAGCGATTTTCATGCTTCCAGGGGCTCGGGAAGTGAATTAAATACTATTTGGAGGCATTTAATGTTCAATCAAAAACAGCTGATTTTTGACAAAAGAGATAACACCCCCCCATTACGTCATGCTTCAGAAATGTGGAAAATGGTCCGTTTTCAAATGTTTTATTTTTGAATGTCAGTTCACATTTGTAGGTGGATCATCAGTGTTAGAGCTAAAATTAGCATGTTTAAAGTGATTTTCATGCTTCCAGGGGCCCTAAACACAAGATTTATGGAATGGTTAAAAGTGCATGAAAATGGCCAATTTACTCACTCTGAGTTCTCAAAAAGGGTTTCTTCACCCCGGGAAGTTAATTAAATACCATTTGGAGGCATTTAATGTTCGAGCAGAAAGGGCTGATTTTCGACAAAAGAGATAACACCCCCCCATTACGTCATGCTTCAGAAATGTGGAAAACGGTCCGTTTTCAAATGTTTTATTTTTGAACGTCAGTTCACATTTGTAGGTGGATCATCAGTGTTAGAGCTAAAATTAGCATGTTTAAAGTGATTTTCATGCTTCCAGGGGCTCGGGAAGTGAATTAAATACTATTTGGAGGCATTTAATGTTCAATCAAAAACAGCTGATTTTTGACAAAAGAGATAACCCCCCCCCCATTACGTCATGCTTCAGAAATGTGGAAAATGGTCCGTTTTAAAATGTTTTATTTTTGAATGTCAGTTCACATTTGTAGGTGGATCATCGGTGTTGGAGCTAAAATTAGCATGTTTAAAGTGATTTTCATGCTTCCAGGGGCCCTAAACACAAGATTTATGGAATGGTTAAAAGTGCATGAAAATGTCTAATTTACTCACTCTGAGTTCTCAAAAAGGGTTTCTTCACCCCGGGAAGTTAATTAAATACCATTTGGAGGCATTTAATGTTCGAGCAAAAACGGCTGATTTTCGACAAAAGAGATAACACCCCCCCATTGCGTCATGCTTCAGAAATGTGGAAAATGGTCAGTTTTCAAATGTTTTATTTTTGAACGTCAGTTCACATTTGTAGGTGGATCATCAGTGTTAGAGCTAAAATTAGCATGTTTAAAGTGATTTTCATGCTTCCAGGGGCTCGGGAAGTGAATTAAATACTATTTGGAGGCATTTATTGTTCAAGCAAAAACAGCTGATTTTTGACAAAAGAGATAACACCCCCCCATTACGTCATGCTTCAGAAATGTGGAAAATGGTCCGTTTTCAAATGTTTTATTTTTGAACGTCAGTTCACATTTGTAGGTGGATCATCAGTGTTAGAGCTAAAATTAGCATGTTTAAAGTGATTTTCATGCTTCCAGGGGCCCTAAACACAAGATTTATGGAATGGTTAAAAGTGCATGAAAATGGCCAATTTACTCACTCTGAGTTCTCAAAAAGGGTTTCTTCACCCCGGGAAGTTAATTAAATACCATTTGGAGGCATTTAATGTTCGAGCAAAAACGGCTGATTTTCGACAAAAGAGATAACACCCCCCCATTACGTCATGCTTCAGAAATGTGGAAAATGGTCCGTTTTCAAATGTTTTATTTTTGAACATCAGTTCACATTTGTAGGTGGATCATCAGTGTTAGAGCTAAAATTAGCATGTTTAAAGTGATTTTCATGCTTCCAGGGGCTCGGGAAGTGAATTAAATACTATTTGGAGGCATTTAATGTTCAATCAAAAACAGCTGATTTTTGACAAAAGAGATAACACCCCCCCATTACGTTATGCTTCAGAAATGTGGAAAATGGTCCGTTTTCAAATGTTTTATTTTTTAACGTCAGTTCACATTTGTAGGTGGATCATCAGTGTTAGAGCTAAAATTAGCATGTTTAAAGTGATTTTCATGCTTCCAGGGGCTCGGGAAGTGAATTAAATACTATTTGGAGGCATTTAATGTTCAATCAAAAACAGCAGATTTTTGACAAAAGAGATAACACCCCCCCATTACGTCATGCTTCAGAAATGTGGAAAATGGTCCGTTTTCAAATGTTTTATTTTTGAACGTCAGTTCACATTTGTAGGTGGATCATCAGTGTTAGAGCTAAAATTAGCATGTTTAAAGTGATTTTCATGCTTCCAGGGGCCCTAAACACAAGATTTATGGAATGGTTAAAAGTGCATGAAAATGGCCAATTTACTCACTCTGAGTTCTCAAAAAGTGTTTCTTCACCCCGGGAAGTTAATTAAATACTATTTGGAGGCATTTAATGTTCGAGCAGAAACGGCTGATTTTCGACAAAAGAGATAACACCCCCCCCATTAAGTCATGCTTCAGAAGTGTGGAAAATGGTCCGTTTTCAAATGTTTTATTTTGGAGCGTCAGTTCACATTTGTAGATGGATCATCAGTGTTAGAGCTAAAATTAGCATGTTTAAAGTGATTTTCATGCTTCCAGGGGCTCGGGAAGTGAATTAAATACGATTTGGAGGCATTTAATGTTCAAGCAAAAACAGCTGATTTTTGACAAAAGAGATAACACCCCCCTATTACGTCATGCTTCAGAAATGTGGAAAATGGTCCGTTTTCAAATGTTTTATTTTTGAATGTCAGTTCACATTTGTAGGTGGATCATCAGTGTTAGAGCTAAAATTAGCATGTTTAAAGTGATTTTCATGCTTCCAGGGGCCCTAAACACAAGATTTATGGAATGGTTAAAAGTGCATGAAAATGGCCAATTTACTCACTCTGAGTTCTCAAAAAGGGTTTCTTCACCCCGGGAAGTTAATTAAATACCATTTGGAGGCATTTAATGTTCGAGCAAAAACTGCTGATTTTCGACAAAAGAGATAACACCCCCCCATTACGTCATGCTTCAGAAATGTGGAAAATGGTCCGTTTTCAAATGTTTTATTTTTGAACGTCAGTTCACATTTGTAGGTGGATCATCAGTGTTAGAGCTAAAATTAGCATGTTTAAAGTGATTTTCATGCTTCCAGGGGCTCGGGAAGTGAATTAAATACTATTTGGAGGCATTTAATGTTCAAGCAAAAACAGCTGATTTTTGACAAAAGAGATAACACCCCCCCATTACGTCATGCTTCAGAAATGTGGAAAATGGTCCGTTTTCAAATGTTTTATTTTTGAACGTCAGTTCACATTTGTAGGTGGATCATCAGTGTTAGAGCTAAAATTAGCATGTTTAAAGTGATTTTCATGCTTCCAGGGGCCCTAAACACAAGATTTATGGAATGGTTAAAAGTGCATGAAAATGGCCAATTTACTCACTCTGAGTTCTCAAAAAGGGTTTCTTCACCCCGGGAAGTTAATTAAATACCATTTGGAGGCATTTAATGTTGAGCAAAAACGGCTGATTTTCGACAAAAGAGATAACACCCCCCCATTACGTCATGCTTCAGAAATGTGGAAAATGGTCCGTTTTCAAATGTTTTATTTTTGAACATCAGTTCACATTTGTAGGTGGATCATCAGTGTTAGAGCTAAAATTAGCATGTTTAAAGTGATTTTCATGCTTCCAGGGGCTCGGGAAGTGAATGAAATACTATTTGGAGGCATTTAATGTTCAATCAAAAACAGCTGATTTTTGACAAAAGAGATAACACCCCCCCATTACGTCATGCTTCAGAAATGTGGAAAATGGTCCGTTTTCAAATGTTTTATTTTTGAACGTCAGTTCACATTTGTAGGTGGATCATCAGTGTTAGAGCTAAAATTAGCATGTTTAAAGTGATTTTCATGCTTCCAGGGGCCCTAAACACAAGATTTATGGAATGGTTAAAAGTGCATGAAAATGGCCAATTTACTCACGCTGAGTTCTCAAAAAGGGTTTCTTCACCCCGGGAAGTTAATTAAATACCATTTGGAGGCATTTAATGTTCGAGCAAAAACGGCTGATTTACGACAAAAGAGATAACACCCCCCCATTACGTCATGCTTCAGAAATGTGGAAAATGGTCCGTTTTCAAATGTTTTATTTTTGAACGTCAGTTCACATTTGTAGGTGGATCATCAGTGTTAGAGCTAAAATTAGCATGTTTAAAGTGATTTTCATGCTTCCAGGGGCTCGGGAAGTGAATTAAATACTATTTGGAGGCATTTAATGTTCAAGCAAAAACAGCTGATTTTTGACAAAAGAGATAACACCCCCCCATTACGTCATGCTTCAGAAATGTGGAAAATGGTCCGTTTTCAAATGTTTTATTTTTGAACGTCAGTTCACATTTGTAGGTGGATCATCAGTGTTAGAGCTAAAATTAGCATGTTTAAAGTGATTTTCATGCTTCCAGGGGCCCTAAACACAAGATTTATGGAATGGTTAAAAGTGCATGAAAATGGCCAATTTACTCACTCTGAGTTCTCAAAAAGGGTTTCTTCACCCAGGGAAGTTAATTAAATACCATTTGGAGGCATTTAATGTTCGAGCAAAAACGGCTGATTTTCGACAAAAGAGATAACACCCCCCCATTACGTCATGCTTCAGAAATGTGGAAAATGGTCCATTTTCAAATGTTTTATTTTTGAACATCAGTTCACATTTGTAGGTGGATCATCAGTGTTAGAGCTAAAATTAGCATGTTTAAAGTGATTTTCATGCTTCCAGGGGCTGGGGAAGTGAATTAAATACTATTTTGAGGCATTTAATGTTCAATCAAAAACAGCAGATTTTTGACAAAAGAGATAACACCCCCCCATTACGTCATGCTTCAGAAATGTGGAAAATGGTCCGTTTTCAAATGTTTTATTTTTTAACGTCAGTTCACATTTGTAGGTGGATCATCAGTGTTAGAGCTAAAATTAGCATGTTTAAAGTGATTTTCATGCTTCCAGGGGCTCGGGAAGTTAATTAAATACTATTTGGAGGCATTTAATGTTCAATCAAAAACAGCTGATTTTTGACAAAAGAGATAACACCCCCCCCATTACGTCATGCTTCAGAAATGTGGAAAATGGTCCGTTTTAAAATGTTTTATTTTTGAATGTCAGTTCACATTTGTAGGTGGATCATCAGTATTGGAGCTAAAATTAGCATGTTTAAAGTGATTTTCATGCTTCCAGGGGCCCTAAACACAAGATTTATGGAATGGTTAAAAGTGCATGAAAATGGCCAATTTACTCACTCTGAGTTCTCAAAAAGGGTTTCTTCACCCCGGGAAGTTAATTAAATACCATTTGGAGGCATTTAATGTTCGAGCAAAAACGGCTGATTTTCGACAAAAGAGATAACACCCCCCCATTATGTCATGCTTCAGAAATGTGGAAAATGGTCCGTTTTCAAATGTTTTATTTTTGAACGTCAGTTCACATTTGTAGGTGGATCATCAGTGTTAGAGCTAAAATTAGCATGTTTAAAGTGATTTTCATGCTTCCAGGGGCCCTAAACACAAGATTTATGGAATGGTTAAAAGTGCATGAAAATGGCCAATTTACTCACTCTGAGTTCTCAAAAAGGGTTTCTTCACCCCGGGAAGTTAATTAAATACCATTTGGAGGCATTTAATGTTCGAGCAAAAACTGCTGATTTTCGACAAAAGAGATAACACCCCCCCATTACGTCATGCTTCAGAAATGTGGAAAATGGTCCGTTTTCAAATGTTTTATTTTTGAACGTCAGTTCACATTTGTAGGTGGATCATCAGTGTTAGAGCTAAAATTAGCATGTTTAAAGTGATTTTCATGCTTCCAGGGGCTCGGGAAGTGAATTAAATACTATTTGGAGGCATTTAATGTTCAATCAAAAACAGCTGATTTTTGACAAAAGAGATAACACCCCCCCCATTACGTTATGCTTCAGAAATGTGGAAAATGGTCCGTTTTCAAATGTTTTATTTTTTAACGTCAGTTCACATTTGTAGGTGGATCATCAGTGTTAGAGCTAAAATTAGCATGTTTAAAGTGATTTTCATGCTTCCAGGGGCTCGGGAAGTGAATTAAATACTATTTGGAGGCATTTAATGTTCAATCAAAAACAGCTGATTTTTGACAAAAGAGATAACACCCCCCCATTACGTCATGCTTCAGAAATGTGGAAAATGGTCCGTTTTCAAATGTTTTATTTTTTAACGTCAGTTCACATTTGTAGGTGGATCATCAGTGTTAGAGCTAAAATTAGCATGTTTAAGGTGATTTTCATGCTTCCAGGGGCCCTAAACACAAGATTTATGGAATGGTTAAAAGTGCATGAAAATGGCCAATTTACTCACTCTGAGTTCTCAAAAAGGGTTTCTTCACCCCGGGAAGTTAATTAAATACCATTTGGAGGCATTTAATGTTCGAGCAAAAACGGCTGATTTTCGACAAAAGAGATAACACCCCCCCATTACGTCATGCTTCAGAAATGTGGAAAATGGTCCGTTTTCAAATGTTTTATTTTTGAACGTCAGTTCACATTTGTAGGTGGATCATCAGTGTTAGAGCTAAAATTAGCATGTTTAAAGTGATTTTCATGCTTCCAGGGGCTCGGGAAGTGAATTAAATACTATTTGGAGGCATTTAATGTTCAAGCAAAAACAGCTGATTTTTGACAAAAGAGACAACACCCCCCATTACGTCATGCTTCAGAAATGTGGAAAATGGTCCGTTTTCAAATGTTTTATTTTTGAACGTCAGTTCACATTTGTAGGTGGATCATCAGTGTTATAGCTAAAATTAGCATGTTTAAAGTGATTTTCATGCTTCCAGGGGCTCGGGAAGTGAATTAAATACTATTTGGAGGCATTTAATGTTCAATCAAAAACAGCTGATTTTTGACAAAGAGATAACACCCCCCCATTACGTCATGCTTCAGAAATGTGGAAAATGGTCCGTTTTCAAATGTTTTATTTTTGAACGTCAGTTCACATTTGTAGGTGGATCATCAGTGTTAGAGCTAAAATTAGCATGTTTAAAGTGATTTTCATGCTTCCAGGGGCCCTAAACACAAGATTTATGGAATGGTTAAAAGTGCATGAAAATGGCCAATTTACTCACTCTGAGTTCTCAAAAAGGGTTTCTTCACCCCGGGAAGTTAATTAAATACCATTTGGAGGCATTTAATGTTCGAGCAAAAACGGCTGATTTTCGACAAAAGAGATAACACCCCCCCATTACGTCATGCTTCAGAAATGTGGAAAATGGTCCGTTTTCAAATGTTTTATTTTTGAACGTCAGTTCACATTTGTAGGTGGATCATCAGTGTTAGAGCTAAAATTAGCATGTTTAAAGTGATTTTCATGCTTCCAGGGGCTCGGGAAGTGAATTAAATACTATTTGGAGGCATTTAATGTTCAAGCAAAAACAGCAGATTTTTGACAAAAGAGACAACACCCCCCCATTACGTCATGCTTCAGAAATGTGGAAAATGGTCCGTTTTCAAATGTTTTATTTTTGAACATCAGTTCACATTTGTAGGTGGATCATCAGTGTTAGAGCTAAAATTAGCATGTTTAAAGTGATTTTCATGCTTCCAGGGGCCCTAAACACAAGATTTATGGAATGGTTAAAAGTGCATGAAAATGGCCAATTTACTCACTCTGAGTTCTCAAAAAGGGTTTCTTCACCCCGGGAAGTTAATTAAATACCATTTGGAGGCATTTAATGTACGAGCAAAAACGGCTGATTTTCGACAAAAGAGATAACACCCCCCCATTACGTCATGCTTCAGAAATGTGGAAAATGGTCCGTTTTCAAATGTTTTATTTTTGAACGTCAGTACACATTTGTAGGTGGATCATCAGTGTTAGAGCTAAAATTAGCATGTTTAAAGAGATTTTCATGCTTCCAGGGGCTCGGGAAGAGAATTAAATACTATTTGGAGGCATTTAATGTTCAATCAAAAACAGCTGATTTTTGGCAAAAGAGATAACACCCCCCATTACGTCATGCTTCAGAAATGTGGAAAATGGTCCGTTTTCAAATGTTTTATTTTTGAACGTCAGTTCACATTTGTAGGTGGATCATCAGTGTTAGAGCTAAAATTAGCATGTTTAAAGTGATTTTCATGCTTCCAGGGGCCCTAAACTCAAGATTTATGGAATGGTTAAAAGTGCATGAAAATGGCCAATTTATTCACTCTGAGTTCTCAAAAAGGGTTTCTTTACCCCGGAAAGTTAATTAAATACAATTTGGAGGCATTTAATGTTCGAGCAAAAACGGCTGATTTTCGACAAAAGAGATAACACCCCCCCATTACGTCATGCTTCAGAAATGTGGAAAATGGTCCGTTTTCAAATGTTTTATTTTTGAACGTCAGTTCACATTTGTAGGTGGATCATCAGTGTTAGAGCTAAAATTAGCATGTTTAAAGTGATTTTCATGCTTCCAGGGGCTCGGGAAGTGAATTAAATACTATTTGGAGGCATTTAATGTTCAATCAAAAACAGCTGATTTTTGACAAAAGAGATAACACCCCCCCATTACGTCATGCTTCAGAAATGTGGAAAATGGTCCGTTTTCAAATGTTTTATTTATGAACGTCAGTTCACATTTGTAGGTGGATCATCAGTGTTAGAGCTAAAATTAGCATGTTTAAAGTGATTTTCATGCTTCCAGGGGCTCGGGAAGTGAATTAAATACTATTTGGAGGCATTTAATGTTCAAGCAAAAACAGCTGATTTTTGACAAAAGAGATAACACCCCCCCATTACGTCATGGTTCAGAAATGTGGAAAATGGTCCGTTTTCAAATGTTTTATTTTTGAACGTCAGTTCACATTTGTAGGTGGATCATCAGTGTTAGAGCTAAAATTAGCATGTTTAAAGTGATTTTCATGCTTCCAGGGGCCCTAAACACAAGATTTATGGAATGGTTAAAAGTGCATGAAAATGGCCAATTTACTCACTCTGAGTTCTCAAAAAGGGTTTCTTCACCCCGGGAAGTTAATTAAATACCATTTGGAGGCATTTAATGTTCGAGCAAAAACGGCTGATTTTCGACAAAAGAGATAACACCCCCCCATTACGTCATGCTTCAGAAATGTGGAAAATGGTCCGTTTTCAAATGTTTTATTTTTGAACATCAGTTCACATTTGTAGGTGGATCATCAGTGTTAGAGCTAAAATTAGCATGTTTAAAGTGATTTTCATGCTTCCAGGGGCTCGGGAAGTGAATTAAATACTATTTGAAGGCATTTAATGTTCAATCAAAAACAGCTGATTTTTGACAAAAGAGATAACACCCCCCATTACGTCATGCTTCAGAAATGTGGAAAATGGTCCGTTTTCAAATGTTTTATTTTTTAACGTCAGTTCACATTTGTAGGTGGATCATCAGTGTTAGAGCTAAAATTAGCATGTTTAAAGTGATTTTCATGCTTCCAGGGGCCCTAAACACAAGATTTATGGAGTGGTTAAAAGTGCATGAAAATGGCCAATTTACTCACTCTGAGTTCTCAAAAAGGGTTTCTTCACCCCGGGAAGTTAATTAAATACCATTTGGAGGCATTTAATGTTCGAGCAAAAACGGCTGATTTTCGACAAAAGAGATAACACCCCCCCATTACGTCATGCTTCAGAAATGTGGAAAATGGTCCGTTTTCAAATGTTTTATTTTTGAACGTCAGTTCACATTTGTAGGTAGATCATCAGTGTTAGAGCTTAAATTAGCATGTTTAAAGCGATTTTCATGCTTCCAGGGGCTCGGGAAGTGAATTAAATACTATTTGGAGGCATTTAATGTTCAATCAAAAACAGCTGATTTTTTACAAAAGAGATAACACCCCCCCATTACGTCATGCTTCAGAAATGTGGAAAATGGTCCGTTTTCAAATGTTTTATTTTTGAACGTCAGTTCACATTTGTAGGTGGATCATCAGTGTTAGAGCTAAAATTAGCATGTTTAAAGTGATTTTCATGCTTCCAGGGGCCCTAAACACAAGATTTATGGAATGGTTAAAAGTGCATGAAAATGGCCAATTTACTCACTCTGAGTTCTCAAAAAGGGTTTCTTCACCCCGGGAAGGTAATTAAATACCATTTGGAGGCATTTAATGTTCGAGCAGAAACGGCTGATTTTCGACAAAAGAGATAACACCCCCCCCCATTACGTCATGCTTCAGAAATGTGGAAAATGGTCCGTTTTCAAATGTTTTATTTTTGAACGTCAGTTCACATTTGTAGGTGGATCATCAGTGTTAGAGCTCAAATTAGAATGTTTAAAGTGATTTTCATGCTTCCAGGGGCTCGGAAAGTGAATTAAATACTATTTGGAGGCATTTAATGTTCAATCAAAAACAGCTGATTTTTGACAAAAGAGATAACACCCCCCCCATTACGTTATGCTTCAGAAATGTGGAAAATGGTCCGTTTTCAAATGTTTTATTTTTTAACGTCAGTTCACATTTGTAGGTGGATCATCAGTGTTAGAGCTAAAATTAGCATGTTTAAAGTGATTTTCATGCTTCCAGGGGCTCGGGAAGTGAATTAAATACTATTTGGAGGCATTTAATGTTCAATCAAAAACAGCTGATTTTTGACAAAAGAGATAACACCCCCCCATTACGTCATGCTTCAGAAATGTGGAAAATGGTCCGTTTTCAAATGTTTTATTTTTTAACGTCAGTTCACATTTGAAGGTGGATCATCAGTGTTAGAGCTAAAATTAGCATGTTTAAAGTGATTTTCATGCTTCCAGGGGCCCTAAACACAAGATTTATGGAATGGTTAAAAGTGCATGAAAATGGCCAATTTACTCACTCTGAGTTCTCAAAAAGGGTTTCTTCACCCCGGGAAGTTAATTAAATATCATTTGGAGGCATTTAATGTTCGAGCAAAAACGGCTGATTTTCGACAAAAGAGATAACACCCCCCCATTACGTCATGCTTCAGAAATGTGGAAAATGGTCAGTTTTCAAATGTTTTATTTTTGAACGTCAGTTCACATTTGTAGGTAGATCATCAGTGTTAGAGCTAAAATTAGCATGTTTAAAGTGATTTTCATGCTTCCAGGGGCTCGGGAAGTGAATTAAATACTATTTGGAGGCATTTAATGTTCAAGCAAAAACAGCTGATTTTTGACAAAAGAGACAACACCCCCCCATTACGTCATGCTTCAGAAATGTGGAAAATGGTCCGTTTTCAAATGTTTTATTTTTGAACGTCAGTTCACATTTGTAGGTGGATCATCAGTGTTATAGCTAAAATTAGCATGTTTAAAGTGATTTTCATGCTTCCAGGGGCTCGGGAAGTGAATTAAATACTATTTGGAGGCATTTAATGTTCAATCAAAAACAGCTGATTTTTGACAAAGAGATAACACCCCCCCCATTACGTCATGCTTCAGAAATGTGGAAAATGGTCCGTTTTCAAATGTTTTATTTTTGAACGTCAGTTCACATTTGTAGGTGGATCATCAGTGTTAGAGCTAAAATTAGCATGTTTAAAGTGATTTTCATGCTTCCAGGGGCTCGGGAAGTGAATTAAATACTATTTGGAGGCATTTAATGTTCAAGCAAAAACAGCTGATTTTTGACAAAAGAGATAACACCCCCCCATTACGTCATGCTTCAGAAATGTGGAAAATGGTCCGTTTTCAAATGTTTTATTTTTGAACGTCAGTTCACATTTGTTGGTGGATCATCAGTGTTAGAGCTAAAATTAGCATGTTTAAAGTGATTTTCATGCTTCCAGGGGCCCTAAACACAAGATTTATGGAATGGTTAAAAGTGCATGAAAATGGCCAATTTACTCACTCTGAGTTCTCAAAAAGGGTTTCTTCACCCCGGGAAGTTAATTAAATACCATTTGGAGGCATTTAATGTTCGAGCAAAAACGGCTGATTTTCGACAAAAGAGATAACACCCCCCCATTACGTCATGCTTCAGAAATGTGGAAAATGGTCCGTTTTCAAATGTTTTATTTTTGAACATCAGTTCACATTTGTAGGTGGATCATCAGTGTTAGAGCTAAAATTAGCATGTTTAAAGTGATTTTCATGCTTCCAGGGGCTCGGGAAGTGAATTAAATACTATTTGGAGGCATTTAATGTTCAATCAAAAACAGCTGATTTTTGACAAAAGAGATAACACCCCCCCATTACGTCATGCTTCAGAAATGTGGAAAATGGTCAATTTTCAAATGTTTTATTTTTGAACGTCAGTTCACATTTGTAGGTGGATCATCAGTGTTAGAGCTAAAATTAGCATGTTTAAAGTGATTTTCATGCTTCCAGGGGCTCGGGAAGTGAATTAAATACTATTTGGAGGCATTTAATGTTCAAGCAAAAACAGCTGATTTTTGACAAAAGAGATAACACCCCCCCATTACGTCATGCTTCAGAAATGTGGAAAATGGTCCGTTTTCAAATGTTTTATTTTTGAACGTCAGTTCACATTCGTAGGTGGATCATCAGTGTTAGAGCTAAAATTAGCATGTTTAAAGTGATTTTCATGCTTCCAGGGGCCCTAAACACAAGATTTATGGAATGGTTAAAAGTGCATGAAAATGGCCAATTTACTCACTCTGAGTTCTCAAAAAGGGTTTCTTCACCCCGGGAAGTTAATTAAATACCATTTGGAGGCATTTAATGTTCGAGCAAAAACGGCTGATTTTCGACAAAAGAGATAACACCCCCCATTACGTCATGCTTCAGAAATGTGGAAAATGGTCCGTTTTCAAATGTTTTATTTTTGAACATCAGTTCACATTTGTAGGTGGATCATCAGTGTTAGAGCTAAAATTAGCATGTTTAAAGTGATTTTCATGCTTTCAGGGGCTCGGGAAGTGAATTAAATACTATTTGGAGGCATTTAATGTTCAATCAAAAACAGCTGATTTTTGACAAAAGAGATAACACCCCCCATTACGTCATGCTTCAGAAATGTGGAAAATGGTCCTTTTTCAAATGTTTTATTTTTTAACGTCAGTTCACATTTGTAGGTGGATCATCAGTGTTAGAGCTAAAATTAGCATGTTTAAAGTGATTTTCATGCTTCCAGGGGCCCTAAACACAAGATTTATGGAATGGTTAAAAGTGCATGAAAATGGCCAATTTACTCACTCTGAGTTCTCAAAAAGGGTTTCTTCACCCCGGGAAGTTAATTAAATACCATTTGGAGGCATTTAATGTTCGAGCAAAAACGGCTGATTTTCAACAAAAGAGATAACACCCCCCATTACGTCATGCTTCAGAAATGTGGAAAATGGTCCGTTTTCAAATGTTTTATTTTTGAACGTCAGTTCACATTTGTAGGTAGATCATCAGTGTTAGAGCTAAAATTAGCATGTTTAAAGCGATTTTCATGCTTCCAGGGGCTCGGGAAGTGAATTAAATACTATTTGGAGGCATTTAATGTTCAATCAAAAACATCTGATTTTTGACAAAAGAGATAACACCCCCCCATTACGTCATGCTTCAGAAATGTGGAAAATGGTCCGTTTTCAAATGTTTTATTTTTGAACGTCAGTTCACATTTGTAGGTGGATCATCAGTGTTAGAGCTAAAATTAGCATGTTTAAAGTGATTTTCATGCTTCCAGGGGCTCGGGAAGTGAATTAAATACTATTTGGAGGCATTTAATGTTCAAGCAAAAACAGCTGATTTTTGACAAAAGAGATAACACCCCCCCATTACGTCATGCTTCAGAAATGTGGAAAATGGTCAGTTTTCAAATGTTTTATTTTTGAACGTCAGTTCACATTTGTAGGTAGATCATCAGTGTTAGAGCTAAAATTAGCATGTTTAAAGTGATTTTCATGCTTCCAGGGGCTCGGGAAGTGAATTAAATACTATTTGGAGGCATTTAATGTTCAAGCAAAAACAGCTGATTTTTGACAAAAGAGACAACACCCCCCCATTACGTCATGCTTCAGAAATGTGGAAAATGGTCCGTTTTCAAATGTTTTATTTTTGAACGTCAGTTCACATTTGTAGGTGGATCATCAGTGTTATAGCTAAAATTAGCATGTTTAAAGTGATTTTCATGCTTCCAGGGGCTCGGGAAGTGAATTAAATACTATTTGGAGGCATTTAATGTTCAATCAAAAACAGCTGATTTTTGACAAAGAGATAACACCCCCCCCATTACGTCATGCTTCAGAAATGTGGAAAATGGTCCGTTTTCAAATGTTTTATTTTTGAACGTCAGTTCACATTTGTAGGTGGATCATCAGTGTTAGAGCTAAAATTAGCATGTTTAAAGTGATTTTCATGCTTCCAGGGGCTCGGGAAGTGAATTAAATACTATTTGGAGGCATTTAATGTTCAAGCAAAAACAGCTGATTTTTGACAAAAGAGATAACACCCCCCCATTACGTCATGCTTCAGAAATGTGGAAAATGGTCCGTTTTCAAATGTTTTATTTTTGAACGTCAGTTCACATTTGTTGGTGGATCATCAGTGTTAGAGCTAAAATTAGCATGTTTAAAGTGATTTTCATGCTTCCAGGGGCCCTAAACACAAGATTTATGGAATGGTTAAAAGTGCATGAAAATGGCCAATTTACTCACTCTGAGTTCTCAAAAAGGGTTTCTTCACCCCGGGAAGTTAATTAAATACCATTTGGAGGCATTTAATGTTCGAGCAAAAACGGCTGATTTTCGACAAAAGAGATAACACCCCCCCATTACGTCATGCTTCAGAAATGTGGAAAATGGTCCGTTTTCAAATGTTTTATTTTTGAACATCAGTTCACATTTGTAGGTGGATCATCAGTGTTAGAGCTAAAATTAGCATGTTTAAAGTGATTTTCATGCTTCCAGGGGCTCGGGAAGTGAATTAAATACTATTTGGAGGCATTTAATGTTCAATCAAAAACAGCTGATTTTTGACAAAAGAGATAACACCCCCCCATTACGTCATGCTTCAGAAATGTGGAAAATGGTCAGTTTTCAAATGTTTTATTTTTGAACGTCAGTTCACATTTGTAGGTGGATCATCAGTGTTAGAGCTAAAATTAGCATGTTTAAAGTGATTTTCATGCTTCCAGGGGCTCGGGAAGTGAATTAAATACTATTTGGAGGCATTTAATGTTCAAGCAAAAACAGCTGATTTTTGACAAAAGAGATAACACCCCCCCATTACGTCATGCTTCAGAAATGTGGAAAATGGTCCGTTTTCAAATGTTTTATTTTTGAACGTCAGTTCACATTCGTAGGTGGATCATCAGTGTTAGAGCTAAAATTAGCATGTTTAAAGTGATTTTCATGCTTCCAGGGGCCCTAAACACAAGATTTATGGAATGGTTAAAAGTGCATGAAAATGGCCAATTTACTCACTCTGAGTTCTCAAAAAGGGTTTCTTCACCCCGGGAAGTTAATTAAATACCATTTGGAGGCATTTAATGTTCGAGCAAAAACGGCTGATTTTCGACAAAAGAGATAACACCCCCCATTACGTCATGCTTCAGAAATGTGGAAAATGGTCCGTTTTCAAATGTTTTATTTTTGAACATCAGTTCACATTTGTAGGTGGATCATCAGTGTTAGAGCTAAAATTAGCATGTTTAAAGTGATTTTCATGCTTTCAGGGGCTCGGGAAGTGAATTAAATACTATTTGGAGGCATTTAATGTTCAATCAAAAACAGCTGATTTTTGACAAAAGAGATAACACCCCCCATTACGTCATGCTTCAGAAATGTGGAAAATGGTCCTTTTTCAAATGTTTTATTTTTTAACGTCAGTTCACATTTGTAGGTGGATCATCAGTGTTAGAGCTAAAATTAGCATGTTTAAAGTGATTTTCATGCTTCCAGGGGCCCTAAACACAAGATTTATGGAATGGTTAAAAGTGCATGAAAATGGCCAATTTACTCACTCTGAGTTCTCAAAAAGGGTTTCTTCACCCCGGGAAGTTAATTAAATACCATTTGGAGGCATTTAATGTTCGAGCAAAAACGGCTGATTTTCAACAAAAGAGATAACACCCCCCATTACGTCATGCTTCAGAAATGTGGAAAATGGTCCGTTTTCAAATGTTTTATTTTTGAACGTCAGTTCACATTTGTAGGTAGATCATCAGTGTTAGAGCTAAAATTAGCATGTTTAAAGCGATTTTCATGCTTCCAGGGGCTCGGGAAGTGAATTAAATACTATTTGGAGGCATTTAATGTTCAATCAAAAACATCTGATTTTTGACAAAAGAGATAACACCCCCCCATTACGTCATGCTTCAGAAATGTGGAAAATGGTCCGTTTTCAAATGTTTTATTTTTGAACGTCAGTTCACATTTGTAGGTGGATCATCAGTGTTAGAGCTAAAATTAGCATGTTTAAAGTGATTTTCATGCTTCCAGGGGCTCGGGAAGTGAATTAAATACTATTTGGAGGCATTTAATGTTCAAGCAAAAACAGCTGATTTTTGACAAAAGAGATAACACCCCCCCATTACGTCATGCTTCAGAAATGTGGAAAATGGTCCGTTTTCAAATGTTTTATTTTTGAACGTCAGTTCACATTTGTTGGTGGATCATCAGTGTTAGAGCTAAAATTAGCATGTTTAAAGTGATTTTCATGCTTCCAGGGGCCCTAAACACAAGATTTATGGAATGGTTAAAAGTGCATGAAAATGGCCAATTTACTCACTCTGAGTTCTCAAAAAGGGTTTCTTCACCCCGGGAAGTTAATTAAATACCATTTGGAGGCATTTAATGTTCGAGCAAAAACGGCTGATTTTCGACAAAAGAGATAACACCCCCCCATTACGTCATGCTTCAGAAATGTGGAAAATGGTCCGTTTTCAAATGTTTTATTTTTGAACATCAGTTCACATTTGTAGGTGGATCATCAGTGTTAGAGCTAAAATTAGCATGTTTAAAGTGATTTTCATGCTTCCAGGGGCTCGGGAAGTGAATTAAATACTATTTGGAGGCATTTAATGTTCAATCAAAAACAGCTGATTTTTGACAAAAGAGATAACACCCCCCCATTACGTCATGCTTCAGAAATGTGGAAAATGGTCAGTTTTCAAATGTTTTATTTTTGAACGTCAGTTCACATTTGTAGGTGGATCATCAGTGTTAGAGCTAAAATTAGCATGTTTAAAGTGATTTTCATGCTTCCAGGGGCTCGGGAAGTGAATTAAATACTATTTGGAGGCATTTAATGTTCAAGCAAAAACAGCTGATTTTTGACAAAAGAGATAACACCCCCCCATTACGTCATGCTTCAGAAATGTGGAAAATGGTCCGTTTTCAAATGTTTTATTTTTGAACGTCAGTTCACATTCGTAGGTGGATCATCAGTGTTAGAGCTAAAATTAGCATGTTTAAAGTGATTTTCATGCTTCCAGGGGCCCTAAACACAAGATTTATGGAATGGTTAAAAGTGCATGAAAATGGCCAATTTACTCACTCTGAGTTCTCAAAAAGGGTTTCTTCACCCCGGGAAGTTAATTAAATACCATTTGGAGGCATTTAATGTTCGAGCAAAAACGGCTGATTTTCGACAAAAGAGATAACACCCCCCATTACGTCATGCTTCAGAAATGTGGAAAATGGTCCGTTTTCAAATGTTTTATTTTTGAACATCAGTTCACATTTGTAGGTGGATCATCAGTGTTAGAGCTAAAATTAGCATGTTTAAAGTGATTTTCATGCTTTCAGGGGCTCGGGAAGTGAATTAAATACTATTTGGAGGCATTTAATGTTCAATCAAAAACAGCTGATTTTTGACAAAAGAGATAACACCCCCCATTACGTCATGCTTCAGAAATGTGGAAAATGGTCCTTTTTCAAATGTTTTATTTTTTAACGTCAGTTCACATTTGTAGGTGGATCATCAGTGTTAGAGCTAAAATTAGCATGTTTAAAGTGATTTTCATGCTTCCAGGGGCCCTAAACACAAGATTTATGGAATGGTTAAAAGTGCATGAAAATGGCCAATTTACTCACTCTGAGTTCTCAAAAAGGGTTTCTTCACCCCGGGAAGTTAATTAAATACCATTTGGAGGCATTTAATGTTCGAGCAAAAACGGCTGATTTTCAACAAAAGAGATAACACCCCCCATTACGTCATGCTTCAGAAATGTGGAAAATGGTCCGTTTTCAAATGTTTTATTTTTGAACGTCAGTTCACATTTGTAGGTAGATCATCAGTGTTAGAGCTAAAATTAGCATGTTTAAAGCGATTTTCATGCTTCCAGGGGCTCGGGAAGTGAATTAAATACTATTTGGAGGCATTTAATGTTCAATCAAAAACATCTGATTTTTGACAAAAGAGATAACACCCCCCCATTACGTCATGCTTCAGAAATGTGGAAAATGGTCCGTTTTCAAATGTTTTATTTTTGAACGTCAGTTCACATTTGTAGGTGGATCATCAGTGTTAGAGCTAAAATTAGCATGTTTAAAGTGATTTTCATGCTTCCAGGGGCCCTAAACACAAGATTTATGGAATGGTTAAAAGTGCATGAAAATGGCCAATTTACTCACTCTGAGTTCTCAAAAAGGGTTTCTTCACCCCGGGAAGTTAATTAAATACCATTTGGAGGCATTTAATGTTCGAGCAAAAACGGCAGATTTTCGACAAAAGAGATAACACCCCCCCATTACGTCATGCTTCAGAAATGTGGAAAATGGTCCGTTTTCAAATGTTTTATTTTTGAACGTCAGTTCACATTTGTAGGTGGATCATCAGTGTTAGAGCTAAAATTAGCATGTTTAAAGCGATTTTCATGCTTCCAGGGGCTCGGGAAGTGAATTAAATACTATTTGGAGGCATTTAATGTTCAATCAAAAACAGCTGATTTTTGACAAAAGAGATAACACCCCCCCATTACGTCATGCTTCAGAAATGTGGAAAATGGTCCGTTTTCAAATGTTTTATTTTTGAACGTCAGTTCACATTTGTAGGTGGATCATCAGTGTTAGAGCTAAAATTAGCATGTTTAAAGTGATTTTCATGCTTCCAGGGGCCCTAAACACAAGATTTATGGAATGGTTAAAAGTGCATGAAAATGGCCAATTTACTCACTCTGAGTTCTCAAAAAGGGTTTCTTCACCCCGGGAAGTTAATTAAATACCATTTGGAGGCATTTAATGTTCGAGCAGAAACGGCTGATTTTCGACAAAAGAGATAACACCCCCCCCCATTACGTCATGCTTCAGAAATGTGGAAAATGGTCCGTTTTCAAATGTTTTATTTTTGAACGTCAGTTCACATTTGTAGGTGGATCATCAGTGTTAGAGCTAAAATTAGCATGTTTAAAGTGATTTTCATGCTTCCAGGGGCTCGGGAAGTGAATTAAATACTATTTGGAGGCATTTAATGTTCAATCAAAAACAGCTAATTTTTGACAAAAGAGATAACACCCCCCCCCATTACGTCATGCTTCAGAAATGTGGAAAATGGTCCGTTTTAAAATGTTTTATTTTTGAATGTCAGTTCACATTTGTAGGTGGATCATCAGTATTGGAGCTAAAATTAGCATGTTTAAAGTGATTTTCATGCTTCCAGGGGCCCTAAACACAAGATTTATGGAATGGTTAAAAGTGCATGAAAATGGCCAATTTACTCACTCTGAGTTCTCAAAAAGGGTTTCTTCACCCCGGGAAGTTAATTAAATACCATTTGGAGGCATTTAATGTTCGAGCAAAAACGGCTGATTTTCGACAAAAGAGATAACACCCCCCCATTATGTCATGCTTCAGAAATGTGGAAAATGGTCCGTTTTGAAATGTTTTATTTTTGAACGTCAGTTCACATTTGTAGGTGGATCATCAGTGTTAGAGCTAAAATTAGCATGTTTAAAGTGATTTTCATGCTTCCAGGGGCCCTAAACACAAGATTTATGGAATGGTTAAAAGTGCATGAAAATGGCCAATTTACTCACTCTGAGTTCTCAAAAAGGGTTTCTTCACCCCGGGAAGTTAATTAAATACCATTTGGAGGCATTTAATGTTCGAGCAAAAACTGCTGATTTTCGACAAAAGAGATAACACCCCCCCATTACGTCATGCTTCAGAAATGTGGAAAATGGTCCGTTTTCAAATGTTTTATTTTTGAACGTCAGTTCACATTTGTAGGTGTATCATCAGTGTTAGAGCTAAAATTAGCATGTTTAAAGTGATTTTCATGCTTCCAGGGGCTCGGGAAGTGAATTAAATACTATTTGGAGGCATTTAATGTTCAAGCAAAAACAGCTGATTTTTGACAAAAGAGATAACACCCCCCCATTACGTCATGCTTCAGAAATGTGGAAAATGGTCCGTTTTCAAATGTTTTATTTTTGAACGTCAGTTCACATTTGTAGGTGGATCATCAGTGTTAGAGCTAAAATTAGCATGTTTAAAGTGATTTTCATGCTTCCAGGGGCCCTAAACACAAGATTTATGGAATGGTTAAAAGTGCATGAAAATGGCCAATTTACTCACTCTGAGTTCTCAAAAAGGGTTTCTTCACCCCGGGAAGTTAATTAAATACCATTTGGAGGCATTTAATGTTCGAGCAAAAACGGCTGATTTTCGACAAAAGAGATAACACCCCCCATTACGTCATGCTTCAGAAATGTGGAAAATGGTCCGTTTTCAAATGTTTTATTTTTGAACATCAGTTCACATTTGTAGGTGGATCATCAGTGTTAGAGCTAAAATTAGCATGTTTAAAGTGATTTTCATGCTTCCAGGGGCTCGGGAAGTGAATTAAATACTATTTGGAGGCATTTAATGTTCAATCAAAAACAGCTGATTTTTGACAAAAGAGATAACACCCCCCATTACGTCATGCTTCAGAAATGTGGAAAATGGTCCGTTTTCAAATGTTTTATTTTTGAACGTCAGTTCACATTTGTAGGTAGATCATCAGTGTTAGAGCTAAAATTAGCATGTTTAAAGCGATTTTCATGCTTCCAGGGGCTCGGGAAGTGAATTAAATACTATTTGGAGGCATTTAATGTTCAATCAAAAACATCTGATTTTTGACAAAAGAGATAACACCCCCCCATTACGTCATGCTTCAGAAATGTGGAAAATGGTCCGTTTTCAAATGTTTTATTTTTGAACGTCAGTTCACATTTGTAGGTGGATCATCAGTGTTAGAGCTAAAATTAGCATGTTTAAAGTGATTTTCATGCTTCCAGGGGCCCTAAACACAAGATTTATGGAATGGTTAAAAGTGCATGAAAATGGCCAATTTACTCACTCTGAGTTCTCAAAAAGGGTTTCTTCACCCCGGGAAGTTAATTAAATACCATTTGGAGGCATTTAATGTTCGAGCAAAAACGGCAGATTTTCGACAAAAGAGATAACACCCCCCCATTACGTCATGCTTCAGAAATGTGGAAAATGGTCCGTTTTCAAATGTTTTATTTTTGAACGTCAGTTCACATTTGTAGGTGGATCATCAGTGTTAGAGCTAAAATTAGCATGTTTAAAGCGATTTTCATGCTTCCAGGGGCTCGGGAAGTGAATTAAATACTATTTGGAGGCATTTAATGTTCAATCAAAAACAGCTGATTTTTGACAAAAGAGATAACACCCCCCCATTACGTCATGCTTCAGAAATGTGGAAAATGGTCCGTTTTCAAATGTTTTATTTTTGAACGTCAGTTCACATTTGTAGGTGGATCATCAGTGTTAGAGCTAAAATTAGCATGTTTAAAGTGATTTTCATGCTTCCAGGGGCCCTAAACACAAGATTTATGGAATGGTTAAAAGTGCATGAAAATGGCCAATTTACTCACTCTGAGTTCTCAAAAAGGGTTTCTTCACCCCGGGAAGTTAATTAAATACCATTTGGAGGCATTTAATGTTCGAGCAGAAACGGCTGATTTTCGACAAAAGAGATAACACCCCCCCCCATTACGTCATGCTTCAGAAATGTGGAAAATGGTCCGTTTTCAAATGTTTTATTTTTGAACGTCAGTTCACATTTGTAGGTGGATCATCAGTGTTAGAGCTAAAATTAGCATGTTTAAAGTGATTTTCATGCTTCCAGGGGCTCGGGAAGTGAATTAAATACTATTTGGAGGCATTTAATGTTCAATCAAAAACAGCTAATTTTTGACAAAAGAGATAACACCCCCCCCCATTACGTCATGCTTCAGAAATGTGGAAAATGGTCCGTTTTAAAATGTTTTATTTTTGAATGTCAGTTCACATTTGTAGGTGGATCATCAGTATTGGAGCTAAAATTAGCATGTTTAAAGTGATTTTCATGCTTCCAGGGGCCCTAAACACAAGATTTATGGAATGGTTAAAAGTGCATGAAAATGGCCAATTTACTCACTCTGAGTTCTCAAAAAGGGTTTCTTCACCCCGGGAAGTTAATTAAATACCATTTGGAGGCATTTAATGTTCGAGCAAAAACGGCTGATTTTCGACAAAAGAGATAACACCCCCCATTACGTCATGCTTCAGAAATGTGGAAAATGGTCCGTTTTCAAATGTTTTATTTTTGAACATCAGTTCACATTTGTAGGTGGATCATCAGTGTTAGAGCTAAAATTAGCATGTTTAAAGTGATTTTCATGCTTCCAGGGGCTCGGGAAGTGAATTAAATACTATTTGGAGGCATTTAATGTTCAATCAAAAACAGCTGATTTTTGACAAAAGAGATAACACCCCCCCCATTACGTTATGCTTCAGAAATGTGGAAAATGGTCCATTTTCAAATGTTTTATTTTTTAACGTCAGTTCACATTTGTAGGTGGATCATCAGTGTTAGAGCTAAAATTAGCATGTTTAAAGTGATTTTCATGCTTCCAGGGGCTCGGGAAGTGAATTAAATACTATTTGGAGGCATTTAATGTTCAATCAAAAACAGCTGATTTTTGACAAAAGAGATAACACCCCCCCATTACGTCATGCTTCAGAAATGTGGAAAATGGTCCGTTTTCAAATGTTTTATTTTTTAACGTCAGTTCACATTTGTAGGTGGATCATCAGTGTTAGAGCTAAAATTAGCATGTTTAAAGTGATTTTCATGCTTCCAGGGGCCCTAAACACAAGATTTATGGAATGGTTAAAAGTGCATGAAAATGGCCAATTTACTCACTCTGAGTTCTCAAAAAGGGTTTCTTCACCCCGGGAAGTTAATTAAATACCATTTGGAGGCATTTAACGTTCGAGCAAAAACGGCTGATTTTCGACAAAAGAGATAACACCCCCCCATTACGTCATGCTTCAGAAATGTGGAAAATGGTCCGTTTTCAAATGTTTTATTTTTGAACGTCAGTTCACATTTGTAGGTGGATCATCAGTGTTAGAGCTAAAATTAGCATGTTTAAAGTGATTTTCATGCTTCCAGGGGCTCGGGAAGTGAATTAAATACTATTTGGAGGCATTTAATGTTCAAGCAAAAACAGCTGATTTTTGACAAAAGAGACAACACCCCCCATTACGTCATGCTTCAGAAATGTGGAAAATGGTCCGTTTTCAAATGTTTTATTTTTGAACGTCAGTTCACATTTGTAGGTGGATCATCAGTGTTATAGCTAAAATTAGCATGTTTAAAGTGATTTTCATGCTTCCAGGGGCTCGGGAAGTGAATTAAATACTATTTGGAGGCATTTAATGTTCAATCAAAAACAGCTGATTTTTGACAAAGAGATAACACCCCCCCATTACATCATGCTTCAGAAATGTGGAAAATGGTCCGTTTTCAAATGTTTTATTTTTGAACGTCAGTTCACATTTGTAGGTGGATCATCAGTGTTAGAGCTAAAATTAGCATGTTTAAAGTGATTTTCATGCTTCCAGGGGCCCTAAACACAAGATTTATGGAATGGTTAAAAGTGCATGAAAATGGCCAATTTACTCACTCTGAGTTCTCAAAAAGGGTTTCTTCACCCCGGGAAGTTAATTAAATACCATTTGGAGGCATTTAATGTTCGAGCAAAAACGGCTGATTTTCGACAAAAGAGATAACACCCCCCCATTACGTCATGCTTCAGAAATGTGGAAAATGGTCCGTTTTCAAATGTTTTATTTTTGAACGTCAGTACACATTTGTAGGTGGATCATCAGTGTTAGAGCTAAAATTAGCATGTTTAAAGAGATTTTCATGCTTCCAGGGGCTCGGGAATAGAATTAAATACTATTTGGAGGCATTTAATGTTCAATCAAAAACAGCTGATTTTTGGCAAAAGAGATAACACCCCCCATTACGTCATGCTTCAGAAATGTGGAAAATGGTCCGTTTTCAAATGTTTTATTTTTGAACGTCAGTTCACATTTGTAGGTGGATCATCAGTGTTAGAGCTAAAATTAGCATGTTTAAAGTGATTTTCATGCTTCCAGGGGCCCTAAACTCAAGATTTATGGAATGGTTAAAAGTGCATGAAAATGGCCAATTTATTCACTCTGAGTTCTCAAAAAGGGTTTCTTTACCCCGGAAAGTTAATTAAATACAATTTGGAGGCATTTAATGTTCGAGCAAAAACGGCTGATTTTCGACAAAAGAGATAACACCACCCCATTACGTCATGCTTCAGAAATGTGGAAAATGGTCCGTTTTCAAATGTTTTATTTTTGAACGTCAGTTCACATTTGTAGGTGGATCATCAGTGTTAGAGCTAAAATTAGTATGTTTAAAGTGATTTTCATGCTTCCAGGGGCTCGGGAAGTGAATTAAATACTATTTGGAGGCATTTAATGTTCAATCAAAAACAGCTGATTTTTGACAAAAGAGATAACACCCCCCCATTACGTCATGCTTCAGAAATGTGGAAAATGGTCCGTTTTCAAATGTTTTATTTATGAACGTCAGTTCACATTTGTAGGTGGATCATCAGTGTTAGAGCTAAAATTAGCATGTTTAAAGTGATTTTCATGCTTCCAGGGGCTCGGGAAGTGAATTAAATACTATTTGGAGGCATTTAATGTTCAAGCAAAAACAGCTGATTTTTGACAAAAGAGATAACACCCCCCCATTACGTCATGGTTCAGAAATGTGGAAAATGGTCCGTTTTCAAATGTTTTATTTTTGAACGTCAGTTCACATTTGTAGGTGGATCATCAGTGTTAGAGCTAAAATTAGCATGTTTAAAGTGATTTTCATGCTTCCAGGGGCCCTAAACACAAGATTTATGGAATGGTTAAAAGTGCATGAAAATGGCCAATTTACTCACTCTGAGTTCTCAAAAAGGGTTTCTTCACCCCGGGAAGTTAATTAAATACCATTTGGAGGCATTTAATGTTCGAGCAAAAACGGCTGATTTTCAACAAAAGAGATAACACCCCCCATTACGTCATGCTTCAGAAATGTGGAAAATGGTCCGTTTTCAAATGTTTTATTTTTGAACGTCAGTTCACATTTGTAGGTAGATCATCAGTGTTAGAGCTAAAATTAGCATGTTTAAAGCGATTTTCATGCTTCCAGGGGCTCGGGAAGTGAATTAAATACTATTTGGAGGCATTTAATGTTCAATCAAAAACATCTGATTTTTGACAAAAGAGATAACACCCCCCCATTACGTCATGCTTCAGAAATGTGGAAAATGGTCCGTTTTCAAATGTTTTATTTTTTAACGTCAGTTCACATTTGTAGGTGGATCATCAGTGTTAGAGCTAAAATTAGCATGTTTAAAGTGATTTTCATGCTTCCAGGGGCCCTAAACACAAGATTTATGGAATGGTTAAAAGTGCATGAAAATGGCCAATTTACTCACTCTGAGTTCTCAAAAAGTGTTTCTTCACCCCGGGAAGTTAATTAAATACCATTTGGAGGCATTTAATGTTCGAGCAGAAACGGCTGATTTTCGACAAAAGAGATAACACCCCCCCATTAAGTCATGCTTCAGAAATGTGGAAAATGGTCCGTTTTCAAATGTTTTATTTTGGAACGTCAGTTCACATTTGTAGGTGGATCATCAGTATTAGAGCTAAAATTAGCATGTTTATAGTGATGTTCATGCTTCCAGGGGCTCGGGAAGTGAATTAAATACTATTTGGAGGCATTTAATGTTCAATCAAAAACAGCTGATTTTTGACAAAAGAGATAACACCCCCCTATTACGTCATGCTTCAGAAATGTGGAAAATGGTCCGTTTTCAAATGTTTTATTTTTGAACGTCAGTTCACATTTGTAGGTGGATCATCAGTGTTAGAGCTAAAATTAGCATGTTTAAAGTGATTTTCATGCTTCCAGGGGCCCTAAACACAAGATTTATGGAATGGTTAAAAGTGCATGAAAATGGCCAATTTACTCACTCTGAGTTCTCAAAAAGGGTTTCTTCACCCCGGGAAGTTAATTAAATACCATTTGGAGGCATTTAATGTTCGAGCAAAAACTGCTGATTTTCGACAAAAGAGATAACACCCCCCCATTACGTCATGCTTCAGAAATGTGGAAAATGGTCCGTTTTCAAATGTTTTATTTTTGAACGTCAGTTCACATTTGTAGGTGGATCATCAGTGTTAGAGCTAAAATTAGCATGTTTAAAGTGATTTTCATGCTTCCAGGGGCTCGGGAAGTGAATTAAATACTATTTGGAGGCATTTAATGTTCAAGCAAAAACAGCTGATTTTTGACAAAAGAGATAACACCCCCCCATTACGTCATGCTTCAGAAATGTGGAAAATGGTCCGTTTTCAAATGTTTTATTTTTGAACGTCAGTTCACATTTGTAGGTGGATCATCAGTGTTAGAGCTAAAATTAGCATGTTTAAAGTGATTTTCATGCTTCCAGGGGCCCTAAACACAAGATTTATGGAATGGTTAAAAGTGCATGAAAATGGCCAATTTACTCACTCTGAGTTCTCAAAAAGGGTTTCTTCACCCCGGAAAGTTAATTAAATACCATTTGGAGGCATTTAATGTTGAGCAAAAACGGCTGATTTTCGACAAAAGAGATAACACCCCCCCATTACGTCATGCTTCAGAAATGTGGAAAATGGTCCGTTTTCAAATGTTTTATTTTTGAACATCAGTTCACATTTGTAGGTGGATCATCAGTGTTAGAGCTAAAATTAGCATGTTTAAAGTGATTTTCATGCTTCCAGGGGCTCGGGAAGTGAATGAAATACTATTTGGAGGCATTTAATGTTCAATCAAAAACAGCTGATTTTTGACAAAAGAGATAACACCCCCCCATTACGTCATGCTTCAGAAATGTGGAAAATGGTCCGTTTTCAAATGTTTTATTTTTGAACGTCAGTTCACATTTGTAGGTGGATCATCAGTGTTAGAGCTAAAATTAGCATGTTTAAAGTGATTTTCATGCTTCCAGGGGCCCTAAACACAAGATTTATGGAATGGTTAAAAGTGCATGAAAATGGCCAATTTACTCACTCTGAGTTCTCAAAAAGGGTTTCTTCACCCAGGGAAGTTAATTAAATACCATTTGGAGGCATTTAATGTTCGAGCAAAAACGGCTGATTTTCGACAAAAGAGATAACACCCCCCCATTACGTCATGCTTCAGAAATGTGGAAAATGGTCCATTTTCAAATGTTTTATTTTTGAACATCAGTTCACATTTGTAGGTGGATCATCAGTGTTAGAGCTAAAATTAGCATGTTTAAAGTGATTTTCATGCTTCCAGGGGCTGGGGAAGTGAATTAAATACTATTTTGAGGCATTTAATGTTCAATCAAAAACAGCTGATTTTTGACAAAAGAGATAACACCCCCCCATTACGTCATGCTTCAGAAATGTGGAAAATGGTCCGTTTTCAAATGTTTTATTTTTTAACGTCAGTTCACATTTGTAGGTGGATCATCAGTGTTAGAGCTAAAATTAGCATGTTTAAAGTGATTTTCATGCTTCCAGGGGCCCTAAACACAAGATTTATGGAATGGTTAAAAGTGCATGAAAATGGCCAATTTACTCACTCTGAGTTCTCAAAAAGGGTTTCTTCACCCCGGGAAGTTAATTAAATACCATTTGGAGGCATTTAATGTTCGAGCAAAAACGGCAGATTTTCGACAAAAGAGATAACACCCCCCCATTACGTCATGCTTCAGAAATGTGGAAAATGGTCCGTTTTCAAATGTTTTATTTTTGAACGTCAGTTCACATTTGTAGGTGGATCATCAGTGTTAGAGCTAAAATTAGCATGTTTAAAGCGATTTTCATGCTTCCAGGGGCTCGGGAAGTGAATTAAATACTATTTGGAGGCATTTAATGTTCAATCAAAAACAGCTGATTTTTGACAAAAGAGATAACACCCCCCCATTACGTCATGCTTCAGAAATGTGGAAAATGGTCCGTTTTCAAATGTTTTATTTTTGAACGTCAGTTCACATTTGTAGGTGGATCATCAGTGTTAGAGCTAAAATTAGCATGTTTAAAGTGATTTTCATGCTTCCAGGGGCCCTAAACACAAGATTTATGGAATGGTTAAAAGTGCATGAAAATGGCCAATTTACTCACTCTGAGTTCTCAAAAAGGGTTTCTTCACCCCGGGAAGTTAATTAAATACCATTTGGAGGCATTTAATGTTCGAGCAGAAACGGCTGATTTTCGACAAAAGAGATAACACCCCCCCCATTACGTCATGCTTCAGAAATGTGGAAAATGGTCCGTTTTCAAATGTTTTATTTTTGAACGTCAGTTCACATTTGTAGGTGGATCATCAGTGTTAGAGCTAAAATTAGCATGTTTAAAGTGATTTTCATGCTTCCAGGGGCTCGGGAAGTGAATTAAATACTATTTGGAGGCATTTAATGTTCAATCAAAAACAGCTGATTTTTGACAAAAGAGATAACACCCCCCCCATTACGTCATGCTTCAGAAATGTGGAAAATGGTCCGTTTTAAAATGTTTTATTTTTGAATGTCAGTTCACATTTGTAGGTGGATCATCAGTATTGGAGCTAAAATTAGCATGTTTAAAGTGATTTTCATGCTTCCAGGGGCCCTAAACACAAGATTTATGGAATGGTTAAAAGTGCATGAAAATGGCCAATTTACTCACTCTGAGTTCTCAAAAAGGGTTTCTTCACCCCGGGAAGTTAATTAAATACCATTTGGAGGCATTTAATGTTCGAGCAAAAACGGCTGATTTTCGACAAAAGAGATAACACCCCCCCATTATGTCATGCTTCAGAAATGTGGAAAATGGTCCGTTTTCAAATGTTTTATTTTTGAACGTCAGTTCACATTTGTAGGTGGATCATCAGTGTTAGAGCTAAAATTAGCATGTTTAAAGTGATTTTCATGCTTCCAGGGGCCCTAAACACAAGATTTATGGAATGGTTAAAAGTGCATGAAAATGGCCAATTTACTCACTCTGAGTTCTCAAAAAGGGTTTCTTCACCCCGGGAAGTTAATTAAATACCATTTGGAGGCATTTAATGTTCGAGCAAAAACTGCTGATTTTCGACAAAAGAGATAACACCCCCCCATTACGTCATGCTTCAGAAATGTGGAAAATGGTCCGTTTTCAAATGTTTTATTTTTGAACGTCAGTTCACATTTGTAGGTGTATCATCAGTGTTAGAGCTAAAATTAGCATGTTTAAAGTGATTTTCATGCTTCCAGGGGCTCGGGAAGTGAATTAAATACTATTTGGAGGCATTTAATGTTCAAGCAAAAACAGCTGATTTTTGACAAAAGAGATAACACCCCCCCATTACGTCATGCTTCAGAAATGTGGAAAATGGTCCGTTTTCAAATGTTTTATTTTTGAACGTCAGTTCACATTTGTAGGTGGATCATCAGTGTTAGAGCTAAAATTAGCATGTTTAAAGTGATTTTCATGCTTCCAGGGGCCCTAAACACAAGATTTATGGAATGGTTAAAAGTGCATGAAAATGGCCAATTTACTCACTCTGAGTTCTCAAAAAGGGTTTCTTCACCCCGGGAAGTTAATTAAATACCATTTGGAGGCATTTATTGTACGAGCAAAAACTGCTGATTTTCGACAAAAGAGATAACACCCCCCCATTACGTCATGCTTCAGAAATGTGGAAAATGGTCCGTTTTCAAATGTTTTATTTTTGAACGTCAGTACACATTTGTAGGTGGATCATCAGTGTTAGAGCTAAAATTAGCATGTTTAAAGAGATTTTCATGCTTCCAGGGGCTCGGGAATAGAATTAAATACTATTTGGAGGCATTTAATGTTCAATCAAAAACAGCTGATTTTTGGCAAAAGAGATAACACCCCCCATTACGTCATGCTTCAGAAATGTGGAAAATGGTCCGTTTTCAAATGTTTTATTTTTGAACGTCAGTTCACATTTGTAGGTGGATCATCAGTGTTAGAGCTAAAATTAGCATGTTTAAAGTGATTTTCATGCTTCCAGGGGCCCTAAACTCAAGATTTATGGAATGGTTAAAAGTGCATGAAAATGGCCAATTTATTCACTCTGAGTTCTCAAAAAGGGTTTCTTTACCCCGGAAAGTTAATTAAATACAATTTGGAGGCATTTAATGTTCGAGCAAAAACGGCTGATTTTCGACAAAAGAGATAACACCCCCCCATTACGTCATGCTTCAGAAATGTGGAAAATGGTCCGTTTTCAAATGTTTTATTTTTGAACGTCAGTTCACATTTGTAGGTGGATCATCAGTGTTAGAGCTAAAATTAGCATGTTTAAAGTGATTTTCATGCTTCCAGGGGCTCGGGAAGTGAATTAAATACTATTTGGAGGCATTTCATGTTCAATCAAAAACAGCTGATTTTTGACAAAAGAGATAACACCCCCCCATTACGTCATGCTTCAGAAATGTGGAAAATGGTCCGTTTTCAAATGTTTTATTTATGAACGTCAGTTCACATTTGTAGGTGGATCATCAGTGTTAGAGCTAAAATTTGCATGTTTAAAGTGATTTTCATGCTTCCAGGGGCTCGGGAAGTGAATTAAATACTATTTGGAGGCATTTAATGTTCAAGCAAAAACAGCTGATTTTTGACAAAAGAGATAACACCCCCCCATTACGTCATGGTTCAGAAATGTGGAAAATGGTCCGTTTTCAAATGTTTTATTTTTGAACGTCAGTTCACATTTGTAGGTGGATCATCAGTGTTAGAGCTAAAATTAGCATGTTTAAAGTGATTTTCATGCTTCCAGGGGCCCTAAACACAAGATTTATGGAATGGTTAAAAGTGCATGAAAATGGCCAATTTACTCACTCTGAGTTCTCAAAAAGGGTTTCTTCACCCCGGGAAGTTAATTAAATACCATTTGGAGGCATTTAATGTTCGAGCAAAAACGGCTGATTTTCAACAAAAGAGATAACACCCCCCATTACGTCATGCTTCAGAAATGTGGAAAATGGTCCGTTTTCAAATGTTTTATTTTTGAACGTCAGTTCACATTTGTAGGTAGATCATCAGTGTTAGAGCTAAAATTAGCATGTTTAAAGCGATTTTCATGCTTCCAGGGGCTCGGGAAGTGAATTAAATACTATTTGGAGGCATTTAATGTTCAATCAAAAACATCTGATTTTTGACAAAAGAGATAACACCCCCCCATTACGTCATGCTTCAGAAATGTGGAAAATGGTCCGTTTTCAAATGTTTTATTTTTTAACGTCAGTTCACATTTGTAGGTGGATCATCAGTGTTAGAGCTAAAATTAGCATGTTTAAAGTGATTTTCATGCTTCCAGGGGCCCTAAACACAAGATTTATGGAATGGTTAAAAGTGCATGAAAATGGCCAATTTACTCACTCTGAGTTCTCAAAAAGTGTTTCTTCACCCCGGGAAGTTAATTAAATACCATTTGGAGGCATTTAATGTTCGAGCAGAAACGGCTGATTTTCGACAAAAGAGATAACACCCCCCCATTAAGTCATGCTTCAGAAATGTGGAAAATGGTCCGTTTTCAAATGTTTTATTTTGGAACGTCAGTTCACATTTGTAGGTGGATCATCAGTATTAGAGCTAAAATTAGCATGTTTATAGTGATGTTCATGCTTCCAGGGGCTCGGGAAGTGAATTAAATACTATTTGGAGGCATTTACTGTTCAATCAAAAACAGCTGATTTTTGACAAAAGAGATAACACCCCCCTATTACGTCATGCTTCAGAAATGTGGAAAATGGTCCGTTTTCAAATGTTTTATTTTTGAACGTCAGTTCACATTTGTAGGTGGATCATCAGTGTTAGAGCTAAAATTAGCATGTTTAAAGTGATTTTCATGCTTCCAGGGGCCCTAAACACAAGATTTATGGAATGGTTAAAAGTGCATGAAAATGGCCAATTTACTCACTCTGAGTTCTCAAAAAGGGTTTCTTCACCCCGGGAAGTTAATTAAATACCATTTGGAGGCATTTAATGTTCGAGCAAAAACTGCTGATTTTCGACAAAAGAGATAACACCCCCCCATTACGTCATGCTTCAGAAATGTGGAAAATGGTCCGTTTTCAAATGTTTTATTTTTGAACGTCAGTTCACATTTGTAGGTGGATCATCAGTGTTAGAGCTAAAATTAGCATGTTTAAAGTGATTTTCATGCTTCCAGGGGCTCGGGAAGTGAATTAAATACTATTTGGAGGCATTTAATGTTCAAGCAAAAACAGCTGATTTTTGACAAAAGAGATAACACCCCCCCATTACGTCATGCTTCAGAAATGTGGAAAATGGTCCGTTTTCAAATGTTTTATTTTTGAACGTCAGTTCACATTTGTAGGTGGATCATCAGTGTTAGAGCTAAAATTAGCATGTTTAAAGTGATTTTCATGCTTCCAGGGGCCCTAAACACAAGATTTATGGAATGGTTAAAAGTGCATGAAAATGGCCAATTTACTCACTCTGAGTTCTCAAAAAGGGTTTCTTCACCCCGGGAAGTTAATTAAATACCATTTGGAGGCATTTAATGTTGAGCAAAAACGGCTGATTTTCGACAAAAGAGATAACACCCCCCCATTACGTCATGCTTCAGAAATGTGGAAAATGGTCCGTTTTCAAATGTTTTATTTTTGAACATCAGTTCACATTTGTAGGTGGATCATCAGTGTTAGAGCTAAAATTAGCATGTTTAAAGTGATTTTCATGCTTCCAGGGGCTCGGGAAGTGAATGAAATACTATTTGGAGGCATTTAATGTTCAATCAAAAACAGCTGATTTTTGACAAAAGAGATAACACCCCCCCATTACGTCATGCTTCAGAAATGTGGAAAATGGTCCGTTTTCAAATGTTTTATTTTTGAACGTCAGTTCACATTTGTAGGTGGATCATCAGTGTTAGAGCTAAAATTAGCATGTTTAAAGTGATTTTCATGCTTCCAGGGGCCCTAAACACAAGATTTATGGAATGGTTAAAAGTGCATGAAAATGGCCAATTTACTCACGCTGAGTTCTCAAAAAGGGTTTCTTCACCCCGGGAAGTTAATTAAATACCATTTGGAGGCATTTAATGTTCGAGCAAAAACGGCTGATTTACGACAAAAGAGATAACACCCCCCCATTACGTCATGCTTCAGAAATGTGGAAAATGGTCCGTTTTCAAATGTTTTATTTTTGAACGTCAGTTCACATTTGTAGGTGGATCATCAGTGTTAGAGCTAAAATTAGCATGTTTAAAGTGATTTTCATGCTTCCAGGGGCTCGGGAAGTGAATTAAATACTATTTGGAGGCATTTAATGTTCAAGCAAAAACAGCTGATTTTTGACAAAAGAGATAACACCCCCCCATTACGTCATGCTTCAGAAATGTGGAAAATGGCCCGTTTTCAAATGTTTTATTTTTGAACGTCAGTTCACATTTGTAGGTGGATCATCAGTGTTAGAGCTAAAATTAGCATGTTTAAAGTGATTTTCATGCTTCCAGGGGCCCTAAACACAAGATTTATGGAATGGTTAAAAGTGCATGAAAATGGCCAATTTACTCACTCTGAGTTCTCAAAAAGGGTTTCTTCACCCAGGGAAGTTAATTAAATACCATTTGGAGGCATTTAATGTTCGAGCAAAAACGGCTGATTTTCGACAAAAGAGATAACACCCCCCCATTACGTCATGCTTCAGAAATGTGGAAAATGGTCCATTTTCAAATGTTTTATTTTTGAACATCAGTTCACATTTGTAGGTGGATCATCAGTGTTAGAGCTAAAATTAGCATGTTTAAAGTGATTTTCATGCTTCCAGGGGCTGGGGAAGTGAATTAAATACTATTTTGAGGCATTTAATGTTCAATCAAAAACAGCTGATTTTTGACAAAAGAGATAACACCCCCCCATTACGTCATGCTTCAGAAATGTGGAAAATGGTCCGTTTTCAAATGTTTTATTTTTTAACGTCAGTTCACATTTGTAGGTGGATCATCAGTGTTAGAGCTAAAATTAGCATGTTTAAAGTGATTTTCATGCTTCCAGGGGCCCTAAACACAAGATTTATGGAATGGTTAAAAGTGCATGAAAATGGCCAATTTACTCACTCTGAGTTCTCAAAAAGGGTTTCTTCACCCCGGGAAGTTAATTAAATACCATTTGGAGGCATTTAATGTTCGAGCAAAAACGGCAGATTTTCGACAAAAGAGATAACACCCCCCCATTACGTCATGCTTCAGAAATGTGGAAAATGGTCCGTTTTCAAATGTTTTATTTTTGAACGTCAGTTCACATTTGTAGGTGGATCATCAGTGTTAGAGCTACAATTAGCATGTTTAAAGCGATTTTCATGCTTCCAGGGGCTCGGGAAGTGAATTAAATACTATTTGGAGGCATTTAATGTTCAATCAAAAACAGCTGATTTTTGACAAAAGAGATAACACCCCCCCATTACGTCATGCTTCAGAAATGTGGAAAATGGTCCGTTTTCAAATGTTTTATTTTTGAACGTCAGTTCACATTTGTAGGTGGATCATCAGTGTTAGAGCTAAAATTAGCATGTTTAAAGTGATTTTCATGCTTCCAGGGGCCCTAAACACAAGATTTATGGAATGGTTAAAAGTGCATGAAAATGGCCAATTTACTCACTCTGAGTTCTCAAAAAGGGTTTCTTCACCCCGGGAAGTTAATTAAATACCATTTGGAGGCATTTAATGTTCGAGTAGAAACGGCTGATTTTCGACAAAAGAGATAACACCCCCCCCATTACGTCATGCTTCAGAAATGTGGAAAATGGTCCGTTTTCAAATGTTTTATTTTTGAACGTCAGTTCACATTTGTAGGTGGATCATCAGTGTTAGAGCTAAAATTAGCATGTTTAAAGTGATTTTCATGCTTCCAGGGGCTCGGGAAGTGAATTAAATACTATTTGGAGGCATTTAATGTTCAATCAAAAACAGCTGATTTTTGACAAAAGAGATAACACCCCCCCCATTACGTCATGCTTCAGAAATGTGGAAAATGGTCCGTTTTAAAATGTTTTATTTTTGAATGTCAGTTCACATTTGTAGGTGGATCATCAGTATTGGAGCTAAAATTAGCATGTTTAAAGTGATTTTCATGCTTCCAGGGGCCCTAAACACAAGATTTATGGAATGGTTAAAAGTGCATGAAAATGGCCAATTTACTCACTCTGAGTTCTCAAAAAGGGTTTCTTCACCCCGGGAAGTTAATTAAATACCATTTGGAGGCATTTAATGTTCGAGCAAAAACGGCTGATTTTCGACAAAAGAGATAACACCCCCCCATTATGTCATGCTTCAGAAATGTGGAAAATGGTCCGTTTTCAAATGTTTTATTTTTGAACGTCAGTTCACATTTGTAGGTGGATCATCAGTGTTAGAGCTAAAATTAGCATGTTTAAAGTGATTTTCATGCTTCCAGGGGCCCTAAACACAAGATTTATGGAATGGTTAAAAGTGCATGAAAATGGCCAATTTACTCACTCTGAGTTCTCAAAAAGGGTTTCTTCACCCCGGGAAGTTAATTAAATACCATTTGGAGGCATTTAATGTTCGAGCAAAAACTGCTGATTTTCGACAAAAGAGATAACACCCCCCCATTACGTCATGCTTCAGAAATGTGGAAAATGGTCCGTTTTCAAATGTTTTATTTTTGAACGTCAGTTCACATTTGTAGGTGTATCATCAGTGTTAGAGCTAAAATTAGCATGTTTAAAGTGATTTTCATGCTTCCAGGGGCTCGGGAAGTGAATTAAATACTATTTGGAGGAATTTAATGTTCAAGCAAAAACAGCTGATTTTTGACAAAAGAGATAACACCCCCCCATTACGTCATGCTTCAGAAATGTGGAAAATGGTCCGTTTTCAAATGTTTTATTTTTGAACTTCAGTTCACATTTGTAGGTGGATCATCAGTGTTAGAGCTAAAATTAGCATGTTTAAAGTGATTTTCATGCTTCCAGGGGCCCTAAACACAAGATTTATGGAATGGTTAAAAGTGCATGAAAATGGCCAATTTACTCACTCTGAGTTCTCAAAAAGGGTTTCTTCACCCCGGGAAGTTAATTAAATACCATTTGGAGGCATTTAATGTTCGAGCAGAAACGGCTGATTTTCGACAAAAGAGATAACACCCCCCCCATTACGTCATGCTTCAGAAATGTGGAAAATGGTCCGTTTTCAAATGTTTTATTTTTGAACGTCAGTTCACATTTGTAGGTGGATCATCAGTGTTAGAGCTAAAATTAGCATGTTTAAAGTGATTTTCATGCTTCCAGGGGCTCGGGAAGTGAATTAAATACTATTTGGAGGCATTTAATGTTCAATCAAAAACAGCTGATTTTTGACAAAAGAGATAACACCCCCCCCATTACGTCATGCTTCAGAAATGTGGAAAATGGTCCGTTTTAAAATGTTTTATTTTTGAATGTCAGTTCACATTTGTAGGTGGATCATCAGTATTGGAGCTAAAATTAGCATGTTTAAAGTGATTTTCATGCTTCCAGGGGCCCTAAACACAAGATTTATGGAATGGTTAAAAGTGCATGAAAATGGCCAATTTACTCACTCTGAGTTCTCAAAAAGGGTTTCTTCACCCCGGGAAGTTAATTAAATACCATTTGGAGGCATTTAATGTTCGAGCAAAAACGGCTGATTTTCGACAAAAGAGATAACACCCCCCCATTATGTCATGCTTCAGAAATGTGGAAAATGGTCCGTTTTCAAATGTTTTATTTTTGAACGTCAGTTCACATTTGTAGGTGGATCATCAGTGTTAGAGCTAAAATTAGCATGTTTAAAGTGATTTTCATGCTTCCAGGGGCCCTAAACACAAGATTTATGGAATGGTTAAAAGTGCATGAAAATGGCCAATTTACTCACTCTGAGTTCTCAAAAAGGGTTTCTTCACCCCGGGAAGTTAATTAAATACCATTTGGAGGCATTTAATGTTCGAGCAAAAACTGCTGATTTTCGACAAAAGAGATAACACCCCCCCATTACGTCATGCTTCAGAAATGTGGAAAATGGTCCGTTTTCAAATGTTTTATTTTTGAACGTCAGTTCACATTTGTAGGTGTATCATCAGTGTTAGAGCTAAAATTAGCATGTTTAAAGTGATTTTCATGCTTCCAGGGGCTCGGGAAGTGAATTAAATACTATTTGGAGGCATTTAATGTTCAAGCAAAAACAGCTGATTTTTGACAAAAGAGATAACACCCCCCCATTACGTCATGCTTCAGAAATGTGGAAAATGGTCCGTTTTCAAATGTTTTATTTTTGAACGTCAGTTCACATTTGTAGGTGGATCATCAGTGTTAGAGCTAAAATTAGCATGTTTAAAGTGATTTTCATGCTTCCAGGGGCCCTAAACACAAGATTTATGGAATGGTTAAAAGTGCATGAAAATGGCCAATTTACTCACTCTGAGTTCTCAAAAAGGGTTTCTTCACCCCGGGAAGTTAATTAAATACCATTTGGAGGCATTTATTGTACGAGCAAAAACTGCTGATTTTCGACAAAAGAGATAACACCCCCCCATTACGTCATGCTTCAGAAATGTGGAAAATGGTCCGTTTTCAAATGTTTTATTTTTGAACGTCAGTACACATTTGTAGGTGGATCATCAGTGTTAGAGCTAAAATTAGCATGTTTAAAGAGATTTTCATGCTTCCAGGGGCTCGGGAATAGAATTAAATACTATTTGGAGGCATTTAATGTTCAATCAAAAACAGCTGATTTTTGGCAAAAGAGATAACACCCCCATTACGTCATGCTTCAGAAATGTGGAAAATGGTCCGTTTTCAAATGTTTTATTTTTGAACGTCAGTTCACATTTGTAGGTGGATCATCAGTGTTAGAGCTAAAATTAGCATGTTTAAAGTGATTTTCATGCTTCCAGGGGCCCTAAACTCAAGATTTATGGAATGGTTAAAAGTGCATGAAAATGGCCAATTTATTCACTCTGAGTTCTCAAAAAGGGTTTCTTTACCCCGGAAAGTTAATTAAATACAATTTGGAGGCATTTAATGTTCGAGCAAAAACGGCTGATTTTCGACAAAAGAGATAACACCCCCCCATTACGTCATGCTTCAGAAATGTGGAAAATGGTCCGTTTTCAAATGTTTTATTTTTGAACGTCAGTTCACATTTGTAGGTGGATCATCAGTGTTAGAGCTAAAATTAGCATGTTTAAAGTGATTTTCATGCTTCCAGGGGCTCGGGAAGTGAATTAAATACTATTTGGAGGCATTTAATGTTCAATCAAAAACAGCTGATTTTTGACAAAAGAGATAACACCCCCCCATTACGTCATGCTTCAGAAATGTGGAAAATGGTCCGTTTTCAAATGTTTTATTTATGAACGTCAGTTCACATTTGTAGGTGGATCATCAGTGTTAGAGCTAAAATTTGCATGTTTAAAGTGATTTTCATGCTTCCAGGGGCTTGGGAAGTGAATTAAATACTATTTGGAGGCATTTAATGTTCAAGCAAAAACAGCTGATTTTTGACAAAAGAGATAACACCCCCCCATTACGTCATGGTTCAGAAATGTGGAAAATGGTCCGTTTTCAAATGTTTTATTTTTGAACGTCAGTTCACATTTGTAGGTGGATCATCAGTGTTAGAGCTAAAATTAGCATGTTTAAAGTGATTTTCATGCTTCCAGGGGCCCTAAACACAAGATTTATGGAATGGTTAAAAGTGCATGAAAATGGCCAATTTACTCACTCTGAGTTCTCAAAAAGGGTTTCTTCACCCCGGGAAGTTAATTAAATACCATTTGGAGGCATTTAATGTTCGAGCAAAAACGGCTGATTTTCAACAAAAGAGATAACACCCCCCATTACGTCATGCTTCAGAAATGTGGAAAATGGTCCGTTTTCAAATGTTTTATTTTTGAACGTCAGTTCACATTTGTAGGTAGATCATTAGTGTTAGAGCTAAAATTAGCATGTTTAAAGCGATTTTCATGCTTCCAGGGGCTCGGGAAGTGAATTAAATACTATTTGGAGGCATTTAATGTTCAATCAAAAACATCTGATTTTTGACAAAAGAGATAACACCCCCCCATTACGTCATGCTTCAGAAATGTGGAAAATGGTCCGTTTTCAAATGTTTTATTTTTTAACGTCAGTTCACATTTGTAGGTGGATCATCAGTGTTAGAGCTAAAATTAGCATGTTTAAAGTGATTTTCATGCTTCCAGGGGCCCTAAACACAAGATTTATGGAATGGTTAAAAGTGCATGAAAATGGCCAATTTACTCACTCTGAGTTCTCAAAAAGTGTTTCTTCACCCCGGGAAGTTAATTAAATACCATTTGGAGGCATTTAATGTTCGAGCAGAAACGGCTGATTTTCGACAAAAGAGATAACACCCCCCCATTAAGTCATGCTTCAGAAATGTGGAAAATGGTCCGTTTTCAAATGTTTTATTTTGGAACGTCAGTTCACATTTGTAGGTGGATCATCAGTATTAGAGCTAAAATTAGCATGTTTATAGTGATGTTCATGCTTCCAGGGGCTCGGGAAGTGAATTAAATACTATTTGGAGGCATTTAATGTTCAATCAAAAACAGCTGATTTTTGACAAAAGAGATAACACCCCCCTATTACGTCATGCTTCAGAAATGTGGAAAATGGTCCGTTTTCAAATGTTTTATTTTTGAACGTCAGTTCACATTTGTAGGTGGATCATCAGTGTTAGAGCTAAAATTAGCATGTTTAAAGTGATTTTCATGCTTCCAGGGGCCCTAAACACAAGATTTATGGAATGGTTAAAAGTGCATGAAAATGGCCAATTTACTCACTCTGAGTTCTCAAAAAGGGTTTCTTCACCCCGGGAAGTTAATTAAATACCATTTGGAGGCATTTAATGTTCGAGCAAAAACTGCTGATTTTCGACAAAAGAGATAACACCCCCCCATTACGTCATGCTTCAGAAATGTGGAAAATGGTCCGTTTTCAAATGTTTTATTTTTGAACGTCAGTTCACATTTGTAGGTGGATCATCAGTGTTAGAGCTAAAATTAGCATGTTTAAAGTGATTTTCATGCTTCCAGGGGCTCGGGAAGTGAATTAAATACTATTTGGAGGCATTTAATGTTCAAGCAAAAACAGCTGATTTTTGACAAAAGAGATAACACCCCCCCATTACGTCATGCTTCAGAAATGTGGAAAATGGTCCGTTTTCAAATGTTTTATTTTTGAACGTCAGTTCACATTTGTAGGTGGATCATCAGTGTTAGAGCTAAAATTAGCATGTTTAAAGTGATTTTCATGCTTCCAGGGGCCCTAAACACAAGATTTATGGAATGGTTAAAAGTGCATGAAAATGGCCAATTTACTCACTCTGAGTTCTCAAAAAGGGTTTCTTCACCCCGGGAAGTTAATTAAATACCATTTGGAGGCATTTAATGTTGAGCAAAAACGGCTGATTTTCGACAAAAGAGATAACACCCCCCCATTACGTCATGCTTCAGAAATGTGGAAAATGGTCCGTTTTCAAATGTTTTATTTTTGAACATCAGTTCACATTTGTAGGTGGATCATCAGTGTTAGAGCTAAAATTAGCATGTTTAAAGTGATTTTCATGCTTCCAGGGGCTCGGGAAGTGAATGAAATACTATTTGGAGGCATTTAATGTTCAATCAAAAACAGCTGATTTTTGACAAAAGAGATAACACCCCCCCATTACGTCATGCTTCAGAAATGTGGAAAATGGTCCGTTTTCAAATGTTTTATTTTTGAACGTCAGTTCACATTTGTAGGTGGATCATCAGTGTTAGAGCTAAAATTAGCATGTTTAAAGTGATTTTCATGCTTCCAGGGGCCCTAAACACAAGATTTATGGAATGGTTAAAAGTGCATGAAAATGGCCAATTTACTCACGCTGAGTTCTCAAAAAGGGTTTCTTCACCCCGGGAAGTTAATTAAATACCATTTGGAGGCATTTAATGTTCGAGCAAAAACGGCTGATTTACGACAAAAGAGATAACACCCCCCCATTACGTCATGCTTCAGAAATGTGGAAAATGGTCCGTTTTCAAATGTTTTATTTTTGAACGTCAGTTCACATTTGTAGGTGGATCATCAGTGTTAGAGCTAAAATTAGCATGTTTAAAGTGATTTTCATGCTTCCAGGGGCTCGGGAAGTGAATTAAATACTATTTGGAGGCATTTAATGTTCAAGCAAAAACAGCTGATTTTTGACAAAAGAGATAACACCCCCCCATTACGTCATGCTTCAGAAATGTGGAAAATGGTCCGTTTTCAAATGTTTTATTTTTGAACGTCAGTTCACATTTGTAGGTGGATCATCAGTGTTAGAGCTAAAATTAGCATGTTTAAAGTGATTTTCATGCTTCCAGGGGCCCTAAACACAAGATTTATGGAATGGTTAAAAGTGCATGAAAATGGCCAATTTACTCACTCTGAGTTCTCAAAAAGGGTTTCTTCACCCAGGGAAGTTAATTAAATACCATTTGGAGGCATTTAATGTTCGAGCAAAAACGGCTGATTTTCGACAAAAGAGATAACACCCCCCCATTACGTCATGCTTCAGAAATGTGGAAAATGGTCCATTTTCAAATGTTTTATTTTTGAACATCAGTTCACATTTGTAGGTGGATCATCAGTGTTAGAGCTAAAATTAGCATGTTTAAAGTGATTTTCATGCTTCCAGGGGCTGGGGAAGTGAATTAAATACTATTTTGAGGCATTTAATGTTCAATCAAAAACAGCTGATTTTTGACAAAAGAGATAACACCCCCCCATTACGTCATGCTTCAGAAATGTGGAAAATGGTCCGTTTTCAAATGTTTTATTTTTTAACGTCAGTTCACATTTGTAGGTGGATCATCAGTGTTAGAGCTAAAATTAGCATGTTTAAAGTGATTTTCATGCTTCCAGGGGCCCTAAACACAAGATTTATGGAATGGTTAAAAGTGCATGAAAATGGCCAATTTACTCACTCTGAGTTCTCAAAAAGGGTTTCTTCACCCCGGGAAGTTAATTAAATACCATTTGGAGGCATTTAATGTTCGAGCAAAAACGGCAGATTTTCGACAAAAGAGATAACACCCCCCCATTACGTCATGCTTCAGAAATGTGGAAAATGGTCCGTTTTCAAATGTTTTATTTTTGAACGTCAGTTCACATTTGTAGGTGGATCATCAGTGTTAGAGCTACAATTAGCATGTTTAAAGCGATTTTCATGCTTCCAGGGGCTCGGGAAGTGAATTAAATACTATTTGGAGGCATTTAATGTTCAATCAAAAACAGCTGATTTTTGACAAAAGAGATAACACCCCCCCATTACGTCATGCTTCAGAAATGTGGAAAATGGTCCGTTTTCAAATGTTTTATTTTTGAACGTCAGTTCACATTTGTAGGTGGATCATCAGTGTTAGAGCTAAAATTAGCATGTTTAAAGTGATTTTCATGCTTCCAGGGGCCCTAAACACAAGATTTATGGAATGGTTAAAAGTGCATGAAAATGGCCAATTTACTCACTCTGAGTTCTCAAAAAGGGTTTCTTCACCCCGGGAAGTTAATTAAATACCATTTGGAGGCATTTAATGTTCGAGCAGAAACGGCTGATTTTCGACAAAAGAGATAACACCCCCCCCATTACGTCATGCTTCAGAAATGTGGAAAATGGTCCGTTTTCAAATGTTTTATTTTTGAACGTCAGTTCACATTTGTAGGTGGATCATCAGTGTTAGAGCTAAAATTAGCATGTTTAAAGTGATTTTCATGCTTCCAGGGGCTCGGGAAGTGAATTAAATACTATTTGGAGGCATTTAATGTTCAATCAAAAACAGCTGATTTTTGACAAAAGAGATAACACCCCCCCCATTACGTCATGCTTCAGAAATGTGGAAAATGGTCCGTTTTAAAATGTTTTATTTTTGAATGTCAGTTCACATTTGTAGGTGGATCATCAGTATTGGAGCTAAAATTAGCATGTTTAAAGTGATTTTCATGCTTCCAGGGGCCCTAAACACAAGATTTATGGAATGGTTAAAAGTGCATGAAAATGGCCAATTTACTCACTCTGAGTTCTCAAAAAGGGTTTCTTCACCCCGGGAAGTTAATTAAATACCATTTGGAGGCATTTAATGTTCGAGCAAAAACGGCTGATTTTCGACAAAAGAGATAACACCCCCCCATTATGTCATGCTTCAGAAATGTGGAAAATGGTCCGTTTTCAAATGTTTTATTTTTGAACGTCAGTTCACATTTGTAGGTGGATCATCAGTGTTAGAGCTAAAATTAGCATGTTTAAAGTGATTTTCATGCTTCCAGGGGCCCTAAACACAAGATTTATGGAATGGTTAAAAGTGCATGAAAATGGCCAATTTACTCACTCTGAGTTCTCAAAAAGGGTTTCTTCACCCCGGGAAGTTAATTAAATACCATTTGGAGGCATTTAATGTTCGAGCAAAAACTGCTGATTTTCGACAAAAGAGATAACACCCCCCCATTACGTCATGCTTCAGAAATGTGGAAAATGGTCCGTTTTCAAATGTTTTATTTTTGAACGTCAGTTCACATTTGTAGGTGTATCATCAGTGTTAGAGCTAAAATTAGCATGTTTAAAGTGATTTTCATGCTTCCAGGGGCTCGGGAAGTGAATTAAATACTATTTGGAGGCATTTAATGTTCAAGCAAAAACAGCTGATTTTTGACAAAAGAGATAACACCCCCCCATTACGTCATGCTTCAGAAATGTGGAAAATGGTCCGTTTTCAAATGTTTTATTTTTGAACGTCAGTTCACATTTGTAGGTGGATCATCAGTGTTAGAGCTAAAATTAGCATGTTTAAAGTGATTTTCATGCTTCCAGGGGCCCTAAACACAAGATTTATGGAATGGTTAAAAGTGCATGAAAATGGCCAATTTACTCACTCTGAGTTCTCAAAAAGGGTTTCTTCACCCCGGGAAGTTAATTAAATACCATTTGGAGGCATTTAATGTTCGAGCAAAAACGGCTGATTTTCGACAAAAGAGATAACACCCCCCCATTACGTCATGCTTCAGAAATGTGGAAAATGGTCCGTTTTCAAATGTTTTATTTTTGAACATCAGTTCACATTTGTAGGTGGATCATCAGTGTTAGAGCTAAAATTAGCATGTTTAAAGTGATTTTCATGCTTCCAGGGGCTCGGGAAGTGAATTAAATACTATTTGGAGGCATTTAATGTTCAATCAAAAACAGCTGATTTTTGACAAAAGAGATAACACCCCCCCATTACGTTATGCTTCAGAAATGTGGAAAATGGTCCGTTTTCAAATGTTTTATTTTTTAACGTCAGTTCACATTTGTAGGTGGATCATCAGTGTTAGAGCTAAAATTAGCATGTTTAAAGTGATTTTCATGCTTCCAGGGGCTCGGGAAGTGAATTAAATACTATTTGGAGGCATTTAATGTTCAATCAAAAACAGCTGATTTTTGACAAAAGAGATAACACCCCCCCATTACGTCATGCTTCAGAAATGTGGAAAATGGTCCGTTTTCAAATGTTTTATTTTTTAACGTCAGTTCACATTTGTAGGTGGATCATCAGTGTTAGAGCTAAAATTAGCATGTTTAAAGTGATTTTCATGCTTCCAGGGGCCCTAAACACAAGATTTATGGAATGGTTAAAAGTGCATGAAAATGGCCAATTTACTCACTCTGAGTTCTCAAAAAGGGTTTCTTCACCCCGGGAAGTTAATTAAATACCATTTGGAGGCATTTAATGTTCGAGCAAAAACGGCTGATTTTCGACAAAAGAGATAACACCCCCCCATTACGTCATGCTTCAGAAATGTGGAAAATGGTCCGTTTTCAAATGTTTTATTTTTGAACGTCAGTTCACATTTGTAGGTGGATCATCAGTGTTAGAGCTAAAATTAGCATGTTTAAAGTGATTTTCATGCTTCCAGGGGCTCGGGAAGTGAATTAAATACTATTTGGAGGCATTTAATGTTCAAGCAAAAACAGCTGATTTTTGACAAAAGAGACAACACCCCCCATTACGTCATGCTTCAGAAATGTGGAAAATGGTCCGTTTTCAAATGTTTTATTTTTGAACGTCAGTTCACATTTGTAGGTGGATCATCAGTGTTATAGCTAAAATTAGCATGTTTAAAGTGATTTTCATGCTTCCAGGGGCTCGGGAAGTGAATTAAATACTATTTGGAGGCATTTAATGTTCAATCAAAAACAGCTGATTTTTGACAAAGAGATAACACCCCCCCATTACGTCATGCTTCAGAAATGTGGAAAATGGTCCGTTTTCAAATGTTTTATTTTTGAACGTCAGTTCACATTTGTAGGTGGATCATCAGTGTTAGAGCTAAAATTAGCATGTTTAAAGTGATTTTCATGCTTCCAGGGGCCCTAAACACAAGATTTATGGAATGGTTAAAAGTGCATGAAAATGGCCAATTTACTCACTCTGAGTTCTCAAAAAGGGTTTCTTCACCCCGGGAAGTTAATTAAATACCATTTGGAGGCATTTAATGTTCGAGCAAAAACGGCTGATTTTCGACAAAAGAGATAACACCCCCCCATTACGTCATGCTTCAGAAATGTGGAAAATGGTCCGTTTTCAAATGTTTTATTTTTGAACGTCAGTTCACATTTGTAGGTGGATCATCAGTGTTAGAGCTAAAATTAGCATGTTTAAAGTGATTTTCATGCTTCCAGGGGCTCGGGAAGTGAATTAAATACTATTTGGAGGCATTTAATGTTCAAGCAAAAACAGCAGATTTTTGACAAAAGAGACAACACCCCCCCATTACGTCATGCTTCAGAAATGTGGAAAATGGTCCGTTTTCAAATGTTTTATTTTTGAACATCAGTTCACATTTGTAGGTGGATCATCAGTGTTAGAGCTAAAATTAGCATGTTTAAAGTGATTTTCATGCTTCCAGGGGCCCTAAACACAAGATTTATGGAATGGTTAAAAGTGCATGAAAATGGCCAATTTACTCACTCTGAGTTCTCAAAAAGGGTTTCTTCACCCCGGGAAGTTAATTAAATACCATTTGGAGGCATTTAATGTACGAGCAAAAACGGCTGATTTTCGACAAAAGAGATAACACCCCCCCATTACGTCATGCTTCAGAAATGTGGAAAATGGTCCGTTTTCAAATGTTTTATTTTTGAACGTCAGTACACATTTGTAGGTGGATCATCAGTGTTAGAGCTAAAATTAGCATGTTTAAAGAGATTTTCATGCTTCCAGGGGCTCGGGAATAGAATTAAATACTATTTGGAGGCATTTAATGTTCAATCAAAAACAGCTGATTTTTGGCAAAAGAGATAACACCCCCCATTACGTCATGCTTCAGAAATGTGGAAAATGGTCCGTTTTCAAATGTTTTATTTTTGAACGTCAGTTCACATTTGTAGGTGGATCATCAGTGTTAGAGCTAAAATTAGCATGTTTAAAGTGATTTTCATGCTTCCAGGGGCCCTAAACTCAAGATTTATGGAAAGGTTAAAAGTGCATGAAAATGGCCAATTTATTCACTCTGAGTTCTCAAAAAGGGATTCTTTACCCCGGAAAGTTAATTAAATACAATTTGGAGGCATTTAATGTTCGAGCAAAAACGGCTGATTTTCGACAAAAGAGATAACACCCCCCCATTACGTCATGCTTCAGAAATGTGGAAAATGGTCCGTTTTCAAATGTTTTATTTTTGAACGTCAGTTCACATTTGTAGGTGGATCATCAGTGTTAGAGCTAAAATTAGCATGTTTAAAGTGATTTTCATGCTTCCAGGGGCTCGGGAAGTGAATTAAATACTATTTGGAGGCATTTAATGTTCAATCAAAAACAGCTGATTTTTGACAAAAGAGATAACACCCCCCCATTACGTCATGCTTCAGAAATGTGGAAAATGGTCCGTTTTCAAATGTTTTATTTTTTAACGTCAGTTCACATTTGTAGGTGGATCATCAGTGTTAGAGCTAAAATTAGCATGTTTAAAGTGATTTTCATGCTTCCAGGGGCCCTAAACACAAGATTTATGGAGTGGTTAAAAGTGCATGAAAATGGCCAATTTACTCACTCTGAGTTCTCAAAAAGGGTTTCTTCACCCCGGGAAGATAATTAAATACCATTTGGAGGCATTTAATGTTCGAGCAAAAACGGCTGATTTTCGACAAAAGAGATAACACCCCCCCATTACGTCATGCTTCAGAAATGTGGAAAATGGTCCGTTTTCAAATGTTTTATTTTTGAACGTCAGTTCACATTTGTAGGTGGATCATCAGTGTTAGAGCTAAAATTAGCATGTTTAAAGTGATTTTCATGCTTCCAGGGGCTTGGGAAGTGAATTAAATACTATTTGGAGGCATTTAATGTTCAATCAAAAACAGCTGATTTTTGACAAAAGAGATAACACCCCCCCATTACGTCATGCTTCAGAAATGTGGAAAATGGTCCGTTTTCAAATGTTTTATTTTTTAACGTCAGTTCACATTTGTAGGTGGATCATCAGTGTTAGAGCTAAAATTAGCATGTTTAAAGTGATTTTCATGCTTCCAGGGGCCCTAAACACAAGATTTATGGAGTGGTTAAAAGTGCATGAAAATGGCCAATTTACTCACTCTGAGTTCTCAAAAAGGGTTTCTTCACCCCGGGAAGATAATTAAATACCATTTGGAGGCATTTAATGTTCGAGCAAAAACGGCTGATTTTCGACAAAAGAGATAACACCCCCCCATTACGTCATGCTTCAGAAATGTGGAAAATGGTCCGTTTTCAAATGTTTTATTTTTGAACGTCAGTTCACATTTGTAGGTAGATCATCAGTGTTAGAGCTTAAATTAGCATGTTTAAAGCGATTTTCATGCTTCCAGGGGCTCGGGAAGTGAATTAAATACTATTTGGAGGCATTTAATGTTCAATCAAAAACAGCTGATTTTTGACAAAAGAGATAACACCCCCCCATTACGTCATGCTTCAGAAATGTGGAAAATGGTCCGTTTTCAAATGTTTTATTTTTGAACGTCAGTTCACATTTGTAGGTGGATCATCAGTGTTAGAGCTAAAATTAGCATGTTTAAAGTGATTTTCATGCTTCCAGGGGCCCTAAACACAAGATTTATGGAATGGTTAAAAGTGCATGAAAATGGCCAATTTACTCACTCTGAGTTCTCAAAAAGGGTTTCTTCACCCCGGGAAGTTAATTAAATACCATTTGGAGGCATTTAATGTTCGAGCAGAAACGGCTGATTTTCGACAAAAGAGATAACACCCACCCCCATTACGTCATGCTTCAGAAATGTGGAAAATGGTCCGTTTTCAAATGTTTTATTTTTGAACGTCAGTTCACATTTGTAGGTGGATCATCAGTGTTAGAGCTCAAATTAGCATGTTTAAAGTGATTTTCATGCTTCCAGGGGCTCGGAAAGTGAATTAAATACTATTTGGAGGCATTTAATGTTCAATCAAAAACAGCTGATTTTTGACAAAAGAGATAACACCCCCCCATTACGTCATGCTTCAGAAATGTGGAAAATGGTCCGTTTTCAAATGTTTTATTTTTGAACGTCAGTTCACATTTGTAGGTGGATCATCAGTGTTAGAGCTAAAATTAGCATGTTTAAAGTGATTTTCATGCTTCCAGGGGCCCTAAACACAAGATTTATGGAATGGTTAAAAGTGCATGAAAATGGCCAATTTACTCACTCTGAGTTCTCAAAAAGGGTTTCTTCACCCCGGGAAGTTAATTAAATACCATTTGGAGGCATTTAATGTTCGAGCAGAAACGGCTGATTTTCGACAAAAGAGATAACACCCACCCCCATTACGTCATGCTTCAGAAATGTGGAAAATGGTCCGTTTTCAAATGTTTTATTTTTGAACGTCAGTTCACATTTGTAGGTGGATCATCAGTGTTAGAGCTAAAATTAGCATGTTTAAAGTGATTTTCATGCTTCCAGGGGCTCGGGAAGTGAATTAAATACTATTTGGAGGCATTTAATGTTCAAGCAAAAACAGCAGATTTTTGACAAAAGAGACAACACCCCCCCATTACGTCATGCTTCAGAAATGTGGAAAATGGTCCGTTTTCAAATGTTTTATTTTTGAACGTCAGTTCACATTTGTAGGTGGATCATCAGTGTTAGAGCTAAAATTAGCATGTTTAAAGTGATTTTCATGCTTCCAGGGGCCCTAAACACAAGATTTATGGAATGGTTAAAAGTGCATGAAAATGGCCAATTTACTCACTCTGAGTTCTCAAAAAGGGTTTCTTCACCCCGGGAAGTTAATTAAATACCATTTGGAGGCATTTAATGTTCGAGCAGAAACGGCTGATTTTCGACAAAAGAGATAACACCCACCCCCATTACGTCATGCTTCAGAAATGTGGAAAATGGTCCGTTTTCAAATGTTTTATTTTTGAACGTCAGTTCACATTTGTAGGTGGATCATCAGTGTTAGAGCTCAAATTAGCATGTTTAAAGTGATTTTCATGCTTCCAGGGGCTCGGAAAGTGAATTAAATACTATTTGGAGGCATTTAATGTTCAATCAAAAACAGCTGATTTTTGACAAAAGAGATAACACCCCCCCATTACGTTATGCTTCAGAAATGTGGAAAATGGTCCGTTTTCAAATGTTTTATTTTTTAACGTCAGTTCACATTTGTAGGTGGATCATCAGTGTTAGAGCTAAAATTAGCATGTTTAAAGTGATTTTCATGCTTCCAGGGGCCCTAAACACAAGATTTATGGAATGGTTAAAAGTGCATGAAAATGGCCAATTTACTCACTCTGAGTTCTCAAAAAGGGTTTCTTCACCCCGGGAAGTTAATTAAATATCATTTGGAGGCATTTAATGTTCGAGCAAAAACGGCTGATTTTCGACAAAAGAGATAACACCCCCCCATTACGTCATGCTTCAGAAATGTGGAAAATGGTCCGTTTTCAAATGTTTTATTTTTGAACGTCAGTTCACATTTGTAGGTAGATCATCAGTGTTAGAGCTAAAATTAGCATGTTTAAAGTGATTTTCATGCTTCCAGGGGCTCGGGAAGTGAATTAAATACTATTTGGAGGCATTTAATGTTCAATCAAAAACAGCTGATTTTTGACAAAGAGATAACACCCCCCCCCATTACGTCATGCTTCAGAAATGTGGAAAATGGTCCGTTTTCAAATGTTTTATTTTTGAACGTCAGTTCACATTTGTAGGTGGATCATCAGTGTTAGAGCTAAAATTAGCATGTTTAAAGTGATTTTCATGCTTCCAGGGGCTCGGGAAGTGAATTAAATACTATTTGGAGGCATTTAATGTTCAAGCAAAAACAGCTGATTTTTGACAAAAGAGATAACACCCCCCCATTACGTCATGCTTCAGAAATGTGGAAAATGGTCCGTTTTCAAATGTTTTATTTTTGAACGTCAGTTCACATTTGTTGGTGGATCATCAGTGTTAGAGCTAAAATTAGCATGTTTAAAGTGATTTTCATGCTTCCAGGGGCCCTAAACACAAGATTTATGGAATGGTTAAAAGTGCATGAAAATGGCCAATTTACTCACTCTGAGTTCTCAAAAAGGGTTTCTTCACCCCGGGAAGTTAATTAAATACCATTTGGAGGCATTTAATGTTCGAGCAAAAACGGCTGATTTTCGACAAAAGAGATAACACCCCCCCATTACGTCATGCTTCAGAAATGTGGAAAATGGTCCGTTTTCAAATGTTTTATTTTTGAACATCAGTTCACATTTGTAGGTGGATCATCAGTGTTAGAGCTAAAATTAGCATGTATAAAGTGATTTTCATGCTTCCAGGGGCTCGGGAAGTGAATTAAATACTATTTGGAGGCATTTAATGTTCAAGCAAAAACAGCTGATTTTTGACAAAAGAGATAACACCCCCCCATTACGTCATGCTTCAGAAATGTGGAAAATGGTCCGTTTTCAAATGTTTTATTTTTGAACGTCAGTTCACATTCGTAGGTGGATCATCAGTGTTAGAGCTAAAATTAGCATGTTTAAAGTGATTTTCATGCTTCCAGGGGCCCTAAACACAAGATTTATGGAATGGTTAAAAGTGCATGAAAATGGCCAATTTACTCACTCTGAGTTCTCAAAAAGGGTTTCTTCACCCCGGGAAGTTAATTAAATACCATTTGGAGGCATTTAATGTTCGAGCAAAAATGGCTGATTTTCGACAAAAGAGATAACACCCCCCCATTACGTCATGCTTCAGAAATGTGGAAAATGGTCCGTTTTCAAATGTTTTATTTTTGAACATCAGTTCACATTTGTAGGTGGATCATCAGTGTTAGAGCTAAAATTAGCATGTTTAAAGTGATTTTCATGCTTTCAGGGGCTCGGGAAGTGAATTAAATACTATTTGGAGGCATTTAATGTTCAATCAAAAACAGCTGATTTTTGACAAAAGAGATAACACCCCCCCATTACGTCATGCTTCAGAAATGTGGAAAATGGTCCTTTTTCAAATGTTTTATTTTTTAACGTCAGTTCACATTTGTAGGTGGATCATCAGTGTTAGAGCTAAAATTAGCATGTTTAAAGTGATTTTCATGCTTCCAGGGAACCTAAACACAAGATTTATGGAATGGTTAAAAGTGCATGAAAATGGCCAATTTACTCACTCTGAGTTCTCAAAAAGGGTTTCTTCACCCCGGGAAGTTAATTAAATACCATTTGGAGGCATTTAATGTTCGAGCAAAAACGGCTGATTTTCAACAAAAGAGATAACACCCCCCATTACGTCATGCTTCAGAAATGTGGAAAATGGTCCGTTTTCAAATGTTTTATTTTTGAACGTCAGTTCACATTTGTAGGTAGATCATCAGTGTTAGAGCTAAAATTAGCATGTTTAAAGCGATTTTCATGCCTCCAGGGGCTCGGGAAGTGAATTAAATACTATTTGGAGGCATTTAATGTTCAATCAAAAACATCTGATTTTTGACAAAAGAGATAACACCCCCCCATTACGTCATGCTTCAGAAATGTGGAAAATGGTCCGTTTTCAAATGTTTTATTTTTTAACGTCAGTTCACATTTGTAGGTGGATCATCAGTGTTAGAGCTAAAATTAGCATGTTTAAAGTGATTTTCATGCTTCCAGGGGCCCTAAACACAAGATTTATGGAATGGTTAAAAGTGCATGAAAATGGCCAATTTACTCACTCTGAGTTCTCAAAAAGTGTTTCTTCACCCCGGGAAGTTAATTAAATACCATTTGGAGGCATTTAATGTTCGAGCAGAAACGGCTGATTTTCGACAAAAGATATAACACCCCCCCATTAAGTCATGCTTCAGAAATGTGGAAAATGGTCCGTTTTCAAATGTTTTATTTTGGAACGTCAGTTCACATTTGTAGGTGGATCATCAGTATTAGAGCTAAAATTAGCATGTTTATAGTGATGTTCATGCTTCCAGGGGCTCGGGAAGTGAATTAAATACTATTTGGAGGCATTTAATGTTCAATCAAAAACAGCTGATTTTTGACAAAAGAGATAACACCCCCCCATTACGTCATGCTTCAGAAATGTGGAAAATGGTCCGTTTTAAAATGTTTTATTTTTGAATGTCAGTTCACATTTGTAGGTGGATCATCAGTGTTAGAGCTAAAATTAGCATGTTTAAAGTGATTTTCATGCTTCCAGGGGCCCTAAACACAAGATTTATGGAATGGTTAAAAGTGCATGAAAATGGCCAATTTACTCACTCTGAGTTCTCAAAAAGGGTTTCTTCACCCCGGGAAGTTAATTAAATACCATTTGGAGGCATTTAATGTTCGAGCAAAAACGGCTGATTTTCGACAAAAGAGATCACACCCCCCCATTACGTCATGCTTCAGAAATGTGGAAAATGGTCCGTTTTCAAATGTTTTATTTTTGAACATCAGTTCACATTTGTAGGTGGATCATCAGTGTTAGAGCTAAAATTAGCATGTTTAAAGTGATTTTCATGCTTCCAGGGGCTCGGGAAGTGAATTAAATACTATTTGAAGGCATTTAATGTTCAATCAAAAACAGCTGATTTTTGACAAAAGAGATAACACCCCCCCATTACGTCATGCTTCAGAAATGTGGAAAATGGTCCGTTTTCAAATGTTTTATTTTTGAACGTCAGTTCACATTTGTAGGTGGATCATCAGTGTTAGAGCTAAAATTAGCATGTTTAAAGTGATTTTCATGCTTCCAGGGGCCCTAAACACAAGATTTATGGAGTGGTTAAAAGTGCATGAAAATGGCCAATTTACTCACTCTGAGTTCTCAAAAAGGGTTTCTTCACCCCGGGAAGTTAATTAAATACCATTTGGAGGCATTTAATGTTCGAGCAAAAACGGCTGATTTTCGACAAAAGAGATAACACCCCCCCATTACGTCATGCTTCAGAAATGTGGAAAATGGTCCGTTTTCAAATGTTTTATTTTTGAACGTCAGTTCACATTTGTAGTTAGATCATCAGTGTTAGAGCTTAAATTAGCATGTTTAAAGCGATTTTCATGCTTCCAGGGGCTCGGGAAGTGAATTAAATACTATTTGGAGGCATTTAATGTTCAATCAAAAACAGCTGATTTTTGACAAAAGAGATAACACCCCCCCATTACGTCATGCTTCAGAAATGTGGAAAATGGTCCGTTTTCAAATGTTTTATTTTTGAACGTCAGTTCACATTTGTAGGTGGATCATCAGTGTTAGAGCTAAAATTAGCATGTTTAAAGTGATTTTCATGCTTCCAGGGGCTCTAAACACAAGATTTATGGAATGGTTAAAAGTGCATGAAAATGGCCAATTTACTCACTCTGAGTTCTCAAAAAGGGTTTCTTCACCCCGGGAAGTTAATTAAATACCATTTGGAGGCATTTAATGTTCGAGCAGAAACGGCTGATTTTCGACAAAAGAGATAACACCCCCCCCCCATTACGTCATGCTTCAGAAATGTGGAAAATGGTCCGTTTTCAAATGTTTTATTTTTGAACGTCAGTTCACATTTGTAGGTGGATCTTCAGTGTTAGAGCTCAAATTAGCATGTTTAAAGTGATTTTCATGCTTCCAGGGGCTCGGGAAGTGAATTAAATACTATTTGGAGGCATTTAATGTTCAATCAAAAACAGCTGATTTTTGACAAAAGAGATAACACCCCCCCATTACGTTATGCTTCAGAAATGTGGAAAATGGTCCGTTTTCAAATGTTTTATTTTTTAACGTCAGTTCACATTTGTAGGTGGATCATCAGTGTTAGAGCTAAAATTAGCATGTTTAAAGTGATTTTCATGCTTCCAGGGGCTCGGGAAGTGAATTAAATACTATTTGGAGGCATTTAATGTTCAATCAAAAACAGCTGATTTTTGACAAAAGAGATAACACCCCCCCATTACGTCATGCTTCAGAAATGTGGAAAATGGTCCGTTTTCAAATGTTTTATTTTTTAACGTCAGTTCACATTTGTAGGTGGATCGTCAGTGTTAGAGCTAAAATTAGCATGTTTAAAGTGATTTTCATGCTTCCAGGGGCCCTAAACACAAGATTTATGGAATGGTTAAAAGTGCATGAAAATGGACAATTTACTCACTCTGAGTTCTCAAAAAGGGTTTCTTCACCCCGGGAAGTTAATTAAATACCATTTGGAGGCATTTAATGTTCGAGCAAAAACGGCTGATTTTCGACAAAAGAGATAACACCCCCCCATTACGTCATGCTTCAGAAATGTGGAAAATGGTCCGTTTTCAAATGTTTTATTTTTGAACGTCAGTTCACATTTGTAGGTAGATCATCAGTGTTAGAGCTAAAATTAGCATGTTTAAAGTGATTTTCATGCTTCCAGGGGCTCGGGAAGTGAATTAAATACTATTTGGAGGCATTTAATGTTCAAGCAAAAACAGCTGATTTTTGACAAAAGAGACAACACCCCCCCATTACGTCATGCTTCAGAAATGTGGAAAATGGTCCGTTTTCAAATGTTTTATTTTTGAACGTCAGTTCACATTTGTAGGTGGATCATCAGTGTTATAGCTAAAATTAGCATGTTTAAAGTGATTTTCATGCTTCCAGGGGCTCGGGAAGTGAATTAAATACTATTTGGAGGCATTTAATGTTCAATCAAAAACAGCTGATTTTTGACAAAGAGATAACACCCCCCCCCCCATTACGTCATGCTTCAGAAATGTGGAAAATGGTCCGTTTTCAAATGTTTTATTTTTGAACGTCAGTTCACATTTGTAGGTGGATCATCAGTGTTAGAGCTAAAATTAGCATGTTTAAAGTGATTTTCATGCTTCCAGGGGCTCGGGAAGTGAATTAAATACTATTTGGAGGCATTTAATGTTCAAGCAAAAACAGCTGATTTTTGACAAAAGAGATAACACCCCCCCATTACGTCATGCTTCAGAAATGTGGAAAATGGTCAGTTTTCAAATGTTTTATTTTTGAACGTCAGTTCACATTTGTAGGTGGATCATCAGTGTTAGAGCTAAAATTAGCATGTTTAAAGTGATTTTCATGCTTCCAGGGGCCCTAAACACAAGATTTATGGAATGGTTAAAAGTGCATGAAAATGGCCAATTTACTCACTCTGAGTTCTCAAAAAGGGTTTCTTCACCCCGGGAAGTTAATTAAATTCCATTTGGAGGCATTTAATGTTCGAGCAAAAACGGCTGATTTTCGACAAAAGAGATAACACCCCCCCATTACGTCATGCTTCAGAAATGTGGAAAATAGTCCGTTTTCAAATGTTTTATTTTTGAACATCAGTTCACATTTGTAGGTGGATCATCAGTGTTAGAGCTAAAATTAGCATGTTTAAAGTGATTTTCATGCTTCCAGGGGCTCGGGAAGTGAATTAAATACTATTTGGAGGCATTTAATGTTCAATCAAAAACAGCTGATTTTTGACAAAAGAGAGAACACCCCCCCATTACGTCATGCTTCAGAAATGTGGAAAATGGTCAGTTTTCAAATGTTTTATTTTTGAACGTCAGTTCACATTTGTAGGTGGATCATCAGTGTTAGAGCTAAAATTAGCATGTTTAAAGTGATTTTCATGCTTCCAGGGGCTCGGGAAGTGAATTAAATACTATTTGGAGGCATTTAATGTTCAAGCAAAAACAGCTGATTTTTGACAAAAGAGATAACACCCCCCCATTACGTCATGCTTCAGAAATGTGGAAAATGGTCCGTTTTCAAATGTTTTATTTTTGAACGTCAGTTCACATTCGTAGGTGGATCATCAGTGTTAGAGCTAAAATTAGCATGTTTAAAGTGATTTTCATGCTTCCAGGGGCCCTAAACACAAGATTTATGGAATGGTTAAAAGTGCATGAAAATGGCCAATTTACTCACTCTGAGTTCTCAAAAAGGGTTTCTTCACCCCGGGAAGTTAATTAAATACCATTTGGAGGCATTTAATGTTCGAGCAAAAACGGCTGATTTTCGACAAAAGAGATAACACCCCCCCATTACGTCATGCTTCAGAAATGTGGAAAATGGTCCGTTTTCAAATGTTTTATTTTTGAACATCAGTTCACATTTGTAGGTGGATCATCAGTGTTAGAGCTAAAATTAGCATGTTTAAAATGATTTTCATGCTTCCAGGGGCTCGGGAAGTGAATTAAATACTATTTGGAGGCATTTAATGTTCAATCAAAAACAGCTGATTTTTGACAAAAGAGATAACACCCCCCCATTACGTCATGCTTCAGAAATGTGGAAAATGGTCCGTTTTCAAATGTTTTATTTTTTAACGTCAGTTCACATTTGTAGGTGGATCATCAGTGTTAGAGCTAAAATTAGCATGTTTAAAGTGATTTTCATGCTTCCAGGGGCCTTAAACACAAGATTTATGGAATGGTTAAAAGTGCATGAAAATGGCCAATTTACTCACTCTGAGTTCTCAAAAAGGGTTTCTTCACCCCGGGAAGTTAATTAAATACCATTTGGAGGCATTTAATGTTCGAGCAAAAACGGCTGATTTTCAACAAAAGAGATAACACCCCCCATTACGTCATGCTTCAGAAATGTGGAAAATGGTCCGTTTTCAAATGTTTTATTTTTGAACGTCAGTTCACATTTGTAGGTAGATCATCAGTGTTAGAGCTAAAATTAGCATGTTTAAAGCGATTTTCATGCTTCCAGGGGCTCGGGAAGTGAATTAAATACTATTTGGAGGCATTTAATGTTCAATCAAAAACAGCTGATTTTTGACAAAAGAGATAACACCCCCCCATTACGTTATGCTTCAGAAATGTGGAAAATGGTCCGTTTTCAAATGTTTTATTTTTTAACGTCAGTTCACATTTGTAGGTGGATCATCAGTGTTAGAGCTAAAATTAGCATGTTTAAAGTGATTTTCATGCTTCCAGGGGCTCGGGAAGTGAATTAAATACTATTTGGAGGCATTTAATGTTCAATCAAAAACAGCTGATTTTTGACAAAAGAGATAACACCCCCCCATTACGTCATGCTTCAGAAATGTGGAAAATGGTCCGTTTTCAAATGTTTTATTTTTTAACGTCAGTTCACATTTGTAGGTGGATCGTCAGTGTTAGAGCTAAAATTAGCATGTTTAAAGTGATTTTCATGCTTCCAGGGGCCCTAAACACAAGATTTATGGAATGGTTAAAAGTGCATGAAAATGGACAATTTACTCACTCTGAGTTCTCAAAAAGGGTTTCTTCACCCCGGGAAGTTAATTAAATACCATTTGGAGGCATTTAATGTTCGAGCAAAAACGGCTGATTTTCGACAAAAGAGATAACACCCCCCCATTACGTCATGCTTCAGAAATGTGGAAAATGGTCCGTTTTCAAATGTTTTATTTTTGAACGTCAGTTCACATTTGTAGGTAGATCATCAGTGTTAGAGCTAAAATTAGCATGTTTAAAGTGATTTTCATGCTTCCAGGGGCTCGGGAAGTGAATTAAATACTATTTGGAGGCATTTAATGTTCAAGCAAAAACAGCTGATTTTTGACAAAAGAGACAACACCCCCCCATTACGTCATGCTTCAGAAATGTGGAAAATGGTCCGTTTTCAAATGTTTTATTTTTGAACGTCAGTTCACATTTGTAGGTGGATCATCAGTGTTATAGCTAAAATTAGCATGTTTAAAGTGATTTTCATGCTTCCAGGGGCTCGGGAAGTGAATTAAATACTATTTGGAGGCATTTAATGTTCAATCAAAAACAGCTGATTTTTGACAAAGAGATAACACCCCCCCCCCCATTACGTCATGCTTCAGAAATGTGGAAAATGGTCCGTTTTCAAATGTTTTATTTTTGAACGTCAGTTCACATTTGTAGGTGGATCATCAGTGTTAGAGCTAAAATTAGCATGTTTAAAGTGATTTTCATGCTTCCAGGGGCTCGGGAAGTGAATTAAATACTATTTGGAGGCATTTAATGTTCAAGCAAAAACAGCTGATTTTTGACAAAAGAGATAACACCCCCCCATTACGTCATGCTTCAGAAATGTGGAAAATGGTCAGTTTTCAAATGTTTTATTTTTGAACGTCAGTTCACATTTGTAGGTGGATCATCAGTGTTAGAGCTAAAATTAGCATGTTTAAAGTGATTTTCATGCTTCCAGGGGCCCTAAACACAAGATTTATGGAATGGTTAAAAGTGCATGAAAATGGCCAATTTACTCACTCTGAGTTCTCAAAAAGGGTTTCTTCACCCCGGGAAGTTAATTAAATTCCATTTGGAGGCATTTAATGTTCGAGCAAAAACGGCTGATTTTCGACAAAAGAGATAACACCCCCCCATTACGTCATGCTTCAGAAATGTGGAAAATAGTCCGTTTTCAAATGTTTTATTTTTGAACATCAGTTCACATTTGTAGGTGGATCATCAGTGTTAGAGCTAAAATTAGCATGTTTAAAGTGATTTTCATGCTTCCAGGGGCTCGGGAAGTGAATTAAATACTATTTGGAGGCATTTAATGTTCAATCAAAAACAGCTGATTTTTGACAAAAGAGAGAACACCCCCCCATTACGTCATGCTTCAGAAATGTGGAAAATGGTCAGTTTTCAAATGTTTTATTTTTGAACGTCAGTTCACATTTGTAGGTGGATCATCAGTGTTAGAGCTAAAATTAGCATGTTTAAAGTGATTTTCATGCTTCCAGGGGCTCGGGAAGTGAATTAAATACTATTTGGAGGCATTTAATGTTCAAGCAAAAACAGCTGATTTTTGACAAAAGAGATAACACCCCCCCATTACGTCATGCTTCAGAAATGTGGAAAATGGTCCGTTTTCAAATGTTTTATTTTTGAACGTCAGTTCACATTCGTAGGTGGATCATCAGTGTTAGAGCTAAAATTAGCATGTTTAAAGTGATTTTCATGCTTCCAGGGGCCCTAAACACAAGATTTATGGAATGGTTAAAAGTGCATGAAAATGGCCAATTTACTCACTCTGAGTTCTCAAAAAGGGTTTCTTCACCCCGGGAAGTTAATTAAATACCATTTGGAGGCATTTAATGTTCGAGCAAAAACGGCTGATTTTCGACAAAAGAGATAACACCCCCCCATTACGTCATGCTTCAGAAATGTGGAAAATGGTCCGTTTTCAAATGTTTTATTTTTGAACATCAGTTCACATTTGTAGGTGGATCATCAGTGTTAGAGCTAAAATTAGCATGTTTAAAATGATTTTCATGCTTCCAGGGGCTCGGGAAGTGAATTAAATACTATTTGGAGGCATTTAATGTTCAATCAAAAACAGCTGATTTTTGACAAAAGAGATAACACCCCCCCATTACGTCATGCTTCAGAAATGTGGAAAATGGTCCGTTTTCAAATGTTTTATTTTTTAACGTCAGTTCACATTTGTAGGTGGATCATCAGTGTTAGAGCTAAAATTAGCATGTTTAAAGTGATTTTCATGCTTCCAGGGGCCTTAAACACAAGATTTATGGAATGGTTAAAAGTGCATGAAAATGGCCAATTTACTCACTCTGAGTTCTCAAAAAGGGTTTCTTCACCCCGGGAAGTTAATTAAATACCATTTGGAGGCATTTAATGTTCGAGCAAAAACGGCTGATTTTCAACAAAAGAGATAACACCCCCCATTACGTCATGCTTCAGAAATGTGGAAAATGGTCCGTTTTCAAATGTTTTATTTTTGAACGTCAGTTCACATTTGTAGGTAGATCATCAGTGTTAGAGCTAAAATTAGCATGTTTAAAGCGATTTTCATGCTTCCAGGGGCTTGGGAAGTGAATTAAATACTATTTGGAGGCATTTAATGTTCAATCAAAAACATCTGATTTTTGACAAAAGAGATAACACCCCCCCATTACGTCATGCTTCAGAAATGTGGAAAATGGTCAGTTTTCAAATGTTTTATTTTTTAACGTCAGTTCACATTTGTAGGTGGATCATCAGTGTTAGAGCTAAAATTAGCATGTTTAAAGTGATTTTCATACTTCCAGGGGCCCTAAACACAAGATTTATGGAATGGTTAAAAGTGCATGAAAATGGCCAATTTACTCACTCTGAGTTCTCAAAAAGTGTTTCTTCACCCCGGGAAGTTAATTAAATACCATTTGGAGGCATTTAATGTTCGAGCAGAAACGGCTGATTTTCGACAAAAGAGATAACACCCCCCCATTAAGTCATGCTTCAGAAATGTGGAAAATGGTCCGTTTTCAAATGTTTTATTTTGGAACGTCAGTTCACATTTGTAGGTGGATCATCAGTGTTAGAGCTAAAATTAGCATGTTTATAGTGATGTTCATGCTTCCAGGGGCTCGGGAAGTGAATTAAATACTATTTGGAGGCATTTAATGTTCAATCAAAAACAGCTGATTTTTGACAAAAGAGATAACACCCCCCCATTACGTCATGCTTCAGAAATGTGGAAAATGGTCAGTTTTCAAATGTTTTATTTTTGAATGTCAGTTCACATTTGTAGGTGGATCATCAGTGTTAGAGCTAAAATTAGCATGTTTAAAGTGATTTTCATGCTTCCAGGGGCTCGGGAAGTGAATTAAATACTATTTGGAGGCATTTAATGTTCAAGCAAAAACAGCTGATTTTTGACAAAAGAGATAACACCCCCCATTAAGTCATGCTTCAGAAATGTGGAAAATGGTCCGTTTTCAAATGTTTTATTTTTGAACGTCAGTTCACATTTGTAGGTGGATCATCAGTGTTAGAGCTAAAATTAGCATGTTTAAAGTGATTTTCATGCTTCCAGGGGCCCTAAACACAAGATTTATGGAATGGTTAAAAGTGCATGAAAATGGCCAATTTACTCACTCTGAGTTCTCAAAAAGGGTTTCTTCACCCCGGGAAGTTAATTAAATACCATTTGGAGGCATTTAATGTTCGAGCAAAAACGGCTGATTTTCGACAAAAGAGATAACACCCCCCCCATTACGTCATGCTTCAGAAATGTGGAAAATGGTCCGTTTTCAAATGTTTTATTTTTGAACATCAGTTCACATTTGTAGGTGGATCATCAGTGTTAGAGCTAAAATTAGCATGTTTAAAGTGATTTTCATGCTTCCAGGGGCTCGGGAAGTGAATGAAATACTATTTGGAGGCATTTAATGTTCAATCAAAAACAGCTGATTTTTGACAAAAGAGATAACACCCCCCCATTACGTCATGCTTCAGAAATGTGGAAAATGGTCCGTTTTCAAATGTTTTATTTTTGAACGTCAGTTCACATTTGTAGGTGGATCATCAGTGTTAGAGCTAAAATTAGCATGTTTAAAGTGATTTTCATGCTTCCAGGGGCCCTAAACACAAGATTTATGGAATGGTTAAAAGTGCATGAAAATGGCCAATTTACTCACGCTGAGTTCTCAAAAAGGGTTTCTTCACCCCGGGAAGTTAATTAAATACCATTTGGAGGCATTTAATGTTCGAGCAAAAACGGCTGGTTTTCGACAAAAGAGATAACACCCCCCCATTACGTCATGCTTCAGAAATGTGGAAAATGGTCCGTTTTCAAATGTTTTATTTTTGAACGTCAGTTCACATTTGTAGGTGGATTATCAGTGTTAGAGCTAAAATTAGCATGTTTAAAGTGATTTTCATGCTTCCAGGGGCTCGGGAAGTGAATTAAATACTATTTGGAGGCATTTAATGTTCAAGCAAAAACAGCTGATTTTTGACAAAAGAGATAACACCCCCCCCCATTACGTCATGCTTCAGAAATGTGGAAAATGGTCCGTTTTCAAATGTTTTATTTTTGAACGTCAGTTCACATTTGTAGGTGGATCATCAGTGTTAGAGCTAAAATTAGCATGTTTAAAGTGATTTTCATGCTTCCAGGGGCCCTAAACACAAGATTTATGGAATGGTTAAAAGTGCATGAAAATGGCCAATTTACTCACTCTGAGTTCTCAAAAAGGGTTTCTTCACCCCGGGAAGTTAATTAAATACCATTTGGAGGCATTTAATGTTCGAGCAAAAACGGCTGATTTTCAACAAAAGAGATAACACCCCCCCATTATGGCCGAGATACCCGCCACCCCCTCTCAACACAATCCCCAAAAGGAGGGAAACTGGAAACAGTTCTTGAAGTTTTTGGAAGTGGGATGGAGTGACCATCCCGGCCGTATTTATTAAAACAAAATTAAAAACATTAAACGTTTCATGTTATGTACAATTTCATTACCACATTGCGATGTTTGGCTAACCTTAACAGATTCTCTAATACAGAGGTTCTCCTAGCCGAACTAGCATCCTACAAAACATTTTCTTGACATATTGAAATTGTACATCCTAACGTTTAAGGGCCAACGGCAAGGTCATAACCGGTGTCAAGATCCCTAACCAGACTTACCCCTCCCACTTGGGAGGGGCGACAGCACGGAGGCGTACCTCAAGTGCAACTACTACCAATTTCCCTTGACTTGACGGGGGCACCTAAAAACTCGACGCCAGTTAAAGGTCGTTCGAATACTCGTGTGAGGTATCTAGAAGGTATCGTAGACCTTATCCCAACCCCACACAACTTACCGCATCTGCCGTCGCAGATGTCACTGGCCCCGGGAAATTCCCCAGGAGGGGGCTGTAACCCCTCCTACAAAGGAAGGGGCCTTGACCGCCTTTCCTTTACTTCCGGCGACCCATCCTTAGAAGGGACCGCCTCCCCATTGAGGGGCCAATGGCCACCTCTCCCGAGCGCTCCCATCCGTGTTGGGTGACGCCCACTCATAGGGATCTACTAATTAGTGCTCACCGATCATGACCTTTCCGCCTACCAAAATAAATACGACAGTGCTAACTAAACCTAAGAATACATTGGCCACTATGACCGAAAGAGCATGCTTAAAAAATCAACACTATATCTGAATCATTTTAATGGCAAAAACGTACTCAAAACAGACCATTCTTTATTATACTCAACATCAACATGACACTACAACCTGCAAACGAAAGAGAAGCAGAATTAATCAACTTTATTACAAACAACTGGCTGTCTTCAGGGGCTGGTGGGTGGGTCAAAATTGGCTCTTCGTTCTGTCCCGAGCTCACGTGCAGCGAGGAGGTGCAGCTTCAGAGCACAAGAACAAGAGGATGTCTTCTGGTCTTGCGTCCCTTTTTATCCGTCTTCAGGGCGGGCGTACACCCGCCCCTGCCTGCCCCTAGGGCGTGGCTGGCTGCGTCAGTGTCTAGGCCAGCCCACTCTAGGGCGGGAAAGGGCGCGCCCCAGCTACGCCGCTTCAGGCATACCAGCCGAGACGCGCCTCCCGCCCAAAATGGCTTCCCGGGGGGATCGAGGCACTCTGCCATACGTTCGGGGGGACCGAGTGGTCGCCCCTTTCCATATGGCCGAGATACCCGCCACCCCCTCTCAACACAATCCCCAAAAGGAGGGAAACTGGAAACAGTTCTTGAAGTTTTTGGAAGTGGGATGGAGTGACCATCCCGGCCGTATTTATTAAAACAAAATTAAAAACATTAAACGTTTCATGTTATGTACAATTTCATTACCACATTGCGATGTTTGGCTAACCTTAACAGATTCTCTAATACAGAGGTTCTCCTAGCCGAACTAGCATCCTACAAAACGTTTTCTTGACATATTGAAATTGTACATCCTAACGTTTAAGGGCCAACGGCAAGGTCATAACCGGTGTCAAGATCCCTAACCAGACTTACCCCTCCCACTTGGGAGGGGCGACAGCACGGAGGCGTACCTCAAGTGCAACTACTACCAATTTCCCTTGACTTGACGGGGGCACCTAAAAACTCGACGCCAGTTAAAGGTCGTTCGAATACTCGTGTGAGGTATCTAGAAGGTATCGTAGACCTTATCCCAACCCCACACAACTTACCGCATCTGCCGTCGCAGATGTCACTGGCCCCGGGAAATTCCCCAGGAGGGGGCTGTAACCCCTCCTACAAAGGAAGGGGCCTTGACCGCCTTTCCTTTACTTCCGGCGACCCATCCTTAGAAGGGACCGCCTCCCCATTGAGGGGCCAATGGCCACCTCTCCCGAGCGCTCCCATCCGTGTTGGGTGACGCCCACTCATAGGGATCTACTAATTAGTGCTCACCGATCATGACCTTACCGCCACAGGCCGGATAGTTGACCGGCTATCCGGACCCCCCACAAAACTCCTACCTAAAGGTCATGTTTCAACGTTTTTAACCATGCTAAGAAGTCTCCTATGAGTAACTCATTTCCCACCCGAGACAAATGCACACCATCCCCTAAATACATACTGTCATCATTAATACAACCATGCGAGATAGAATGCAATGTCTTGGAACGGAACAACCTACTCACTTTGTTATTAAGTTTTCTAACAGAATGGTTCAAAGCAGGAATCGAAACAGCCCCCCGCCACACTTTTCGTGGGATCATATGAGACCATGCAATTACGCACCCCGGAACTTTCCTCGCCAACCAACTTACAGTGGAAAGCATTGCCTCTAGGAGAAGTCGTCTACCGGTGGTGACCAAATCATTGCCCCCTAAATGTACTATGACTATAGACGGCGGTGACCTCGTCCGCCCTAACAAACCCTCAAAGAATGCCTGAAACTGGTCAATACAGAGACCGCCCCTTCCGTAGAAGGACATCCTGTACCCGTATTCCCCAGCTACGTGAATCATGTCACCTGCTTCGAATACGTCTGCGGCACGCCTCACGTATGAGTGGCCCACGACCCACACCTCTTTTCTCACAGCCGGTGATGTCTGACCGCTGGCCTGGTGTTGGGTCGACTGCATAGTCCGCCCCGCCTCGTAGGCTTGCGCAACTGAAAACCAAACAAAAGACAAGAAGCGTGAGTACATTATTACAGCTTCACAACATGTGCAACCGCACATATCTCTTATAACAATTGGAGGACCAACGCCCCACTCGTTTTACTTGTTCCACATTAAGACCCCTGGCTGTAGCTTCAGTTGCAGCCCCTATCCGAAAGGAATGGGTCCCAAACTCGCCCGGGTCCAAGCCCGCTGCGGTAATTGACATCGCAAGCACCCGCTGAAACTGAAATTTCGTCAGTGGGGTGGCGTCCGCGTGTCTCAACAATGTCCCTCCCCATGATGCCACCCTTCGTGCTAGGTAGTCTTCTAAACACTTTACCGGACACATGGAGGACCCTGGAATCCTGCGAATGACTATGCAGTCACCTATCCCATCTTGATCGGTCTTGGACCTGACAACGGATACAGTCATCGTCTCACCCCTGATCTGAACGTGTTCCCGGCACAAACCCCCCACCACATCCCGTTTGCTCCTTGCCACCAGCTCACTTATCCTCATCGCCCCGTGAAATGCAAGCGTAAAAGCAGCTCGGAACAAAAAGGCCTCGTACTGAGACGAGCATGTGGCGGGGAGTGTGGTCAGTAACTGGGACAACCTATCCAGACCTATCGGGCGCCTCTCATCTACTCTGCGACCCTCAAGGCGTTGCCACCCACGCAGCGCTTTCTGTACCACAAAAGACGCTGTCGGGTCCTGGATATTATGAGCCCTGGCAACAAAGGAAATGGCAGCACGATGCCTCTGGGCTGTAGCCACCGACTTCCCAGCCCTACGCAAGGACATCAGAAAATGTACTACCCAATCCTCATGCCCCCAAAGCCCCTCTCTCTCAGTCCCCAAAAAGGCTAAATAGGCCCGAAACGCCCCTTCATATCCCTTCCTCGTCCTTGGTGCTAGACTCTCTCCCACGAGGTGACGAAGTTCGGGGCACCGAGAGACCAGAGAGCTTCGGGAAAGGGTGCCGGCTCTGGGTCCGCTGAGGGAAGGAAACCCGAGAAAGCCTGCATTTGAAAACGAGACAGTGCATCAGCCGCCTGATTCATCACCCCTGGGACATGTTTTGCTCTGAATACCACGTTCAGTTGCATACACAGTAAGACAATTTCTTTGAGCAGCCTTAAAATCATTTTACAACGTGCTGCCTGACTATTGATGCATTCTACAACGGTCATATTGTCAGACCAAAATATGACAGAATGATCTTTGAACCCCTCGGGCCAGGTTCTGAGGGCCACCAAAATGGGAAACAGTTCAAGGAAAGCAATATTACTCGTCAGCCCCTCTTCATGCCACCATGTTGGCCACCTTTGTGCCGACCATTTTTTTGCCGAAGATGGCGCCAAAGCCCATGCTTCCCGCTGAATCTGTCCATAGACCAAGCTCTTCAGAGGACATGGCTGGTTTGTTCCAGACGACTCGACCATTGAAGTCCGCCAGAAATGCTAACCAAATACGCATGTCCTGGCGGACCTCAGCCGATAGTCTCGTGCGATGATGACCCTCCTTTAGGCCAACCATCGCCTGGGCAATTGAACGGGAGAAGGGGCGGGCCATTGGGATCACCTTCAGGGCAAAATTCAACCTCCCCACCAATTGCTGCAATTGATGCAGCGTAACTTTAGATGCATTTATACACATTTGCAGGGCTGCCCTGAATTTCGACACTTTGGCAGCTGGTAAACGAAAACAACCCTCACTAGAGTCCAACTCGATCCCCAGAAACTCGAGGCAAGTCGTGGGACCCACAGTTTTACCTGGTGCCAATGGCACGCCAAATTGATCCATTAACACACAAAATTCAGGCAAGGCCCGGCCACATTCGTCATCCCCAGCGGCCCCAAGGAACAGAAAGTCATCAAGGTAATGCATTACATTTCGGAAACCCGTGTCCTTCGTGAAGACCCATTGTAGAAAATTACTGAATTTCTCGAAATATGCACAAGATATAGAGCACCCCATCGGCATACACCTATCCATGTAATACGAACCTTGAAACATGAATCCCAGAAGACGCTGGTCGTCCGGGTGTACCGGGAGCAATCGGAACGCTGACTCGATATCTGATTTCGCCATCAGCGTCCCGGGCCCCAGGCGATTCAAAATGGCTACGGCCTCATCGAATGATGCGTACCGCACCGAACATACCTCTGGATCAATTGCATTGTTCACAGAAAGACCATGAGGAGCTGATAAATTGTGGATCAATCGAAACTCACCTGGGTCCTTCTTGGGGACCACCCCTAAAGGAGAACAGACAAAATTCTGTACCGGGGGTACACTAAACGGGCCGGCGACCCGACCTCGGATAACCTCTTTCCGGATCTTATCCTGCACTACGGTCGTATGCTGCAAGACGGAAAGTTGATTTTTGCACGTCCCGACACCCTGAAAGTCCCCCACCGGGATGCGGAAACCATATGAAAAACCGTTCCGCAGCACCCCAGCAGTAGTACGATCTGGGTATTCACTGAGCCAGGGAATCATCGCCAAGGTATCAATCGGGGTTGGTAAAGGCGCCCCTCGGACTACATTAGACCTGTTTGGCGCCTCCTCTACCCCCATTCTCACCCGTTCTGGCTCTGCACGAGGACTCAGGATGGGGTGCCCCACAACCACTACATTCGTGCTTGAACTTACACGATCCCGGGGGCCTAGTACATTTACCTTTGTTGAAATTGAAACAGAAACCCCTCTTCCCCGTATTGCCGGCAGGTCTCGAATAATCGTCGGTACCCGTACCTGACCGAAAGGGCGTCCCCCCATATTGGCGGGAGGACTCACCAACAGTGCCCCCCACCAACGGCATTTTCAACATCCCTGACTCCTTCATTTTATCCCATGTCAAAGAATCATAACAGTCCCAGGTTAAACTTTTGTTATGCTCCATCGCCTTCCTGAAAAGGTTATCATAACAGAACCAATGGTTACCTTGGTGCGATGTCGAGTACCCCATAATTCGTGACTGATAGACTGGAAACTCAGGAAGCAATTCAGGCCTACGTTCCCCCAAAATCGACGTAAAAATTCCCCATGCATTGCCCCAGTTGCCAATATTCTCATTCACTTTAAAGGCGGCCATTTTTGCGCGCCAAACACTTGGATGCATCAGATCCTTTTGACCCTTAACAGTTTCAACCTCATAATGATCAACAAGCAAGGAGAAAATGTTTACATATTCCCCCGCCCAAATCTTTTCCTTTATTGCCAAAGGAACATGTTGCCCCAATTTTTCTCTACGAGAGGGTGTTGACTCATCCCTCGCGATCGGCAATGGCCGCTTACCTGCACTGGACGCTGCTTCCGCCACTCGTGGCTTGTCTATCACTGCAGCCGGCGCGGGCACCTTGGCTGCATCACGTTTCTCGCGCAACTGTTTCATCAGTGCTTGCGCTTCGGCAGCCGTGGCGCCCTCGCTACTGTCGCCCAACCACGCTGCTAGCTGTGCCGCCAACTCAGGAGGCATATCCTCAGTGGATGTCGGGGTGACTACGACGGGAATCGGATTCCCTTCCACCGGTACCGGGGCTGGCGCTTCGAGCGGGGCACAGGGAACCGGGACGTCTCCCCCGGCTGGCCCCCTTCTTGGCCTCTTTGGCTTCCCTCCAGCCGATGGACGCCCCGATCCCTCCTCCCCGTCTCGCTCCGCCAACCGCTTCTTTATTTCGGACATCTCCTTCATGAGGACTCGAACCATCTGGTCGGTCGTCATTCTCTTCGCGCCTTTCTTGGGCATCTTTCCAACGAAGTATCTGGAAGACAAAAAGAAAGATCAAAACGCTCAAAATTGGCTCTTCGTTCTGTCCCGAGCTCACGTGCAGCGAGGAGGTGCAGCTTCAGAGCACAAGAACAAGAGGATGTCTTCTGGTCTTGCGTCCCTTTTTATCCGTCTTCAGGGCGGGCGTACACCCGCCCCTGCCTGCCCCGAGGGCGTGGCTGGCTGCGTCAGTGTCTAGGCCAGCCCACTCTAGGGCGGGAAAAGGCGCGCCCCAGCTACGCCGCTTCGGGCATACCAGCCGAGACGCGCCTCCCGCCCAAAATGGCTTCCCGGGGGGATCGAGGCACTCTGCCATACGTTCGGGGGGACCGAGTGGTCGCCCCTTTCCATACGTCTGCTTCAGAAATGTGGAAAATGGTTCGTTTTCAAATGTTTTATTTTTGAACATCAGTTCACATTTGTAGGTGGATCATCAGTGTTAGAGCTAAAATTAGCATGTTTAAAGTGATTTTCATGCTTCCAGGGGCTGGGGAAGTGAATTAAATACTATTTTGATGCATTTAATGTTCAATCAAAAACAGCTGATTTTTGACAAAAGAGATAACACCCCCCCATTACGTCATGCTTCAGAAATGTGGAAAATGGTCCGTTTTCAAATGTTTTATTTTTTAACGTCAGTTCACATTTGTAGGTGGATCATCAGTGTTAGAGCTAAAATTAGCATGTTTAAAGTGATTTTCATGCTTCCAGGGGCCCTAAACACAAGATTTATGGAATGGTTAAAAGTGCATGAAAATGGCCAATTTACTCACTCTGAGTTCTCAAAAAGGGTTTCTTCACCCCGGGAAGTTAATTAAATACCATTTGGAGGCATTTAATGTTCGAGCAAAAACAGCAGATTTTCGACAAAAGAGATAACACCCCCCCATTACGTCATGCTTCAGAAATGTGGAAAATGGTCCGTTTTCAAATGTTTTATTTTTGAACGTCAGTTCACATTTGTAGGTGGATCATCAGTGTTAGAGCTAAAATTAGCATGTTTAAAGCGATTTTCATGCTTCCAGGGGCTCGGGAAGTGAATTAAATACTATTTGGAGGCATTTAATGTTCAATCAAAAACAGCTGATTTTTGACAAAAGAGATAACACCCCCCCATTACGTCATGCTTCAGAAATGTGGAAAATGGTCCGTTTTCAAATGTTTTATTTTTGAACGTCATTTCACATTTGTAGGTGGATCATCAGTGTTAGAGCTAAAATTAGCATGTTTAAAGTGATTTTCATGCTTCCAGGGGCCCTAAACACAAGATTTATGGAATGGTTAAAAGTGCATGAAAATGGCCAATTTACTCACTCTGAGTTCTCAAAAAGGGTTTCTTCACCCCGGGAAGTTAATTAAATACCATTTGGAGGCATTTAATGTTCGAGCAAAAACGGCTGATTTTCGACAAAAGAGATAACACCCCCCCATTACGTCATGCTTCAGAAATGTGGAAAATGGTCCGTTTTCAAATGTTTTATTTTTGAACATCAGTTCACATTTGTAGGTGGATCATCAGTGTTAGAGCTAAAATTAGCATGTTTAAACTGATTTTCATGCTTCCAGGGGCTCGGGAAGTGAATTAAATACTATTTGAAGGCATTTAATGTTCAATCAAAAACAGCTGATTTTTGACAAAAGAGATAACACCCCCCCATTACGTCATGCTTCAGAAATGTGGAAAATGGTCCGTTTTCAAATGTTTTATTTTTTAACGTCAGTTCACATTTGTAGGTGGATCATCAGTGTTAGAGCTAAAATTAGCATGTTTAAAGTGATTTTCATGCTTCCAGGGGCCCTAAACACAAGATTTATGGAGTGGTTAAAAGTGCATGAAAATGGCCAATTTACTCACTCTGAGTTCTCAAAAAGGGTTTCTTCACCCCGGGAAGTTAATTAAATACCATTTGGAGGCATTTAATGTTCGAGCAAAAACGGCTGATTTTCGACAAAAGAGATAACACCCCCCCATTACGTCATGCTTCAGAAATGTGGAAAATGGTCCGTTTTCAAATGTTTTATTTTTGAACGTCAGTTCACATTTGTAGGTAGATCATCAGTGTTAGAGCTTAAATTAGCATGTTTAAAGCGATTTTCATGCTTCCAGGGGCTCGGGAAGTGAATTAAATACTATTTGGAGGCATTTAATGTTCAATCAAAAACAGCTGATTTTTGACAAAAGAGATAACACCCCCCCATTACGTCATGCTTCAGAAATGTGGAAAATGGTCCGTTTTCAAATGTTTTATTTTTGAACGTCAGTTCACATTTGTAGGTGGATCATCAGTGTTAGAGCTAAAATTAGCATGTTTAAAGTGATTTTCATGCTTCCAGGGGCCCTAAACACAAGATTTATGGAATGGTTAAAAGTGCATGAAAATGGCCAATTTACTCACTCTGAGTTCTCAAAAAGGGTTTCTTCACCCCGGGAAGTTAATTAAATACCATTTGGAGGCATTTAATGTTCGAGCAGAAACGGCTGATTTTCGACAAAAGAGATAACACCCCCCCCCCATTACGTCATGCTTCAGAAATGTGGAAAATGGTCCGTTTTCAAATGTTTTATTTTTGAACGTCAGTTCACATTTGTAGGTGGATCATCAGTGTTAGAGCTCAAATTAGCATGTTTAAAGTGATTTTCATGCTTCCAGGGGCTCGGGAAGTGAATTAAATACTATTTGGAGGCATTTAATGTTCAATCAAAAACAGCTGATTTTTGACAAAAGAGATAACACCCCCCCATTACGTTATACTTCAGAAATGTGGAAAATGGTCCGTTTTCAAATGTTTTATTTTTTAACGTCAGTTCACATTTGTAGGTGGATCATCAGTGTTAGAGCTAAAATTAGCATGTTTAAAGTGATTTTCATGCTTCCAGGGGCTCGGGAAGTGAATTAAATACTATTTGGAGGCATTTAATGTTCAATCAAAAACAGCTGATTTTTGACAAAAGAGATAACACCCCCCCATTACGTCATGCTTCAGAAATGTGGAAAATGGTCCGTTTTCAAATGTTTTATTTTTTAACGTCAGTTCACATTTGTAGGTGGATCATCAGTGTTAGAGCTAAAATTAGCATGTTTAAAGTGATTTTCATGCTTCCAGGGGCTCGGGAAGTGAATTAAATACTATTTGGAGGCATTTAATGTTCAAGCAAAAACAGCTGATTTTTGACAAAAGAGACAACACCCCCCCATTACGTCATGCTTCAGAAATGTGGAAAATGGTCCGTTTTCAAATGTTTTATTTTTGAACATCAGTTCACATTTGTAGGTGGATCATCAGTGTTAGAGCTAAAATTAGCATGTTTAAAGTGATTTTCATGCTTCCAGGGGCTCGGGAAGTGAATTAAATACTATTTGGAGGCATTTAATGTTCAATCAAAAACAGCTGATTTTTGACAAAAGAGATAACACCCCCCCATTACGTCATGCTTCAGAAATGTGGAAAATGGTCAGTTTTCAAATGTTTTATTTTTGAACGTCAGTTCACATTTGTAGGTGGATCATCAGTGTTAGAGCTAAAATTAGCATGTTTAAAGTGATTTTCATGCTTCCAGGGGCTCGGGAAGTGAATTAAATACTATTTGGAGGCATTTAATGTTCAAGCAAAAACAGCTGATTTTTGACAAAAGAGATAACACCCCCCCATTACGTCATGCTTCAGAAATGTGGAAAATGGTCCGTTTTCAAATGTTTTATTTTTGAACGTCAGTTCACATTCGTAGGTGGATCATCAGTGTTAGAGCTAAAATTAGCATGTTTAAAGTGATTTTCATGCTTCCAGGGGCCCTAAACACAAGATTTATGGAATGGTTAAAAGTGCATGAAAATGGCCAATTTACTCACTCTGAGTTCTCAAAAAGGGTTTCTTCACCCCGGGAAGTTAATTAAATTCCATTTGGAGGCATTTAATGTTCAAGCAAAAACGGCTGATTTTCGACAAAAGAGATAACACCCCCCCATTACGTCATGCTTCAGAAATGTGGAAAATGGTCCGTTTTCAAATGTTTTATTTTTGAACATCAGTTCACATTTGTAGGTGGATCATCAGTGTTAGAGCTAAAATTAGCATGTTTAAAGTGATTTTCATGCTTCCAGGGGCTCGGGAAGTGAATTAAATACTATTTGGAGGCATTTAATGTTCAATCAAAAACAGCTGATTTTTGACAAAAGAGATAACACCCCCCCATTACGTCATGCTTCAGAAATGTGGAAAATGGTCAGTTTTCAAATGTTTTATTTTTGAACGTCAGTTCACATTTGTAGGTGGATCATCAGTGTTAGAGCTAAAATTAGCATGTTTAAAGTGATTTTCATGCTTCCAGGGGCTCGGGAAGTGAATTAAATACTATTTGGAGGCATTTAATGTTCAAGCAAAAACAGCTGATTTTTGACAAAAGAGATAACACCCCCCCATTACGTCATGCTTCAGAAATGTGGAAAATGGTCCGTTTTCAAATGTTTTATTTTTGAACGTCAGTTCACATTCGTAGGTGGATCATCAGTGTTAGAGCTAAAATTAGCATGTTTAAAGTGATTTTCATGCTTCCAGGGGCCCTAAACACAAGATTTATGGAATGGTTAAAAGTGCATGAAAATGGCCAATTTACTCACTCTGAGTTCTCAAAAAGGGTTTCTTCACCCCGGGAAGTTAATTAAATACCATTTGGAGGCATTTAATGTTCGAGCAAAAACGGCTGATTTTCAACAAAAGAGATAACACCCCCCCATTACGTCATGCTTCAGAAATGTGGAAAATGGTCCGTTTTCAAATGTTTTATTTTTGAACATCAGTTCACATTTGTAGGTGGATCATCAGTGTTAGAGCTAAAATTAGCATGTTTAAAGTGATTTTCATGCTTCCAGGGGCTCGGGAAGTGAATTAAATACTATTTGGAGGCATTTAATGTTCAATCAAAAACAGCTGATTTTTGACAAAAGAGATAACACCCCCCCATTACGTCATGCTTCAGAAATGTGGAAAATGGTCCGTTTTCAAATGTTTTATTTTTTAACGTCAGTTCACATTTGTAGGTGGATCATCAGTGTTAGAGCTAAAATTAGCATGTTTAAAGTGATTTTCATGCTTCCAGGGGCCTTAAACACAAGATTTATGGAATGGTTAAAAGTGCATGAAAATGGCCAATTTACTCACTCTGAGTTCTCAAAAAGGGTTTCTTCACCCCGGGAAGTTAATTAAATACCATTTGGAGGCATTTAATGTTCGAGCAAAAACGGCTGATTTTCAACAAAAGAGATAACACCCCCCATTACGTCATGCTTCAGAAATGTGGAAAATGGTCCGTTTTCAAATGTTTTATTTTTGAACGTCAGTTCACATTTGTAGGTAGATCATCAGTGTTAGAGCTAAAATTAGCATGTTTAAAGCGATTTTCATGCTTCCAGGGGCTCGGGAAGTGAATTAAATACTATTTGGAGGCATTTAATGTTCAATCAAAAACATCTGATTTTTGACAAAAGAGATAACACCCCCCCATTACGTCATGCTTCAGAAATGTGGAAAATGGTCCGTTTTCAAATGTTTTATTTTTTAACGTCAGTTCACATTTGTAGGTGGATCATCAGTGTTAGAGCTAAAATTAGCATTTTTAAAGTGATTTTCATGCTTCCAGGGGCCCTAAACACAAGATTTATGGAATGGTTAAAAGTGCATGAAAATGGCCAATTTACTCACTCTGAGTTCTCAAAAAGTGTTTCTTCACCCCGGGAAGTTAATTAAATACCATTTGGAGGCATTTAATGTTCGAGCAGAAACGGCTGATTTTCGACAAAAGAGATAACACCCCCCCATTAAGTCATGCTTCAGAAATGTGGAAAATGGTCCGTTTTCAAATGTTTTATTTTGGAACGTCAGTTCACATTTGTAGGTGGATCATCAGTGTTAGAGCTAAAATTAGCATGTTTATAGTGATGTTCATGCTTCCAGGGGCTCGGGAAGTGAATTAAATACTATTTGGAGGCATTTAATGTTCAATCAAAAACAGCTGATTTTTGACAAAAGAGATAACACCCCCCCATTACGTCATGCTTCAGAAATGTGGAAAATGGTCCGTTTTCAAATGTTTTATTTTTGAATGTCAGTTCACATTTGTAGGTGGATCATCAGTGTTAGAGCTAAAATTAGCATGTTTAAAGTGATTTTCATGCTTCCAGGGGCTCGGGAAGTGAATTAAATACTATTTGGAGGCATTTAATGTTCAAGCAAAAACAGCTGATTTTTGACAAAAGAGAAAACACCCCCCATTACGTCATGCTTCAGAAATGTGGAAAATGGTCCGTTTTCAAATGTTTTATTTTTGAACGTCAGTTCACATTTGTAGGTGGATCATCAGTGTTAGAGCTAAAATTAGCATGTTTAAAGTGATTTTCATGCTTCCAGGGGCCCTAAACACAAGATTTATGGAATGGTTAAAAGTGCATGAAAATGGCCAATTTACTCACTCTGAGTTCTCAAAAAGGGTTTCTTCACCCCGGGAAGTTAATTAAATACCATTTGGAGGCATTTAATGTTCGAGCAAAAACGGCTGATTTTCGACAAAAGAGATAACACCCCCCCATTACGTCATGCTTCAGAAATGTGGAAAATGGTCCGTTTTCAAATGTTTTATTTTTGAACATCAGTTCACATTTGTAGGTGGATCATCAGTGTTAGAGCTAAAATTAGCATGTTTAAAGTGATTTTCATGCTTCCAGGGGCTCGGGAAGTGAATGAAATACTATTTGGAGGCATTTAATGTTCAATCAAAAACAGCTGATTTTTGACAAAAGAGATAACACCCCCCCATTACGTCATGCTTCAGAAATGTGGAAAATGGTCCGTTTTCAAATGTTTTATTTTTGAACGTCAGTTCACATTTGTAGGTGGATCATCAGTGTTAGAGCTAAAATTAGCATGTTTAAAGTGATTTTCATGCTTCCAGGGGCCCTAAACACAAGATTTATGGAATGGTTAAAAGTGCATGAAAATGGCCAATTTACTCACGCTGAGTTCTCAAAAAGGGTTTCTTCACCCCGGGAAGTTAATTAAATACCATTTGGAGGCATTTAATGTTCGAGCAAAAACGGCTGATTTTCGACAAAAGAGATAACACCCCCCCATTACGTCATGCTTCAGAAATGTGGAAAATGGTCCGTTTTCAAATGTTTTATTTTTGAACGTCAGTTCACATTTGTAGGTGGATCATCAGTGTTAGAGCTAAAATTAGCATGTTTAAAGTGATTTTCATGCTTCCAGGGGCTCGGGAAGTGAATTAAATACTATTTGGAGGCATTTAATGTTCAAGCAAAAACAGCTGATTTTTGACAAAAGAGATAACACCCCCCCATTACGTCATGCTTCAGAAATGTGGAAAATGGTCCGTTTTCAAATGTTTTATTTTTGAACATCAGTTCACATTTGTAGGTGGATCATCAGTGTTAGAGCTAAAATTAGCATGTTTAAAGTGATTTTCATGCTTCCAGGGGCCCTAAACACAAGATTTATGGAATGGTTAAAAGTGCATGAAAATGGCCAATTTACTCACTCTGAGTTCTCAAAAAGGGTTTCTTCACCCCGGGAAGTTAATTAAATACCATTTGGAGGCATTTAATGTTCGAGCAAAAACGGCTGATTTTCGACAAAAGAGATAACACCCCCCCATTACGTCATGCTTCAGAAATGTGGAAAATGGTCCGTTTTCAAATGTTTTATTTTTGAACATCAGTTCACATTTGTAGGTGGATCATCAGTGTTAGAGCTAAAATTAGCATGTTTAAAGTGATTTTCATGCTTCCAGGGGCTGGGGAAGTGAATTAAATACTATTTTGAGGCATTTAATGTTCAATCAAAAACAGCTGATTTTTGACAAAAGAGATAACACCCCCCCATTACGTCATGCTTCAGAAATGTGGAAAATGGTCCGTTTTCAAATGTTTTATTTTTTAACGTCAGTTCACATTTGTAGGTGGATCATCAGTGTTAGAGCTAAAATTAGCATGTTTAAAGTGATTTTCATGCTTCCAGGGGCCCTAAACACAAGATTTATGGAATGGTTAAATGTGCATGAAAATGGCCAATTTACTCACTCTGAGTTCTCAAAAAGGGTTTCTTCACCCCGGGAAGTTAATTAAATACCATTTGGAGGCATTTAATGTTCGAGCAAAAACTGCAGATTTTCGACAAAAGAGATAACACCCCCCCATTACGTCATGCTTCAGAAATGAGGAAATTGGTCCGTTTTCAAATGTTTTATTTTGGAACGTCAGTTCACATTTGTAATTGGATCATCAGTGTTAGAGCTAAAATTAGCATGTTTAAAGCGATTTTCATGCTTCCAGGGGCTCGGGAAGTGAATTAAATACTATTTGGAGGCATTTAATGTTCAATCAAAAACAGCTGATTTTTGACAAAAGAGATAACACCCCCCCATTACGTCATGCTTCAGAAATGTGGAAAATGGTCCGTTTTCAAATGTTTTATTTTTGAACGTCAGTTCACATTTGTAGGTGGATCATCAGTGTTAGAGCTAAAATTAGCATGTTTAAAGTGATTTTCATGCTTCCAGGGGCCCTAAACACAAGATTTATGGAATGGTTAAAAGTGCATGAAAATGGCCAATTTACTCACTCTGAGTTCTCAAAAAGGGTTTCTTCACCCCGGGAAGTTAATTAAATACCATTTGGAGGCATTTAATGTTCGAGCAGAAACTGCAGATTTTCGACAAAAGAGATAACACCCCCCCATTACGTCATGCTTCAGAAATGTGGAAAATGGTCCGTTTTCAAATGTTTTATTTTTGAACGTCAGTTCACATTTGTAGGTGGATCATCAGTGTTAGAGCTAAAATTAGCATGTTTAAAGTGATTTTCATGCTTCCAGGGGCTCGGGAAGTGAATTAAATACTATTTGGAGGCATTTAATGTTCAAGCAAAAACAGCTGATTTTTGACAAAAGAGATAACACCCCCCCATTACGTCATGCTTCAGAAATGTGGAAAATGGTCCGTTTTCAAATGTTTTATTTTTTAACGTCAGTTCACATTTGTAGGTGGATCATCAGTGTTAGAGCTAAAATTAGCATGTTTAAAGTGATTTTCATGCTTCCAGGGGCTCGGGAAGTGAATTAAATACTATTTGGAGGCATTTAATGTTCAATCAAAAACAGCTGATTTTTGACAAAAGAGATAACACCCCCCCATTACGTCATGCTTCAGAAATGTGGAAAATGGTCCGTTTTAAAATGTTTTATTTTTGAATGTCAGTTCACATTTGTAGGTGGATCATCAGTATTGGAGCTAAAATTAGCATGTTTAAAGTGATTTTCATGCTTCCAGGGGCCCTAAACACAAGATTTATGGAATGGTTAAAAGTGCATGAAAATGGCCAATTTACTCACTCTGAGTTCTCAAAAAGGGTTTCTTCACCCCGGGAAGTTAATTAAATACCATTTGGAGGCATTTAATGTTCGAGCAAAAACGGCTGATTTTCGACAAAAGAGATAACACCCCCCCATTATGTCATGCTTCAGAAATGTGGAAAATGGTCCGTTTTCAAATGTTTTATTTTTGAACGTCAGTTCACATTTGTAGGTGGATCATCAGTGTTAGAGCTAAAATTAGCATGTTTAAAGTGATTTTCATGCTTCCAGGGGCCCTAAACACAAGATTTATGGAATGGTTAAAAGTGCATGAAAATGGCCAATTTACTCACTCTGAGTTCTCAAAAAGGGTTTCTTCACCCCGGGAAGTTAATTAAATACCATTTGGAGGCATTTAATGTTCGAGCAAAAACTGCTGATTTTCGACAAAAGAGATAACACCCCCCATTACGTCATGCTTCAGAAATGTGGAAAATGGTCCGTTTTCAAATGTTTTATTTTTGAACGTCAGTTCACATTTGTAGGTGTATCATCAGTGTTAGAGCTAAAATTAGCATGTTTAAAGTGATTTTCATGCTTCCAGGGGCTCGGGAAGTGAATTAAATACTATTTGGAGGCATTTAATGTTCAAGCAAAAACAGCTGATTTTTGACAAAAGAGATAACACCCCCCCATTACGTCATGCTTCAGAAATGTGGAAAATGGTCCGTTTTCAAATGTTTTATTTTTGAACGTCAGTTCACATTTGTAGGTGGATCATCAGTGTTAGAGCTAAAATTAGCATGTTTAAAGTGATTTTCATGCTTCCAGGGGCCCTAAACACAAGATTTATGGAATGGTTAAAAGTGCATGAAAATGGCCAATTTACTCACTCTGAGTTCTCAAAAAGGGTTTCTTCACCCCGGGAAGTTAATTAAATACCATTTGGAGGCATTTAATGTTCGAGCAAAAACTGCTGATTTTCGACAAAAGAGATAACACCCCCCCATTACGTCATGCTTCAGAAATGTGGAAAATGGTCCGTTTTCAAATGTTTTATTTTTGAACGTCAGTTCACATTTGTAGGTGGATCATCAGTGTTAGAGCTAAAATTAGCATGTTTAAAGCGATTTTCATGCTTCCAGGGGCTCGGGAAGTGAATTAAATACTATTTGGAGGCATTTAATGTTCAATCAAAAACAGCTGATTTTTGACAAAAGAGATAACACCCCCCCATTACGTCATGCTTCAGAAATGTGGAAAATGGTCCGTTTTCAAATGTTTTATTTTTGAACGTCAGTTCACATTTGTAGGTGGATCATCAGTGTTAGAGCTAAAATTAGCATGTTTAAAGTGATTTTCATGCTTCCAGGGGCCCTAAACACAAGATTTATGGAATGGTTAAAAGTGCATGAAAATGGCCAATTTACTCACTCTGAGTTCTCAAAAAGGGTTTCTTCACCCCGGGAAGTTAATTAAATACCATTTGGAGGCATTTAATGTTCGAGCAGAAACGGCAGATTTTCGACAAAAGAGATAACACCCCCCCATTACGTCATGCTTCAGAAATGTGGAAAATGGTCCGTTTTCAAATGTTTTATTTTTGAACGTCAGTTCACATTTGTAGGTGGATCATCAGTGTTAGAGCTAAAATTAGCATGTTTAAAGTGATTTTCATGCTTCCAGGGGCTCGGGAAGTGAATTAAATACTATTTGGAGGCATTTAATGTTCAAGCAAAAACAGCTGATTTTTGACAAAAGAGATAACACCCCCCCATTACGTCATGCTTCAGAAATGTGGAAAATGGTCCGTTTTCAAATGTTTTATTTTTTAACGTCAGTTCACATTTGTAGGTGGATCATCAGTGTTAGAGCTAAAATTAGCATGTTTAAAGTGATTTTCATGCTTCCAGGGGCTCGGGAAGTGAATTAAATACTATTTGGAGGCATTTAATGTTCAATCAAAAACAGCTGATTTTTGACAAAAGAGATAACACCCCCCCATTACGTCATGCTTCAGAATTGTGGAAAATGGTCCGTTTTAAAATGTTTTATTTTTGAATGTCAGTTCACATTTGTAGGTGGATCATCAGTATTGGAGCTAAAATTAGCATGTTTAAAGTGATTTTCATGCTTCCAGGGGCCCTAAACACAAGATTTATGGAATGGTTAAAAGTGCATGAAAATGGCCAATTTACTCACTCTGAGTTCTCAAAAAGGGTTTCTTCACCCCGGGAAGTTAATTAAATACCATTTGGAGGCATTTAATGTTCGAGCAAAAACGGCTGATTTTCGACAAAAGAGATAACACCCCCCCATTATGTCATGCTTCAGAAATGTGGAAAATGGTCCGTTTTCAAATGTTTTATTTTTGAACGTCAGTTCACATTTGTAGGTGGATCATCAGTGTTAGAGCTAAAATTAGCATGTTTAAAGTGATTTTCATGCTTCCAGGGGCCCTAAACACAAGATTTATGGAATGGTTAAAAGTGCATGAAAATGGCCAATTTACTCACTCTGAGTTCTCAAAAAGGGTTTCTTCACCCCGGGAAGTTAATTAAATACCATTTGGAGGCATTTAATGTTCGAGCAAAAACTGCTGATTTTCGACAAAAGAGATAACACCCCCCATTACGTCATGCTTCAGAAATGTGGAAAATGGTCCGTTTTCAAATGTTTTATTTTTGAACGTCAGTTCACATTTGTAGGTGTATCATCAGTGTTAGAGCTAAAATTAGCATGTTTAAAGTGATTTTCATGCTTCCAGGGGCTCGGGAAGTGAATTAAATACTATTTGGAGGCATTTAATGTTCAAGCAAAAACAGCTGATTTTTGACAAAAGAGATAACACCCCCCCATTACGTCATGCTTCAGAAATGTGGAAAATGGTCCGTTTTCAAATGTTTTATTTTTGAACGTCAGTTCACATTTGTAGGTGGATCATCAGTGTTAGAGCTAAAATTAGCATGTTTAAAGTGATTTTCATGCTTCCAGGGGCCCTAAACACAAGATTTATGGAATGGTTAAAAGTGCATGAAAATGGCCAATTTACTCACTCTGAGTTCTCAAAAAGGGTTTCTTCACCCCGGGAAGTTAATTAAATACCATTTGGAGGCATTTAATGTTCGAGCAAAAACGGCTGATTTTCGACAAAAGAGATAACACCCCCCCATTACGTCATGCTTCAGAAATGTGGAAAATGGTCCGTTTTCAAATGTTTTATTTTTGAACATCAGTTCACATTTGTAGGTGGATCATCAGTGTTAGAGCTAAAATTAGCATGTTTAAAGTGATTTTCATGCTTCCAGGGGCTCGGGAAGTGAATTAAATACTATTTGGAGGCATTTAATGTTCAATCAAAAACAGCTGATTTTTGACAAAAGAGATAACATCCCCCCCCATTACGTTATGCTTCAGAAATGTGGAAAATGGTCCGTTTTCAAATGTTTTATTTTTTAACGTCAGTTCACATTTGTAGGTGGATCATCAGTGTTAGAGCTAAAATTAGCATGTTTAAAGTGATTTTCATGCTTCCAGGGGCTCGGGAAGTGAATTAAATACTATTTGGAGGCATTTAATGTTCAATCAAAAACAGCTGATTTTTGACAAAAGAGATAACACCCCCCCATTACGTCATGCTTCAGAAATGTGGAAAATGGTCCGTTTTCAAATGTTTTATTTTTTAACGTCAGTTCACATTTGTAGGTGGATCATCAGTGTTAGAGCTAAAATTAGCATGTTTAAAGTGATTTTCATGCTTCCAGGGGCCCTAAACACAAGATTTATGGAATGGTTAAAAGTGCATGAAAATGGCCAATTTACTCACTCTGAGTTCTCAAAAAGGGTTTCTTCACCCCGGGAAGTTAATTAAATACCATTTGGAGGCATTTAATGTTCGAGCAAAAACGGCTGATTTTCGACAAAAGAGATAACACCCCCCCATTACGTCCTGCTTCAGAAATGTGGAAAATGGTCCGTTTTCAAATGTTTTATTTTTGAACGTCAGTTCACATTTGTAGGTGGATAATCAGTGTTAGAGCTAAAATTAGCATGTTTAAAGTGATTTTCATGCTTCCAGGGGCTCGGGAAGTGAATTAAATACTATTTGGAGGCATTTAATGTTCAAGCAAAAACAGCAGATTTTTGACAAAAGAGACAACACCCCCCCATTACGTCATGCTTCAGAAATGTGGAAAATGGTCCGTTTTCAAATGTTTTATTTTTGAACATCAGTTCACATTTGTAGGTGGATCATCAGTGTTAGAGCTAAAATTAGCATGTTTAAAGTTATTTTCATGCTTCCAGGGGCCCTAAACACAAGATTTATGGAATGGTTAAAAGTGCATGAAAATGGCCAATTTACTCACTCTGAGTTCTCAAAAAGGGTTTCTTCACCCCGGGAAGTTAATTAAATACCATTTGGAGGCATTTAATGTACGAGCAAAAACGGCTGATTTTCGACAAAAGAGATAACACCCCCCCATTACGTCATGCTTCAGAAATGTGGAAAATGGTCCGTTTTCAAATGTTTTATTTTTGAACGTCAGTACACATTTGTAGTTGGATCATCAGTGTTAGAGCTAAAATTAGCATGTTTAAAGTGATTTTCATGCTTCCAGGGGCTCGGGAAGAGAATTAAATACTATTTGGAGGCATTTAATGTTCAATCAAAAACAGCTGATTTTTGGCAAAAGAGATAACACCCCCCATTACGTCATGCTTCAGAAATGTGGAAAATGGTCCGTTTTCAAATGTTTTATTTTTGAACGTCAGTTCACATTTGTAGGTGGATCATCAGTGTTAGAGCTAAAATTAGCATGTTTAAAGTGATTTTCATGCTTCCAGGGGCCCTAAACTCAAGATTTATGGAATGGTTAAAAGTGCATGAAAATGGCCAATTTATTCACTCTGAGTTCTCAAAAAGGGTTTCTTTACCCCGGAAAGTTAATTAAATACAATTTGGAGGCATTTAATGTTCGAGCAAAAACGGCTGATTTTCGACAAAAGAGATAACACCCCCCCATTACGTCATGCTTCAGAAATGTGGAAAATGGTCCGTTTTCAAATGTTTTATTTTTGAACGTCAGTTCACATTTGTAGGTGGATCATCAGTGTTAGAGCTAAAATTAGCATGTTTAAAGTGATTTTCATGCTTCCAGGGGCTCGGGAAGTGAATTAAATACTATTTGGAGGCATTTAATGTTCAATCAAAAAAAGCTGATTTTTGACAAAAGAGATAACACCCCCCCATTACGTCATGCTTCAGAAATGTGGAAAATGGTCCGTTTTCAAATGTTTTATTTTTGAACGTCAGTTCACATTTGTAGGTGGATCATCAGTGTTAGAGCTAAAATTAGCATGTTTAAAGTGATTTTCATGCTTCCAGGGGCTCGGGAAGTGAATTAAATACTATTTGGAGGCATTTAATGTTCAAGCAAAAACAGCTGATTTTTGACAAAAGAGATAACACCCCCCCATTACGTCATGCTTCAGAAATGTGGAAAATGGTCCGTTTTCAAATGTTTTATTTTTGAACGTCAGTTCACATTTGTAGGTGGATCATCAGTGTTAGAGCTAAAATTAGCATGTTTAAAGTGATTTTCATGCTTCCAGGGGCCCTAAACACAAGATTTATGGAATGGTTAAAAGTGCATGAAAATGGCCAATTTACTCACTCTGAGTTCTCAAAAAGGGTTTCTTCACCCCGGGAAGTTAATTAAATACCATTTGGAGGCATTTAATGTTCGAGCAAAAACGGCTGATTTTCGACAAAAGAGATAACACCCCCCCATTACGTCATGCTTCAGAAATGTGGAAAATGGTCAGTTTTCAAATGTTTTATTTTTGAACATCAGTTCACATTTGTAGGTGGATCATCAGTGTTAGAGCTAAAATTAGCATGTTTAAAGTGATTTTCATGCTTCCAGGGGCTCGGGAAGTGAATTAAATACTATTTGAAGGCATTTAATGTTCAATCAAAAACAGCTGATTTTTGACAAAAGAGATAACACCCCCCCATTACGTCATGCTTCAGAAATGTGGAAAATGGTCCGGTTTCAAATGTTTTATTTTTAACGTCAGTTCACATTTGTAGGTGGATCATCAGTGTTAGAGCTAAAATTAGCATGTTTAAAGTGATTTTCATGCTTCCAGGGGCCCTAAACACAAGATTTATGGATTGGTTAAAAGTGCATGAAAATGGCCAATTTACTCACTCTGAGTTCTCAAAAAGGGTTTCTTCACCCCGGGAAGTTAATTAAATACCATTTGGAGGCATTTAATGTTCGAGCAAAAACAGCTGATTTTCGACAAAAGAGATAACACCCCCCCATTACGTCATGCTTCAGAAATGTGGAAAATGGTCCGTTTTCAAATGTTTTATTTTTGAACGTCAGTTCACATTTGTAGGTAGATCATCAGTGTTAGAGCTTAAATTAGCATGTTTAAAGCGATTTTCATGCTTCCAGGGGCTCGGGAAGTGAATTAAATACTATTTGGAGGCATTTAATGTTCAATCAAAAACAGCTGATTTTTGACAAAAGAGATAACACCCCCCCATTACGTCATGCTTCAGAAATGTGGAAAATGGTCCGTTTTCAAATGTTTTATTTTTGAACGTCAGTTCACATTTGTAGGTGGATCATCAGTGTTAGAGCTAAAATTAGCATGTTTAAAGTGATTTTCATGCTTCCAGGGGCCCTAAACACAAGATTTATGGAATGGTTAAAAGTGCATGAAAATGGCCAATTTACTCACTCTGAGTTCTCAAAAAGGGTTTCTTCACCCCGGGAAGTTAATTAAATACCATTTGGAGGCATTTAATGTTCGAGCAGAAACGGCTGATTTTCGACAAAAGAGATAACACCCCCCCCCATTACGTCATGCTTCAGAAATGTGGAAAATGGTCCGTTTTCAAATGTTTTATTTTTGAACGTCAGTTCACATTTGTAGGTGGATCATCAGTGTTAGAGCTCAAATTAGCATGTTTAAAGTGATTTTCATGCTTCCAGGGGCTCGGGAAGTGAATTAAATACTATTTGGAGGCATTTAATGTTCAATCAAAAACAGCTGATTTTTGACAAAAGAGATAACACCCCCCCATTACGTTATGCTTCAGAAATGTGGAAAATGGTCCGTTTTCAAATGTTTTATTTTTTAACGTCAGTTCACATTTGTAGGTGGATCATCAGTGTTAGAGCTAAAATTAGCATGTTTAAAGTGATTTTCATGCTTCCAGGGGCTCGGGAAGTGAATTAAATACTATTTGGAGGCATTTAATGTTCAATCAAAAACAGCTGATTTTTGACAAAAGAGATAACACCCCCCCATTACGTCATGCTTCAGAAATGTGGAAAATGGTCCGTTTTCAAATGTTTTATTTTTTAACGTCAGTTCACATTTGTAGGTGGATCATCAGTGTTAGAGCTAAAATTAGCATGTTTAAAGTGATTTTCATGCTTCCAGGGGCCCTAAACACAAGATTTATGGAATGGTTAAAAGTGCATGAAAATGGCCAATTTACTCACTCTGAGTTCTCAAAAAGGGTTTCTTCACCCCGGGAAGTTAATTAAATACCATTTGGAGGCATTTAATGTTCGAGCAAAAACGGCTGATTTTCGACAAAAGAGATAACACCCCCCCATTACGTCATGCTTCAGAAATGTGGAAAATGGTCCGTTTTCAAATGTTTTATTTTTGAACGTCAGTTCACATTTGTAGGTAGATCATCAGTGTTAGAGCTAAAATTAGCATGTTTAAAGTGATTTTCATGCTTCCAGGGGCTCGGGAAGTGAATTAAATACTATTTGGAGGCATTTAATGTTCAAGCAAAAACAGCTGATTTTTGACAAAAGAGACAACACCCCCCCATTACGTCATACTTCAGAAATGTGGAAAATGGTCCGTTTTCAAATGTTTTATTTTTGAACGTCAGTTCACATTTGTAGGTGGATCATCAGTGTTATAGCTAAAATTAGCATGTTTAAAGTGATTTTCATGCTTCCAGGGGCTCGGGAAGTGAATTAAATACTATTTGGAGGCATTTAATGTTCAATCAAAAACAGCTGATTTTTGACAAAGAGATAACACCCCCCCCCATTACGTCATGCTTCAGAAATGTGGAAAATGGTCCGTTTTCAAATGTTTTATTTTTGAACGTCAGTTCACATTTGTAGGTGGATCATCAGTGTTAGAGCTAAAATTAGCATGTTTAAAGTGATTTTCATGCTTCCAGGGGCTCGGGAAGTGAATTAAATACTATTTGGAGGCATTTAATGTTCAAGCAAAAACAGCTGATTTTTGACAAAAGAGATAACACCCCCCCATTACGTCATGCTTCAGAAATGTGGAAAATGGTCCGTTTTCAAATGTTTTATTTTTGAACGTCAGTTCACATTTGTAGGTGGATCATCAGTGTTAGAGCTAAAATTAGCATGTTTAAAGTGATTTTCATGCTTCCAGGGGCCCTAAACACAAGATTTATGGAATGGGTAAAAGTGCATGAAAATGGCCAATTTACTCACTCTGAGTTCTCAAAAAGGGTTTCTTCACCCCGGGAAGTTAATTAAATACCATTTGGAGGCATTTAATGTTCGAGCAAAAACGGCTGATTTTCGACAAAAGAGATAACACCCCCCCATTACGTCATGCTTCAGAAATGTGGAAAATGGTCCGTTTTCAAATGTTTTATTTTTGAACGTCAGTTCACATTTGTAGGTGGATCATCAGTGTTAGAGCTAAAATTAGCATGTTTAAAGTGATTTTCATGCTTCCAGGGGCTCGGGAAGTGAATTAAATACTATTTGGAGTCATTTAATGTTCAAGCAAAAACAGCTGATTTTTGACAAAAGAGATAACACCCCCCCATTACGTCATGCTTCAGAAATGTGGAAAATGGTCCGTTTTCAAATGTTTTATTTTTGAACGTCAGTTCACATTCGTAGGTGGATCATCAGTGTTAGAGCTAAAATTAGCATGTTTAAAGTGATTTTCATGCTTCCAGGGGCCCTAAACACAAGATTTATGGAATGGTTAAAAGTGCATGAAAATGGCCAATTTACTCACTCTGAGTTCTCAAAAAGGGTTTCTTCACCCCGGGAAGTTAATTAAATACCATTTGGAGGCATTTAATGTTCGAGCAAAAACGGCTGATTTTCGACAAAAGAGATAACACCCCCCCATTACGTCATGCTTCAGAAATGTGGAAAATGGTCCGTTTTCAAATGTTTTATTTTTGAACATCAGTTCACATTTGTAGGTGGATCATCAGTGTTAGAGCTAAAATTAGCATGTTTAAAGTGATGTTCATGCTTCCAGGGGCTCGGGAAGTGAATTAAATTCTATTTGGAGGCATTTAATGTTCAATCAAAAACAGCTGATTTTTGACAAAAGAGATAACACCCCCCCATTACGTCATGCTTCAGAAATGTGGAAAATGGTCTGTTTTCAAATGTTTTATTTTTTAACGTCAGTTCACATTTGTAGGTGGATCATGAGTGTTAGAGCTAAAATTAGCATGTTTAAAGTGATTTTCATGCTTCCAGGGGCCCTAAACACAAGATTTATGGAATGGTTAAAAGTGCATGAAAATGGCCAATTTACTCACTCTGAGTTCTCAAAAAGGGTTTCTTCACCCCGGGAAGTTAATTAAATACCATTTGGAGGCATTTAATGTTCGAGCAAAAACGGCTGATTTTCAACAAAAGAGATAACACCCCCCATTACGTCATGCTTCAGAAATGTGGAAAATGGTCCGTTTTCAAATGTTTTATTTTTGAACGTCAGTTCACATTTGTAGGTAGATCATCAGTGTTAGAGCTAAAATTAGCATGTTTAAAGCGATTTTCATGCTTCCAGGGGCTCGGGAAGTGAATTAAATACTATTTGGAGGCATTTAATGTTCAATCAAAAACATCTGATTTTTGACAAAAGAGATAACACCCCCCCATTACGTCATGCTTCAGAAATGTGGAAAATGGTCCGTTTTCAAATGTTTTATTTTTTAATGTCAGTTCACATTTGTAGGTGGATCATCAGTGTTAGAGCTAAAATTAGCATGTTTAAAGTGATTTTCATGCTTCCAGGGGCCCTAAACACAAGATTTATGGAATGGTTAAAAGTGCATGAAAATGGCCAATTTACTCACTCTGAGTTCTCAAAAAGTGTTTCTTCACCCCGGGAAGTTAATTAAATACCATTTGGAGGCATTTAATGTTCGAGCAGAAACGGCTGATTTTCGACAAAAGAGATAACACCCCCCCATTAAGTCATGCTTCAGAAATGTGGAAAATGGTCCGTTTTCAAATGTTTTATTTTGGAACGTCAGTTCACATTTGTAGGTGGATCATCAGTGTTAGAGCTAAAATTAGCATGTTTATAGTGATGTTCATGCTTCCAGGGGCTCGGGAAGTGAATTAAATACTATTTGGAGGCATTTAATGTTCAATCAAAAACAGCTGATTTTTGACAAAAGAGATAACACCCCCCCATTACGTCATGCTTCAGAAATGTGGAAAATGGTCCGTTTTAAAATGTTTTATTTTTGAATGTCAGTTCACATTTGTAGGTGGATCATCAGTGTTGGAGCTAAAATTAGCATGTTTAAAGTGATTTTCATGCTTCCAGGGGCTCGGGAAGAGAATTAAATACTATTTGGAGGCATTTAATGTTCAATCAAAAACAGCTGATTTTTGGCAAAAGAGATAACACCCCCCCATTACGTCATGCTTCAGAAATGTGGAAAATGGTCGTTTTCAAATGTTTTATTTTTGAACGTCAGTTCACATTTGTAGGTGGATCATCAGTGTTAGAGCTAAAATTAGCATGTTTAAAGTGATTTTCATGCTTCCAGGGGCCCTAAACTCAAGATTTATGGAATGGTTAAAAGTGCATGAAAATGGCCAATTTATTCACTCTGAGTTCTCAAAAAGGGTTTCTTTACCCCGGAAAGTTAATTAAATACCATTTGGAGGCATTTAATGTTCGAGCAAAAACGGCTGATTTTCGACAAAAGAGATAACACCCCCCCATTACGTCATGCTTCAGAAATGTGGAAAATGGTCCGTTTTCAAATGTTTTATTTTTGAACATCAGTTCACATTCGTAGGTGGATCATCAGTGTTAGAGCTAAAATTAGCATGTTTAAAGTGATTTTCATGCTTCCAGGGGCTCGGGAAGTGAATTAAATACTATTTGGAGGCATTTAATGTTCAATCAAAAACAGCTGATTTTTGACAAAAGAGATAACACCCCCCCATTACGTCATGCTTCAGAAATGTGGAAAATGGTCCGTTTTCAAATGTTTTATTTTTTAACGTCAGTTCACATTTGTAGGTGGATCATCAGTGTTAGAGCTAAAATTAGCATGTTTAAAGTGATTTTCATGCTTCCAGGGGCCCTAAACACAAGATTTATGGAATGGTTAAAAGTGCATGAAAATGGCCAATTTACTCACTCTGAGTTCTCAAAAAGGGTTTCTTCACCCCGGGAAGTTAATTAAATACCATTTGGAGGCATTTAATGTTCGAGCAAAAACGGCTGATTTTCGACAAAAGAGATAACACCCCCCCATTACGTCATGCTTCAGAAATGTGGAAAATGGTCCGTTTTCAAATGTTTTATTTTTGAACGTCAGTTCACATTTGTAGGTAGATCATCAGTGTTAGAGCTAAAATTAGCACGTTTAAAGCGATTTTCATGCTTCCAGGGGCTCGGGAAGTGAATTAAATACTATTTGGAGGCATTTAATGTTCGAGCAAAAACAGCTGATTTTTGACAAAAGAGATAACACCCCCCCATCACGTCATGCTTCAGAAATGTGGAAAATGGTCCGTTTTCAAATGTTTTATATTTGAACGTCAGTTCACATTTGTAGGTGGATCATCAGTGTTAGAGCTAAAATTAGCATGTTTAAAGTGATTTTCATGCTTCCAGGGGCTCGGGAAGAGAATTAAATACTATTTGGAGGCATTTAATGTTCAATCAAAAACAGCTGATGTTTGGCAAAAGAGATAACACCCCCCCATTACGTCATGCTTCAGAAATGTGGAAAATGGTCCGTTTTCAAATGTTTTATTTTTGAACGTCAGTTCACATTTGTAGGTGGATCATCAGTGTTAGAGCTAAAATTAGCATGTTTAAAGTGATTTTCATGCTTCCAGGGGCCCTAAACTCAAGATTTATGGAATGGTTAAAAGTGCATGAAAATGGCCAATTTATTCACTCTGAGTTCTCAAAAAGGGTTTCTTTACCCCGGAAAGTTAATTAAATACCATTTGGAGGCATTTAATGTTTGAGCAAAAACGGCTGATTTTCGACAAAAGAGATAACACCCCCCCATTACGTCATGCTTCTGAAATTTGGAAAATGGTCCGTTTTCAAATGTTTTATTTTTGAACATCAGTTCACATTTGTAGGTGGATCATCAGTGTTAGAGCTAAAATTAGCATGTTTAAAGTGATTTTCATGCTTCCAGGGGCCCTAAACACAAGATTTATGGAATGGTTAAAAGTGCATGAAAATGGCCAATTTACTCACTCTGAGTTCTCAAAAAGGGTTTCTTCACCCCGGGAAGTTAATTAAATACCATTTGGAGGCATTTAATGTTCGAGCAAAAACGGCTGATTTTCGACAAAAGAGATAACACCCCCCCATTACGTCATGCTTCAGAAATGTGGAAAATGGTCCGTTTTCAAATGTTTTATTTTTGAACGTCAGTTCACATTTGTAGGTAGATCATCAGTGTTAGAGCTAAAATTAGCATGTTTAAAGCGATTTTCATGCTTCCAGGGGCTCGGGAAGTGAATTAAATACTATTTGGAGGCATTTAATGTTCAATCAAAAACAGCTGATTTTTGACAAAAGAGATAACACCCCCCCATAACGTCATGCTTCAGAAATGTGGAAAATGGTCCGTTTTCAAATGTTTTATTTTTGAACGTCAGTTCACATTTGTAGGTGGATCATCAGTGTTAGAGCTAAAATTAGCATGTTTAAAGTGATTTTCATGCTTCCAGGGGCCCTAAACACAAGATTTATGGAATGATTAAAAGTGCATGAAAATGGCCAATTTACTCACTCTGAGTTCTCAAAAAGGGTTTCTTCACCCCGGGAAGTTAATTAAATACCATTTGGAGGCATTTAATGTTCGAGCAGAAACGGCTGATTTTCGACAAAAGAGATAACACCCCCCCCCCCCATTACGTCATGCTTCAGAAATGTGGAAAATGGTCCGTTTTCAAATGTTTTATATTTGAACGTCGATTCACATTTATAGGTGGATCATCAGTGTTAGAGCTAAAATTAGCATGTTTAAAGTGATTTTCATGCTTCCAGGGGCTCGGGAAGAGAATTAAATACTATTTGGAGGCATTTAATGTTCAATCAAAAACAGCTGATTTTTGGCAAAAGAGATAACACCCCCCCATTACGTCATGCTTCAGAAATGTGGAAAATGGTCCGTTTTCAAATGTTTTATTTTTGAACGTCAGTTCACATTTGTAGGTGGATCATCAGTGTTAGAGCTAAAATTAGCATGTTTAAAGTGATTTTCATGCTTCCAGGGGCCCTAAACTCAAGATTTATGGAATGGTTAAAAGTGCATGAAAATGGCCAATTTATTCACTCTGAGTTCTCAAAAAGGGTTTCTTTACCCCGGAAAGTTAATTAAATACCATTTGGAGGCATTTAATGTTCGAGCAAAAACGGCTGATTTTCGACAAAAGAGATAACACCCCCCCATTACGTCATGCTTCAGAAATGTGGAAAATGGTCTGTTTTCAAATGTTTTATTTTTGAACGTCAGTTCACATTTGTAGGTGGATCATCAGTGTTAGAGCTAAAATTAGCATGTTTAAAGTGATTTTCATGCTTCCAGGGGCTCGGGAAGTGAATTAAATACTATTTGGAGGCATTTAATGTTCAATCAAAAACAGCTGATTTTTGACAAAAGAGATAACACCCCCCCATTACGTCATGCTTCAGAAATGTGGAAAATGGTCCTTTTTCAAATGTTTTATTTTTGAACGTCAGTTCACATTTGTAGGTGGATCATCAGTGTTAGAGCTAAAATTAGCATGTTTAAAGTGATTTTCATGCTTCCAGGGGCTCGGGAAGTGAATTAAATACTATTTGGAGGCATTTAATGTTCAAGCAAAAACAGCTGATTTTTGACAAAAGAGATAACACCCCCCCATTACGTCATGCTTCAGAAATGTGGAAAATGGTCCGTTTTCAAATGTTTTATTTTTGAACGTCAGTTCACATTTGTAGGTGGATCATCAGTGTTAGAGCTAAAATTAGCATGTTTAAAGTGATTTTCATGCTTCCAGGGGCCCTAAACACAAGATTTATGGAATGGTTAAAAGTGCATGAAAATGGCCAATTTACTCACTCTGAGTTCTCAAAAAGGGTTTCTTCACCCCGGGAAGTTAATTAAATACCATTCGGAGGCATTTAATGTTCGAGCAGAAACGGCTGATTTTCGACAAAAGAGATAACACCCCCCCCCCATTACGTCATGCTTCAGAAATGTGGAAAATGGTCCGTTTTCAAATGTTTTATATTTGAACGTCAGTTCACATTTGTAGGTGGATCATCAGTGTTAGAGCTAAAATTAGCATGTTTAAAGTGATTTTCATGCTTCCAGGGGCTCGGGAAGAGAATTAAATACTATTTGGAGGCATTTAATGTTCAATCAAAAACAGCTGATTTTTGGCAAAAGAGATAACACCCCCCCATTACGTCATGCTTCAGAAATGTGGAAAATGGTCCGTTTTCAAATGTTTTATTTTTGAACGTCAGTTCACATTTGTAGGTGGATCATCAGTGTTAGAGCTAAAATTAGCATGTTTAAAGTGATTTTCATGCTTCCAGGGGCCCTAAACTCAAGATTTATGGAATGGTTAAAAGTGCATGAAAATGGCCAATTTATTCACTCTGAGTTCTCAAAAAGGGTTTCTTTACCCCGGAAAGTTAATTAAATACCATTTGGAGGCATTTAATGTTCGAGCAAAAACGGCTGATTTTCGACAAAAGAGATAACACCCCCCCATTACGTCATGCTTCAGAAATGTGGAAAATGGTCCGTTTTCAAATGTTTTATTTTTGAACGTCAGTTCACATTTGTAGGTGGATCATCAGTGTTAGAGCTAAAATTAGCATGTTTAAAGTGATTTTCATGCTTCCAGGGGCTCGGGAAGTGAATTAAATACTATTTGGAGGCATTTAATGTTCAATCAAAAACAGCTGATTTTTGACAAAAGAGATAACACCCCCCCATTACGTCATGCTTCAGAAATGTGGAAAATGGTCCGTTTTCAAATGTTTTATTTTTTAACGTCAGTTCACATTTGTAGGTGGATCATCAGTGTTAGAGCTAAAATTAGCATGTTTAAAGTGATTTTCATGCTTCCAGGGGCCCTAAACACAAGATTTATGGAATGGTTAAAAGTGCATGAAAAAGGCCAATTTACTCACTCTGAGTTCTCAAAAAGGGTTTCTTCACCCCGGGAAGTTAATTAAATACCATTTGGAGGCATTTAATGTTCGAGCAAAAACGGCTGATTTTCGACAAAAGAGATAACACCCCCCCATTACGTCATGCTTCAGAAATGTGGAAAATGGTCCGTTTTCAAATGTTTTATTTTTGAACGTCAGTTCACATTTGTAGGTAGATCATCAGTGTTTGAGCTAAAATTAGCATGTTTAAAGCGATTTTCATGCTTCCAGGGGCTCGGGAAGTGAATTAAATACTATTTGGAGGCATTTAATGTTCAATCAAAAACATCTGATTTTTGACAAAAGAGATAACACCCCCCCATTACGTCATGCTTCAGAAATGTGGAAAATGGTCCGTTTGCAAATGTTTTATTTTTTAACGTCAGTTCACATTTGTAGGTGGATCATCAGTGTTAGAGCTAAAATTAGCATGTTTAAAGTGATTTTCATGCTTCCAGGGGCCCTAAACACAAGATTTATGGAATGGTTAAAAGTGCATGAAAATTGCCAATTTACTCACTCTGAGTTCTCAAAAAGTGTTTCTTCACCCCGGGAAGTTAATTAAATACCATTTGGAGGCATTTAATGTTCGAGCAGAAACGGCTGATTTTCGACAAAAGAGATAACACCCCCCCCATTAAGTCATGCTTCAGAAATGTGGAAAATGGTCCGTTTTCAAATGTTTTATTTTGGAACGTCAGTTCACATTTGTAGGTGGATCATCAGTGTTAGAGCTAAAATTAGCATGTTTATAGTGATGTTCATGCTTCCAGGGGCTCGGGAAGTGAATTAAATACTATTTGGAGGCATTTAATGTTCAATCAAAAACAGCTGATTTTTGACAAAAGAGATAACACCCCCCCATTACGTCATGCTTCAGAAATGTGGAAAATGGTCCGTTTTAAAATGTTTTATTTTTGAATGTCAGTTCACATTTGTAGGTGGATCATCAGTGTTGGAGCTAAAATTAGCATGTTTAAAGTGATTTTCATGCTTCCAGGGGCCCTAAACACAAGATTTATGGAATGGTTAAAAGTGCATGAAAATGGCCAATTTACTCACTCTGAGTTCTCAAAAAGGGTTTCTTCACCCCGGGAAGTTAATTAAATACCATTTGGAGGCATTTAATGTTCGAGCAAAAACGGCTGATTTTCGACAAAAGAGATAACACCCCCCCATTACGTCATGCTTCAGAAATGTGGAAAATGGTCAGTTTTCAAATGTTTTATTTTTGAACGTCAGTTCACATTTGTAGGTGGATCATCAGTGTTAGAGCTAAAATTAGCATGTTTAAAGTGATTTTCATGCTTCCAGGGGCTCGGGAAGTGAATTAAATACTATTTGGAGGCATTTAATGTTCAAGCAAAAACAGCTGATTTTTGACAAAAGAGACAACACCCCCCCATTACGTCATACTTCAGAAATGTGGAAAATGGTCCGTTTTCAAATGTTTTATTTTTGAACGTCAGTTCACATTTGTAGGTGGATCATCAGTGTTATAGCTAAAATTAGCATGTTTAAAGTGATTTTCATGCTTCCAGGGGCTCGGGAAGTGAATTAAATACTATTTGGAGGCATTTAATGTTCAATCAAAAACAGCTGATTTTTGACAAAGAGATAACACCCCCCCCCATTACGTCATGCTTCAGAAATGTGGAAAATGGTCCGTTTTCAAATGTTTTATTTTTGAACGTCAGTTCACATTTGTAGGTGGATCATCAGTGTTAGAGCTAAAATTAGCATGTTTAAAGTGATTTTCATGCTTCCAGGGGCTCGGGAAGTGAATTAAATACTATTTGGAGGCATTTAATGTTCAAGCAAAAACAGCTGATTTTTGACAAAAGAGATAACACCCCCCCATTACGTCATGCTTCAGAAATGTGGAAAATGGTCCGTTTTCAAATGTTTTATTTTTGAACGTCAGTTCACATTTGTAGGTGGATCATCAGTGTTAGAGCTAAAATTAGCATGTTTAAAGTGATTTTCATGCTTCCAGGGGCCCTAAACACAAGATTTATGGAATGGTTAAAAGTGCATGAAAATGGCCAATTTACTCACTCTGAGTTCTCAAAAAGGGTTTCTTCACCCCGGGAAGTTAATTAAATACCATTTGGAGGCATTTAATGTTCGAGCAAAAACGGCTGATTTTCGACAAAAGAGATAACACCCCCCCATTACGTCATGCTTCAGAAATGTGGAAAATGGTCCGTTTTCAAATGTTTTATTTTTGAACATCAGTTCACATTTGTAGGTGGATCATCAGTGTTAGAGCTAAAATTAGCATGTTTAAAGTGATTTTCATGCTTCCAGGGGCTCGGGAAGTGAATTAAATACTATTTGGAGGCATTTAATGTTCAATCAAAAACAGCTGATTTTTGACAAAAGAGATAACACCCCCCCATTACGTCATGCTTCAGAAATGTGGAAAATGGTCAGTTTTCAAATGTTTTATTTTTGAACGTCAGTTCACATTTGTAGGTGGATCATCAGTGTTAGAGCTAAAATTAGCATGTTTAAAGTGATTTTCATGCTTCCAGGGGCTCGGGAAGTGAATTAAATACTATTTGGAGTCATTTAATGTTCAAGCAAAAACAGCTGATTTTTGACAAAAGAGATAACACCCCCCCATTACGTCATGCTTCAGAAATGTGGAAAATGGTCCGTTTTCAAATGTTTTATTTTTGAACGTCAGTTCACATTCGTAGGTGGATCATCAGTGTTAGAGCTAAAATTAGCATGTTTAAAGTGATTTTCATGCTTCCAGGGGCCCTAAACACAAGATTTATGGAATGGTTAAAAGTGCATGAAAATGGCCAATTTACTCACTCTGAGTTCTCAAAAAGGGTTTCTTCACCCCGGGAAGTTAATTAAATACCATTTGGAGGCATTTAATGTTCGAGCAAAAACGGCTGATTTTCGACAAAAGAGATAACACCCCCCCATTACGTCATGCTTCAGAAATGTGGAAAATGGTCCGTTTTCAAATGTTTTATTTTTGAACATCAGTTCACATTTGTAGGTGGATCATCAGTGTTAGAGCTAAAATTAGCATGTTTAAAGTGATGTTCATGCTTCCAGGGGCTCGGGAAGTGAATTAAATTCTATTTGGAGGCATTTAATGTTCAATCAAAAACAGCTGATTTTTGACAAAAGAGATAACACCCCCCCATTACGTCATGCTTCAGAAATGTGGAAAATGGTCTGTTTTCAAATGTTTTATTTTTTAACGTCAGTTCACATTTGTAGGTGGATCATGAGTGTTAGAGCTAAAATTAGCATGTTTAAAGTGATTTTCATGCTTCCAGGGGCCCTAAACACAAGATTTATGGAATGGTTAAAAGTGCATGAAAATGGCCAATTTACTCACTCTGAGTTCTCAAAAAGGGTTTCTTCACCCCGGGAAGTTAATTAAATACCATTTGGAGGCATTTAATGTTCGAGCAAAAACGGCTGATTTTCAACAAAAGAGATAACACCCCCCATTACGTCATGCTTCAGAAATGTGGAAAATGGTCCGTTTTCAAATGTTTTATTTTTGAACGTCAGTTCACATTTGTAGGTAGATCATCAGTGTTAGAGCTAAAATTAGCATGTTTAAAGCGATTTTCATGCTTCCAGGGGCTCGGGAAGTGAATTAAATACTATTTGGAGGCATTTAATGTTCAATCAAAAACATCTGATTTTTGACAAAAGAGATAACACCCCCCCATTACGTCATGCTTCAGAAATGTGGAAAATGGTCCGTTTTCAAATGTTTTATTTTTTAATGTCAGTTCACATTTGTAGGTGGATCATCAGTGTTAGAGCTAAAATTAGCATGTTTAAAGTGATTTTCATGCTTCCAGGGGCCCTAAACACAAGATTTATGGAATGGTTAAAAGTGCATGAAAATGGCCAATTTACTCACTCTGAGTTCTCAAAAAGTGTTTCTTCACCCCGGGAAGTTAATTAAATACCATTTGGAGGCATTTAATGTTCGAGCAGAAACGGCTGATTTTCGACAAAAGAGATAACACCCCCCCATTAAGTCATGCTTCAGAAATGTGGAAAATGGTCCGTTTTCAAATGTTTTATTTTGGAACGTCAGTTCACATTTGTAGGTGGATCATCAGTGTTAGAGCTAAAATTAGCATGTTTATAGTGATGTTCATGCTTCCAGGGGCTCGGGAAGTGAATTAAATACTATTTGGAGGCATTTAATGTTCAATCAAAAACAGCTGATTTTTGACAAAAGAGATAACACCCCCCCATTACGTCATGCTTCAGAAATGTGGAAAATGGTCCGTTTTAAAATGTTTTATTTTTGAATGTCAGTTCACATTTGTAGGTGGATCATCAGTGTTGGAGCTAAAATTAGCATGTTTAAAGTGATTTTCATGCTTCCAGGGGCTCGGGAAGAGAATTAAATACTATTTGGAGGCATTTAATGTTCAATCAAAAACAGCTGATTTTTGGCAAAAGAGATAACACCCCCCCATTACGTCATGCTTCAGAAATGTGGAAAATGGTCGTTTTCAAATGTTTTATTTTTGAACGTCAGTTCACATTTGTAGGTGGATCATCAGTGTTAGAGCTAAAATTAGCATGTTTAAAGTGATTTTCATGCTTCCAGGGGCCCTAAACTCAAGATTTATGGAATGGTTAAAAGTGCATGAAAATGGCCAATTTATTCACTCTGAGTTCTCAAAAAGGGTTTCTTTACCCCGGAAAGTTAATTAAATACCATTTGGAGGCATTTAATGTTCGAGCAAAAACGGCTGATTTTCGACAAAAGAGATAACACCCCCCCATTACGTCATGCTTCAGAAATGTGGAAAATGGTCCGTTTTCAAATGTTTTATTTTTGAACATCAGTTCACATTCGTAGGTGGATCATCAGTGTTAGAGCTAAAATTAGCATGTTTAAAGTGATTTTCATGCTTCCAGGGGCTCGGGAAGTGAATTAAATACTATTTGGAGGCATTTAATGTTCAATCAAAAACAGCTGATTTTTGACAAAAGAGATAACACCCCCCCATTACGTCATGCTTCAGAAATGTGGAAAATGGTCCGTTTTCAAATGTTTTATTTTTTAACGTCAGTTCACATTTGTAGGTGGATCATCAGTGTTAGAGCTAAAATTAGCATGTTTAAAGTGATTTTCATGCTTCCAGGGGCCCTAAACACAAGATTTATGGAATGGTTAAAAGTGCATGAAAATGGCCAATTTACTCACTCTGAGTTCTCAAAAAGGGTTTCTTCACCCCGGGAAGTTAATTAAATACCATTTGGAGGCATTTAATGTTCGAGCAAAAACGGCTGATTTTCGACAAAAGAGATAACACCCCCCCATTACGTCATGCTTCAGAAATGTGGAAAATGGTCCGTTTTCAAATGTTTTATTTTTGAACGTCAGTTCACATTTGTAGGTAGATCATCAGTGTTAGAGCTAAAATTAGCACGTTTAAAGCGATTTTCATGCTTCCAGGGGCTCGGGAAGTGAATTAAATACTATTTGGAGGCATTTAATGTTCGAGCAAAAACAGCTGATTTTTGACAAAAGAGATAACACCCCCCCATCACGTCATGCTTCAGAAATGTGGAAAATGGTCCGTTTTCAAATGTTTTATATTTGAACGTCAGTTCACATTTGTAGGTGGATCATCAGTGTTAGAGCTAAAATTAGCATGTTTAAAGTGATTTTCATGCTTCCAGGGGCTCGGGAAGAGAATTAAATACTATTTGGAGGCATTTAATGTTCAATCAAAAACAGCTGATGTTTGGCAAAAGAGATAACACCCCCCCATTACGTCATGCTTCAGAAATGTGGAAAATGGTCCGTTTTCAAATGTTTTATTTTTGAACGTCAGTTCACATTTGTAGGTGGATCATCAGTGTTAGAGCTAAAATTAGCATGTTTAAAGTGATTTTCATGCTTCCAGGGGCCCTAAACTCAAGATTTATGGAATGGTTAAAAGTGCATGAAAATGGCCAATTTATTCACTCTGAGTTCTCAAAAAGGGTTTCTTTACCCCGGAAAGTTAATTAAATACCATTTGGAGGCATTTAATGTTTGAGCAAAAACGGCTGATTTTCGACAAAAGAGATAACACCCCCCCATTACGTCATGCTTCTGAAATTTGGAAAATGGTCCGTTTTCAAATGTTTTATTTTTGAACATCAGTTCACATTTGTAGGTGGATCATCAGTGTTAGAGCTAAAATTAGCATGTTTAAAGTGATTTTCATGCTTCCAGGGGCCCTAAACACAAGATTTATGGAATGGTTAAAAGTGCATGAAAATGGCCAATTTACTCACTCTGAGTTCTCAAAAAGGGTTTCTTCACCCCGGGAAGTTAATTAAATACCATTTGGAGGCATTTAATGTTCGAGCAAAAACGGCTGATTTTCGACAAAAGAGATAACACCCCCCCATTACGTCATGCTTCAGAAATGTGGAAAATGGTCCGTTTTCAAATGTTTTATTTTTGAACGTCAGTTCACATTTGTAGGTAGATCATCAGTGTTAGAGCTAAAATTAGCATGTTTAAAGCGATTTTCATGCTTCCAGGGGCTCGGGAAGTGAATTAAATACTATTTGGAGGCATTTAATGTTCAATCAAAAACAGCTGATTTTTGACAAAAGAGATAACACCCCCCCATAACGTCATGCTTCAGAAATGTGGAAAATGGTCCGTTTTCAAATGTTTTATTTTTGAACGTCAGTTCACATTTGTAGGTGGATCATCAGTGTTAGAGCTAAAATTAGCATGTTTAAAGTGATTTTCATGCTTCCAGGGGCCCTAAACACAAGATTTATGGAATGATTAAAAGTGCATGAAAATGGCCAATTTACTCACTCTGAGTTCTCAAAAAGGGTTTCTTCACCCCGGGAAGTTAATTAAATACCATTTGGAGGCATTTAATGTTCGAGCAGAAACGGCTGATTTTCGACAAAAGAGATAACACCCCCCCCCCCATTACGTCATGCTTCAGAAATGTGGAAAATGGTCCGTTTTCAAATGTTTTATATTTGAACGTCGATTCACATTTATAGGTGGATCATCAGTGTTAGAGCTAAAATTAGCATGTTTAAAGTGATTTTCATGCTTCCAGGGGCTCGGGAAGAGAATTAAATACTATTTGGAGGCATTTAATGTTCAATCAAAAACAGCTGATTTTTGGCAAAAGAGATAACACCCCCCCATTACGTCATGCTTCAGAAATGTGGAAAATGGTCCGTTTTCAAATGTTTTATTTTTGAACGTCAGTTCACATTTGTAGGTGGATCATCAGTGTTAGAGCTAAAATTAGCATGTTTAAAGTGATTTTCATGCTTCCAGGGGCCCTAAACTCAAGATTTATGGAATGGTTAAAAGTGCATGAAAATGGCCAATTTATTCACTCTGAGTTCTCAAAAAGGGTTTCTTTACCCCGGAAAGTTAATTAAATACCATTTGGAGGCATTTAATGTTCGAGCAAAAACGGCTGATTTTCGACAAAAGAGATAACACCCCCCCATTACGTCATGCTTCAGAAATGTGGAAAATGGTCTGTTTTCAAATGTTTTATTTTTGAACGTCAGTTCACATTTGTAGGTGGATCATCAGTGTTAGAGCTAAAATTAGCATGTTTAAAGTGATTTTCATGCTTCCAGGGGCTCGGGAAGTGAATTAAATACTATTTGGAGGCATTTAATGTTCAATCAAAAACAGCTGATTTTTGACAAAAGAGATAACACCCCCCCATTACGTCATGCTTCAGAAATGTGGAAAATGGTCCTTTTTCAAATGTTTTATTTTTGAACGTCAGTTCACATTTGTAGGTGGATCATCAGTGTTAGAGCTAAAATTAGCATGTTTAAAGTGATTTTCATGCTTCCAGGGGCTCGGGAAGTGAATTAAATACTATTTGGAGGCATTTAATGTTCAAGCAAAAACAGCTGATTTTTGACAAAAGAGATAACACCCCCCCATTACGTCATGCTTCAGAAATGTGGAAAATGGTCCGTTTTCAAATGTTTTATTTTTGAACGTCAGTTCACATTTGTAGGTGGATCATCAGTGTTAGAGCTAAAATTAGCATGTTTAAAGTGATTTTCATGCTTCCAGGGGCCCTAAACACAAGATTTATGGAATGGTTAAAAGTGCATGAAAATGGCCAATTTACTCACTCTGAGTTCTCAAAAAGGGTTTCTTCACCCCGGGAAGTTAATTAAATACCATTCGGAGGCATTTAATGTTCGAGCAGAAACGGCTGATTTTCGACAAAAGAGATAACACCCCCCCCCCATTACGTCATGCTTCAGAAATGTGGAAAATGGTCCGTTTTCAAATGTTTTATATTTGAACGTCAGTTCACATTTGTAGGTGGATCATCAGTGTTAGAGCTAAAATTAGCATGTTTAAAGTGATTTTCATGCTTCCAGGGGCTCGGGAAGAGAATTAAATACTATTTGGAGGCATTTAATGTTCAATCAAAAACAGCTGATTTTTGGCAAAAGAGATAACACCCCCCCATTACGTCATGCTTCAGAAATGTGGAAAATGGTCCGTTTTCAAATGTTTTATTTTTGAACGTCAGTTCACATTTGTAGGTGGATCATCAGTGTTAGAGCTAAAATTAGCATGTTTAAAGTGATTTTCATGCTTCCAGGGGCCCTAAACTCAAGATTTATGGAATGGTTAAAAGTGCATGAAAATGGCCAATTTATTCACTCTGAGTTCTCAAAAAGGGTTTCTTTACCCCGGAAAGTTAATTAAATACCATTTGGAGGCATTTAATGTTCGAGCAAAAACGGCTGATTTTCGACAAAAGAGATAACACCCCCCCGTTACGTCATGCTTCAGAAATGTGGAAAATGGTCCGTTTTCAAATGTTTTATTTTTGAACGTCAGTTCACATTTGTAGGTGGATCATCAGTGTTAGAGCTAAAATTAGCATGTTTAAAGTGATTTTCATGCTTCCAGGGGCTCGGGAAGTGAATTAAATACTATTTGGAGGCATTTAATGTTCAATCAAAAACAGCTGATTTTTGACAAAAGAGATAACACCCCCCCATTACGTCATGCTTCAGAAATGTGGAAAATGGTCCGTTTTCAAATGTTTTATTTTTTAACGTCAGTTCACATTTGTAGGTGGATCATCAGTGTTAGAGCTAAAATTAGCATGTTTAAAGTGATTTTCATGCTTCCAGGGGCCCTAAACACAAGATTTATGGAATGGTTAAAAGTGCATGAAAAAGGCCAATTTACTCACTCTGAGTTCTCAAAAAGGGTTTCTTCACCCCGGGAAGTTAATTAAATACCATTTGGAGGCATTTAATGTTCGAGCAAAAACGGCTGATTTTCGACAAAAGAGATAACACCCCCCCATTACGTCATGCTTCAGAAATGTGGAAAATGGTCCGTTTTCAAATGTTTTATTTTTGAACGTCAGTTCACATTTGTAGGTAGATCATCAGTGTTTGAGCTAAAATTAGCATGTTTAAAGCGATTTTCATGCTTCCAGGGGCTCGGGAAGTGAATTAAATACTATTTGGAGGCATTTAATGTTCAATCAAAAACATCTGATTTTTGACAAAAGAGATAACACCCCCCCATTACGTCATGCTTCAGAAATGTGGAAAATGGTCCGTTTGCAAATGTTTTATTTTTTAACGTCAGTTCACATTTGTAGGTGGATCATCAGTGTTAGAGCTAAAATTAGCATGTTTAAAGTGATTTTCATGCTTCCAGGGGCCCTAAACACAAGATTTATGGAATGGTTAAAAGTGCATGAAAATTGCCAATTTACTCACTCTGAGTTCTCAAAAAGTGTTTCTTCACCCCGGGAAGTTAATTAAATACCATTTGGAGGCATTTAATGTTCGAGCAGAAACGGCTGATTTTCAACAAAAGAGATAACACCCCCCCCATTAAGTCATGCTTCAGAAATGTGGAAAATGGTCCGTTTTCAAATGTTTTATTTTGGAACGTCAGTTCACATTTGTAGGTGGATCATCAGTGTTAGAGCTAAAATTAGCATGTTTATAGTGATGTTCATGCTTCCAGGGGCTCGGGAAGTGAATTAAATACTATTTGGAGGCATTTAATGTTCAATCAAAAACAGCTGATTTTTGACAAAAGAGATAACACCCCCCCATTACGTCATGCTTCAGAAATGTGGAAAATGGTCCGTTTTAAAATGTTTTATTTTTGAATGTCAGTTCACATTTGTAGGTGGATCATCAGTGTTGGAGCTAAAATTAGCATGTTTAAAGTGATTTTCATGCTTCCAGGGGCCCTAAACACAAGATTTATGGAATGGTTAAAAGTGCATGAAAATGGCCAATTTACTCACTCTGAGTTCTCAAAAAGGGTTTCTTCACCCCGGGAAGTTAATTAAATACCATTTGGAGGCATTTAATGTTCGAGCAAAAACGGCTGATTTTCGACAAAAGAGATAACACCCCCCATTACGTCATGCTTCAGAAATGTGGAAAATGGTCCGTTTTCAAATGTTTTATTTTTGAACGTCAGTTCACATTTGTAGGTGGATCATCAGTGTTAGAGCTAAAATTAGCATGTTTAAAGTGATTTTCATGCTTCCAGGGGCTCGGGAAGTGAATTAAATACTATTTGGAGGCATTTAATGTTCAATCAAAAACAGCTGATTTTTGACAAAAGAGATAACACCCCCCCATTACGTCATGCTTCAGAAATGTGGAAAATGGTCCGTTTTCAAATGTTTTATTTTTGAACGTCAGTTCACATTTGTAGGTGGATCATCAGTGTTAGAGCTAAAATTAGCATGTTTAAAGTGATTTTCATGCTTCCAGGGGCCCTAAACACAAGATTTATGGAATGGTTAAAAGTGCATGAAAATGGCCAATTTACTCACTCTGAGTTCTCAAAAAGGGTTTCTTCACCCCGGGAAGTTAATTAAATACCATTTGGAGGCATTTAATGTTCGAGCAAAAACTGCTGATTTTCGACAAAAGAGATAACACCCCCCCATTACGTCATGCTTCAGAAATGTGGAAAATGGTCCGTTTTCAAATGTTTTATTTTTGAATGTCAGTTCACATTTGTAGGTGGATCAAAAGTGTTAGAGCTAAAATTAGCATGTTTAAAGTGATTTTCATGCTTCCAGGGGCTCGGGAAGTGAGTTAAATACTATTTGGAGGCATTTAATGTTCAAGCAAAAACAGCTGATTTTTGACAAAAGAGATAACCCCCCCCCATTACGTCATGCTTCAGAAATGTGGAAAATGGTCCGTTTTCAAATGTTTCATTTTTGAACGTCAGTTCACATTTGTAGGTGGATCATCAGTGTTAGAGCTAAAATTAGCATGTTTAAAGTGATTTTCATGCTTCCAGGGGCCCTAAACACAAGATTTATGGAATGGTTAAAAGTGCATGAAAATGGCCAATTTACTCACTCTGAGTTCTCAAAAAGGGTTTCTTCACCCCGGGAAGTTAATTAAATACCATTTGGAGGCATTTAATGTTCGAGCAAAAACGGCTGATTTTCGACAAAAGAGATAACACCCCCCCATTACGTCATGCTTCAGAAATGTGGAAAATGGTCCGTTTTCAAATGTTTTATTTTTGAACGTCAGTTCACATTTGTAGGTAGATCATCAGTGTTAGAGCTAAAATTAGCATGTTTAAAGTGATTTTCATGCTTCCAGGGGCTCGGGAAGTGAATTAAATACTATTTGGAGGCATTTAATGTTCAAGCAAAAACAGCTGATTTTTGACAAAAGAGACAACACCCCCCCATTACGTCATGCTTCAGAAATGTGGAAAATGGTCCGTTTTCAAATGTTTTATTTTTGAACGTCAGTTCACATTTGTAGGTGGATCATCAGTGTTATAGCTAAAATTAGCATGTTTAAAGTGATTTTCATGCTTCCAGGGGCTCGGGAAGTGAATTAAATACTATTTGGAGGCATTTAATGTTCAATCAAAAACAGCTGATTTTTGACAAAGAGATAACACCCCCCCCATTACGTCATGCTTCAGAAATGTGGAAAATGGTCCGTTTTCAAATGTTTTATTTTTGAACGTCAGTTCACATTTGTAGGTGGATCATCAGTGTTAGAGCTAAAATTAGCATGTTTAAAGTGATTTTCATGCTTCCAGGGGCTCGGGAAGTGAATTAAATACTATTTGGAGGCATTTAATGTTCAAGCAAAAACAGCTGATTTTTGACAAAAGAGATAACACCCCCCCATTACGTCATGCTTCAGAAATGTGGAAAATGGTCCGTTTTCAAATGTTTTATTTTTGAACGTCAGTTCACATTTGTAGGTGGATCATCAGTGTTAGAGCTAAAATTAGCATGTTTAAAGTGATTTTCATGCTTCCAGGGGCCCTAAACACAAGATTTATGGAATGGTTAAAAGTGCATGAAAATGGCCAATTTACTCACTCTGAGTTCTCAAAAAGGGTTTCTTCACCCCGGGAAGTTAATTAAATACCATTTGGAGGCATTTAATGTTCGAGCAAAAACGGCTGATTTTCGACAAAAGAGATAACACCCCCCCATTACGTCATGCTTCAGAAATGTGGAAAATGGTCCGTTTTCAAATGTTTTATTTTTGAACATCAGTTCACATTTGTAGGTGGATCATCAGTGTTAGAGCTAAAATTAGCATGTTTAAAGTGATTTTCATGCTTCCAGGGGCTCGGGAAGTGAATTAAATACTATTTGGAGGCATTTAATGTTCAATCAAAAACAGCTGATTTTTGACAAAAGAGATAACACCCCCCCATTACGTCATGCTTCAGAAATGTGGAAAATGGTCAGTTTTCAAATGTTTTATTTTTGAACGTCAGTTCACATTTGTAGGTGGATCATCAGTGTTAGAGCTAAAATTAGCATGTTTAAAGTGATTTTCATGCTTCCAGGGGCTCGGGAAGTGAATTAAATACTATTTGGAGGCATTTAATGTTCAAGCAAAAACAGCTGATTTTCGACAAAAGAGATAACACCCCCCCATTACGTCATGCTTCAGAAATGTGGAAAATGGTCCGTTTTCAAATGTTTTATTTTTGAACGTCAGTTCACATTCGTAGGTGGATCATCAGTGTTAGAGCTAAAATTAGCATGTTTAAAGTGATTTTCATGCTTCCAGGGGCCCTACACACAAGATTTATGGAATGGTTAAAAGTGCATGAAAATGGCCAATTTACTCACTCTGAGTTCTCAAAAAGGGTTTCTTCACCCCGGGAAGTTAATTAAATACCATTTGGAGGCATTTAATGTTCGAGCAAAAACGGCTGATTTTCGACAAAAGAGATAACACCCCCCCATTACGTCATGCTTCAGAAATGTGGAAAATGGTCCGTTTTCAAATGTTTTATTTTTGAACGTCAGTTCACATTTGTAGGTGGATCATCAGTGTTAGAGCTAAAATTAGCATGTTTAAAGCGATTTTCATGCTTCCAGGGGCTCGGGAAGTGAATTAAATACTATTTGGAGGCATTTAATGTTCAATCAAAAACATCTGATTTTTGACAAAAGAGATAACACCCCCCCATTACGTCATGCTTCAGAAATGTGAAAAATGGTCCGTTTTCAAATGTTTTATTTTTTAACGTCAGTTCACATTTGTGTGTGGATCATCAGTGTTAGAGCTAAAATTAGCATGTTTAAAGTGATTTTCATGCTTCCAGGGGCCCTAAACACAAGATTTATGGAATGGTTAAAAGTGCATGAAAATGGCCAATTTACTCACTCTGAGTTCTCAAAAAGAGTTTCTTCACCCCGGGAAGTTAATTAAATACCATTTGGAGGCATTTAATGTTCGAGCAGAAACGGCTGATTTTCGACAAAAGAGATAACACCCCCCCATTAAGTCATGCTTCAGAAATGTGGAAAATGGTCCGTTTTCAAATGTTTTATTTTGGAACGTCAGTTCACATTTGTAGGTGGATCATCAGTGTTAGAGCTAAAATTAGCATGTTTATAGTGATGTTCATGCTTCCAGGGGCTCGGGAAGTGAATTAAATACTATTTGGAGGCATTTAATGTTCAATCAAAAACAGCTGATTTTTTACAAAAGAGATAACACCCCCCCATTACGTCATGCTTCAGAAATGTGGAAAATGGTCCGTTTTAAAATGTTTTATTTTTGAATGTCAGTTCACATTTGTAGGTGGATCATCAGTGTTAGAGCTAAAATTAGCATGTTTAAAGTGATTTTCATGCTTCCAGGGGCCCTAAACACAAGATTTATGGAATGGTTAAAAGTGCATGAAAATGGCCAATTTACTCACTCTGAGTTCTCAAAAAGGGTTTCTTCACCCCGGGAAGTTAATTAAATACCATTTGGAGGCATTTAATGTACGAGCAAAAACGGCTGATTTTCGACAAAAGAGATAACACCCCCCCATTACGTCATGCTTCAGAAATGTGGAAAATGGTCCGTTTTCAAATGTTTTATTTTTGAACGTCAGTACACATTTGTAGTTGGATCATCAGTGTTAGAGCTAAAATTAGCATGTTTAAAGTGATTTTCATGCTTCCAGGGGCTCGGGAAGAGAATTAAATACTATTTGGAGGCATTTAATGTTCAATCAAAAACAGCTGATTTTTGACAAAAGAGATAACACCCCCCCATTACGTCATGCTTCAGAAATGTGGAAAATGGTCCGTTTTCAAATGTTTTATTTTTGAACGTCAGTTCACATTTGTAGGTGGATCATCAGTGTTAGAGCTAAAATTAGCATGTTTAAAGTGATTTTCATGCTTCCAGGGGCCCTAAACACAAGATTTATGGAATGGTTAAAAGTGCATGAAAATGGCCAATTTACTCACTCTGAGTTCTCAAAAAGGGTTTCTTCACCCCGGGAAGTTAATTAAATACCATTTGGAGGCATTTAATGTTCGAGCAAAAACGGCTGATTTTCGACAAAAGAGATAACACCCCCCCATTACGTCATGCTTCAGAAATGTGGAAAATGGTCCGTTTTCAAATGTTTTATTTTTGAACGTCAGTTCACATTTGTAGGTGGATCATCAGTGTTAGAGCTAAAATTAGCATGTTTAAAGCGATTTTCATGCTTCCAGGGGCTCGGGAAGTGAATTAAATACTATTTGGAGGCATTTAATGTTCAATCAAAAACATCTGATTTTTGACAAAAGAGATAACACCCCCCCATTACGTCATGCTTCAGAAATGTGGAAAATGGTCCGTTTTCAAATGTTTTATTTTTTAACGTCAGTTCACATTTGTAGGTGGATCATCAGTGTTAGAGCTAAAATTAGCATGTTTAAAGTGATTTTCATGCTTCCAGGGGCCCTAAACACAAGATTTATGGAATGGTTAAAAGTGCATGAAAATGGCCAATTTACTCACTCTGAGTTCTCAAAAAGAGTTTCTTCACCCCGGGAAGTTAATTAAATACCATTTGGAGGCATTTAATGTTCGAGCAGAAACGGCTGATTTTCGACAAAAGAGATAACACCTCCCCATTAAGTCATGCTTCAGAAATGTGGAAAATGGTCCGTTTTCAAATGTTTTATTTTGGAACGTCAGTTCACATTTGTAGGTGGATCATCAGTGTTAGAGCTAAAATTAGCATGTTTATAGTGATGTTCATGCTTCCAGGGGCTCGGGAAGTGAATTAAATACTATTTGGAGGCATTTAATGTTCAATCAAAAACAGCTGATTTTTTACAAAAGAGATAACACCCCCCCATTACGTCATGCTTCAGAAATGTGGAAAATGGTCCGTTTTAAAATGTTTTATTTTTGAATGTCAGTTCACATTTGTAGGTGGATCATCAGTGTTGGAGCTAAAATTAGCATGTTTAAAGTGATTTTCATGCTTCCAGGGGCTCGGGAAGTGAATTAAATACTATTTGGAGGCATTTAATGTTCAATCAAAAACAGCTGATTTTTGACAAAAGAGATAACACCCCCCCATTACGTCATGCTTCAGAAATGTGGAAAATGGTCTGTTTTCAAATGTTTTATTTTTTAACGTCAGTTCACATTTGTAGGTGGATCATCAGTGTTAGAGCTAAAATTAGCATGTTTAAAGTGATTTTCATGCTTCCAGGGGCCCTAAACACAAGATTTATGGAATGGTTAAAAGTGCATGAAAATGGCCAATTTACTCACTCTGAGTTCTCAAAAAGGGTTTCTTCACCCCGGGAAGTTAATTAAATACCATTTGGAGGCATTTAATGTTCGAGCAAAAACGGCTGATTTTCGACAAAAGAGATAACACCCCCCCATTACGTCATGCTTCAGAAATGTGGAAAATGATCCGTTTTCAAATGTTTTATTTTTGAACGTCAGTTCACATTTGTAGGTAAATCATCAGTGTTAGAGCTAAAATTAGCAAGTTTAAAGCGATTTTCATGCTTCCAGGGGCTCGGGAAGTGAATTAAATACTATTTGGAGGCATTTAATGTTCGAGCAAAAACAGCTGATTTTTGACAAAAGAGATAACACCCCCCCCATTACGTCATGCTTCAGAAATGTGGAAAATGGTCCGTTTTCAAATGTTTTATATTTGAACGTCAGTTCACATTTGTAGGTGGATCATCAGTGTTAGAGCTAAAATTAGCATGTTTAAAGTGATTTTCATGCTTCCAGGGGCTCGGGAAGAGAATTAAATACTATTTGGAGGCATTTAATGTTCAATCAAAAACAGCTGATGTTTGGCAAAAGAGATAACACCCCCCCATTACGTCATGCTTCAGAAATGTGGAAAATGGTCCGTTTTCAAATGTTTTATTTTTGAACGTCAGTTCACATTTGTAGGTGGATCATCAGTGTTAGAGCTAAAATTAGCATGTTTAAAGTGATTTTCATGCTTCCAGGGGCCCTAAACTCAAGATTTATGGAATGGTTAAAAGTGCATGAAAATGGCCAATTTATTCACTCTGAGTTCTCAAAAAGGGTTTCTTTACCCCGGAAAGTTAATTAAATACCATTTGGAGGCATTTAATGTTCGAGCAAAAACGGCTGATTTTCGACAAAAGAGATAACACCCCCATTACGTCATGCTTCTGAAATTTGGAAAATGGTCCGTTTTCAAATGTTTTATTTTTGAACATCAGTTCACATTTGTAGGTGGATCATCAGTGTTAGAGCTAAAATTAGCATGTTTAAAGTGATTTTCATGCTTCCAGGGGCCCGGGAAGTGAATTAAATACTATTTGGAGGCATTTAATGTTCAATCAAAAACAGCTGATTTTTGACAAAAGAGATAACACCCCCCCATTACGTCATGCTTCAGAAATGTGGAAAATGGTCCGTTTTCAAATGTTTTAATTTTTAACGTCAGTTCACATTTGTAGGTGGATCATCAGTGTTAGAGCTAAAATTAGCATGTTTAAAGTGATTTTCATGCTTCCAGGGGCCCTAAACACAAGATTTATGGAATGGTTAAAAGTGCATGAAAATGGCCAATTTACTCACTCTGAGTTCTCAAAAAGGGTTTCTTCACCCCGGGAAGTTAATTAAATACCATTTGGAGGCATTTAATGTTCGAGCAAAAACGGCTGATTTTCGACAAAAGAGATAACACCCCCCCATTACGTCATGCTTCAGAAATGTGGAAAATGGTCCGTTTTCAAATGTTTTATTTTTGAACGTCAGTTCACATTTGTAGGTAGATCATCAGTGTTAGAGCTAAAATTAGCATGTTTAAAGTGATTTTCATGCTTCCAGGGGCCCTAAACACAAGATTTATGGAATGATTAAAAGTGCATGAAAATGGCCAATTTATTCACTCTGAGTTCTCAAAAAGGGTTTCTTCACCCCGGGAAGTTAATTAAATACCATTTGGAGGCATTTAATGTTCGAGCAGAAACGGCTGATTTTCGACAAAAGAGATAACACCCCCCCCCCATTACGTCATGCTTCAGAAATGTGGAAAATGGTCAGTTTTCAAATGTTTTATATTTGAACGTCGATTCACATTTATAGGTGGATCATCAGTGTTAGAGCTAAAATTAGCATGTTTAAAGTGATTTTCATGCTTCCAGGGGCTCGGGAAGAGAATTAAATACTATTTGGAGGCATTTAATGTTCAATCAAAAACAGCTGATTTTTGGCAAAAGAGATAACACCCCCCCATTACGTCATGCTTCAGAAATGTGGAAAATGGTCCGTTTTCAAATGTTTTATTTTTGAACGTCAGTTCACATTTGTAGGTGGATCATCAGTGTTAGAGCTAAAATTAGCATGTTTAAAGTGATTTTCATGCTTCCAGGGGCCCTAAACTCAAGATTTATGGAATGGTTAAAAGTGCATGAAAATGGCCAATTTATTCACTCTGAGTTCTCAAAAAGGGTTTCTTTACCCCGGAAAGTTAATTAAATACCATTTGGAGGCATTTAATGTTCGAGCAAAAACGGCTGATTTTCGACAAAAGAGATAACACCCCCCCATTACGTCATGCTTCAGAAATGTGGAAAATGGTCCGTTTTCAAATGTTTTATTTTTGAACGTCAGTTCACATTTGTAGGTGGATCATCAGTGTTAGAGCTAAAATTAGCATGTTTAAAGTGATTTTCATGCTTCCAGGGGCTCGGGAAGTGAATTAAATACTATTTGGAGGCATTTAATGTTCAATCAAAAACAGCTGATTTTTGACAAAAGAGATAACACCGCCCCATTACGTCATGCTTCAGAAATGTGGAAAATGGTCCGTTTTCAAATGTTTTATTTTTGAACGTCAGTTCACATTTGTAGGTGGATCATCAGTGTTAGAGCTAAAATTAGCATGTTTAAAGTGATTTTCATGCTTCCAGGGGCCCTAAACACAAGATTTATGGAATGATTAAAAGTGCATGAAAATGGCCAATTTACTCACTCTGAGTTCTCAAAAAGGGTTTCTTCACCCCGGGAAGTTAATTAAATACCATTTGGAGGCATTTAATGTTCGAGCAGAAACGGCTGATTTTCGACAAAAGAGATAACACCCCCCCCCCCCCATTACGTCATGCTTCAGAAATGTGGAAAATGGTCAGTTTTCAAATGTTTTATATTTGAACGTCGATTCACATTTATAGGTGGATCATCAGTGTTAGAGCTAAAATTAGCATGTTTAAAGTGATTTTCATGCTTCCAGGGGCTCGGGAAGAGAATTAAATACTATTTGGAGGCATTTAATGTTCAATCAAAAACAGCTGATTTTTGGCAAAAGAGATAACACCCCCCCATTACGTCATGCTTCAGAAATGTGGAAAATGGTCCGTTTTCAAATGTTTTATTTTTGAACGTCAGTTCACATTTGTAGGTGGATCATCAGTGTTAGAGCTAAAATTAGCATGTTTAAAGTGATTTTCATGCTTCCAGGGGCCCTAAACTCAAGATTTATGGAATGGTTAAAAGTGCATGAAAATGGCCAATTTATTCCCTCTGAGTTCTCAAAAAGGGTTTCTTTACCCCGGAAAGTTAATTAAATACCATTTGGAGGCATTTAATGTTCGAGCAAAAACGGCTGATTTTCGACAAAAGAGATAACACCCCCCCATTACGTCATGCTTCAGAAATGTGGAAAATGGTCCGTTTTCAAATGTTTTATTTTTGAACGTCAGTTCACATTTGTAGGTGGATCATCAGTGTTAGAGCTAAAATTAGCATGTTTAAAGTGATTTTCATGCTTCCAGGGGCTCGGGAAGTGAATTAAATACTATTTGGAGGCATTTAATGTTCAAGCAAAAACAGCTGATTTTTGACAAAAGAGATAACACCCCCCATTACGTCATGCTTCAGAAATGTGGAAAATGGTCCGTTTTCAAATGTTATATTTTTGAACATCAGTTCACATTTGTAGGTGGATCATCAGTGTTAGAGCTAAAATTAGCATGTTTAAAGTGATTTTCATGCTTCCAGGGGCTCGGGAAGTGAATTAAATACTATTTAGAGGCATTTAATGTTCAATCAAAAACAGCTGATTTTTGACAAAAGAGATAACACCCCCCCATTACGTCATGCTTCAGAAATGTGGAAAATGGTCCGTTTTCAAATGTTTTATTTTTGAACGTCAGTTCACATTTGTAGGTGGATCATCAGTGTTAGAGCTAAAATTAGCATGTTTAAAGTGATTTTCATGCTTCCAGGGGCTCGGGAAGTGAATTAAATACTATTTGGAGGCATTTAATGTTCAAGCAAAAACAGCTGATTTTTGACAAAAGAGATAACACCCCCCCATTACGTCATGCTTCAGAAATGTGGAAAATGGTCCGTTTTCAAATGTTTTATTTTTGAACGTCAGTTCACATTTGTAGGTGGATCATCAGTGTTAGAGCTAAAATTAGCATGTTTAAAGTGATTTTCATGCTTCCAGGGGCCCTAAACACAAGATTTATGGAATGGTTAAAAGTGCATGAAAATGGCCAATTTACTCACTCTGAGTTCTCAAAAAGGGTTTCTTCACCCCGGGAAGTTAATTAAATACCATTTGGAGGCATTTAATGTTCGAGCAAAAACGGCTGATTTTCGACAAAAGAGATAACACCCCCCCATTACGTCATGCTTCAGAAATGTGGAAAATGGTCCGTTTTCAAATGTTTTATTTTTGAACGTCAGTTCACATTTGTAGGTAGATCATCAGTGTTTGAGCTAAAATTAGCATGTTTAAAGCGATTTTCATGCTTCCAGGGGCTCGGGAAGTGAATTAAATACTATTTGGAGGCATTTAATGTTCAATCAAAAACATCTGATTTTTGACAAAAGAGATAACACCCCCCCATTACGTCATGCTTCAGAAATGTGGAAAATGGTCCGTTTTCAAATGTTTTATTTTTTAACGTCAGTTCACATTTGTAGGTGGATCATCAGTGTTAGAGCTAAAATTAGCATGTTTAAAGTGATTTTCATGCTTCCAGGGGCCCTAAACACAAGATTTATGGAATGGTTAGAAGTGCATGAAAATGGCCAATTTACTCACTCTGAGTTCTCAAAAAGTGTTTCTTCACCCCGGGAAGTTAATTAAATACCATTTGGAGGCATTTAATGTTCGAGCAGAAACGGCTGATTTTCGACAAAAGAGATAACACCCCCCCCATTAAGTCATGCTTCAGAAATGTGGAAAATGGTCCGTTTTCAAATGTTTTATTTTTGAACGTCAGTTCACATTTGTAGGTGGATCATCAGTGTTAGAGCTAAAATTAGCATGTTTAAAGTGATTTTCATGCTTCCAGGGGCTCGGGAAGTGAATTAAATACTATTCGGAGGCATTTAATGTTCAATCAAAAACAGCTGATTTTTGACAAAAGAGATAACACCCCCCCATTACGTCATGCTTCAGAAATGTGGAAAATGGTCCTTTTTCAAATGTTTTATTTTTGAACGTCAGTTCACATTTGTCTGTGGATCATCAGTGTTAGAGCTAAAATTAGCATGTTTAAAGTGATTTTCATGCTTCCAGGGGCTCGGGAAGTGAATTAAATACTATTTGGAGGCATTTAATGTTCAAGCAAAAACAGCTGATTTTTGACAAAAGAGATAACACCCCCCCATTACGTCATGCTTCAGAAATGTGGAAAATGGTCCGTTTTCAAATGTTTTATTTTTGAACGTCAGTTCACATTTGTAGGTGGATCATCAGTGTTAGAGCTAAAATTAGCATGTTTAAAGTGATTTTCATGCTTCCAGGGGCCCTAAACTCAAGATTTATGGAATGGTTAAAAGTGCATGAAAATGGCCAATTTATTCACTCTGAGTTCTCAAAAAGGGTTTCTTTACCCCGGAAAGTTAATTAAATACCATTTGGAGGCATTTAATGTTCGAGCAAAAACGGCTGATTTTCGACAAAAGAGATAACACCCCCCCATTACGTCATGCTTCAGAAATGTGGAAAATGGTCCGTTTTCAAATGTTTTATTTTTGAACGTCAGTTCACATTTGTAGGTGGATCATCAGTGTTAGAGCTAAAATTAGCATGTTTAAAGTGATTTTCATGCTTCCAGGGGCTCGGGAAGTGAATTAAATACTATTTGGAGGCATTTAATGTTCAATCAAAAACAGCTGATTTTTGACAAAAGAGATAACACCCCCCCATTACGTCATGCTTCAGAAATGTAGAAAATGGTCCGTTTTCAAATGTTTTATTTTTGAACGTCAGTTCACATTTGTAGGTGGATCATCAGTGTTAGAGCTAAAATTAGCATGTTTAAAGTGATTTTCATGCTTCCAGGGGCTCGGGAAGTGAATTAAATACTATTTGGAGGCATTTAATGTTCAAGCAAAAACAGCTGATTTTTGACAAAAGAGATAACACCCCCCCATTACGTCATGCTTCAGAAATGTGGAAAATGGTCCGTTTTCAAATGTTTTATTTTTGAACGTCAGTTCACATTTGTAGGTGGATCATCAGTGTTAGAGCTAAAATTAGCATGTTTAAAGTGATTTTCATGCTTCCAGGGGCCCTAAACACAAGATTTATGGAATGGTTAAAAGTGCATGAAAATGGCCAATTTACTCACTCTGAGTTCTCAAAAAGGGTTTCTTCACCCCAGGAAGTTAATTAAATACCATTTGGAGGCATTTAATGTTCGAGCAAAAACGGCTGATTTTCGACAAAAGAGATAACACCCCCCATTACGTCATGCTTCAGAAATGTGGAAAATGGTCCGTTTTCAAATGTTTTATTTTTGAACATCAGTTCACATTTGCAGGTGGATCATCAGTGTTAGAGCTAAAATTAGCATGTTTAAAGTGATTTTCATGCTTCCAGGGGCTCGGGAAGTGAATTAAATACTATTTAGAGGCATTTAATGTTCAATCAAAAACAGCTGATTTTTGACAAAAGAGATAACACCCCCCCATTACGTCATGCTTCAGAAATGTGGAAAATGGTCCGTTTTCAAATGTTTTATTTTTGAACGTCAGTTCACATTTGTAGGTGGATCATCAGTGTTAGAGCTAATATTAGCATGTTTAAAGTGATTTTCATGCTTCCAGGGGCTCGGGAAGTGAATTAAATACTATTTGGAGGCATTTAATGTTCAAGCAAAAACAGCTGATTTTTGACAAAAGAGATAACACCCCCCCATTACGTCATGCTTCAGAAATGTGGAAAATGGTCCGTTTTCAAATGTTTTATTTTTGAACGTCAGTTCACATTTGTAGGTGGATCATCAGTGTTAGAGCTAAAATTAGCATGTTTAAAGTGATTTTCATGCTTCCAGGGGCCCTAAACACAAGATTTATGGAATGGTTAAAAGTGCATGAAAATGGCCAATTTACTCACTCTGAGTTCTCAAAAAGGGTTTCTTCACCCCGGGAAGTTAATTAAATACCATTTGGAGGCATTTAATGTTCGAGCAAAAACGGCTGATTTTCGACAAAAGAGATAACACCCCCCCATTACGTCATGCTTCAGAAATGTGGAAAATGGTCCGTTTTCAAATGTTTTATTTTTGAACGTCAGTTCACATTTGTAGGTAGATCATCAGTGTTTGAGCTAAAATTAGCATGTTTAAAGCGATTTTCATGCTTCCAGGGGCTCGGGAAGTGAATTAAATACTATTTGGAGGCATTTAATGTTCAATCAAAAACATCTGATTTTTGACAAAAGAGATAACACCCCCCCATTACGTCATGCTTCAGAAATGTGGAAAATGGTCCGTTTTCAAATGTTTTATTTTTTAACGTCAGTTCACATTTGTAGGTGGATCATCAGTGTTAGAGCTAAAATTAGCATGTTTAAAGTGATTTTCATGCTTCCAGGGGCCCTAAACACAAGATTTATGGAATGGTTAAAAGTGCATGAAAATGGCCAATTTACTCACTCTGAGTTCTCAAAAAGGGTTTCTTCACCCCAGGAAGTTAATTAAAGACCATTTGGAGGCATTTAATGTTCGAGCAAAAACGGCTGATTTTCGACAAAAGAGATAACACCCCCCATTACGTCATGCTTCAGAAATGTGGAAAATGGTCCGTTTTCAAATGTTTTATTTTTGAACATCAGTTCACATTTGCAGGTGGATCATCAGTGTTAGAGCTAAAATTAGCATGTTTAAAGTGATTTTCATGCTTCCAGGGGCTCGGGAAGTGAATTAAATACTATTTAGAGGCATTTAATGTTCAATCAAAAACAGCTGATTTTTGACAAAAGAGATAACACCCCCCCATTACGTCATGCTTCAGAAATGTGGAAAATGGTCCGTTTTCAAATGTTTTATTTTTGAACGTCAGTTCACATTTGTAGGTGGATCATCAGTGTTAGAGCTAAAATTAGCATGTTTAAAGTGATTTTCATGCTTCCAGGGGCCCTAAACACAAGATTTATGGAATGGTTAAAAGTGCATGAAAATGGCCAATTTACTCACTCTGAGCTCTCAAAAAGGGTTTCTTCACCCCGGGAAGTTAATTAAATACCATTTGGAGGCATTTAATGTTCGAGCAAAAACGGCTGATTTTCGACAAAAGAGATAACACCCCCCCATTACGTCATGCTTCAGAAATGTGGAAAATGGTCCGTTTTCAAATGTTTTATTTTTGAACGTCAGTTCACATTTGTAGGTGGATCATCAGTGTTAGAGCTAAAATTAGCATGTTTAAAGTGATTTTCATGCTTCCAGGGGCCCTAAACACAAGATTTATGGAATGGTTAAAAGTGCATGAAAATGGCCAATTTACTCACTCTGAGTTCTCAAAAAGGGTTTCTTCACCCCGGGAAGTTAATTAAATACCATTTGGAGGCATTTAATGTTCGAGCAAAAACTGCTGATTTTCGACAAAAGAGATAACACCCCCCCATTACGTCATGCTTCAGAAATGTGGAAAATGGTCCGTTTTCAAATGTTTTATTTTTGAACATCAGTTCACATTTGTAGGTGGATCATCAGTGTTAGAGCTAAAATTAGCATGTTTAAAGTGATTTTCATGCTTCCAGGGGCTCGGGAAGTGAATTAAATACTATTTGGAGGCATTTAATGTTCAATCAAAAACAGCTGATTTTTGACAAAAGAGATAACACCCCCCCATTACGTCATGCTTCAGAAATGTGGAAAATGGTCCGTTTTCAAATGTTTTATTTTTGAACGTCAGTTCACATTTGTAGGTGGATCATCAGTGTTAGAGCTAAAATTAGCATGTTTAAAGTGATGTTCATGCTTCCAGGGGCCCTAAACACAAGATTTATGGAATGGTTAAAAGTGCATGAAAATGGCCAATTTACTCACTCTGAGTTCTCAAAAAGGGTTTCTTCACCCCGGGAAGTTAATTAAATACCATTTGGAGGCATTTAATGTTCGAGCAGAAACGGCTGATTTTCGACAAAAGAGATAACACCCCCCCCCCATTACGTCATGCTTCAGAAATGTGGAAAATGGTCCGTTTTCAAATGTTTTATTTTTGAACGTCAGTTCACATTTGTAGGTGGGTCATCAGTGTTAGAGCTAAAATTAGCATGTTTAAAGTGATTTTTATGCTTCCAGGGGCTCGGGAAGTGAATTAAATACTATTTGGAGGCATTTAATGTTCAATCAAAAACAGCAGATTTTTGACAAAAGAGATAACACCCCCCCATTACGTCATGCTTCAGAAATGTGGAAAATGGTCCGTTTTCAAATGTTTTATTTTTGAACGTCAGTTCACATTTGTAGGTGGATCATCAGTGTTAGAGCTAAAATTAGCATGTTTAAAGTGATTTTCATGCTTCCAGGGGCCCTAAACACAAGATTTATGGAATGGTTAAACGTGCATGAAAATGGCCAATTTACTCACTCTGAGTTCTCAAAAAGGGTTTCTTCACCCCGGGAAGTTAATTAAATACCATTTGGAGGCATTTAATGTTCGAGCAGAAACGGCTGATTTTCGACAAAAGAGATAACACCCCCCCCCCATTACGTCATGCTTCAGAAATGTGGAAAATGGTCCGTTTTCAAATGTTTTATTTTTGAACGTCAGTTCACATTTGTAGGTGGATCATCAGTGTTAGAGCTAAAATTAGCATGTTTAAAGTGATTTTCATGCTTCCAGGGGCTCGGGAAGTGAATTAAATACTATTTGGAGGCATTTAATGTTCAATCAAAAACAGCTGATTTTTGACAAAAGAGATAACACCCCCCCATTACGTCATGCTTCAGAAATGTGGAAAATGGTCCGTTTTAAAATGTTTTATTTTTGAATGTCAGTTCACATTTGTAGGTGGATCATCAGTGTTGGAGCTAAAATTAGCATGTTTAAAGTGATTTTCATGCTTCCAGGGGCCCTAAACACAAGATTTATGGAATGGTTAAAAGTGCATGAAAATGGCCAATTTACTCACTCTGAGCTCTCAAAAAGGGTTTCTTCACCCCGGGAAGTTAATTAAATACCATTTGGAGGCATTTAATGTTCGAGCAAAAACGGCTGATTTTCGACAAAAGAGATAACACCCCCCCATTACGTCATGCTTCAGAAATGTGGAAAATGGTCCGTTTTCAAATGTTTTATTTTTGAACGTCAGTTCACATTTGTAGGTGGATCATCAGTGTTAGAGCTAAAATTAGCATGTTTAAAGTGATTTTCATGCTTCCAGGGGCCCTAAACACAAGATTTATGGAATGGTTAAACGTGCATGAAAATGGCCAATTTACTCACTCTGAGTTCTCAAAAAGGGTTTCTTCACCCCGGGAAGTTAATTAAATACCATTTGGAGGCATTTAATGTTCGAGCAAAAACTGCTGATTTTCGACAAAAGAGATAACACCCCCCCATTACGTCATGCTTCAGAAATGTGGAAAATGGTCCGTTTTCAAATGTTTTATTTTTGAACGTCAGTTCACATTTGTAGGTGTATCATCAGTGTTAGAGCTAAAATTAGCATGTTTAAAGTGATTTTCATGCTTCCAGGGGCCCGGGAAGTGAATTAAATACTATTTGGAGGCATTTAATGTTCAAGCAAAAACAGCAGATTTTTGACAAAAGAGATAACACCCCCCCATTACGTCATGCTTCAGAAATGTGGAAAATGGTCCGTTTTCAAATGTTTTATTTTTGAACGTCAGTTCACATTTGTAGGTGGATCATCAGTGTTAGAGCTAAAATTAGCATGTTTAAAGTGATGTTCATGCTTCCAGGGGCCCTAAACACAAGATTTATGGAATGGTTAAAAGTGCATGAAAATGGCTAATTTACTCACTCTGAGTTCTCAAAAAGGGTTTCTTCACCCCGGGAAGTTAATTAAATACCATTTGGAGGCATTTAATGTTCGAGCAGAAACGGCTGATTTTCGACAAAAGAGATAACACCCCCCCCCCATTACGTCATGCTTCAGAAATGTGGAAAATGGTCCGTTTTCAAATGTTTTATTTTTGAACGTCAGTTCACATTTGTAGGTGGGTCATCAGTGTTAGCGCTAAAATTAGCATGTTTAAAGTGATTTTCATGCTTCCAGGGGCTCGGGAAGTGAATTAAATACTATTTGGAGGCATTTAATGTTCAATCAAAAACAGCTGATTTTTGACAAAAGAGATAACACCCCCCCATTACGTCATGCTTCAGAAATGTGGAAAATGGTCCGTTTTAAAATGTTTTATTTTTGAATGTCAGTTCACATTTGTAGGTGGATCATCAGTGTTGGAGCTAAAATTAGCATGTTTAAAGTGATTTTCATGCTTCCAGGGGCCCTAAACACAAGATTTATGGAATGGTTAAAAGTGCATGAAAATGGCCAATTTACTCACTCTGAGTTCTCAAAAAGGGTTTCTTCACCCCGGGAAGTTAATTAAATACCATTTGGAGGCATTTAATGTTCGAGCAGAAACGGCTGATTTTCGACAAAAGAGATAACACCCCCCCCATTACGTCATGCTTCAGAAATGTGGAAAATGGTCCGTTTTCAAATGTTTTATTTTTGAACGTCAGTTCACATTTGTAGGTGGATCATCAGTGTTAGAGCTAAAATTAGCATGTTTAAAGTGATTTTCATGCTTCCAGGGGCTCGGGAAGTGAATTAAATACTATTTGGAGGCATTTAATGTTCAATCAAAAACAGCTGATTTTTGACAAAAGAGATAACACCCCCCCATTACGTCATGCTTCAGAAATGTGGAAAATGGTCCGTTTTCAAATGTTTTATTTTTGAACGTCAGTTCACATTTGTAGGTGGATCATCAGTGTTAGAGCTAAAATTAGCATGTTTAAAGTGATTTTCATGCTTCCAGGGGCCCTAAACACAAGATTTATGGAATGGTTAAAAGTGCATGAAAATGGCCAATTTACTCACTCTGAGCTCTCAAAAAGGGTTTCTTCACCCCGGGAAGTTAATTAAATACCATTTGGAGGCATTTAATGTTCGAGCAAAAACGGCTGATTTTCGACAAAAGAGATAACACCCCCCCATTACGTCATGCTTCAGAAATGTGGAAAATGGTCCGTTTTCAAATGTTTTATTTTTGAACGTCAGTTCACATTTGTAGGTGGATCATCAGTGTTAGAGCTAAAATTAGCATGTTTAAAGTGATTTTCATGCTTCCAGGGGCCCTAAACACAAGATTTATGGAATGGTTAAAAGTGCATGAAAATGGCCAATTTACTCACTCTGAGTTCTCAAAAAGGGTTTCTTCACCCCGGGAAGTTAATTAAATACCATTTGGAGGCATTTAATGTTCGAGCAAAAACTGCTGATTTTCGACAAAAGAGATAACACCCCCCCATTACGTCATGCTTCAGAAATGTGGAAAATGGTCCGTTTTCAAATGTTTTATTTTTGAACATCAGTTCACATTTGTAGGTGGATCATCAGTGTTAGAGCTAAAATTAGCATGTTTAAAGTGATTTTCATGCTTCCAGGGGCTCGGGAAGTGAATTAAATACTATTTGGAGGCATTTAATGTTCAATCAAAAACAGCTGATTTTTGACAAAAGAGATAACACCCCCCCATTACGTCATGCTTCAGAAATGTGGAAAATGGTCCGTTTTCAAATGTTTTATTTTTGAACGTCAGTTCACATTTGTAGGTGGATCATCAGTGTTAGAGCTAAAATTAGCATGTTTAAAGTGATGTTCATGCTTCCAGGGGCCCTAAACACAAGATTTATGGAATGGTTAAAAGTGCATGAAAATGGCCAATTTACTCACTCTGAGTTCTCAAAAAGGGTTTCTTCACCCCGGGAAGTTAATTAAATACCATTTGGAGGCATTTAATGTTCGAGCAGAAACGGCTGATTTTCGACAAAAGAGATAACACCCCCCCCCCATTACGTCATGCTTCAGAAATGTGGAAAATGGTCCGTTTTCAAATGTTTTATTTTTGAACGTCAGTTCACATTTGTAGGTGGGTCATCAGTGTTAGAGCTAAAATTAGCATGTTTAAAGTGATTTTCATGCTTCCAGGGGCTAGGGAAGTGAATTAAATACTATTTGGAGGCATTTAATGTTCAATCAAAAACAGCTGATTTTTGACAAAAGAGATAACACCCCCCCATTACGTCATGCTTCAGAAATGTGGAAAATGGTCCGTTTTAAAATGTTTTATTTTTGAATGTCAGTTCACATTTGTAGGTGGATCATCAGTGTTGGAGCTAAAATTAGCATGTTTAAAGTGATTTTCATGCTTCCAGGGGCCCTAAACACAAGATTTATGGAATGGTTAAAAGTGCATGAAAATGGCCAATTTACTCACTCTGAGCTCTCAAAAAGGGTTTCTTCACCCCGGGAAGTTAATTAAATACCATTTGGAGGCATTTAATGTTCGAGCAAAAACGGCTGATTTTCGACAAAAGAGATAACACCCCCCCATTACGTCATGCTTCAGAAATGTGGAAAATGGTCCGTTTTCAAATGTTTTATTTTTGAACGTCAGTTCACATTTGTAGGTGGATCATCAGTGTTAGAGCTAAAATTAGCATGTTTAAAGTGATTTTCATGCTTCCAGGGGCCCTAAACACAAGATTTATGGAATGGTTAAAAGTGCATGAAAATGGCCAATTTACTCACTCTGAGTTCTCAAAAAGGGTTTCTTCACCCCGGGAAGTTAATTAAATACCATTTGGAGGCATTTAATGTTCGAGCAAAAACTGCTGATTTTCGACAAAAGAGATAACACCCCCCCATTACGTCATGCTTCAGAAATGTGGAAAATGGTCCGTTTTCAAATGTTTTATTTTTGAACATCAGTTCACATTTGTAGGTGGATCATCAGTGTTAGAGCTAAAATTAGCATGTTTAAAGTGATTTTCATGCTTCCAGGGGCTCGGGAAGTGAATTAAATACTATTTGGAGGCATTTAATGTTCAATCAAAAACAGCTGATTTTTGACAAAAGAGATAACACCCCCCCATTACGTCATGCTTCAGAAATGTGGAAAATGGTCCGTTTTCAAATGTTTTATTTTTGAACGTCAGTTCACATTTGTAGGTGGATCATCAGTGTTAGAGCTAAAATTAGCATGTTTAAAGTGATGTTCATGCTTCCAGGGGCCCTAAACACAAGATTTATGGAATGGTTAAAAGTGCATGAAAATGGCCAATTTACTCACTCTGAGTTCTCAAAAAGGGTTTCTTCACCCCGGGAAGTTAATTAAATACCATTTGGAGGCATTTAATGTTCGAGCAGAAACGGCTGATTTTCGACAAAAGAGATAACACCCCCCCCCCCATTACGTCATGCTTCAGAAATGTGGAAAATGGTCCGTTTTCAAATGTTTTATTTTTGAACGTCAGTTCACATTTGTAGGTGGGTCATCAGTGTTAGAGCTAAAATTAGCATGTTTAAAGTGATTTTCATGCTTCCAGGGGCTCGGGAAGTGAATTAAATACTATTTGGAGGCATTTAATGTTCAATCAAAAACAGCTGATTTTTGACAAAAGAGATAACACCCCCCCATTACGTCATGCTTCAGAAATGTGGAAAATGGTCCGTTTTCAAATGTTTTATTTTTGAACGTCAGTTCACATTTGTAGGTGGATCATCAGTGTTAGAGCTAAAATTAGCATGTTTAAAGTGATTTTCATGCTTCCAGGGGCCCTAAACACAAGATTTATGGAATGGTTAAACGTGCATGAAAATGGCCAATTTACTCACTCTGAGTTCTCAAAAAGGGTTTCTTCACCCCGGGAAGTTAATTAAATACCATTTGGAGGCATTTAATGTTCGAGCAAAAACTGCTGATTTTCGACAAAAGAGATAACACCCCCCCATTACGTCATGCTTCAGAAATGTGGAAAATGGTCCGTTTTCAAATGTTTTATTTTTGAACGTCAGTTCACATTTGTAGGTGTATCATCAGTGTTAGAGCTAAAATTAGCATGTTTAAAGTGATTTTCATGCTTCCAGGGGCTCGGGAAGTGAATTAAATACTATTTGGAGGCATTTAATGTTCAAGCAAAAACAGCAGATTTTTGACAAAAGAGATAACACCCCCCCATTACGTCATGCTTCAGAAATGTGGAAAATGGTCCGTTTTCAAATGTTTTATTTTTGAACGTCAGTTCACATTTGTAGGTGGATCATCAGTGTTAGAGCTAAAATTAGCATGTTTAAAGTGATGTTCATGCTTCCAGGGGCCCTAAACACAAGATTTATGGAATGGTTAAAAGTGCATGAAAATGGCCAATTTACTCACTCTGAGTTCTCAAAAAGGGTTTCTTCACCCCGGGAAGTTAATTAAATACCATTTGGAGGCATTTAATGTTCGAGCAGAAACGGCTGATTTTCGACAAAAGAGATAACACCCCCCCCCCCATTACGTCATGCTTCAGAAATGTGGAAAATGGTCCGTTTTCAAATGTTTTATTTTTGAACGTCAGTTCACATTTGTAGGTGGATCATCAGTGTTAGAGCTAAAATTAGCATGTTTAAAGTGATTTTCATGCTTCCAGGGGCTCGGGAAGTGAATTAAATACTATTTGGAGGCATTTAATGTTCAATCAAAAACAGCTGATTTTTGACAAAAGAGATAACACCCCCCCATTACGTCATGCTTCAGAAATGTGGAAAATGGTCCGTTTTAAAATGTTTTATTTTTGAATGTCAGTTCACATTTGTAGGTGGATCATCAGTGTTGGAGCTAAAATTAGCATGTTTAAAGTGATTTTCATGCTTCCAGGGGCCCTAAACACAAGATTTATGGAATGGTTAAAAGTGCATGAAAATGGCCAATTTACTCACTCTGAGCTCTCAAAAAGGGTTTCTTCACCCCGGGAAGTTAATTAAATACCATTTGGAGGCATTTAATGTTCGAGCAAAAACGGCTGATTTTCGACAAAAGAGATAACACCCCCCCATTACGTCATGCTTCAGAAATGTGGAAAATGGTCCGTTTTCAAATGTTTTATTTTTGAACGTCAGTTCACATTTGTAGGTGGATCATCAGTGTTAGAGCTAAAATTAGCATGTTTAAAGTGATTTTCATGCTTCCAGGGGCCCTAAACACAAGATTTATGGAATGGTTAAACGTGCATGAAAATGGCCAATTTACTCACTCTGAGTTCTCAAAAAGGGTTTCTTCACCCCGGGAAGTTAATTAAATACCATTTGGAGGCATTTAATGTTCGAGCAAAAACTGCTGATTTTCGACAAAAGAGATAACACCCCCCCATTACGTCATGCTTCAGAAATGTGGAAAATGGTCCGTTTTCAAATGTTTTATTTTTGAACGTCAGTTCACATTTGTAGGTGGATCATCAGTGTTAGAGCTAAAATTAGCATGTTTAAAGTGATTTTCATGCTTCCAGGGGCCCTAAACACAAGATTTATGGAATGGTTAAACGTGCATGAAAATGGCCAATTTACTCACTCTGAGTTCTCAAAAAGGGTTTCTTCACCCCGGGAAGTTAATTAAATACCATTTGGAGGCATTTAATGTTCGAGCAAAAACTGCTGATTTTCGACAAAAGAGATAACACCCCCCCATTACGTCATGCTTCAGAAATGTGGAAAATGGTCCGTTTTCAAATGTTTTATTTTTGAACGTCAGTTCACATTTGTAGGTGTATCATCAGTGTTAGAGCTAAAATTAGCATGTTTAAAGTGATTTTCATGCTTCCAGGGGCCCGGGAAGTGAATTAAATACTATTTGGAGGCATTAAATGTTCAAGCAAAAACAGCAGATTTTTGACAAAAGAGATAACACCCCCCCATTACGTCATGCTTCAGAAATGTGGAAAATGGTCCGTTTTCAAATGTTTTATTTTTGAACGTCAGTTCACATTTGTAGGTGGATCATCAGTGTTAGAGCTAAAATTAGCATGTTTAAAGTGATGTTCATGCTTCCAGGGGCCCTAAACACAAGATTTATGGAATGGTTAAAAGTGCATGAAAATGGCTAATTTACTCACTCTGAGTTCTCAAAAAGGGTTTCTTCACCCCGGGAAGTTAATTAAATACCATTTGGAGGCATTTAATGTTCGAGCAGAAACGGCTGATTTTCGACAAAAGAGATAACACCCCCCCCCCATTACGTCATGCTTCAGAAATGTGGAAAATGGTCCGTTTTCAAATGTTTTATTTTTGAACGTCAGTTCACATTTGTAGGTGGGTCATCAGTGTTAGAGCTAAAATTAGCATGTTTAAAGTGATTTTCATGCTTCCAGGGGCTCGGGAAGTGAATTAAATACTATTTGGAGGCATTTAATGTTCAATCAAAAACAGCTGATTTTTGACAAAAGAGATAACACCCCCCCATTACGTCATGCTTCAGAAATGTGGAAAATGGTCCGTTTTAAAATGTTTTATTTTTGAATGTCAGTTCACATTTGTAGGTGGATCATCAGTGTTGGAGCTAAAATTAGCATGTTTAAAGTGATTTTCATGCTTCCAGGGGCCCTAAACACAAGATTTATGGAATGGTTAAAAGTGCATGAAAATGGCCAATTTACTCACTCTGAGTTCTCAAAAAGGGTTTCTTCACCCCGGGAAGTTAATTAAATACCATTTGGAGGCATTTAATGTTCGAGCAAAAACGGCTGATTTTCGACAAAAGAGATAACACCCCCCCCATTACGTCATGCTTCAGAAATGTGGAAAATGGTCCGTTTTCAAATGTTTTATTTTTGAACGTCAGTTCACATTTGTAGGTGGATCATCAGTGTTAGAGCTAAAATTAGCATGTTTAAAGTGATTTTCATGCTTCCAGGGGCCCTAAACACAAGATTTATGGAATGGTTAAACGTGCATGAAAATGGCCAATTTACTCACTCTGAGTTCTCAAAAAGGGTTTCTTCACCCCGGGAAGTTAATTAAATACCATTTGGAGGCATTTAATGTTCGAGCAAAAACTGCTGATTTTCGACAAAAGAGATAACACCCCCCCATTACGTCATGCTTCAGAAATGTGGAAAATGGTCCGTTTTCAAATGTTTTATTTTTGAACGTCAGTTCACATTTGTAGGTGTATCATCAGTGTTAGAGCTAAAATTAGCATGTTTAAAGTGATTTTCATGCTTCCAGGGGCTCGGGAAGTGAATTAAATACTATTTGGAGGCATTTAATGTTCAAGCAAAAACAGCAGATTTTTGACAAAAGAGATAACACCCCCCCATTACGTCATGCTTCAGAAATGTGGAAAATGGTCCGTTTTCAAATGTTTTATTTTTGAACGTCAGTTCACATTTGTAGGTGGATCATCAGTGTTAGAGCTAAAATTAGCATGTTTAAAGTGATGTTCATGCTTCCAGGGGCCCTAAACACAAGATTTATGGAATGGTTAAAAGTGCATGAAAATGGCCAATTTACTCACTCTGAGTTCTCAAAAAGGGTTTCTTCACCCCGGGAAGTTAATTAAATACCATTTGGAGGCATTTAATGTTCGAGCAGAAACGGCTGATTTTCGACAAAAGAGATAACACCCCCCCCCCATTACGTCATGCTTCAGAAATGTGGAAAATGGTCCGTTTTCAAATGTTTTATTTTTGAACGTCAGTTCACATTTGTAGGTGGATCATCAGTGTTAGAGCTAAAATTAGCATGTTTAAAGTGATTTTCATGCTTCCAGGGGCTCGGGAAGTGAATTAAATACTATTTGGAGGCATTTAATGTTCAATCAAAAACAGCTGATTTTTGACAAAAGAGATAACACCCCCCCATTACGTCATGCTTCAGAAATGTGGAAAATGGTCCGTTTTAAAATGTTTTATTTTTGAATGTCAGTTCACATTTGTAGGTGGATCATCAGTGTTGGAGCTAAAATTAGCATGTTTAAAGTGATTTTCATGCTTCCAGGGGCCCTAAACACAAGATTTATGGAATGGTTAAAAGTGCATGAAAATGGCCAATTTACTCACTCTGAGCTCTCAAAAAGGGTTTCTTCACCCCGGGAAGTTAATTAAATACCATTTGGAGGCATTTAATGTTCGAGCAAAAACGGCTGATTTTCGACAAAAGAGATAACACCCCCCCATTACGTCATGCTTCAGAAATGTGGAAAATGGTCCGTTTTCAAATGTTTTATTTTTGAACGTCAGTTCACATTTGTAGGTGGATCATCAGTGTTAGAGCTAAAATTAGCATGTTTAAAGTGATTTTCATGCTTCCAGGGGCCCTAAACACAAGATTTATGGAATGGTTAAAAGTGCATGAAAATGGCCAATTTACTCACTCTGAGTTCTCAAAAAGGGTTTCTTCACCCCGGGAAGTTAATTAAATACCATTTGGAGGCATTTAATGTTCGAGCAAAAACTGCTGATTTTCGACAAAAGAGATAACACCCCCCCATTACGTCATGCTTCAGAAATGTGGAAAATGGTCCGTTTTCAAATGTTTTATTTTTGAACATCAGTTCACATTTGTAGGTGGATCATCAGTGTTAGAGCTAAAATTAGCATGTTTAAAGTGATTTTCATGCTTCCAGGGGCTCGGGAAGTGAATTAAATACTATTTGGAGGCATTTAATGTTCAATCAAAAACAGCTGATTTTTGACAAAAGAGATAACACCCCCCCATTACGTCATGCTTCAGAAATGTGGAAAATGGTCCGTTTTCAAATGTTTTATTTTTGAACGTCAGTTCACATTTGTAGGTGGATCATCAGTGTTAGAGCTAAAATTAGCATGTTTAAAGTGATGTTCATGCTTCCAGGGGCCCTAAACACAAGATTTATGGAATGGTTAAAAGTGCATGAAAATGGCCAATTTACTCACTCTGAGTTCTCAAAAAGGGTTTCTTCACCCCGGGAAGTTAATTAAATACCATTTGGAGGCATTTAATGTTCGAGCAGAAACGGCTGATTTTCGACAAAAGAGATAACACCCCCCCCCCATTACGTCATGCTTCAGAAATGTGGAAAATGGTCCGTTTTAAAATGTTTTATTTTTGAATGTCAGTTCACATTTGTAGGTGGATCATCAGTGTTGGAGCTAAAATTAGCATGTTTAAAGTGATTTTCATGCTTCCAGGGGCCCTAAACACAAGATTTATGGAATGGTTAAAAGTGCATGAAAATGGCCAATTTACTCACTCTGAGTTCTCAAAAAGGGTTTCTTCACCCCGGGAAGTTAATTAAATACCATTTGGAGGCATTTAATGTTCGAGCAAAAACGGCTGATTTTCGACAAAAGAGATAACACCCCCCCATTACGTCATGCTTCAGAAATGTGGAAAATGGTCCGTTTTCAAATGTTTTATTTTTGAACGTCAGTTCACATTTGTAGGTGGATCATCAGTGTTAGAGCTAAAATTAGCATGTTTAAAGTGATTTTCATGCTTCCAGGGGCCCTAAACACAAGATTTATGGAATGGTTAAACGTGCATGAAAATGGCCAATTTACTCACTCTGAGTTCTCAAAAAGGGTTTCTTCACCCCGGGAAGTTAATTAAATACCATTTGGAGGCATTTAATGTTCGAGCAAAAACTGCTGATTTTCGACAAAAGAGATAACACCCCCCCATTACGTCATGCTTCAGAAATGTGGAAAATGGTCCGTTTTCAAATGTTTTATTTTTGAACGTCAGTTCACATTTGTAGGTGTATCATCAGTGTTAGAGCTAAAATTAGCATGTTTAAAGTGATTTTCATGCTTCCAGGGGCTCGGGAAGTGAATTAAATACTATTTGGAGGCATTTAATGTTCAAGCAAAAACAGCAGATTTTTGACAAAAGAGATAACACCCCCCCATTACGTCATGCTTCAGAAATGTGGAAAATGGTCCGTTTTCAAATGTTTTATTTTTGAACGTCAGTTCACATTTGTAGGTGGATCATCAGTGTTAGAGCTAAAATTAGCATGTTTAAAGTGATGTTCATGCTTCCAGGGGCCCTAAACACAAGATTTATGGAATGGTTAAAAGTGCATGAAAATGGCCAATTTACTCACTCTGAGTTCTCAAAAAGGGTTTCTTCACCCCGGGAAGTTAATTAAATACCATTTGGAGGCATTTAATGTTCGAGCAGAAACGGCTGATTTTCGACAAAAGAGATAACACCCCCCCCCCATTACGTCATGCTTCAGAAATGTGGAAAATGGTCCGTTTTCAAATGTTTTATTTTTGAACGTCAGTTCACATTTGTAGGTGGATCATCAGTGTTAGAGCTAAAATTAGCATGTTTAAAGTGATTTTCATGCTTCCAGGGGCTCGGGAAGTGAATTAAATACTATTTGGAGGCATTTAATGTTCAATCAAAAACAGCTGATTTTTGACAAAAGAGATAACACCCCCCCATTACGTCATGCTTCAGAAATGTGGAAAATGGTCCGTTTTAAAATGTTTTATTTTTGAATGTCAGTTCACATTTGTAGGTGGATCATCAGTGTTGGAGCTAAAATTAGCATGTTTAAAGTGATTTTCATGCTTCCAGGGGCCCTAAACACAAGATTTATGGAATGGTTAAAAGTGCATGAAAATGGCCAATTTACTCACTCTGAGCTCTCAAAAAGGGTTTCTTCACCCCGGGAAGTTAATTAAATACCATTTGGAGGCATTTAATGTTCGAGCAAAAACGGCTGATTTTCGACAAAAGAGATAACACCCCCCCATTACGTCATGCTTCAGAAATGTGGAAAATGGTCCGTTTTCAAATGTTTTATTTTTGAACGTCAGTTCACATTTGTAGGTGGATCATCAGTGTTAGAGCTAAAATTAGCATGTTTAAAGTGATTTTCATGCTTCCAGGGGCCCTAAACACAAGATTTATGGAATGGTTAAACGTGCATGAAAATGGCCAATTTACTCACTCTGAGTTCTCAAAAAGGGTTTCTTCACCCCGGGAAGTTAATTAAATACCATTTGGAGGCATTTAATGTTCGAGCAAAAACTGCTGATTTTCGACAAAAGAGATAACACCCCCCCATTACGTCATGCTTCAGAAATGTGGAAAATGGTCCGTTTTCAAATGTTTTATTTTTGAACGTCAGTTCACATTTGTAGGTGTATCATCAGTGTTAGAGCTAAAATTAGCATGTTTAAAGTGATTTTCATGCTTCCAGGGGCCCGGGAAGTGAATTAAATACTATTTGGAGGCATTTAATGTTCAAGCAAAAACAGCAGATTTTTGACAAAAGAGATAACACCCCCCCATTACGTCATGCTTCAGAAATGTGGAAAATGGTCCGTTTTCAAATGTTTTATTTTTGAACGTCAGTTCACATTTGTAGGTGGATCATCAGTGTTAGAGCTAAAATTAGCATGTTTAAAGTGATGTTCATGCTTCCAGGGGCCCTAAACACAAGATTTATGGAATGGTTAAAAGTGCATGAAAATGGCCAATTTACTCACTCTGAGTTCTCAAAAAGGGTTTCTTCACCCCGGGAAGTTAATTAAATACCATTTGGAGGCATTTAATGTTCGAGCAGAAACGGCTGATTTTCGACAAAAGAGATAACACCCCCCCCCATTACGTCATGCTTCAGAAATGTGGAAAATGGTCCGTTTTCAAATGTTTTATTTTTGAACGTCAGTTCACATTTGTAGGTGGATCATCAGTGTTAGAGCTAAAATTAGCATGTTTAAAGTGATTTTCATGCTTCCAGGGGCTCGGGAAGTGAATTAAATACTATTTGGAGGCATTTAATGTTCAATCAAAAACAGCTGATTTTTGACAAAAGAGATAACACCCCCCCATTACGTCATGCTTCAGAAATGTGGAAAATGGTCCGTTTTAAAATGTTTTATTTTTGAATGTCAGTTCACATTTGTAGGTGGATCATCAGTGTTGGAGCTAAAATTAGCATGTTTAAAGTGATTTTCATGCTTCCAGGGGCCCTAAACACAAGATTTATGGAATGGTTAAAAGTGCATGAAAATGGCCAATTTACTCACTCTGAGTTCTCAAAAAGGGTTTCTTCACCCCGGGAAGTTAATTAAATACCATTTGGAGGCATTTAATGTTCGAGCAAAAACGGCTGATTTTCGACAAAAGAGATAACACCCCCCCATTACGTCATGCTTCAGAAATGTGGAAAATGGTCCGTTTTCAAATGTTTTATTTTTGAACGTCAGTTCACATTTGTAGGTGGATCATCAGTGTTAGAGCTAAAATTAGCATGTTTAAAGTGATTTTCATGCTTCCAGGGGCCCTAAACACAAGATTTATGGAATGGTTAAACGTGCATGAAAATGGCCAATTTACTCACTCTGAGTTCTCAAAAAGGGTTTCTTCACCCCGGGAAGTTAATTAAATACCATTTGGAGGCATTTAATGTTCGAGCAAAAACTGCTGATTTTCGACAAAAGAGATAACACCCCCCCATTACGTCATGCTTCAGAAATGTGGAAAATGGTCCGTTTTCAAATGTTTTATTTTTGAACGTCAGTTCACATTTGTAGGTGTATCATCAGTGTTAGAGCTAAAATTAGCATGTTTAAAGTGATTTTCATGCTTCCAGGGGCTCGGGAAGTGAATTAAATACTATTTGGAGGCATTTAATGTTCAAGCAAAAACAGCAGATTTTTGACAAAAGAGATAACACCCCCCCATTACGTCATGCTTCAGAAATGTGGAAAATGGTCCGTTTTCAAATGTTTTATTTTTGAACGTCAGTTCACATTTGTAGGTGGATCATCAGTGTTAGAGCTAAAATTAGCATGTTTAAAGTGATTTTCATGCTTCCAGGGGCCCTAAACACAAGATTTATGGAATGGTTAAAAGTGCATGAAAATGGCCAATTTACTCACTCTGAGTTCTCAAAAAGGGTTTCTTCACCCCGGGAAGTTAATTAAATACCATTTGGAGGCATTTAATGTTCGAGCAAAAACGGCTGATTTTCGACAAAAGAGATAACACCCCCCATTACGTCATGCTTCAGAAATGTGGAAAATGGTCCGTTTTCAAATGTTTTATTTTTGAACATCAGTTCACATTTGTAGGTGGATCATCAGTGTTAGAGCTAAAATTAGCATGTTTAAAGTGATTTTCATGCTTCCAGGGGCTCGGGAAGTGAATTAAATACTATTTGGAGGCATTTAATGTTCAATCAAAAACAGCTGATTTTTTAAAAAAGAGATAACACCCCCCCATTACGTTATGCTTCAGAAATGTGGAAAATGGTCCGTTTTCAAATGTTTTATTTTTTAACGTCAGTTCACATTTGTAGGTGGATCATCAGTGTTAGAGCTAAAATTAGCATGTTTAAAGTGATTTTCATGCTTCCAGGGGCTCGGGAAGTGAATTAAATACTATTTGGAGGCATTTAATGTTCAATCAAAAACAGCTGATTTTTGACAAAAGAGATAACACCCCCCCATTACGTCATGCTTCAGAAATGTGGAAAATGGTCCGTTTTCAAATGTTTTATTTTTTAACGTCAGTTCACATTTGTAGGTGGATCAGCAGTGTTAGAGCTAAAATTAGCATGTTTAAAGTGATTTTCATGCTTCCAGGGGCCCTAAACACAAGATTTATGGAATGGTTAAAAGTGCATGAAAATGGCCAATTTACTCACTCTGAGTTCTCAAAAAGGGTTTCTTCACCCCGGGAAGTTAATTAAATACCATTCGGAGGCATTTAATGTTCGAGCAAAAACGGCTGATTTTCGACAAAAGAGATAACACCCCCCCATTACGTAATGCTTCAGAAATGTGGAAAATGGTCCGTTTTCAAATGTTTTATTTTTGAACGTCAGTTCACATTTGTAGGTGGATCATCAGTGTTAGAGCTAAAATTAGCATGTTTAAAGTGATTTTCATGCTTCCAGGGGCTCGGGAAGTGAATTAAATACTATTTGGAGGCATTTAATGTTCAAGCAAAAACAGCTGATTTTTGACAAAAGAGACAACACCCCCCCATTACGTCATGCTTCAGAAATGTGGAAAATGGTCCGTTTTCAAATGTTTTATTTTTGAACGTCAGTTCACATTTGTAGGTGGATCATCAGTGTTATAGCTAAAATTAGCATGTTTGAAGTGATTTTCATGCTTCCAGGGGCTCGGGAAGTGAATTAAATACTATTTGGAGGCATTTAATGTTCAATCAAAAACAGCTGATTTTTGACAAAGAGATAACACCCCCCCATTACGTCATGCTTCAGAAATGTGGAAAATGGTCCGTTTTCAAATGTTTTATTTTTGAACGTCAGTTCACATTTGTAGGTGGATCATCAGTGTTAGAGCTAAAATTAGCATGTTTAAAATGATTTTCATGCTTCCAGGGGCTCGGGAAGTGAATTAAATACTATTTGGAGGCATTTAATGTTCAATCAAAAACAGCTGATTTTTGACAAAAGAGATAACACCCCCCCATTACGTCATGCTTCAGAAATGTGGAAAATGGTCCGTTTTCAAATGTTTTATTTTTGAACGTCAGTTCACATTTGTAGGTGGATCATCAGTGTTAGAGCTAAAATTAGCATGTTTAAAGTGATTTTCATGCTTCCAGGGGCCCTAAACACAAGATTTATGGAATGGTTAAAAGTGCATGAAAATGGCCAATTTACTCACTCTGAGTTCTCAAAAAGGGTTTCTTCACCCCGGGAAGTTAATTAAATACCATTTGGAGGCATTTAATGTTCGAGCAAAAACGGCTGATTTTCGACAAAAGAGATAACACCCCCCCATTACGTCATGCTTCAGAAATGTGGAAAATGGTCCGTTTTCAAATGTTTTATTTTTGAACGTCAGTTCACATTTGTAGGTGGATCATCAGTGTTAGAGCTAAAATTAGCATGTTTAAAGTGATTTTCATGCTTCCAGGGGCTCGGAAAGTGAATTAAATACTATTTGGAGGCATTTAATGTTCAAGCAAAAACAGCTGATTTTTGACAAAAGAGACAACACCCCCCCATTACGTCATGCTTCAGAAATGTGGAAAATGGTCCGTTTTCAAATGTTTTATTTTTGAACGTCAGTTCACATTTGTAGGTGGATCATCAGTGTTAGAGCTAAAATTTGCATGTTTAAAGTGATTTTCATGCTTCCAGCGGCCCTAAACACAAGATTTATGGAATGGATAAAAGTGCATGAAAATGGCCAATTTACTCACTCTGAGTTCTCAAAAAGGGTTTCTTCACCCCGGGAAGTTAATTAAATACCATTTGGAGGCATTTAATGTACGAGCAAAAACGGCTGATTTTCGACAAAAGAGATAACACCCCCCCATTACGTCATGCTTCAGAAATGTGGAAAATGGTCCGTTTTCAAATGTTTTATTTTTGAACGTCAGTTCACATTTGTAGGTGGATCATCAGTGTTAGAGCTAAAATTAGCATGTTTAAAGTGATTTTCATGCTTCCAGGGGCTCGGGAAGAGAATTAAATACTATTTGGAGGCATTTAATGTTCAATCAAAAACAGCTGATTTTTGGCAAAAGAGATAACACCCCCCCATTACGTCATGCTTCAGAAATGTGGAAAATGGTCAGTTTTCAAATGTTTTATTTTTGAACGTCAGTTCACATTTGTAGGTGGATCATCAGTGTTAGAGCTAAAATTAGCATGTTTAAAGTGATTTTCATGCTTCCAGGGGCCCTAAACACAAGATTTATGGAATGGTTAAAAGTGCATGAAAATGGCCAATTTACTCACTCTGAGTTCTCAAAAAGGGTTTCTTCACCCCGGGAAGTTAATTAAATACCATTTGGAGGCATTTAATGTTCGAGCAAAAACGGCTGATTTTCGACAAAAGAGATAACACCCCCCCCATTACGTCATGCTTCAGAAATGTGGAAAATGGTCCGTTTTCAAATGTTTTATTTTTGAACGTCAGTTCACATTTGTAGGTGGATCATCAGTGTTAGAGCTAAAATTAGCATGTTTAAAGTGATTTTCATGCTTCCAGGGGCCCTAAACACAAGATTTATGGAATGGTTAAAAGTGCATGAAAATGGCCAATTTACTCACTCTGAGTTCTCAAAAAGGGTTTCTTCACCCCGGGAAGTTAATTAAATACCATTTGGAGGCATTTAATGTTCGAGCAGAAACGGCTGATTTTCGACAAAAGAGATAACACCCCCCCCCATTACGTCATGCTTCAGAAATGTGGAAAATGGTCCGTTTTCAAATGTTTTATTTTTGAACGTCAGTTCACATTTGTAGGTGTATCATCAGTGTTAGAGCTAAAATTAGCATGTTTAAAGTGATTTTCATGCTTCCAGGGGCTCGGGAAGTGAATTAAATACCATTTGGAGGCATTTAATGTTCAATCAAAAACAGCTGATTTTTGACAAAAGAGATAACACCCCCCCATTACGTCATGCTTCAGAAATGTGGAAAATGGTCCGTTTTAAAATGTTTTATTTTTGAATGTCAGTTCACATTTGTAGGTGGATCATCAGTGTTGGAGCTAAAATTAGCATGTTTAAAGTGATTTTCATGCTTCCAGGGGCCCTAAACACAAGATTTATGGAATGGTAAAAAGTGCATGAAAATGGCCAATTTACTCACTCTGAGTTCTCAAAAAGGGTTTCTTCACCCCGGGAAGTTAATTAAATACCATTTGGAGGCATTTAATGTTCGAGCAAAAACGGCTGATTTTCGACAAAAGAGATAACACCCCCCCATTACGTCATGCTTCAGAAATGTGGAAAATGGTCCGTTTTCAAATGTTTTATTTTTGAACGTCAGTTCACATTTGTAGGTGGATCATCAGTGTTAGAGCTAAAATTAGCATGTTTAAAGTGATTTTCATGCTTCCAGGGGCCCTAAACACAAGATTTATGGAATGGTTAAAAGTGCATGAAAATGGCCAATTTACTCACTCTGAGTTCTCAAAAAGGGTTTCTTCACCCCGGGAAGTTAATTAAATACCATTTGGAGGCATTTAATGTTCGAGCAAAAACTGCTGATTTTCGACAAAAGAGATAACACCCCCCCATTACGTCATGCTTCAGAAATGTGGAAAATGGTCCGTTTTCAAATGTTTTATTTTTGAACGTCAGTTCACATTTGTAGGTGGATCATCAGTGTTAGAGCTAAAATTAGCATGTTTAAAGTGATTTTCATGCTTCCAGGGGCTCGGGAAGTGAATTAAATACTATTTGGAGGCATTTAATGTTCAAGCAAAAACAGCTGATTTTTGACAAAAGAGATAACACCCCCCCATTACGTCATGCTTCAGAAATGTGGAAAATGGTCCGTTTTCAAATGTTTTATTTTTGAATGTTAGTTCACATTTGTAGGTGGATCATCAGTGTTAGAGCTAAAATTAGCATGTTTAAAGTGATTTTCATGCTTCCAGGGGCCCTAAACACAAGATTTATGGAATGGTTAAAAGTGCATGAAAATGGCCAATTTACTCACTCTGAGTTCTCAAAAAGGGTTTCTTCACCCCGGGAAGTTAATTAAATACCATTTGGAGGTATTTAATGTTCGAGCAAAAACGGCTGATTTTCGACAAAAGAGATAACACCCCCCATTACGTCATGCTTCAGAAATGTGGAAAATGGTCGGTTTTCAAATGTTTTATTTTTGAACATCAGTTCACATTTGTAGGTGGATCATCAGTGTTAGAGCTAAAATTAGCATGTTTAAAGTGATTTTCATGCTTCCAGGGGCTCGGGAAGTGAATTAAATACTATTTGGAGGCATTTAATGTTCAATCAAAAACAGCTGATTTTTTTAAAAAGAGATAACACCCCCCCATTACGTTATGCTTCAGAAATGTGGAAAATGGTCCGTTTTCAAATGTTTTATTTTTTAACGTCAGTTCACATTTGTAGGTGGATCATCAGTGTTAGAGCTAAAATTAGCATGTTTAAAGTGATTTTCATGCTTCCAGGGGCTCGGGAAGTGAATTAAATACTATTTGGAGGCATTTAATGTTCAATCAAAAACAGCTGATTTTTGACAAAAGAGATAACACCCCCCCATTACGTCATGCTTCAGAAATGTGGAAAATGGTCCGTTTTCAAATGTTTTTTTTTTTAACGTCAGTTCACATTTGTAGGTGGATCATCAGTGTTAGAGCTAAAATTAGCATGTTTAAAGTGATTTTCATGCTTCCAGGGGCCCTAAACACAAGATTTATGGAATGGTTAAAAGTGCATGAAAATGGCCAATTTACTCACTCTGAGTTCTCAAAAAGGGTTTCTTCACCCCGGGAAGTTAATTAAATACCATTCGGAGGCATTTAATGTTCGAGCAAAAACGGCTGATTTTCGACAAAAGAGATAACACCCCCCTCATTACGTAATGCTTCAGAAATGTGGAAAATGGTCCGTTTTCAAATGTTTTATTTTTGAACGTCAGTTCACATTTGTAGGTGGATCATCAATGTTAGAGCTAAAATTAGCATGTTTAAAGTGATTTTCATGCTTCCAGGGGCTCGGGAAGTGAATTAAATACTATTTGGAGGCATTTAATGTTCAAGCAAAAACAGCTGATTTTTGACAAAAGAGACAACACCCCCCCATTACGTCATGCTTCAGAAATGTGGAAAATGGTCCGTTTTCAAATGTTTTATTTTTGAACGTCAGTTCACATTTGTAGGTGGATCATCAGTGTTATAGCTAAAATTAGCATGTTTAAAGTGATTTTCATGCTTCCAGGGGCTCGGGAAGTGAATTAAATACTATTTGGAGGCATTTAATGTTCAATCAAAAACAGCTGATTTTTGACAAAGAGATAACACCCCCCCATTACGTCATGCTTCAGAAATGTGGAAAATGGTCCGTTTTCAAATGTTTTATTTTTGAACGTCAGTTCACATTTGTAGGTGGATCATCAGTGTTAGAGCTAAAATTAGCATGTTTAAAGTGATTTTCATGCTTCCAGGGGCTCGGGAAGTGAATTAAATACTATTTGGAGGCATTTAATGTTCAATCAAAAACAGCTGATTTTTGACAAAAGAGATAACACCCCCCCATTACGTCATGCTTCAGAAATGTTGAAAATGGTCCGTTTTCAAATGTTTTATTTTTGAACGTCAGTTCACATTTGTAGGTGGATCATCAGTGTTAGAGCTAAAATTTGCATGTTTAAAGTGATTTTCATGCTTCCAGCGGCCCTAAACACAAGATTTATGGAATGGATAAAAGTGCATGAAAATGGCCAATTTACTCACTCTGAGTTCTCAAAAAGGGTTTCTTCACCCCGGGAAGTTAATTAAATACCATTTGGAGGCATTTAATGTACGAGCAAAAACGGCTGATTTTCGACAAAAGAGATAACACCCCCCCATTACGTCATGCTTCAGAAATGTGGAAAATGGTCCGTTTTCAAATGTTTTATTTTTGAACGTCAGTTCACATTTGTAGGTGGATCATCAGTGTTAGAGCTAAAATTAGCATGTTTAAAGTGATTTTCATGCTTCCAGGGGCTCGGGAAGAGAATTAAATACTATTTGGAGGCATTTAATGTTCAATCAAAAACAGCTGATTTTTGGCAAAAGAGATAACACCCCCCCATTACGTCATGCTTCAGAAATGTGGAAAATGGTCCGTTTTCAAATGTTTTATTTTTGAACGTCAGTTCACATTTGTAGGTGGATCATCAGTGTTAGAGCTAAAATTAGCATGTTTAAAGTGATTTTCATGCTTCCAGGGGCCCTAAACACAAGATTTATGGAATGGTTAAAAGTGCATGAAAATGGCCAATTTACTCACTCTGAGTTCTCAAAAAGGGTTTCTTCACCCCGGGAAGTTAATTAAATACCATTTGGAGGCATTTAATGTTCGAGCAGAAACGGCTGATTTTCGACAAAAGAGATAACACCCCCCCCCATTACGTCATGCTTCAGAAATGTGGAAAATGGTCCGTTTTCAAATGTTTTATTTTTGAACGTCAGTTCACATTTGTAGGTGGATCATCAGTGTTAGAGCTAAAATTAGCATGTTTAAAGTGATTTTCATGCTTCCAGGGGCTCGGGAAGTGAATTAAATACTATTTGGAGGCATTTAATGTTCAATCAAAAACAGCTGATTTTTGACAAAAGAGATAACACCCCCCCATTACGTCATGCTTCAGAAATGTGGAAAATGGTCCGTTTTAAAATGTTTTATTTTTGAATGTCAGTTCACATTTGTAGGTGGATCATCAGTGTTGGAGCTAAAATTAGCATGTTTAAAGTGATTTTCATGCTTCCAGGGGCCCTAAACACAAGATTTATGGAATGGTAAAAAGTGCATGAAAATGGCCAATTTACTCACTCTGAGTACTCAAAAAGGGTTTCTTCACCCCGGGAAGTTAATTAAATACCATTTGGAGGCATTTAATGTTCGAGCAAAAACGGCTGATTTTCGACAAAAGAGATAACACCCCCCCATTACGTCATGCTTCAGAAATGTGGAAAATGGTCCGTTTTCAAATGTTTTATTTTTGAACGTCAGTTCACATTTGTAGGTGGATCATCAGTGTTAGAGCTAAAATTAGCATGTTTAAAGTGATTTTCATGCTTCCAGGGGCCCTAAACACAAGATTTATGGAATGGTTAAAAGTGCATGAAAATGGCCAATTTACTCACTCTGAGTTCTCAAAAAGGGTTTCTTCACCCCGGGAAGTTAATTAAATACCATTTGGAGGCATTTAATGTTCGAGCAAAAACTGCTGATTTTCGACAAAAGAGATAACACCCCCCCATTACGTCATGCTTCAGAAATGTGGAAAATGGTCCGTTTTCAAATGTTTTATTTTTGAACGTCAGTTCACATTTGTAGGTGGATCATCAGTGTTAGAGCTAAAATTAGCATGTTTAAAGTGATTTTCATGCTTCCAGGGGCTCGGGAAGTGAATTAAATACTATTTGGAGGCATTTAATGTTCAAGCAAAAACAGCTGATTTTTGACAAAAGAGATAACACCCCCCCATTACGTCATGCTTCAGAAATGTGGAAAATGGTCCGTTTTCAAATGTTTTATTTTTGAACGTCAGTTCACATTTGTAGGTGGATCATCAGTGTTAGAGCTAAAATTAGCATGTTTATAGTGATTTTCATGCTTCCAGGGGCCCTAAACACAAGATTTATGGAATGGTTAAAAGTGCATGAAAATGGCCAATTTACTCACTCTGAGTTCTCAAAAAGGGTTTCTTCACCCCGGGAAGTTAATTAAATACCATTTGGAGGCATTTAATGTTCGAGCAAAAACGGCTGATTTTCGACAAAAGAGATAACACCCCCCATTACGTCATGCTTCAGAAATGTGGAAAATGGTCCGTTTTCAAATGTTTTATTTTTGAACATCAGTTCACATTTGTAGGTGGATCATCAGTGTTAGAGCTAAAATTAGCATGTTTAAAGTGATTTTCATGCTTCCAGGGGCTCGGGAAGTGAATTAAATACTATTTGGAGGCATTTAATGTTCAATCAAAAACAGCTGATTTTTTTAAAAAGAGATAACACCCCCCCATTACGTTATGCTTCAGAAATGTGGAAAATGGTCCGTTTTCAAATGTTTTATTTTTTAACGTCAGTTCACATTTGTAGGTGGATCATCAGTGTTAGAGCTAAAATTAGCATGTTTAAAGTGATTTTCATGCTTCCAGGGGCTCGGGAAGTGAATTAAATACTATTTGGAGGCATTTAATGTTCAATCAAAAACAGCTGATTTTTGACAAAAGAGATAACACCCCCCCATTACGTCATGCTTCAGAAATGTGGAAAATGGTCCGTTTTCAAATGTTTTATTTTTTAACGTCAGTTCACATTTGTAGGTGGATCATCAGTGTTAGAGCTAAAATTAGCATGTTTAAAGTGATTTTCATGCTTCCAGGGGCCCTAAACACAAGATTTATGGAATGGTTAAAAGTGCATGAAAATGGCCAATTTACTCACTCTGAGTTCTCAAAAAGGGTTTCTTCACCCCGGGAAGTTAATTAAATACCATTCGGAGGCATTTAATGTTCGAGCAAAAACGGCTGATTTTCGACAAAAGAGATAACACCCCCCCATTACGTAATGCTTCAGAAATGTGGAAAATGGTCCGTTTTCAAATGTTTTATTTTTGAACGTCAGTTCACATTTGTAGGTGGATCATCAGTGTTAGAGCTAAAATTAGCATGTTTAAAGTGATTTTCATGCTTCCAGGGGCTCGGGAAGTGAATTAAATACTATTTGGAGGCATTTAATGTTCAAGCAAAAACAGCTGATTTTTGACAAAAGAGACAACACCCCCCCATTACGTCATGCTTCAGAAATGTGGAAAATGGTCCGTTTTCAAATGTTTTATTTTTGAACGTCAGTTCACATTTGTAGGTGGATCATCAGTGTTATAGCTAAAATTAGCATGTTTGAAGTGATTTTCATGCTTCCAGGGGCTCGGGAAGTGAATTAAATACTATTTGGAGGCATTTAATGTTCAATCAAAAACAGCTGATTTTTGACAAAGAGATAACACCCCCCCATTACGTCATGCTTCAGAAATGTGGAAAATGGTCCGTTTTCAAATGTTTTATTTTTGAACGTCAGTTCACATTTGTAGGTGGATCATCAGTGTTAGAGCTAAAATTAGCATGTTTAAAGTGATTTTCATGCTTCCAGGGGCTCGGAAAGTGAATTAAATACTATTTGGAGGCATTTAATGTTCAAGCAAAAACAGCTGATTTTTGACAAAAGAGACAACACCCCCCCATTACGTCATGCTTCAGAAATGTGGAAAATGGTCCGTTTTCAAATGTTTTATTTTTGAACGTCAGTTCACATTTGTAGGTGGATCATCAGTGTTAGAGCTAAAATTTGCATGTTTAAAGTGATTTTCATGCTTCCAGCGGCCCTAAACACAAGATTTATGGAATGGATAAAAGTGCATGAAAATGGCCAATTTACTCACTCTGAGTTCTCAAAAAGGGTTTCTTCACCCCGGGAAGTTAATTAAATACCATTTGGAGGCATTTAATGTTCGAGCAAAAACGGCTGATTTTCGACAAAAGAGATAACACCCCCCCATTACGTCATGCTTCAGAAATGTGGAAAATGGTCCGTTTTCAAATGTTTTATTTTTGAACGTCAGTTCACATTTGTAGGTGGATCATCAGTGTTAGAGCTAAAATTAGCATGTTTAAAGTGATTTTCATGCTTCCAGGGGCTCGGAAAGTGAATTAAATACTATTTGGAGGCATTTAATGTTCAAGCAAAAACAGCTGATTTTTGACAAAAGAGACAACACCCCCCCATTACGTCATGCTTCAGAAATGTGGAAAATGGTCCGTTTTCAAATGTTTTATTTTTGAACGTCAGTTCACATTTGTAGGTGGATCATTAGTGTTAGAGCTAAAATTTGCATGTTTAAAGTGATTTTCATGCTTCCAGCGGCCCTAAACACAAGATTTATGGAATGGATAAAAGTGCATGAAAATGGCCAATTTACTCACTCTGAGTTCTCAAAAAGGGTTTCTTCACCCCGGGAAGTTAATTAAATACCATTTGGAGGCATTTAATGTACGAGCAAAAACGGCTGATTTTCGACAAAAGAGATAACACCCCCCCATTACGTCATGCTTCAGAAATGTGGAAAATTGTCCGTTTTCAAATGTTTTATTTTTGAACGTCAGTTCACATTTGTAGGTGGATCATCAGTGTTAGAGCTAAAATTAGCATGTTTAAAGTGATTTTCATGCTTCCAGGGGCTCGGGAAGAGAATTAAATACTATTTGGAGGCATTTAATGTTCAATCAAAAACAGCTGATTTTTGGCAAAAGAGATAACACCCCCCCATTACGTCATGCTTCAGAAATGTGGAAAATGGTCAGTTTTCAAATGTTTTATTTTTGAACGTCAGTTCACATTTGTAGGTGGATCATCAGTGTTAGAGCTAAAATTAGCATGTTTAAAGTGATTTTCATGCTTCCAGGGGCCCTAAACACAAGATTTATGGAATGGTTAAAAGTGCATGAAAATGGCCAATTTACTCACTCTGAGTTCTCAAAAAGGGTTTCTTCACCCCGGGAAGTTAATTAAATACCATTTGGAGGCATTTAATGTTCGAGCAAAAACGGCTGATTTTCGACAAAAGAGATAACACCCCCCCATTACGTCATGCTTCAGAAATGTGGAAAATGGTCCGTTTTCAAATGTTTTATTTTTGAACGTCAGTTCACATTTGTAGGTGGATCATCAGTGTTAGAGCTAAAATTAGCATGTTTAAAGTGATTTTCATGCTTCCAGGGGCCCTAAACACAAGATTTATGGAATGGTTAAAAGTGCATGAAAATGGCCAATTTACTCACTCTGAGTTCTCAAAAAGGGTTTCTTCACCCCGGGAAGTTAATTAAATACCATTTGGAGGCATTTAATGTTCGAGCAGAAACGGCTGATTTTCGACAAAAGAGATAACACCCCCCCCCATTACGTCATGCTTCAGAAATGTGGAAAATGGTCCGTTTTCAAATGTTTTATTTTTGAACGTCAGTTCACATTTGTAGGTGGATCATCAGTGTTAGAGCTAAAATTAGCATGTTTAAAGTGATTTTCATGCTTCCAGGGGCTCGGGAAGTGAATTAAATACCATTTGGAGGCATTTAATGTTCAATCAAAAACAGCTGATTTTTGACAAAAGAGATAACACCCCCCCATTACGTCATGCTTCAGAAATGTGGAAAATGGTCCGTTTTAAAATGTTTTATTTTTGAATGTCAGTTCACATTTGTAGGTGGATCATCAGTGTTGGAGCTAAAATTAGCATGTTTAAAGTGATTTTCATGCTTCCAGGGGCCCTAAACACAAGATTTATGGAATGGTAAAAAGTGCATGAAAATGGCCAATTTACTCACTCTGAGTTCTCAAAAAGGGTTTCTTCACCCCGGGAAGTTAATTAAATACCATTTGGAGGCATTTAATGTTCGAGCAAAAACGGCTGATTTTCGACAAAAGAGATAACACCCCCCCATTACGTCATGCTTCAGAAATGTGGAAAATGGTCCGTTTTCAAATGTTTTATTTTTGAACGTCAGTTCACATTTGTAGGTGGATCATCAGTGTTAGAGCTAAAATTAGCATGTTTAAAGTGATTTTCATGCTTCCAGGGGCCCTAAACACAAGATTTATGGAATGGTTAAAAGTGCATGAAAATGGCCAATTTACTCACTCTGAGTTCTCAAAAAGGGTTTCTTCACCCCGGGAAGTTAATTAAATACCATTTGGAGGCATTTAATGTTCGAGCAAAAACTGCTGATTTTCGACAAAAGAGATAACACCCCCCCATTACGTCATGCTTCAGAAATGTGGAAAATGGTCCGTTTTCAAATGTTTTATTTTTGAACGTCAGTTCACATTTGTAGGTGGATCATCAGTGTTAGAGCTAAAATTAGCATGTTTAAAGTGATTTTCATGCTTCCAGGGGCTCGGGAAGTGAATTAAATACTATTTGGAGGCATTTAATGTTCAAGCAAAAACAGCTGATTTTTGACAAAAGAGATAACACCCCCCCATTACGTCATGCTTCAGAAATGTGGAAAATGGTCCGTTTTCAAATGTTTTATTTTTGAATGTTAGTTCACATTTGTAGGTGGATCATCAGTGTTAGAGCTAAAATTAGCATGTTTAAAGTGATTTTCATGCTTCCAGGGGCCCTAAACACAAGATTTATGGAATGGTTAAAAGTGCATGAAAATGGCCAATTTACTCACTCTGAGTTCTCAAAAAGGGTTTCTTCACCCCGGGAAGTTAATTAAATACCATTTGGAGGTATTTAATGTTCGAGCAAAAACGGCTGATTTTCGACAAAAGAGATAACACCCCCCATTACGTCATGCTTCAGAAATGTGGAAAATGGTCCGTTTTCAAATGTTTTATTTTTGAACATCAGTTCACATTTGTAGGTGGATCATCAGTGTTAGAGCTAAAATTAGCATGTTTAAAGTGATTTTCATGCTTCCAGGGGCTCGGGAAGTGAATTAAATACTATTTGGAGGCATTTAATGTTCAATCAAAAACAGCTGATTTTTTTAAAAAGAGATAACACCCCCCCATTACGTTATGCTTCAGAAATGTGGAAAATGGTCCGTTTTCAAATGTTTTATTTTTTAACGTCAGTTCACATTTGTAGGTGGATCATCAGTGTTAGAGCTAAAATTAGCATGTTTAAAGTGATTTTCATGCTTCCAGGGGCTCGGGAAGTGAATTAAATACTATTTGGAGGCATTTAATGTTCAATCAAAAACAGCTGATTTTTGACAAAAGAGATAACACCCCCCCATTACGTCATGCTTCAGAAATGTGGAAAATGGTCCGTTTTCACATGTTTTATTTTTTAACGTCAGTTCACATTTGTAGGTGGATCATCAGTGTTAGAGCTAAAATTAGCATGTTTAAAGTGATTTTCATGCTTCCAGGGGCCCTAAACACAAGATTTATGGAATGGTTAAAAGTGCATGAAAATGGCCAATTTACTCACTCTGAGTTCTCAAAAAGGGTTTCTTCACCCCGGGAAGTTAATTAAATACCATTCGGAGGCATTTAATGTTCGAGCAAAAACGGCTGATTTTCGACAAAAGAGATAACACCCCCCCATTACGTAATGCTTCAGAAATGTGGAAAATGGTCCGTTTTCAAATGTTTTATTTTTGAACGTCAGTTCACATTTGTAGGTGGATCATCAATGTTAGAGCTAAAATTAGCATGTTTAAAGTGATTTTCATGCTTCCAGGGGCTCGGGAAGTGAATTAAATACTATTTGGAGGCATTTAATGTTCAAGCAAAAACAGCTGATTTTTGACAAAAGAGACAACACCCCCCCATTACGTCATGCTTCAGAAATGTGGAAAATGGTCCGTTTTCAAATGTTTTATTTTTGAACGTCAGTTCACATTTGTAGGTGGATCATCAGTGTTATAGCTAAAATTAGCATGTTTAAAGTGATTTTCATGCTTCCAGGGGCTCGGGAAGTGAATTAAATACTATTTGGAGGCATTTAATGTTCAATCAAAAACAGCTGATTTTTGACAAAGAGATAACACCCCCCCATTACGTCATGCTTCAGAAATGTGGAAAATGGTCCGTTTTCAAATGTTTTATTTTTGAACGTCAGTTCACATTTGTAGGTGGATCATCAGTGTTAGAGCTAAAATTAGCATGTTTAAAGTGATTTTCATGCTTCCAGGGGCTCGGGAAGTGAATTAAATACTATTTGGAGGCATTTAATGTTCAATCAAAAACAGCTGATTTTTGACAAAAGAGATAACACCCCCCCATTACGTCATGCTTCAGAAATGTTGAAAATGGTCCGTTTTCAAATGTTTTATTTTTGAACGTCAGTTCACATTTGTAGGTGGATCATCAGTGTTAGAGCTAAAATTAGCATGTTTAAAGTGATTTTCATGCTTCCAGGGGCCCTAAACACAAGATTTATGGAATGGTTAAAAGTGCATGAAAATGGCCAATTTATTAACTCTGAGTTCTCAAAAAGGGTTTCTTCACCCCGGGAAGTTAATTAAATACCATTTGGAGGCATTTAATGTTCGAGCAAAAACGGCTGATTTTCGACAAAAGAGATAACACCCCCCCATTACGTCATGCTTGAGAAATGTGGAAAATGGTCCGTTTTCAAATGTTTTATTTTTGAACGTCAGTTCACATTTGTAGGTGGATCATCAGTGTTAGAGCTAAAATTAGCATGTTTAAAGTGATTTTCATGCTTTCAGGGGCCCGGGAAGTGAATTAAATACTATTTGGAGGCATTTAATGTTCAAGCAAAAACAGCTGATTTTTGACAAAAGAGATAACACCCCCCCCCATTACGTCATGCTTCAGAAATGTGGAAAATGGTCCGTTTTCAAATGTTTTATTTTTGAACGTCAGTTCACATTTGTAGGTGGATCATTAGTGTTAGAGCTAAAATTAGCATGTTTAAAGTGATTTTCATGCTTCCAGGGGCCCTAAACACAAGATTTATGGAATGGTTAAAAGTGCATGAAAATGGCCAATTTACTCACTCTGAGTTCTCAAAAAGGGTTTCTTCACCCTGGGAAGTTAATTAAATACAATTTGGAGGCATTTAATGTTCGAGCAAAAACGGCTGATTTTCGACAAAAGAGATAACACCCCCCCATTACGTCATGCTTCAGAAATGTGGACAATGGTCCGTTTTCAAATGTTTTATTTTTGAACGTCAGTTCACATTTGTAGGTGGATCATCAGTGTTAGAGCTAAAATTAGCATGTTTAAAGTGATTTTCATGCTTCCAGGGGCTCGGGAAGTGAATTAAATACTATTTGGAGGCATTTAATGTTCAAGCAAAAACAGCTGATTTTTGACAAAAGAGATAACACCCCCCCATTACGTCATGCTTCAGAAATGTGGAAAATGGTCCGTTTTCAAATGTTTTATTTTTGAACGTCAGTTCACATTTGTAGGTGGATCATCAGTGTTGGAGCTAAAATTAGCATGTTTAAAGTGATTTTCATGCTTCCAGGGGCCCTAAACACAAGATTTATGGAATGGTTAAAAGTGCATGAAAATGGCCAATTTTTTAACTCTGAGTTCTCAAAAAGGGTTTCTTCACCCCGGGAAGTTAATTAAATACCATTTGGAGGCATTTAATGTTCGAGCAAAAACGGCTGATTTTCGACAAAAGAGATAACACCCCCCCATTACGTCATGCTTGAGAAATGTGGAAAATGGTCCGTTTTCAAATGTTTTATTTTTGAACGTCAGTTCACATTTGTAGGTGGATCATCAGTGTTAGAGCTAAAATTAGCATGTTTAAAGTGATTTTCATGCTTCCAGGGGCTCGGGAAGTGAATTAAATACTATTTGGAGGCATTTAATGTTCAAGCAAAAACAGCTGATTTTTGACAAAAGAGATAACACCCCCCCCATTACGTCATGCTTCAGAAATGTGGAAAATGGTCCATTTCAAATGTTTTATTTTTGAACGTCAGTTCACATTTGTAGGTGGATCATCAGTGTTAGAGCTAAAATTAGCATGTTTAAAGTGATTTTCATGCTTCCAGGGGCCCTAAACACAAGATTTATGGAATGGTTAAAAGTGCATGAAAATGGCCAATTTACTCACTCTGAGTTCTCAAAAAGGGTTTCTTCACCCCGGGAAGTTAATTAAATACAATTTGGAGGCATTTAATGTTCGAGCAAAAACGGCTGATTTTCGACAAAAGAGATAACACCCCCCCATTACGTCATGCTTCAGAAATGTGGAAAATGGTCCGTTTTCAAATGTTTTATTTTTGAACGTCAGTTCACATTTGTAGGTGGATGATAAGTGTTAGAGCTAAAATTAGCATGTTTAAAGTGATTTTCATTCTTCCAGGGGCCCTAAACACAAGATTTATGGAATGGTTAAAAGTGCATGAAAATGGCCAATTTACTCACTCTGAGTTCTCAAAAAGGGTTTCTTCACCCCGGGAAGTTAATTAAATACCATTTGGAGGCATTTAATGTTCGAGCAAAAACGGCTGATTTTCGACAAAAGAGATAACACCCCCCCATTACGTCATGCTTCAGAAATGTGGACAATGGTCCGTTTTCAAATGTTTTATTTTTGAACGTCAGTTCACATTTGTAGGTGGATCATCAGTGTTAGAGCTAAAATTAGCATGTTTAAAGTGATTTTCATGCTTCCAGGGGCCCTAAACACAAGATTTATGGAATGGTTAAAAGTGCATGAAAATGGCCAATTTACTCACTCTGAGTTCTCAAAAAGGGTTTCTTCACCCCGGGAAGTTAATTAAATACCATTTCGAGGCATTTAATGTTCGAGCAAAAACGGCTGATTTTCGACAAAAGAGATAACACCCCCCCCATTACGTCATGCTTCAGAAATGTGGAAAATGGTCCGTTTTCAAATGTTTTATTTTTGAATGTCAGTTCACATTTGTAGGTGGATCATCAGTGTTAGAGCTAAAATTAGCATGTTTAAAGTGATTTTCATGCTTCCAGGGGCTCGGGAAGTGAATTAAATACTATTTGGAGGCATTTAATGTTCAAGCAAAAACAGCTGATTTTTGACAAAAGAGATAACACCCCCCCATTACGTCATGCTTCAGAAATGTGGAAAATGGTCCGTTTTCAAATGTTTTATTTTTGAACGTCAGTTCACATTTGTAGGTGGATCATCAGTGTTAGAGCTAAATTTAGCATGTTTAAAGTGATTTTCATGCTTCCAGGGGCCCTAAACACAAGATTTATGGAATGGTTAAAAGTGCAGGAAAATGGCCAATTTACTCACTCTGAGTTCTCAAAAAGGGTTTCTTCACCCAGGGAAGTTAATTAAATACCATTTGGAGGCATTTAATGTTCGAGCAAAAACGGCTGATTTTCGACAAAAGAGATAACACCCCCCCATTACGTCATGCTTCAGAAATGTGGAAAATGGTCCGTTTTCAAATGTTTTATTTTTGAACATCAGTTCACATTTGTAGGTGGATCATCAGTGTTAGAGCTAAAATTAGCATGTTTAAAGTGATTTTCATGCTTCCAGGGGCTCGGGAAGTGAATTAAATACTATTTGGAGGCATTTAATGTTCAATCAAAAACAGCTGATTTTTGACAAAAGAGATACCACCCCCCATTACGTCATGCTTTAGAAATGTGGAAAATGGTCCGTTTTAAAATGTTTTATTTTTGAACGTCAGTTCACATTTGTAGGTGGATCATCAGTGTTGGAGCTAAAATTAGCATGTTTAAAGTGATTTTCATGCTTCCAGGGGCCCTAAACACAAGATTTATGGAATGGTTAAAAGTGCATGAAAATGGCCAATTTATTAACTCTGAGTTCTCAAAAAGGGTTTCTTCACCCCGGGAAGTTAATTAAATACCATTTGGAGGCATTTAATGTTCGAGCAAAAACGGCTGATTTTCGACAAAAGAGATAACACCCCCCCATTACGTCATGCTTGAGAAATGTGGAAAATGGTCCGTTTTCAAATGTTTTATTTTTGAACGTCAGTTCACATTTGTAGGTGGATCATCAGTGTTAGAGCTAAAATTAGCATGTTTAAAGTGATTTTCATGCTTCCAGGGGCTCGGGAAGTGAATTAAATACTATTTGGAGGCATTTAATGTTCAATCAAAAACAGCTGATTTTTGACAAAAGAGATAACACCCCCCCATTACGTCATGCTTCAGAAATGTGGAAAATGGTCTGTTTTCAAATGTTTTATTTTTGAACGTCAGTTCACATTTGTAGGTGGATCATCAGTGTTAGAGCTAAAATTAGCATGTTTAAAGTGATTTTCATGCTTCCAGGGGCCCTAAACACAAGATTTATGGAATGGTTAAAAGTGCATGAAAATGGCAAATTTACTCACTCTGAGTTCTCAAAAAGGGTTTCTTCACTCCGGGAAGTTAATTAAATACCAATTGGAGGCATTTAATGTTCGAGCAAAAACGGCTGATTTTCGACAAAAGAGATAACACCCCCATTAAGTCATGCTTCAGAAATGTGGAAAATGGTCAGTTTTCAAATGTTTTATTTTTGAACGTCAGTTCACATTTGTAGGTGGATCATCAGTGTTAGAGCTAAAATTAGCATGTTTAAAGTGATTTTCATGATTCCAGGGGCTCGGGAAGTGAAATAAATACCATTTGGAGGCATTTAATGTTCAATCAAAAACAGCTGATTTTTGACAAAAGAGATAACACCCCCCATTACGTCATGCTTTAGAAATGTGGAAAATGGTCCGTTTTAAAATGTTTTATTTTTGAACGTCAGTTCACATTTGTAGGTGGATCATCAGTGTTGGAGCTAAAATTAGCATGTTTAAAGTGATTTTCATGCTTCCAGGGGCCCTAAACACAAGATTTATGGAATGGTTAAAAGTGCATGAAAATGGCCAATTTATTAACTCTGAGTTCTCAAAAAGGGTTTCTTCACCCCGGGAAGTTAATTAAATACCATTTGGAGGCATTTAATGTTCGAGCAAAAACGGCTGATTTTCGACAAAAGAGATAACACCCCCCCATTACGTCATGCTTGAGAAATGTGGAAAATGGTCCGTTTTCAAATGTTTTATTTTTGAACGTCAGTTCACATTTGTAGGTGGATCATCAGTGTTAGAGCTAAAATTAGCATGTTTAAAGTGATTTTCATGCTTTCAGGGGCCCGGGAAGTGAATTAAATACTATTTGGAGGCATTTAATGTTCAAGCAAAAACAGCTGATTTTTGACAAAAGAGATAACACCCCCCCCATTACGTCATGCTTCAGAAATGTGGAAAATGGTCCGTTTTCAAATGTTTTATTTTTGAACGTCAGTTCACATTTGTAGGTGGATCATTAGTGTTAGAGCTAAAATTAGCATGTTTAAAGTGATTTTCATGCTTCCAGGGGCCCTAAACACAAGATTTATGGAATGGTTAAAAGTGCATGAAAATGGCCAATTTACTCACTCTGAGTTCTCAAAAAGGGTTTCTTCACCCTGGGAAGTTAATTAAATACAATTTGGAGGCATTTAATGTTCGAGCAAAAACGGCTGATTTTCGACAAAAGAGATAACACCCCCCCATTACGTCATGCTTCAGAAATGTGGACAATGGTCCGTTTTCAAATGTTTTATTTTTGAACGTCAGTTAACATTTGTAGGTGGATCATCAGTGTTAGAGCTAAAACTAGCATGTTTAAAGTGATTTTCATGCTTCCAGGGGCTCGGGAAGTGAATTAAATACTATTTGGAGGCATTTAATGTTCAATCAAAAACAGCTGATTTTTGACAAAAGAGATAACACCCCCCCATTACGTCATGCTTCAGAAATGTGGAAAATGGTCCGTTTTCAAATGTTTTATTTTTGAACGTCAGTTCACATTTGTAGGTGGATCATCAGTGTTAGAGCTAAAATTAGCATGTTTAAAGTGATTTTCATGCTTCCAGGGGCCCTAAACACAAGATTTATGGAATGGTTAAAAGTGCATGAAAATGGCCAATTTACTCACTCTGAGTTCTCAAAAAGGGTTTCTTCACCCCGGGAAGTTAATTAAATACCATTTCGAGGCATTTAATGTTCGAGCAAAAACGGCTGATTTTCGACAAAAGAGATAACACCCCCCCCATTACGTCATGCTTCAGAAATGTGGAAAATGGTCCGTTTTCAAATGTTTTATTTTTGAACGTCAGTTCACATTTGTAGGTGGATCATCAGTGTTAGAGCTAAAATTAGCATGTTTAAAGTGATTTTCATGCTTCCAGGGGCTCGGGAAGTGAATTAAATACTATTTGGAGGCATTTAATGTTCAAGCAAAAACAGCTGATTTTTGACAAAAGAGATAACACCCCCCCATTACGTCATGCTTCAGAAATGTGGAAAATGGTCCGTTTTCAAATGTTTTATTTTTGAACGTCAGTTCACATTTGTAGGTGGATCATCAGTGTTGGAGCTAAAATTAGCATGTTTAAAGTGATTTTCATGCTTCCAGGGGCCCTAAACACAAGATTTATGGAATGGTTAAAAGTGCATGAAAATGGCCAATTTATTAACTCTGAGTTCTCAAAAAGGGTTTCTTCACCCCGGGAAGTTAATTAAATACCATTTGGAGGCATTTAATGTTCGAGCAAAAACGGCTGATTTTCGACAAAAGAGATAACACCCCCCCATTACGTCATGCTTGAGAAATGTGGAAAATGGTCCGTTTTCAAATGTTTTATTTTTGAACGTCAGTTCACATTTGTAGGTGGATCATCAGTGTTAGAGCTAAAATTAGCATGTTTAAAGTGATTTTCATGCTTCCAGGGGCTCGGGAAGTGAATTAAATACTATTTGGAGGCATTTAATGTTCAAGCAAAAACAGCTGATTTTTGACAAAAGAGATAACACCCCCCCCATTACGTCATGCTTCAGAAATGTGGAAAATGGTCCTTTTCAAATGTTTTATTTTTGAACGTCAGTTCACATTTGTAGGTGGATCATCAGTGTTAGAGCTAAAATTAGCATGTTTAAAGTGATTTTCATGCTTCCAGGGGCCCTAAACACAAGATTTATGGAATGGTTAAAAGTGCATGAAAATGGCCAATTTACTCACTCTGAGTTCTCAAAAAGGGTTTCTTCACCCCGGGAAGTTAATTAAATACAATTTGGAGGCATTTAATGTTCGAGCAAAAACGGCTGATTTTCGACAAAAGAGATAACACCCCCCCATTACGTCATGCTTCAGAAATGTGGAAAATGGTCCGTTTTCAAATGTTTTATTTTTGAACGTCAGTTCACATTTGTAGGTGGATCATCAGTGTTAGAGCTAAAATTAGCATGTTTAAAGTGATTTTCATGCTTCCAGGGGCCCTAAACACAAGATTTATGGAATGGTTAAAAGTGCATGAAAATGGCCAATTTACTCACTCTGAGTTCTCAAAAAGGGTTTCTTCACCCCGGGAAGTTAATTAAATACCATTTGGAGGCATTTAATGTTCGAGCAAAAACGGCAGATTTTCGACAAAAGAGATAACACCCCCCATTACGTCATGCTTCAGAAATGTGGAAAATGGTCCGTTTTCAAATGTTTTATTTTTGAACGTCAGTTCACATTTGTAGGTGGATCATCAGTGTTAGAGCTAAAATTAGCATGTTTAAAGTGATTTTCATGCTTCAAGGGGCTCGGGAAGTGAATTAAATACTATTTGGAGGCATTTAATGTTCAAGCAAAAACAGCTGATTTTTGACAAAAGAGATAACACCCCCCCATTACGTCATGCTTCAGAAATGTGGAAAATGGTCCGTTTTCAAATGTTTTATTTTTGAACGTCAGTTCACATTTGTAGGTGGATCATCAGTGTTAGAGCTAAAATTAGCATGTTTAAAGTGATTTTCATGCTTCCAGGGGCCCTAAACACAAGATTTATGGAATGGTTAAAAGTGCATGAAAATGGCCAATTTACTCACTCTGATTTCTCAAAAAGGGTTTCTTCACCCCGGGAAGTTAATTAAATACCATTTGGAGGCATTTAATGATCGAGCAAAAACGGCTGATTTTCGACAAAAGAGATAACACCCCCCCATTACGTCATGCTTCAGAAATGTGGAAAATGGTCCGTTTTCAAATGTTTTATTTTTGAACATCAGTTCACATTTGTAGGTGGATCATCAGTGTTAGAGCTAAAATTAGCATGTTTAAAGTGATTTTCATGCTTCCAGGGGCTCGGGAAGTGAATTAAATACTATTTGGAGGCATTTAATGTTCAAGCAAAAACAGCTGATTTTTGACAAAAGAGATAACACCCCCCCATTACGTCATGCTTCAGAAATGTGGAAAATGGTCCGTTTTCAAATGTTTTATTTTTGAACGTCAGTTCACAGTTGTAGGTGGATCATCAGTGTTAGAGCTAAAATTAGCATGTTTAAAGTGATTTTCATGCTTCCAGGGGCCCTAAACACAAGATTTATGGAATGGTTAAAAGTGCATGAAAATGGCCAATTTACTCACTCTGAGTTCTCAAAAAGTGTTTCTTCACCCCGGGAAGTTATTTAAATACCATTTGGAGGCATTTAATGTTCGAGCAGAAACGGCTGATTTTCGACAAAAGAGATAACACCCCCCCCATTAAGTCATGCTTCAGAAATGTGGAACATGGTCCGTTTCCAAATGTTTTATTTTGGAACGTCAGTTCACATTTGTAGGTGGATCATCAGTGTTAGAGCTAAAATTAGCATGTTTATAGTGATGTTCATGCTTCCAGGGGCTCGGGAAGAGAATTAAATACTATTTGGAGGCATTTAATGTTCAATCAAAAACAGCTGATTTTTGACAAAAGAGATAACACCCCCCCATTACGTCATGCTTCAGAAATGTGGAAAATGGTCCGTTTTCAAATGTTTTATTTTTTAACGTCAGTTCACATTTGTAGGTGGATCATCAGTGTTAGAGCTAAAATTAGCATGTTTAAAGTGATTTTCATGCTTCCAGGGGCCCTAAACACAAGATTTATGGAATGGTTAAAAGTGCATGAAAATGGCCAATTTACTCACTCTGAGTTCTCAAAAAGGGTTTCTTCACCCCGGGAAGTTAATTAAATACCATTCGGAGGCATTTAATGTTCGAGCAAAAACGGCTGATTTTCGACAAAAGAGATAACACCCCCCCATTACGTAATGCTTCAGAAATGTGGAAAATGGTCCGTTTTCAAATGTTTTATTTTTGAACGTCAGTTCACATTTGTAGGTGGATCATCAATGTTAGAGCTAAAATTAGCATGTTTAAAGTGATTTTCATGCTTCCAGGGGCTCGGGAAGTGAATTAAATACTATTTGGAGGCATTTAATGTTCAAGCAAAAACAGCTGATTTTTGACAAAAGAGACAACACCCCCCCATTACGTCATGCTTCAGAAATGTGGAAAATGGTCCGTTTTCAAATGTTTTATTTTTGAACGTCAGTTCACATTTGTAGGTGGATCATCAGTGTTATAGCTAAAATTAGCATGTTTAAAGTGATTTTCATGCTTCCAGGGGCTCGGGAAGTGAATTAAATACTATTTGGAGGCATTTAATGTTCAATCAAAAACAGCTGATTTTTGACAAAGAGATAACACCCCCCCATTACGTCATGCTTCAGAAATGTGGAAAATGGTCCGTTTTCAAATGTTTTATTTTTGAACGTCAGTTCACATTTGTAGGTGGATCATCAGTGTTAGAGCTAAAATTAGCATGTTTAAAGTGATTTTCATGCTTCCAGGGGCTCGGGAAGTGAATTAAATACTATTTGGAGGCATTTAATGTTCAATAAAAAACAGCTGATTTTTGACAAAAGAGATAACACCCCCCCATTACGTCATGCTTCAGAAATGTTGAAAATGGTCCGTTTTCAAATGTTTTATTTTTGAACGTCAGTTCACATTTGTAGGTGGATCATCAGTGTTAGAGCTAAAATTAGCATGTTTAAAGTGATTTTCATGCTTCCAGGGGCCCTAAACACAAGATTTATGGAATGGTTAAAAGTGCATGAAAATGGCCAATTTATTAACTCTGAGTTCTCAAAAAGGGTTTCTTCACCCCGGGAAGTTAATTAAATACCATTTGGAGGCATTTAATGTTCGAGCAAAAACGGCTGATTTTCGACAAAAGAGATAACACCCCCCCATTACGTCATGCTTGAGAAATGTGGAAAATGGTCCGTTTTCAAATGTTTTATTTTTGAACGTCAGTTCACATTTGTAGGTGGATCATCAGTGTTAGAGCTAAAATTAGCATGTTTAAAGTGATTTTCATGCTTTCAGGGGCCCGGGAAGTGAATTAAATACTATTTGGAGGCATTTAATGTTCAAGCAAAAACAGCTGATTTTTGACAAAAGAGATAACACCCCCCCCATTACGTCATGCTTCAGAAATGTGGAAAATGGTCCGTTTTCAAATGTTTTATTTTTGAACGTCAGTTCACATTTGTAGGTGGATCATTAGTGTTAGAGCTAAAATTAGCATGTTTAAAGTGATTTTCATGCTTCCAGGGGCCCTAAACACAAGATTTATGGAATGGTTAAAAGTGCATGAAAATGGCCAATTTACTCACTCTGAGTTCTCAAAAAGGGTTTCTTCACCCTGGGAAGTTAATTAAATACAATTTGGAGGCATTTAATGTTCGAGCAAAAACGGCTGATTTTCGACAAAAGAGATAACACCCCCCCATTACGTCATGCTTCAGAAATGTGGACAATGGTCCGTTTTCAAATGTTTTATTTTTGAACGTCAGTTCACATTTGTAGGTGGATCATCAGTGTTAGAGCTAAAATTAGCATGTTTAAAGTGATTTTCATGCTTCCAGGGGCTCGGGAAGTGAATTAAATACTATTTGGAGGCATTTAATGTTCAATCAAAAACAGCTGATTTTTGACAAAAGAGATAACACCCCCCCATTACGTCATGCTTCAGAAATGTGGAAAATGGTCCGTTTTCAAATGTTTTATTTTTGAACGTCAGTTCACATTTGTAGGTGGATCATCAGTGTTAGAGCTAAAATTAGCATGTTTAAAGTGATTTTCATGCTTCCAGGGGCCCTAAACACAAGATTTATGGAATGGTTAAAAGTGCATGAAAATGGCCAATTTACTCACTCTGAGTTCTCAAAAAGGGTTTCTTCACCCCGGGAAGTTAATTAAATACCATTTCGAGGCATTTAATGTTCGAGCAAAAACGGCTGATTTTCGACAAAAGAGATAACACCCCCCCCATTACGTCATGCTTCAGAAATGTGGAAAATGGTCCGTTTTCAAATGTTTTATTTTTGAACGTCAGTTCACATTTGTAGGTGGATCATCAGTGTTAGAGCTAAAATTAGCATGTTTAAAGTGATTTTCATGCTTCCAGGGGCTCGGGAAGTGAATTAAATACTATTTGGAGGCATTTAATGTTCAAGCAAAAACAGCTGATTTTTGACAAAAGAGATAACACCCCCCCATTACGTCATGCTTCAGAAATGTGGAAAATGGTCCGTTTTCAAATGTTTTATTTTTGAACGTCAGTTCACATTTGTAGGTGGATCATCAGTGTTGGAGCTAAAATTAGCATGTTTAAAGTGATTTTCATGCTTCCAGGGGCCCTAAACACAAGATTTATGGAATGGTTAAAAGTGCATGAAAATGGCCAATTTTTTAACTCTGAGTTCTCAAAAAGGGTTTCTTCACCCCGGGAAGTTAATTAAATACCATTTGGAGGCATTTAATGTTCGAGCAAAAACGGCTGATTTTCGACAAAAGAGATAACACCCCCCCATTACGTCATGCTTGAGAAATGTGGAAAATGGTCCGTTTTCAAATGTTTTATTTTTGAACGTCAGTTCACATTTGTAGGTGGATCATCAGTGTTAGAGCTAAAATTAGCATGTTTAAAGTGATTTTCATGCTTCCAGGGGCTCGGGAAGTGAATTAAATACTATTTGGAGGCATTTAATGTTCAAGCAAAAACAGCTGATTTTTGACAAAAGAGATAACACCCCCCCCATTACGTCATGCTTCAGAAATGTGGAAAATGGTCCATTTCAAATGTTTTATTTTTGAACGTCAGTTCACATTTGTAGGTGGATCATCAGTGTTAGAGCTAAAATTAGCATGTTTAAAGTGATTTTCATGCTTCCAGGGGCCCTAAACACAAGATTTATGGAATGGTTAAAAGTGCATGAAAATGGCCAATTTACTCACTCTGAGTTCTCAAAAAGGGTTTCTTCACCCCGGGAAGTTAATTAAATACAATTTGGAGGCATTTAATGTTCGAGCAAAAACGGCTGATTTTCGACAAAAGAGATAACACCCCCCCATTACGTCATGCTTCAGAAATGTGGAAAATGGTCCGTTTTCAAATGTTTTATTTTTGAACGTCAGTTCACATTTGTAGGTGGATGATAAGTGTTAGAGCTAAAATTAGCATGTTTAAAGTGATTTTCATTCTTCCAGGGGCCCTAAACACAAGATTTATGGAATGGTTAAAAGTGCATGAAAATGGCCAATTTACTCACTCTGAGTTCTCAAAAAGGGTTTCTTCACCCCGGGAAGTTAATTAAATACCATTTGGAGGCATTTAATGTTCGAGCAAAAACGGCTGATTTTCGACAAAAGAGATAACACCCCCCCATTACGTCATGCTTCAGAAATGTGGACAATGGTCCGTTTTCAAATGTTTTATTTTTGAACGTCAGTTCACATTTGTAGGTGGATCATCAGTGTTAGAGCTAAAATTAGCATGTTTAAAGTGATTTTCATGCTTCCAGGGGCCCTAAACACAAGATTTATGGAATGGTTAAAAGTGCATGAAAATGGCCAATTTACTCACTCTGAGTTCTCAAAAAGGGTTTCTTCACCCCGGGAAGTTAATTAAATACCATTTCGAGGCATTTAATGTTCGAGCAAAAACGGCTGATTTTCGACAAAAGAGATAACACCCCCCCATTACGTCATGCTTCAGAAATGTGGAAAATGGTCCGTTTTCAAATGTTTTATTTTTGAACGTCAGTTCACATTTGTAGGTGGATCATCAGTGTTAGAGCTAAAATTAGCATGTTTAAAGTGATTTTCATGCTTCCAGGGGCTCGGGAAGTGAATTAAATACTATTTGGAGGCATTTAATGTTCAATCAAAAACAGCTGATTTTTGACAAAAGAGATAACACCCCCCCATTACGTCATGCTTCAGAAATGTTGAAAATGGTCCGTTTTCAAATGTTTTATTTTTGAACGTCAGTTCACATTTGTAGGTGGATCATCAGTGTTAGAGCTAAAATTAGCATGTTTAAAGTGATTTTCATGCTTCCAGGGGCCCTAAACACAAGATTTATGGAATGGTTAAAAGTGCATGAAAATGGCCAATTTATTAACTCTGAGTTCTCAAAAAGGGTTTCTTCACCCCGGGAAGTTAATTAAATACCATTTGGAGGCATTTAATGTTCGAGCAAAAACGGCTGATTTTCGACAAAAGAGATAACACCCCCCCATTACGTCATGCTTGAGAAATGTGGAAAATGGTCCGTTTTCAAATGTTTTATTTTTGAAAGTCAGTTCACATTTGTAGGTGGATCATCAGTGTTAGAGCTAAAATTAGCATGTTTAAAGTGATTTTCATGCTTTCAGGGGCCCGGGAAGTGAATTAAATACTATTTGGAGGCATTTAATGTTCAAGCAAAAACAGCTGATTTTTGACAAAAGAGATAACACCCCCCCCCATTACGTCATGCTTCAGAAATGTGGAAAATGGTCCGTTTTCAAATGTTTTATTTTTGAACGTCAGTTCACATTTGTAGGTGGATCATTAGTGTTAGAGCTAAAATTAGCATGTTTAAAGTGATTTTCATGCTTCCAGGGGCCCTAAACACAAGATTTATGGAATGGTTAAAAGTGCATGAAAATGGCCAATTTACTCACTCTGAGTTCTCAAAAAGGGTTTCTTCACCCTGGGAAGTTAATTAAATACAATTTGGAGGCATTTAATGTTCGAGCAAAAACGGCTGATTTTCGACAAAAGAGATAACACCCCCCCATTACGTCATGCTTCAGAAATGTGGACAATGGTCCGTTTTCAAATGTTTTATTTTTGAACGTCAGTTCACATTTGTAGGTGGATCATCAGTGTTAGAGCTAAAATTAGCATGTTTAAAGTGATTTTCATGCTTCCAGGGGCTCGGGAAGTGAATTAAATACTATTTGGAGGCATTTAATGTTCGAGCAAAAACGGCTGATTTTCGACAAAAGAGATAACACCCCCCCATTACGTCATGCTTCAGAAATGTGGACAATGGTCCGTTTTCAAATGTTTTATTTTTGAACGTCAGTTCACATTTGTAGGTGGATCATCAGTGTTAGAGCTAAAATTAGCATGTTTAAAGTGATTTTCATGCTTCCAGGGGCTCGGGAAGTGAATTAAATACTATTTGGAGGCATTTAATGTTCAATCAAAAACAGCTGATTTTTGACAAAAGAGATAACACCCCCCCATTACGTCATGCTTCAGAAATGTGGAAAATGGTCCGTTTTCAAATGTTTTATTTTTGAACGTCAGTTCACATTTGTAGGTGGATCATCAGTGTTAGAGCTAAAATTAGCATGTTTAAAGTGATTTTCATGCTTCCAGGGGCCCTAAACACAAGATTTATGGAATGGTTAAAAGTGCATGAAAATGGCCAATTTACTCACTCTGAGTTCTCAAAAAGGGTTTCTTCACCCCGGGAAGTTAATTAAATACCATTTCGAGGCATTTAATGTTCGAGCAAAAACGGCTGATTTTCGACAAAAGAGATAACACCCCCCCCATTACGTCATGCTTCAGAAATGTGGAAAATGGTCCGTTTTCAAATGTTTTATTTTTGAACGTCAGTTCACATTTGTAGGTGGATCATCAGTGTTAGAGCTAAAATTAGCATGTTTAAAGTGATTTTCATGCTTCCAGGGGCTCGGGAAGTGAATTAAATACTATTTGGAGGCATTTAATGTTCAAGCAAAAACAGCTGATTTTTGACAAAAGAGATAACACCCCCCCATTACGTCATGCTTCAGAAATGTGGAAAATGGTCCGTTTTCAAATGTTTTATTTTTGAACGTCAGTTCACATTTGTAGGTGGATCATCAGTGTTGGAGCTAAAATTAGCATGTTTAAAGTGATTTTCATGCTTCCAGGGGCCCTAAACACAAGATTTATGGAATGGTTAAAAGTGCATGAAAATGGCCAATTTTTTAACTCTGAGTTCTCAAAAAGGGTTTCTTCACCCCGGGAAGTTAATTAAATACCATTTGGAGGCATTTAATGTTCGAGCAAAAACGGCTGATTTTCGACAAAAGAGATAACACCCCCCCATTACGTCATGCTTGAGAAATGTGGAAAATGGTCCGTTTTCAAATGTTTTATTTTTGAACGTCAGTTCACATTTGTAGGTGGATCATCAGTGTTAGAGCTAAAATTAGCATGTTTAAAGTGATTTTCATGCTTCCAGGGGCTCGGGAAGTGAATTAAATACTATTTGGAGGCATTTAATGTTCAAGCAAAAACAGCTGATTTTTGACAAAAGAGATAACACCCCCCCCATTACGTCATGCTTCAGAAATGTGGAAAATGGTCCATTTCAAATGTTTTATTTTTGAACGTCAGTTCACATTTGTAGGTGGATCATCAGTGTTAGAGCTAAAATTAGCATGTTTAAAGTGATTTTCATGCTTCCAGGGGCCCTAAACACAAGATTTATGGAATGGTTAAAAGTGCATGAAAATGGCCAATTTACTCACTCTGAGTTCTCAAAAAGGGTTTCTTCACCCCGGGAAGTTAATTAAATACAATTTGGAGGCATTTAATGTTCGAGCAAAAACGGCTGATTTTCGACAAAAGAGATAACACCCCCCCATTACGTCATGCTTCAGAAATGTGGAAAATGGTCCGTTTTCAAATGTTTTATTTTTGAACGTCAGTTCACATTTGTAGGTGGATGATAAGTGTTAGAGCTAAAATTAGCATGTTTAAAGTGATTTTCATTCTTCCAGGGGCCCTAAACACAAGATTTATGGAATGGTTAAAAGTGCATGAAAATGGCCAATTTACTCACTCTGAGTTCTCAAAAAGGGTTTCTTCACCCCGGGAAGTTAATTAAATACCATTTGGAGGCATTTAATGTTCGAGCAAAAACGGCTGATTTTCGACAAAAGAGATAACACCCCCCCATTACGTCATGCTTCAGAAATGTGGACAATGGTCCGTTTTCAAATGTTTTATTTTTGAACGTCAGTTCACATTTGTAGGTGGATCATCAGTGTTAGAGCTAAAATTAGCATGTTTAAAGTGATTTTCATGCTTCCAGGGGCCCTAAACACAAGATTTATGGAATGGTTAAAAGTGCATGAAAATGGCCAATTTACTCACTCTGAGTTCTCAAAAAGGGTTTCTTCACCCCGGGAAGTTAATTAAATACCATTTCGAGGCATTTAATGTTCGAGCAAAAACGGCTGATTTTCGACAAAAGAGATAACACCCCCCCCATTACGTCATGCTTCAGAAATGTGGAAAATGGTCCGTTTTCAAATGTTTTATTTTTGAATGTCAGTTCACATTTGTAGGTGGATCATCAGTGTTAGAGCTAAAATTAGCATGTTTAAAGTGATTTTCATGCTTCCAGGGGCTCGGGAAGTGAATTAAATACTATTTGGAGGCATTTAATGTTCAATCAAAAACAGCTGATTTTTGACAAAAGAGATAACACCCCCCCATTACGTCATGCTTCAGAAATGTTGAAAATGGTCCGTTTTCAAATGTTTTATTTTTGAACGTCAGTTCACATTTGTAGGTGGATCATCAGTGTTAGAGCTAAATTTAGCATGTTTAAAGTGATTTTCATGCTTCCAGGGGCCCTAAACACAAGATTTATGGAATGGTTAAAAGTGCAGGAAAATGGCCAATTTACTCACTCTGAGTTCTCAAAAAGGGTTTCTTCACCCAGGGAAGTTAATTAAATACCATTTGGAGGCATTTAATGTTCGAGCAAAAACGGCTGATTTTCGACAAAAGAGATAACACCCCCCCATTACGTCATGCTTCAGAAATGTGGAAAATGGTCCGTTTTCAAATGTTTTATTTTTGAACATCAGTTCACATTTGTAGGTGGATCATCAGTGTTAGAGCTAAAATTAGCATGTTTAAAGTGATTTTCATGCTTCCAGGGGCTCGGGAAGTGAATTAAATACTATTTGGAGGCATTTAATGTTCAATCAAAAACAGCTGATTTTTGACAAAAGAGATAACACCCCCCATTACGTCATGCTTTAGAAATGTGGAAAATGGTCCGTTTTAAAATGTTTTATTTTTGAACGTCAGTTCACATTTGTAGGTGGATCATCAGTGTTGGAGCTAAAATTAGCATGTTTAAAGTGATTTTCATGCTTCCAGGGGCCCTAAACACAAGATTTATGGAATGGTTAAAAGTGCATGAAAATGGCCAATTTATTAACTCTGAGTTCTCAAAAAGGGTTTCTTCACCCCGGGAAGTTAATTAAATACCATTTGGAGGCATTTAATGTTCGAGCAAAAACGGCTGATTTTCGACAAAAGAGATAACACCCCCCCATTACGTCATGCTTGAGAAATGTGGAAAATGGTCCGTTTTCAAATGTTTTATTTTTGAACGTCAGTTCACATTTGTAGGTGGATCATCAGTGTTAGAGCTAAAATTAGCATGTTTAAAGTGATTTTCATGCTTCCAGGGGCTCGGGAAGTGAATTAAATACTATTTGGAGGCATTTAATGTTCAATCAAAAACAGCTGATTTTTGACAAAAGAGATAACACCCCCCCATTACGTCATGCTTCAGAAATGTGGAAAATGGTCTGTTTTCAAATGTTTTATTTTTGAACGTCAGTTCACATTTGTAGGTGGATCATCAGTGTTAGAGCTAAAATTAGCATGTTTAAAGTGATTTTCATGCTTCCAGGGGCCCTAAACACAAGATTTATGGAATGGTTAAAAGTGCATGAAAATGGCAAATTTACTCACTCTGAGTTCTCAAAAAGGGTTTCTTCACTCCGGGAAGTTAATTAAATACCAATTGGAGGCATTTAATGTTCGAGCAAAAACGGCTGATTTTCGACAAAAGAGATAACACCCCCATTAAGTCATGCTTCAGAAATGTGGAAAATGGTCAGTTTTCAAATGTTTTATTTTTGAACGTCAGTTCACATTTGTAGGTGGATCATCAGTGTTAGAGCTAAAATTAGCATGTTTAAAGTGATTTTCATGCTTCCAGGGGCTCGGGAAGTGAAATAAATACCATTTGGAGGCATTTAATGTTCAATCAAAAACAGCTGATTTTTGACAAAAGAGATAACACCCCCCATTACGTCATGCTTTAGAAATGTGGAAAATGGTCCGTTTTAAAATGTTTTATTTTTGAACGTCAGTTCACATTTGTAGGTGGATCATCAGTGTTGGAGCTAAAATTAGCATGTTTAAAGTGATTTTCATGCTTCCAGGGGCCCTAAACACAAGATTTATGGAATGGTTAAAAGTGCATGAAAATGGCCAATTTATTAACTCTGAGTTCTCAAAAAGGGTTTCTTCACCCCGGGAAGTTAATTAAATACCATTTGGAGGCATTTAATGTTCGAGCAAAAACGGCTGATTTTCGACAAAAGAGATAACACCCCCCCATTACGTCATGCTTGAGAAATGTGGAAAATGGTCCGTTTTCAAATGTTTTATTTTTGAACGTCAGTTCACATTTGTAGGTGGATCATCAGTGTTAGAGCTAAAATTAGCATGTTTAAAGTGATTTTCATGCTTTCAGGGGCCCGGGAAGTGAATTAAATACTATTTGGAGGCATTTAATGTTCAAGCAAAAACAGCTGATTTTTGACAAAAGAGATAACACCCCCCCCCATTACGTCATGCTTCAGAAATGTGGAAAATGGTCCGTTTTCAAATGTTTTATTTTTGAACGTCAGTTCACATTTGTAGGTGGATCATTAGTGTTAGAGCTAAAATTAGCATGTTTAAAGTGATTTTCATGCTTCCAGGGGCCCTAAACACAAGATTTATGGAATGGTTAAAAGTGCATGAAAATGGCCAATTTACTCACTCTGAGTTCTCAAAAAGGGTTTCTTCACCCTGGGAAGTTAATTAAATACAATTTGGAGGCATTTAATGTTCGAGCAAAAACGGCTGATTTTCGACAAAAGAGATAACACCCCCCCATTACGTCATGCTTCAGAAATGTGGACAATGGTCCGTTTTCAAATGTTTTATTTTTGAACGTCAGTTCACATTTGTAGGTGGATCATCAGTGTTAGAGCTAAAATTAGCATGTTTAAAGTGATTTTCATGCTTCCAGGGGCTCGGGAAGTGAAATAAATACCATTTGGAGGCATTTAATGTTCAATCAAAAACAGCTGATTTTTGACAAAAGAGATAACACCCCCCATTACGTCATGCTTTAGAAATGTGGAAAATGGTCCGTTTTAAAATGTTTTATTTTTGAACGTCAGTTCACATTTGTAGGTGGATCATCAGTGTTGGAGCTAAAATTAGCATGTTTAAAGTGATTTTCATGCTTCCAGGGGCCCTAAACACAAGATTTATGGAATGGTTAAAAGTGCATGAAAATGGCCAATTTATTAACTCTGAGTTCTCAAAAAGGGTTTCTTCACCCCGGGAAGTTAATTAAATACCATTTGGAGGCATTTAATGTTCGAGCAAAAACGGCTGATTTTCGACAAAAGAGATAACACCCCCCCATTACGTCATGCTTGAGAAATGTGGAAAATGGTCCGTTTTCAAATGTTTTATTTTTGAACGTCAGTTCACATTTGTAGGTGGATCATCAGTGTTAGAGCTCAAACTAGCATGTTTAAAGTGATTTTCATGCTTCCAGGGGCTCGGGAAGTGAATTAAATACTATTTGGAGGCATTTAATGTTCAATCAAAAACAGCTGATTTTTGACAAAAGAGATAACACCCCCCCATTACGTCATGCTTCAGAAATGTGGAAAATGGTCCGTTTTCAAATGTTTTATTTTTGAACGTCAGTTCACATTTGTAGGTGGATCATCAGTGTTAGAGCTAAAATTAGCATGTTTAAAGTGATTTTCATGCTTCCAGGGGCCCTAAACACAAGATTTATGGAATGGTTAAAAGTGCATGAAAATGGCCAATTTACTCACTCTGAGTTCTCAAAAAGGGTTTCTTCACCCCGGGAAGTTAATTAAATACCATTTCGAGGCATTTAATGTTCGAGCAAAAACGGCTGATTTTCGACAAAAGAGATAACACCCCCCCCATTACGTCATGCTTCAGAAATGTGGAAAATGGTCCGTTTTCAAATGTTTTATTTTTGAACGTCAGTTCACATTTGTAGGTGGATCATCAGTGTTAGAGCTAAAATTAGCATGTTTAAAGTGATTTTCATGCTTCCAGGGGCTCGGGAAGTGAATTAAATACTATTTGGAGGCATTTAATGTTCAAGCAAAAACAGCTGATTTTTGACAAAAGAGATAACACCCCCCCATTACGTCATGCTTCAGAAATGTGGAAAATGGTCTGTTTTCAAATGTTTTATTTTTGAACGTCAGTTCACATTTGTAGGTGGATCATCAGTGTTGGAGCTAAAATTAGCATGTTTAAAGTGATTTTCATGCTTCCAGGGGCCCTAAACACAAGATTTATGGAATGGTTAAAAGTGCATGAAAATGGCCAATTTATTAACTCTGAGTTCTCAAAAAGGGTTTCTTCACCCCGGGAAGTTAATTAAATACCATTTGGAGGCATTTAATGTTCGAGCAAAAACGGCTGATTTTCGACAAAAGAGATAACACCCCCCCATTACGTCATGCTTGAGAAATGTGGAAAATGGTCCGTTTTCAAATGTTTTATTTTTGAACGTCAGTTCACATTTGTAGGTGGATCATCAGTGTTAGAGCTAAAATTAGCATGTTTAAAGTGATTTTCATGCTTCCAGGGGCTCGGGAAGTGAATTAAATACTATTTGGAGGCATTTAATGTTCAAGCAAAAACAGCTGATTTTTGACAAAAGAGATAACACCCCCCCCATTACGTCATGCTTCAGAAATGTGGAAAATGGTCCTTTTCAAATGTTTTATTTTTGAACGTCAGTTCACATTTGTAGGTGGATCATCAGTGTTAGAGCTAAAATTAGCATGTTTAAAGTGATTTTCATGCTTCCAGGGGCCCTAAACACAAGATTTATGGAATGGTTAAAAGTGCATGAAAATGGCCAATTTACTCACTCTGAGTTCTCAAAAAGGGTTTCTTCACCCCGGGAAGTTAATTAAATACAATTTGGAGGCATTTAATGTTCGAGCAAAAACGGCTGATTTTCGACAAAAGAGATAACACCCCCCCATTACGTCATGCTTCAGAAATGTGGAAAATGGTCCGTTTTCAAATGTTTTATTTTTGAACGTCAGTTCACATTTGTAGGTGGATCATCAGTGTTAGAGCTAAAATTAGCATGTTTAAAGTGATTTTCATGCTTCCAGGGGCCCTAAACACAAGATTTATGGAATGGTTAAAAGTGCATGAAAATGGCCAATTTACTCACTCTGAGTTCTCAAAAAGGGTTTCTTCACCCCGGGAAGTTAATTAAATACCATTTGGAGGCATTTAATGTTCGAGCAAAAACGGCAGATTTTCGACAAAAGAGATAACACCCCCCATTACGTCATGCTTCAGAAATGTGGAAAATGGTCCGTTTTCAAATGTTTTATTTTTGAACGTCAGTTCACATTTGTAGGTGGATCATCAGTGTTAGAGCTAAAATTAGCATGTTTAAAGTGATTTTCATGCTTCAAGGGGCTCGGGAAGTGAATTAAATACTATTTGGAGGCATTTAATGTTCAAGCAAAAACAGCTGATTTTTGACAAAAGAGATAACACCCCCCCATTACGTCATGCTTCAGAAATGTGGAAAATGGTCCGTTTTCAAATGTTTTATTTTTGAACGTCAGTTCACATTTGTAGGTGGATCATCAGTGTTAGAGCTAAAATTAGCATGTTTAAAGTGATTTTCATGCTTCCAGGGGCCCTAAACACAAGATTTATGGAATGGTTAAAAGTGCATGAAAATGGCCAATTTACTCACTCTGATTTCTCAAAAAGGGTTTCTTCACCCCGGGAAGTTAATTAAATACCATTTGGAGGCATTTAATGTTCGAGCAAAAACGGCTGATTTTCGACAAAAGAGATAACACCCCCCCATTACGTCATGCTTCAGAAATGTGGAAAATGGTCCGTTTTCAAATGTTTTATTTTTGAACATCAGTTCACATTTGTAGGTGGATCATCAGTGTTAGAGCTAAAATTAGCATGTTTAAAGTGATTTTCATGCTTCCAGGGGCTCGGGAAGTGAATTAAATACTATTTGGAGGCATTTAATGTTCAAGCAAAAACAGCTGATTTTTGACAAAAGAGATAACACCCCCCCATTACGTCATGCTTCAGAAATGTGGAAAATGGTCCGTTTTCAAATGTTTTATTTTTGAACGTCAGTTCACAGTTGTAGGTGGATCATCAGTGTTAGAGCTAAAATTAGCATGTTTAAAGTGATTTTCATGCTTCCAGGGGCCCTAAACACAAGATTTATGGAATGGTTAAAAGTGCATGAAAATGGCCAATTTACTCACTCTGAGTTCTCAAAAAGTGTTTCTTCACCCCGGGAAGTTATTTAAATACCATTTGGAGGCATTTAATGTTCGAGCAGAAACGGCTGATTTTCGACAAAAGAGATAACACCCCCCCCATTAAGTCATGCTTCAGAAATGTGGAACATGGTCCGTTTCCAAATGTTTTATTTTGGAACGTCAGTTCACATTTGTAGGTGGATCATCAGTGTTAGAGCTAAAATTAGCATGTTTATAGTGATGTTCATGCTTCCAGGGGCTCGGGAAGAGAATTAAATACTATTTGGAGGCATTTAATGTTCAATCAAAAACAGCTGATTTTTGACAAAAGAGATAACACCCCCCCATTACGTCATGCTTCAGAAATGTGGAAAATGGTCCGTTTTCAAATGTTTTATTTTTTAACGTCAGTTCACATTTGTAGGTGGATCATCAGTGTTAGAGCTAAAATTAGCATGTTTAAAGTGATTTTCATGCTTCCAGGGGCCCTAAACACAAGATTTATGGAATGGTTAAAAGTGCATGAAAATGGCCAATTTACTCACTCTGAGTTCTCAAAAAGGGTTTCTTCACCCCGGGAAGTTAATTAAATACCATTCGGAGGCATTTAATGTTCGAGCAAAAACGGCTGATTTTCGACAAAAGAGATAACACCCCCCCATTACGTAATGCTTCAGAAATGTGGAAAATGGTCCGTTTTCAAATGTTTTATTTTTGAACGTCAGTTCACATTTGTAGGTGGATCATCAATGTTAGAGCTAAAATTAGCATGTTTAAAGTGATTTTCATGCTTCCAGGGGCTCGGGAAGTGAATTAAATACTATTTGGAGGCATTTAATGTTCAAGCAAAAACAGCTGATTTTTGACAAAAGAGACAACACCCCCCCATTACGTCATGCTTCAGAAATGTGGAAAATGGTCCGTTTTCAAATGTTTTATTTTTGAACGTCAGTTCACATTTGTAGGTGGATCATCAGTGTTATAGCTAAAATTAGCATGTTTAAAGTGATTTTCATGCTTCCAGGGGCTCGGGAAGTGAATTAAATACTATTTGGAGGCATTTAATGTTCAATCAAAAACAGCTGATTTTTGACAAAGAGATAACACCCCCCCATTACGTCATGCTTCAGAAATGTGGAAAATGGTCCGTTTTCAAATGTTTTATTTTTGAACGTCAGTTCACATTTGTAGGTGGATCATCAGTGTTAGAGCTAAAATTAGCATGTTTAAAGTGATTTTCATGCTTCCAGGGGCTCGGGAAGTGAATTAAATACTATTTGGAGGCATTTAATGTTCAATCAAAAACAGCTGATTTTTGACAAAAGAGATAACACCCCCCCATTACGTCATGCTTCAGAAATGTTGAAAATGGTCCGTTTTCAAATGTTTTATTTTTGAACGTCAGTTCACATTTGTAGGTGGATCATCAGTGTTAGAGCTAAAATTAGCATGTTTAAAGTGATTTTCATGCTTCCAGGGGCCCTAAACACAAGATTTATGGAATGGTTAAAAGTGCATGAAAATGGCCAATTTATTAACTCTGAGTTCTCAAAAAGGGTTTCTTCACCCCGGGAAGTTAATTAAATACCATTTGGAGGCATTTAATGTTCGAGCAAAAACGGCTGATTTTCGACAAAAGAGATAACACCCCCCCATTACGTCATGCTTGAGAAATGTGGAAAATGGTCCGTTTTCAAATGTTTTATTTTTGAACGTCAGTTCACATTTGTAGGTGGATCATCAGTGTTAGAGCTAAAATTAGCATGTTTAAAGTGATTTTCATGCTTTCAGGGGCCCGGGAAGTGAATTAAATACTATTTGGAGGCATTTAATGTTCAAGCAAAAACAGCTGATTTTTGACAAAAGAGATAACACCCCCCCCCATTACGTCATGCTTCAGAAATGTGGAAAATGGTCCGTTTTCAAATGTTTTATTTTTGAACGTCAGTTCACATTTGTAGGTGGATCATTAGTGTTAGAGCTAAAATTAGCATGTTTAAAGTGATTTTCATGCTTCCAGGGGCCCTAAACACAAGATTTATGGAATGGTTAAAAGTGCATGAAAATGGCCAATTTACTCACTCTGAGTTCTCAAAAAGGGTTTCTTCACCCTGGGAAGTTAATTAAATACAATTTGGAGGCATTTAATGTTCGAGCAAAAACGGCTGATTTTCGACAAAAGAGATAACACCCCCCCATTACGTCATGCTTCAGAAATGTGGACAATGGTCCGTTTTCAAATGTTTTATTTTTGAACGTCAGTTCACATTTGTAGGTGGATCATCAGTGTTAGAGCTAAAATTAGCATGTTTAAAGTGATTTTCATGCTTCCAGGGGCTCGGGAAGTGAATTAAATACTATTTGGAGGCATTTAATGTTCAATCAAAAACAGTTGATTTTTGACAAAAGAGATAACACCCCCCCATTACGTCATGCTTCAGAAATGTGGAAAATGGTCCGTTTTCAAATGTTTTATTTTTGAACGTCAGTTCACATTTGTAGGTGGATCATCAGTGTTAGAGCTAAAATTAGCATGTTTAAAGTGATTTTCATGCTTCCAGGGGCCCTAAACACAAGATTTATGGAATGGTTAAAAGTGCATGAAAATGGCCAATTTACTCACTCTGAGTTCTCAAAAAGGGTTTCTTCACCCCGGGAAGTTAATTAAATACCATTTCGAGGCATTTAATGTTCGAGCAAAAACGGCTGATTTTCGACAAAAGAGATAACACCCCCCCCATTACGTCATGCTTCAGAAATGTGGAAAATGGTCCGTTTTCAAATGTTTTATTTTTGAACGTCAGTTCACATTTGTAGGTGGATCATCAGTGTTAGAGCTAAAATTAGCATGTTTAAAGTGATTTTCATGCTTCCAGGGGCTCGGGAAGTGAATTAAATACTATTTGGAGGCATTTAATGTTCAAGCAAAAACAGCTGATTTTTGACAAAAGAGATAACACCCCCCCATTACGTCATGCTTCAGAAATGTGGAAAATGGTCCGTTTTCAAATGTTTTATTTTTGAACGTCAGTTCACATTTGTAGGTGGATCATCAGTGTTGGAGCTAAAATTAGCATGTTTAAAGTGATTTTCATGCTTCCAGGGGCCCTAAACACAAGATTTATGGAATGGTTAAAAGTGCATGAAAATGGCCAATTTTTTAACTCTGAGTTCTCAAAAAGGGTTTCTTCACCCCGGGAAGTTAATTAAATACCATTTGGAGGCATTTAATGTTCGAGCAAAAACGGCTGATTTTCGACAAAAGAGATAACACCCCCCCATTACGTCATGCTTGAGAAATGTGGAAAATGGTCCGTTTTCAAATGTTTTATTTTTGAACGTCAGTTCACATTTGTAGGTGGATCATCAGTGTTAGAGCTAAAATTAGCATGTTTAAAGTGATTTTCATGCTTCCAGGGGCTCGGGAAGTGAATTAAATACTATTTGGAGGCATTTAATGTTCAAGCAAAAACAGCTGATTTTTGACAAAAGAGATAACACCCCCCCCATTACGTCATGCTTCAGAAATGTGGAAAATGGTCCATTTCAAATGTTTTATTTTTGAACGTCAGTTCACATTTGTAGGTGGATCATCAGTGTTAGAGCTAAAATTAGCATGTTTAAAGTGATTTTCATGCTTCCAGGGGCCCTAAACACAAGATTTATGGAATGGTTAAAAGTGCATGAAAATGGCCAATTTACTCACTCTGAGTTCTCAAAAAGGGTTTCTTCACCCCGGGAAGTTAATTAAATACAATTTGGAGGCATTTAATGTTCGAGCAAAAACGGCTGATTTTCGACAAAAGAGATAACACCCCCCCATTACGTCATGCTTCAGAAATGTGGAAAATGGTCCGTTTTCAAATGTTTTATTTTTGAACGTCAGTTCACATTTGTAGGTGGATGATAAGTGTTAGAGCTAAAATTAGCATGTTTAAAGTGATTTTCATTCTTCCAGGGGCCCTAAACACAAGATTTATGGAATGGTTAAAAGTGCATGAAAATGGCCAATTTACTCACTCTGAGTTCTCAAAAAGGGTTTCTTCACCCCGGGAAGTTAATTAAATACCATTTGGAGGCATTTAATGTTCGAGCAAAAACGGCTGATTTTCGACAAAAGAGATAACACCCCCCCATTACGTCATGCTTCAGAAATGTGGACAATGGTCCGTTTTCAAATGTTTTATTTTTGAACGTCAGTTCACATTTGTAGGTGGATCATCAGTGTTAGAGCTAAAATTAGCATGTTTAAAGTGATTTTCATGCTTCCAGGGGCCCTAAACACAAGATTTATGGAATGGTTAAAAGTGCATGAAAATGGCCAATTTACTCACTCTGAGTTCTCAAAAAGGGTTTCTTCACCCCGGGAAGTTAATTAAATACCATTTCGAGGCATTTAATGTTCGAGCAAAAACGGCTGATTTTCGACAAAAGAGATAACACCCCCCCCATTACGTCATGCTTCAGAAATGTGGAAAATGGTCCGTTTTCAAATGTTTTATTTTTGAATGTCAGTTCACATTTGTAGGTGGATCATCAGTGTTAGAGCTAAAATTAGCATGTTTAAAGTGATTTTCATGCTTCCAGGGGCTCGGGAAGTGAATTAAATACTATTTGGAGGCATTTAATGTTCAAGCAAAAACAGCTGATTTTTGACAAAAGAGATAACACCCCCCCATTACGTCATGCTTCAGAAATGTGGAAAATGGTCCGTTTTCAAATGTTTTATTTTTGAACGTCAGTTCACATTTGTAGGTGGATCATCAGTGTTAGAGCTAAATTTAGCATGTTTAAAGTGATTTTCATGCTTCCAGGGGCCCTAAACACAAGATTTATGGAATGGTTAAAAGTGCAGGAAAATGGCCAATTTACTCACTCTGAGTTCTCAAAAAGGGTTTCTTCACCCAGGGAAGTTAATTAAATACCATTTGGAGGCATTTAATGTTCGAGCAAAAACGGCTGATTTTCGACAAAAGAGATAACACCCCCCCATTACGTCATGCTTCAGAAATGTGGAAAATGGTCCGTTTTCAAATGTTTTATTTTTGAACATCAGTTCACATTTGTAGGTGGATCATCAGTGTTAGAGCTAAAATTAGCATGTTTAAAGTGATTTTCATGCTTCCAGGGGCTCGGGAAGTGAATTAAATACTATTTGGAGGCATTTAATGTTCAATCAAAAACAGCTGATTTTTGACAAAAGAGATAACACCCCCCATTACGTCATGCTTTAGAAATGTGGAAAATGGTCCGTTTTAAAATGTTTTATTTTTGAACGTCAGTTCACATTTGTAGGTGGATCATCAGTGTTGGAGCTAAAATTAGCATGTTTAAAGTGATTTTCATGCTTCCAGGGGCCCTAAACACAAGATTTATGGAATGGTTAAAAGTGCATGAAAATGGCCAATTTATTAACTCTGAGTTCTCAAAAAGGGTTTCTTCACCCCGGGAAGTTAATTAAATACCATTTGGAGGCATTTAATGTTCGAGCAAAAACGGCTGATTTTCGACAAAAGAGATAACACCCCCCCATTACGTCATGCTTGAGAAATGTGGAAAATGGTCCGTTTTCAAATGTTTTATTTTTGAACGTCAGTTCACATTTGTAGGTGGATCATCAGTGTTAGAGCTAAAATTAGCATGTTTAAAGTGATTTTCATGCTTCCAGGGGCTCGGGAAGTGAATTAAATACTATTTGGAGGCATTTAATGTTCAATCAAAAACAGCTGATTTTTGACAAAAGAGATAACACCCCCCCATTACGTCATGCTTCAGAAATGTGGAAAATGGTCTGTTTTCAAATGTTTTATTTTTGAACGTCAGTTCACATTTGTAGGTGGATCATCAGTGTTAGAGCTAAAATTAGCATGTTTAAAGTGATTTTCATGCTTCCAGGGGCCCTAAACACAAGATTTATGGAATGGTTAAAAGTGCATGAAAATGGCAAATTTACTCACTCTGAGTTCTCAAAAAGGGTTTCTTCACTCCGGGAAGTTAATTAAATACCAATTGGAGGCATTTAATGTTCGAGCAAAAACGGCTGATTTTCGACAAAAGAGATAACACCCCCATTAAGTCATGCTTCAGAAATGTGGAAAATGGTCAGTTTTCAAATGTTTTATTTTTGAACGTCAGTTCACATTTGTAGGTGGATCATCAGTGTTAGAGCTAAAATTAGCATGTTTAAAGTGATTTTCATGCTTCCAGGGGCTCGGGAAGTGAAATAAATACCATTTGGAGGCATTTAATGTTCAATCAAAAACAGCTGATTTTTGACAAAAGAGATAACACCCCCCATTACGTCATGCTTTAGAAATGTGGAAAATGGTCCGTTTTAAAATGTTTTATTTTTGAACGTCAGTTCACATTTGTAGGTGGATCATCAGTGTTGGAGCTAAAATTAGCATGTTTAAAGTGATTTTCATGCTTCCAGGGGCCCTAAACACAAGATTTATGGAATGGTTAAAAGTGCATGAAAATGGCCAATTTATTAACTCTGAGTTCTCAAAAAGGGTTTCTTCACCCCGGGAAGTTAATTAAATACCATTTGGAGGCATTTAATGTTCGAGCAAAAACGGCTGATTTTCGACAAAAGAGATAACACCCCCCCATTACGTCATGCTTGAGAAATGTGGAAAATGGTCCGTTTTCAAATGTTTTATTTTTGAACGTCAGTTCACATTTGTAGGTGGATCATCAGTGTTAGAGCTAAAATTAGCATGTTTAAAGTGATTTTCATGCTTTCAGGGGCCCGGGAAGTGAATTAAATACTATTTGGAGGCATTTAATGTTCAAGCAAAAACAGCTGATTTTTGACAAAAGAGATAACACCCCCCCCCATTACGTCATGCTTCAGAAATGTGGAAAATGGTCCGTTTTCAAATGTTTTATTTTTGAACGTCAGTTCACATTTGTAGGTGGATCATTAGTGTTAGAGCTAAAATTAGCATGTTTAAAGTGATTTTCATGCTTCCAGGGGCCCTAAACACAAGATTTATGGAATGGTTAAAAGTGCATGAAAATGGCCAATTTACTCACTCTGAGTTCTCAAAAAGGGTTTCTTCACCCTGGGAAGTTAATTAAATACAATTTGGAGGCATTTAATGTTCGAGCAAAAACGGCTGATTTTCGACAAAAGAGATAACACCCCCCCATTACGTCATGCTTCAGAAATGTGGACAATGGTCCGTTTTCAAATGTTTTATTTTTGAACGTCAGTTAACATTTGTAGGTGGATCATCAGTGTTAGAGCTAAAACTAGCATGTTTAAAGTGATTTTCATGCTTCCAGGGGCTCGGGAAGTGAATTAAATACTATTTGGAGGCATTTAATGTTCAATCAAAAACAGCTGATTTTTGACAAAAGAGATAACACCCCCCCATTACGTCATGCTTCAGAAATGTGGAAAATGGTCCGTTTTCAAATGTTTTATTTTTGAACGTCAGTTCACATTTGTAGGTGGATCATCAGTGTTAGAGCTAAAATTAGCATGTTTAAAGTGATTTTCATGCTTCCAGGGGCCCTAAACACAAGATTTATGGAATGGTTAAAAGTGCATGAAAATGGCCAATTTACTCACTCTGAGTTCTCAAAAAGGGTTTCTTCACCCCGGGAAGTTAATTAAATACCATTTCGAGGCATTTAATGTTCGAGCAAAAACGGCTGATTTTCGACAAAAGAGATAACACCCCCCCCATTACGTCATGCTTCAGAAATGTGGAAAATGGTCCGTTTTCAAATGTTTTATTTTTGAACGTCAGTTCACATTTGTAGGTGGATCATCAGTGTTAGAGCTAAAATTAGCATGTTTAAAGTGATTTTCATGCTTCCAGGGGCTCGGGAAGTGAATTAAATACTATTTGGAGGCATTTAATGTTCAAGCAAAAACAGCTGATTTTTGACAAAAGAGATAACACCCCCCCATTACGTCATGCTTCAGAAATGTGGAAAATGGTCCGTTTTCAAATGTTTTATTTTTGAACGTCAGTTCACATTTGTAGGTGGATCATCAGTGTTGGAGCTAAAATTAGCATGTTTAAAGTGATTTTCATGCTTCCAGGGGCCCTAAACACAAGATTTATGGAATGGTTAAAAGTGCATGAAAATGGCCAATTTATTAACTCTGAGTTCTCAAAAAGGGTTTCTTCACCCCGGGAAGTTAATTAAATACCATTTGGAGGCATTTAATGTTCGAGCAAAAACGGCTGATTTTCGACAAAAGAGATAACACCCCCCCATTACGTCATGCTTGAGAAATGTGGAAAATGGTCCGTTTTCAAATGTTTTATTTTTGAACGTCAGTTCACATTTGTAGGTGGATCATCAGTGTTAGAGCTAAAATTAGCATGTTTAAAGTGATTTTCATGCTTCCAGGGGCTCGGGAAGTGAATTAAATACTATTTGGAGGCATTTAATGTTCAAGCAAAAACAGCTGATTTTTGACAAAAGAGATAACACCCCCCCCATTACGTCATGCTTCAGAAATGTGGAAAATGGTCCTTTTCAAATGTTTTATTTTTGAACGTCAGTTCACATTTGTAGGTGGATCATCAGTGTTAGAGCTAAAATTAGCATGTTTAAAGTGATTTTCATGCTTCCAGGGGCCCTAAACACAAGATTTATGGAATGGTTAAAAGTGCATGAAAATGGCCAATTTACTCACTCTGAGTTCTCAAAAAGGGTTTCTTCACCCCGGGAAGTTAATTAAATACAATTTGGAGGCATTTAATGTTCGAGCAAAAACGGCTGATTTTCGACAAAAGAGATAACACCCCCCCATTACGTCATGCTTCAGAAATGTGGAAAATGGTCCGTTTTCAAATGTTTTATTTTTGAACGTCAGTTCACATTTGTAGGTGGATCATCAGTGTTAGAGCTAAAATTAGCATGTTTAAAGTGATTTTCATGCTTCCAGGGGCCCTAAACACAAGATTTATGGAATGGTTAAAAGTGCATGAAAATGGCCAATTTACTCACTCTGAGTTCTCAAAAAGGGTTTCTTCACCCCGGGAAGTTAATTAAATACCATTTGGAGGCATTTAATGTTCGAGCAAAAACGGCAGATTTTCGACAAAAGAGATAACACCCCCCATTACGTCATGCTTCAGAAATGTGGAAAATGGTCCGTTTTCAAATGTTTTATTTTTGAACGTCAGTTCACATTTGTAGGTGGATCATCAGTGTTAGAGCTAAAATTAGCATGTTTAAAGTGATTTTCATGCTTCAAGGGGCTCGGGAAGTGAATTAAATACTATTTGGAGGCATTTAATGTTCAAGCAAAAACAGCTGATTTTTGACAAAAGAGATAACACCCCCCCATTACGTCATGCTTCAGAAATGTGGAAAATGGTCCGTTTTCAAATGTTTTATTTTTGAACGTCAGTTCACATTTGTAGGTGGATCATCAGTGTTAGAGCTAAAATTAGCATGTTTAAAGTGATTTTCATGCTTCCAGGGGCCCTAAACACAAGATTTATGGAATGGTTAAAAGTGCATGAAAATGGCCAATTTACTCACTCTGATTTCTCAAAAAGGGTTTCTTCACCCCGGGAAGTTAATTAAATACCATTTGGAGGCATTTAATGTTCGAGCAAAAACGGCTGATTTTCGACAAAAGAGATAACACCCCCCCATTACGTCATGCTTCAGAAATGTGGAAAATGGTCCGTTTTCAAATGTTTTATTTTTGAACATCAGTTCACATTTGTAGGTGGATCATCAGTGTTAGAGCTAAAATTAGCATGTTTAAAGTGATTTTCATGCTTCCAGGGGCTCGGGAAGTGAATTAAATACTATTTGGAGGCATTTAATGTTCAAGCAAAAACAGCTGATTTTTGACAAAAGAGATAACACCCCCCCATTACGTCATGCTTCAGAAATGTGGAAAATGGTCCGTTTTCAAATGTTTTATTTTTGAACGTCAGTTCACAGTTGTAGGTGGATCATCAGTGTTAGAGCTAAAATTAGCATGTTTAAAGTGATTTTCATGCTTCCAGGGGCCCTAAACACAAGATTTATGGAATGGTTAAAAGTGCATGAAAATGGCCAATTTACTCACTCTGAGTTCTCAAAAAGTGTTTCTTCACCCCGGGAAGTTATTTAAATACCATTTGGAGGCATTTAATGTTCGAGCAGAAACGGCTGATTTTCGACAAAAGAGATAACACCCCCCCCATTAAGTCATGCTTCAGAAATGTGGAACATGGTCCGTTTCCAAATGTTTTATTTTGGAACGTCAGTTCACATTTGTAGGTGGATCATCAGTGTTAGAGCTAAAATTAGCATGTTTATAGTGATGTTCATGCTTCCAGGGGCTCGGGAAGAGAATTAAATACTATTTGGAGGCATTTAATGTTCAATCAAAAACAGCTGATTTTTGACAAAAGAGATAACACCCCCCCATTACGTCATGCTTCAGAAATGTGGAAAATGGTCCGTTTTCAAATGTTTTATTTTTTAACGTCAGTTCACATTTGTAGGTGGATCATCAGTGTTAGAGCTAAAATTAGCATGTTTAAAGTGATTTTCATGCTTCCAGGGGCCCTAAACACAAGATTTATGGAATGGTTAAAAGTGCATGAAAATGGCCAATTTACTCACTCTGAGTTCTCAAAAAGGGTTTCTTCACCCCGGGAAGTTAATTAAATACCATTCGGAGGCATTTAATGTTCGAGCAAAAACGGCTGATTTTCGACAAAAGAGATAACACCCCCCCATTACGTAATGCTTCAGAAATGTGGAAAATGGTCCGTTTTCAAATGTTTTATTTTTGAACGTCAGTTCACATTTGTAGGTGGATCATCAATGTTAGAGCTAAAATTAGCATGTTTAAAGTGATTTTCATGCTTCCAGGGGCTCGGGAAGTGAATTAAATACTATTTGGAGGCATTTAATGTTCAAGCAAAAACAGCTGATTTTTGACAAAAGAGACAACACCCCCCCATTACGTCATGCTTCAGAAATGTGGAAAATGGTCCGTTTTCAAATGTTTTATTTTTGAACGTCAGTTCACATTTGTAGGTGGATCATCAGTGTTATAGCTAAAATTAGCATGTTTAAAGTGATTTTCATGCTTCCAGGGGCTCGGGAAGTGAATTAAATACTATTTGGAGGCATTTAATGTTCAATCAAAAACAGCTGATTTTTGACAAAGAGATAACACCCCCCCATTACGTCATGCTTCAGAAATGTGGAAAATGGTCCGTTTTCAAATGTTTTATTTTTGAACGTCAGTTCACATTTGTAGGTGGATCATCAGTGTTAGAGCTAAAATTAGCATGTTTAAAGTGATTTTCATGCTTCCAGGGGCTCGGGAAGTGAATTAAATACTATTTGGAGGCATTTAATGTTCAATCAAAAACAGCTGATTTTTGACAAAAGAGATAACACCCCCCCATTACGTCATGCTTCAGAAATGTTGAAAATGGTCCGTTTTCAAATGTTTTATTTTTGAACGTCAGTTCACATTTGTAGGTGGATCATCAGTGTTAGAGCTAAAATTAGCATGTTTAAAGTGATTTTCATGATTCCAGGGGCCCTAAACACAAGATTTATGGAATGGTTAAAAGTGCATGAAAATGGCCAATTTATTAACTCTGAGTTCTCAAAAAGGGTTTCTTCACCCCGGGAAGTTAATTAAATACCATTTGGAGGCATTTAATGTTCGAGCAAAAACGGCTGATTTTCGACAAAAGAGATAACACCCCCCCATTACGTCATGCTTGAGAAATGTGGAAAATGGTCCGTTTTCAAATGTTTTATTTTTGAACGTCAGTTCACATTTGTAGGTGGATCATCAGTGTTAGAGCTAAAATTAGCATGTTTAAAGTGATTTTCATGCTTTCAGGGGCCCGGGAAGTGAATTAAATACTATTTGGAGGCATTTAATGTTCAAGCAAAAACAGCTGATTTTTGACAAAAGAGATAACACCCCCCCCCATTACGTCATGCTTCAGAAATGTGGAAAATGGTCCGTTTTCAAATGTTTTATTTTTGAACGTCAGTTCACATTTGTAGGTGGATCATTAGTGTTAGAGCTAAAATTAGCATGTTTAAAGTGATTTTCATGCTTCCAGGGGCCCTAAACACAAGATTTATGGAATGGTTAAAAGTGCATGAAAATGGCCAATTTACTCACTCTGAGTTCTCAAAAAGGGTTTCTTCACCCTGGGAAGTTAATTAAATACAATTTGGAGGCATTTAATGTTCGAGCAAAAACGGCTGATTTTCGACAAAAGAGATAACACCCCCCCATTACGTCATGCTTCAGAAATGTGGACAATGGTCCGTTTTCAAATGTTTTATTTTTGAACGTCAGTTCACATTTGTAGGTGGATCATCAGTGTTAGAGCTAAAATTAGCATGTTTAAAGTGATTTTCATGCTTCCAGGGGCTCGGGAAGTGAATTAAATACTATTTGGAGGCATTTAATGTTCAATCAAAAACAGCTGATTTTTGACAAAAGAGATAACACCCCCCCATTACGTCATGCTTCGGAAATGTGGAAAATGGTCCGTTTTCAAATGTTTTATTTTTGAACGTCAGTTCACATTTGTAGGTGGATCATCAGTGTTAGAGCTAAAATTAGCATGTTTAAAGTGATTTTCATGCTTCCAGGGGCCCTAAACACAAGATTTATGGAATGGTTAAAAGTGCATGAAAATGGCCAATTTACTCACTCTGAGTTCTCAAAAAGGGTTTCTTCACCCCGGGAAGTTAATTAAATACCATTTCGAGGCATTTAATGTTCGAGCAAAAACGGCTGATTTTCGACAAAAGAGATAACACCCCCCCCATTACGTCATGCTTCAGAAATGTGGAAAATGGTCCGTTTTCAAATGTTTTATTTTTGAACGTCAGTTCACATTTGTAGGTGGATCATCAGTGTTAGAGCTAAAATTAGCATGTTTAAAGTGATTTTCATGCTTCCAGGGGCTCGGGAAGTGAATTAAATACTATTTGGAGGCATTTAATGTTCAAGCAAAAACAGCTGATTTTTGACAAAAGAGATAACACCCCCCCATTACGTCATGCTTCAGAAATGTGGAAAATGGTCCGTTTTCAAATGTTTTATTTTTGAACGTCAGTTCACATTTGTAGGTGGATCATCAGTGTTGGAGCTAAAATTAGCATGTTTAAAGTGATTTTCATGCTTCCAGGGGCCCTAAACACAAGATTTATGGAATGGTTAAAAGTGCATGAAAATGGCCAATTTTTTAACTCTGAGTTCTCAAAAAGGGTTTCTTCACCCCGGGAAGTTAATTAAATACCATTTGGAGGCATTTAATGTTCGAGCAAAAACGGCTGATTTTCGACAAAAGAGATAACACCCCCCCATTACGTCATGCTTGAGAAATGTGGAAAATGGTCCGTTTTCAAATGTTTTATTTTTGAACGTCAGTTCACATTTGTAGGTGGATCATCAGTGTTAGAGCTAAAATTAGCATGTTTAAAGTGATTTTCATGCTTCCAGGGGCTCGGGAAGTGAATTAAATACTATTTGGAGGCATTTAATGTTCAAGCAAAAACAGCTGATTTTTGACAAAAGAGATAACACCCCCCCCATTACGTCATGCTTCAGAAATGTGGAAAATGGTCCATTTCAAATGTTTTATTTTTGAACGTCAGTTCACATTTGTAGGTGGATCATCAGTGTTAGAGCTAAAATTAGCATGTTTAAAGTGATTTTCATGCTTCCAGGGGCCCTAAACACAAGATTTATGGAATGGTTAAAAGTGCATGAAAATGGCCAATTTACTCACTCTGAGTTCTCAAAAAGGGTTTCTTCACCCCGGGAAGTTAATTAAATACAATTTGGAGGCATTTAATGTTCGAGCAAAAACGGCTGATTTTCGACAAAAGAGATAACACCCCCCCATTACGTCATGCTTCAGAAATGTGGAAAATGGTCCGTTTTCAAATGTTTTATTTTTGAACGTCAGTTCACATTTGTAGGTGGATGATAAGTGTTAGAGCTAAAATTAGCATGTTTAAAGTGATTTTCATTCTTCCAGGGGCCCTAAACACAAGATTTATGGAATGGTTAAAAGTGCATGAAAATGGCCAATTTACTCACTCTGAGTTCTCAAAAAGGGTTTCTTCACCCCGGGAAGTTAATTAAATACCATTTGGAGGCATTTAATGTTCGAGCAAAAACGGCTGATTTTCGACAAAAGAGATAACACCCCCCCATTACGTCATGCTTCAGAAATGTGGACAATGGTCCGTTTTCAAATGTTTTATTTTTGAACGTCAGTTCACATTTGTAGGTGGATCATCAGTGTTAGAGCTAAAATTAGCATGTTTAAAGTGATTTTCATGCTTCCAGGGGCCCTAAACACAAGATTTATGGAATGGTTAAAAGTGCATGAAAATGGCCAATTTACTCACTCTGAGTTCTCAAAAAGGGTTTCTTCACCCCGGGAAGTTAATTAAATACCATTTCGAGGCATTTAATGTTCGAGCAAAAACGGCTGATTTTCGACAAAAGAGATAACACCCCCCCATTACGTCATGCTTCAGAAATGTGGAAAATGGTCCGTTTTCAAATGTTTTATTTTTGAACGTCAGTTCACATTTGTAGGTGGATCATCAGTGTTAGAGCTAAAATTAGCATGTTTAAAGTGATTTTCATGCTTCCAGGGGCTCGGGAAGTGAATTAAATACTATTTGGAGGCATTTAATGTTCAATCAAAAACAGCTGATTTTTGACAAAAGAGATAACACCCCCCCATTACGTCATGCTTCAGAAATGTTGAAAATGGTCCGTTTTCAAATGTTTTATTTTTGAACGTCAGTTCACATTTGTAGGTGGATCATCAGTGTTAGAGCTAAAATTAGCATGTTTAAAGTGATTTTCATGCTTCCAGGGGCCCTAAACACAAGATTTATGGAATGGTTAAAAGTGCATGAAAATGGCCAATTTATTAACTCTGAGTTCTCAAAAAGGGTTTCTTCACCCCGGGAAGTTAATTAAATACCATTTGGAGGCATTTAATGTTCGAGCAAAAACGGCTGATTTTCGACAAAAGAGATAACACCCCCCCATTACGTCATGCTTGAGAAATGTGGAAAATGGTCCGTTTTCAAATGTTTTATTTTTGAACGTCAGTTCACATTTGTAGGTGGATCATCAGTGTTAGAGCTAAAATTAGCATGTTTAAAGTGATTTTCATGCTTTCAGGGGCCCGGGAAGTGAATTAAATACTATTTGGAGGCATTTAATGTTCAAGCAAAAACAGCTGATTTTTGACAAAAGAGATAACACCCCCCCCCATTACGTCATGCTTCAGAAATGTGGAAAATGGTCCGTTTTCAAATGTTTTATTTTTGAACGTCAGTTCACATTTGTAGGTGGATCATTAGTGTTAGAGCTAAAATTAGCATGTTTAAAGTGATTTTCATGCTTCCAGGGGCCCTAAACACAAGATTTATGGAATGGTTAAAAGTGCATGAAAATGGCCAATTTACTCACTCTGAGTTCTCAAAAAGGGTTTCTTCACCCTGGGAAGTTAATTAAATACAATTTGGAGGCATTTAATGTTCGAGCAAAAACGGCTGATTTTCGACAAAAGAGATAACACCCCCCCATTACGTCATGCTTCAGAAATGTGGACAATGGTCCGTTTTCAAATGTTTTATTTTTGAACGTCAGTTCACATTTGTAGGTGGATCATCAGTGTTAGAGCTAAAATTAGCATGTTTAAAGTGATTTTCATGCTTCCAGGGGCTCGGGAAGTGAATTAAATACTATTTGGAGGCATTTAATGTTCAATCAAAAACAGCTGATTTTTGACAAAAGAGATAACACCCCCCCATTACGTCATGCTTCAGAAATGTGGAAAATGGTCCGTTTTCAAATGTTTTATTTTTGAACGTCAGTTCACATTTGTAGGTGGATCATCAGTGTTAGAGCTAAAATTAGCATGTTTAAAGTGATTTTCATGCTTCCAGGGGCCCTAAACACAAGATTTATGGAATGGTTAAAAGTGCATGAAAATGGCCAATTTACTCACTCTGAGTTCTCAAAAAGGGTTTCTTCACCCCGGGAAGTTAATTAAATACCATTTCGAGGCATTTAATGTTCGAGCAAAAACGGCTGATTTTCGACAAAAGAGATAACACCCCCCCCATTACGTCATGCTTCAGAAATGTGGAAAATGGTCCGTTTTCAAATGTTTTATTTTTGAACGTCAGTTCACATTTGTAGGTGGATCATCAGTGTTAGAGCTAAAATTAGCATGTTTAAAGTGATTTTCATGCTTCCAGGGGCTCGGGAAGTGAATTAAATACTATTTGGAGGCATTTAATGTTCAAGCAAAAACAGCTGATTTTTGACAAAAGAGATAACACCCCCCCATTACGTCATGCTTCAGAAATGTGGAAAATGGTCCGTTTTCAAATGTTTTATTTTTGAACGTCAGTTCACATTTGTAGGTGGATCATCAGTGTTGGAGCTAAAATTAGCATGTTTAAAGTGATTTTCATGCTTCCAGGGGCCCTAAACACAAGATTTATGGAATGGTTAAAAGTGCATGAAAATGGCCAATTTTTTAACTCTGAGTTCTCAAAAAGGGTTTCTTCACCCCGGGAAGTTAATTAAATACCATTTGGAGGCATTTAATGTTCGAGCAAAAACGGCTGATTTTCGACAAAAGAGATAACACCCCCCCATTACGTCATGCTTGAGAAATGTGGAAAATGGTCCGTTTTCAAATGTTTTATTTTTGAACGTCAGTTCACATTTGTAGGTGGATCATCAGTGTTAGAGCTAAAATTAGCATGTTTAAAGTGATTTTCATGCTTCCAGGGGCTCGGGAAGTGAATTAAATACTATTTGGAGGCATTTAATGTTCAAGCAAAAACAGCTGATTTTTGACAAAAGAGATAACACCCCCCCCATTACGTCATGCTTCAGAAATGTGGAAAATGGTCCATTTCAAATGTTTTATTTTTGAACGTCAGTTCACATTTGTAGGTGGATCATCAGTGTTAGAGCTAAAATTAGCATGTTTAAAGTGATTTTCATGCTTCCAGGGGCCCTAAACACAAGATTTATGGAATGGTTAAAAGTGCATGAAAATGGCCAATTTACTCACTCTGAGTTCTCAAAAAGGGTTTCTTCACCCCGGGAAGTTAATTAAATACAATTTGGAGGCATTTAATGTTCGAGCAAAAACGGCTGATTTTCGACAAAAGAGATAACACCCCCCCATTACGTCATGCTTCAGAAATGTGGAAAATGGTCCGTTTTCAAATGTTTTATTTTTGAACGTCAGTTCACATTTGTAGGTGGATGATAAGTGTTAGAGCTAAAATTAGCATGTTTAAAGTGATTTTCATTCTTCCAGGGGCCCTAAACACAAGATTTATGGAATGGTTAAAAGTGCATGAAAATGGCCAATTTACTCACTCTGAGTTCTCAAAAAGGGTTTCTTCACCCCGGGAAGTTAATTAAATACCATTTGGAGGCATTTAATGTTCGAGCAAAAACGGCTGATTTTCGACAAAAGAGATAACACCCCCCCATTACGTCATGCTTCAGAAATGTGGACAATGGTCCGTTTTCAAATGTTTTATTTTTGAACGTCAGTTCACATTTGTAGGTGGATCATCAGTGTTAGAGCTAAAATTAGCATGTTTAAAGTGATTTTCATGCTTCCAGGGGCCCTAAACACAAGATTTATGGAATGGTTAAAAGTGCATGAAAATGGCCAATTTACTCACTCTGAGTTCTCAAAAAGGGTTTCTTCACCCCGGGAAGTTAATTAAATACCATTTCGAGGCATTTAATGTTCGAGCAAAAACGGCTGATTTTCGACAAAAGAGATAACACCCCCCCCATTACGTCATGCTTCAGAAATGTGGAAAATGGTCCGTTTTCAAATGTTTTATTTTTGAATGTCAGTTCACATTTGTAGGTGGATCATCAGTGTTAGAGCTAAAATTAGCATGTTTAAAGTGATTTTCATGCTTCCAGGGGCTCGGGAAGTGAATTAAATACTATTTGGAGGCATTTAATGTTCAAGCAAAAACAGCTGATTTTTGACAAAAGAGATAACACCCCCCCATTACGTCATGCTTCAGAAATGTGGAAAATGGTCCGTTTTCAAATGTTTTATTTTTGAACGTCAGTTCACATTTGTAGGTGGATCATCAGTGTTAGAGCTAAATTTAGCATGTTTAAAGTGATTTTCATGCTTCCAGGGGCCCTAAACACAAGATTTATGGAATGGTTAAAAGTGCAGGAAAATGGCCAATTTACTCACTCTGAGTTCTCAAAAAGGGTTTCTTCACCCAGGGAAGTTAATTAAATTCCATTTGGAGGCATTTAATGTTCGAGCAAAAACGGCTGATTTTCGACAAAAGAGATAACACCCCCCCCATTACGTCATGCTTCAGAAATGTGGAAAATGGTCCGTTTTCAAATGTTTTATTTTTGAACATCAGTTCACATTTGTAGGTGGATCATCAGTGTTAGAGCTAAAATTAGCATGTTTAAAGTGATTTTCATGCTTCCAGGGGCTCGGGAAGTGAATTAAATACTATTTGGAGGCATTTAATGTTCAATCAAAAACAGCTGATTTTTGACAAAAGAGATAACACCCCCCATTACGTCATGCTTTAGAAATGTGGAAAATGGTCCGTTTTAAAATGTTTTATTTTTGAACGTCAGTTCACATTTGTAGGTGGATCATCAGTGTTGGAGCTAAAATTAGCATGTTTAAAGTGATTTTCATGCTTCCAGGGGCCCTAAACACAAGATTTATGGAATGGTTAAAAGTGCATGAAAATGGCCAATTTATTAACTCTGAGTTCTCAAAAAGGGTTTCTTCACCCCGGGAAGTTAATTAAATACCATTTGGAGGCATTTAATGTTCGAGCAAAAACGGCTGATTTTCGACAAAAGAGATAACACCCCCCCATTACGTCATGCTTGAGAAATGTGGAAAATGGTCCGTTTTCAAATGTTTTATTTTTGAACGTCAGTTCACATTTGTAGGTGGATCATCAGTGTTAGAGCTAAAATTAGCATGTTTAAAGTGATTTTCATGCTTCCAGGGGCTCGGGAAGTGAATTAAATACTATTTGGAGGCATTTAATGTTCAATCAAAAACAGCTGATTTTTGACAAAAGAGATAACACCCCCCCATTACGTCATGCTTCAGAAATGTGGAAAATGGTCTGTTTTCAAATGTTTTATTTTTGAACGTCAGTTCACATTTGTAGGTGGATCATCAGTGTTAGAGCTAAAATTAGCATGTTTAAAGTGATTTTCATGCTTCCAGGGGCCCTAAACACAAGATTTATGGAATGGTTAAAAGTGCATGAAAATGGCAAATTTACTCACTCTGAGTTCTCAAAAAGGGTTTCTTCACTCCGGGAAGTTAATTAAATACCAATTGGAGGCATTTAATGTTCGAGCAAAAACGGCTGATTTTCGACAAAAGAGATAACACCCCCATTAAGTCATGCTTCAGAAATGTGGAAAATGGTCAGTTTTCAAATGTTTTATTTTTGAACGTCAGTTCACATTTGTAGGTGGATCATCAGTGTTAGAGCTAAAATTAGCATGTTTAAAGTGATTTTCATGCTTCCAGGGGCTCGGGAAGTGAAATAAATACCATTTGGAGGCATTTAATGTTCAATCAAAAACAGCTGATTTTTGACAAAAGAGATAACACCCCCCATTACGTCATGCTTTAGAAATGTGGAAAATGGTCCGTTTTAAAATGTTTTATTTTTGAACGTCAGTTCACATTTGTAGGTGGATCATCAGTGTTGGAGCTAAAATTAGCATGTTTAAAGTGATTTTCATGCTTCCAGGGGCCCTAAACACAAGATTTATGGAATGGTTAAAAGTGCATGAAAATGGCCAATTTATTAACTCTGAGTTCTCAAAAAGGGTTTCTTCACCCCGGGAAGTTAATTAAATACCATTTGGAGGCATTTAATGTTCGAGCAAAAACGGCTGATTTTCGACAAAAGAGATAACACCCCCCCATTACGTCATGCTTGAGAAATGTGGAAAATGGTCCGTTTTCAAATGTTTTATTTTTGAACGTCAGTTCACATTTGTAGGTGGATCATCAGTGTTAGAGCTAAAATTAGCATGTTTAAAGTGATTTTCATGCTTTCAGGGGCCCGGGAAGTGAATTAAATACTATTTGGAGGCATTTAATGTTCAAGCAAAAACAGCTGATTTTTGACAAAAGAGATAACACCCCCCCCATTACGTCATGCTTCAGAAATGTGGAAAATGGTCCGTTTTCAAATGTTTTATTTTTGAACGTCAGTTCACATTTGTAGGTGGATCATTAGTGTTAGAGCTAAAATTAGCATGTTTAAAGTGATTTTCATGCTTCCAGGGGCCCTAAACACAAGATTTATGGAATGGTTAAAAGTGCATGAAAATGGCCAATTTACTCACTCTGAGTTCTCAAAAAGGGTTTCTTCACCCTGGGAAGTTAATTAAATACAATTTGGAGGCATTTAATGTTCGAGCAAAAACGGCTGATTTTCGACAAAAGAGATAACACCCCCCCATTACGTCATGCTTCAGAAATGTGGACAATGGTCCGTTTTCAAATGTTTTATTTTTGAACGTCAGTTAACATTTGTAGGTGGATCATCAGTGTTAGAGCTAAAACTAGCATGTTTAAAGTGATTTTCATGCTTCCAGGGGCTCGGGAAGTGAATTAAATACTATTTGGAGGCATTTAATGTTCAATCAAAAACAGCTGATTTTTGACAAAAGAGATAACACCCCCCCATTACGTCATGCTTCAGAAATGTGGAAAATGGTCCGTTTTCAAATGTTTTATTTTTGAACGTCAGTTCACATTTGTAGGTGGATCATCAGTGTTAGAGCTAAAATTAGCATGTTTAAAGTGATTTTCATGCTTCCAGGGGCCCTAAACACAAGATTTATGGAATGGTTAAAAGTGCATGAAAATGGCCAATTTACTCACTCTGAGTTCTCAAAAAGGGTTTCTTCACCCCGGGAAGTTAATTAAATACCATTTCGAGGCATTTAATGTTCGAGCAAAAACGGCTGATTTTCGACAAAAGAGATAACACCCCCCCCATTACGTCATGCTTCAGAAATGTGGAAAATGGTCCGTTTTCAAATGTTTTATTTTTGAACGTCAGTTCACATTTGTAGGTGGATCATCAGTGTTAGAGCTAAAATTAGCATGTTTAAAGTGATTTTCATGCTTCCAGGGGCTCGGGAAGTGAATTAAATACTATTTGGAGGCATTTAATGTTCAAGCAAAAACAGCTGATTTTTGACAAAAGAGATAACACCCCCCCATTACGTCATGCTTCAGAAATGTGGAAAATGGTCCGTTTTCAAATGTTTTATTTTTGAACGTCAGTTCACATTTGTAGGTGGATCATCAGTGTTGGAGCTAAAATTAGCATGTTTAAAGTGATTTTCATGCTTCCAGGGGCCCTAAACACAAGATTTATGGAATGGTTAAAAGTGCATGAAAATGGCCAATTTATTAACTCTGAGTTCTCAAAAAGGGTTTCTTCACCCCGGGAAGTTAATTAAATACCATTTGGAGGCATTTAATGTTCGAGCAAAAACGGCTGATTTTCGACAAAAGAGATAACACCCCCCCATTACGTCATGCTTGAGAAATGTGGAAAATGGTCCGTTTTCAAATGTTTTATTTTTGAACGTCAGTTCACATTTGTAGGTGGATCATCAGTGTTAGAGCTAAAATTAGCATGTTTAAAGTGATTTTCATGCTTCCAGGGGCTCGGGAAGTGAATTAAATACTATTTGGAGGCATTTAATGTTCAAGCAAAAACAGCTGATTTTTGACAAAAGAGATAACACCCCCCCCATTACGTCATGCTTCAGAAATGTGGAAAATGGTCCTTTTCAAATGTTTTATTTTTGAACGTCAGTTCACATTTGTAGGTGGATCATCAGTGTTAGAGCTAAAATTAGCATGTTTAAAGTGATTTTCATGCTTCCAGGGGCCCTAAACACAAGATTTATGGAATGGTTAAAAGTGCATGAAAATGGCCAATTTACTCACTCTGAGTTCTCAAAAAGGGTTTCTTCACCCCGGGAAGTTAATTAAATACAATTTGGAGGCATTTAATGTTCGAGCAAAAACGGCTGATTTTCGACAAAAGAGATAACACCCCCCCATTACGTCATGCTTCAGAAATGTGGAAAATGGTCCGTTTTCAAATGTTTTATTTTTGAACGTCAGTTCACATTTGTAGGTGGATCATCAGTGTTAGAGCTAAAATTAGCATGTTTAAAGTGATTTTCATGCTTCCAGGGGCCCTAAACACAAGATTTATGGAATGGTTAAAAGTGCATGAAAATGGCCAATTTACTCACTCTGAGTTCTCAAAAAGGGTTTCTTCACCCCGGGAAGTTAATTAAATACCATTTGGAGGCATTTAATGTTCGAGCAAAAACGGCAGATTTTCGACAAAAGAGATAACACCCCCCATTACGTCATGCTTCAGAAATGTGGAAAATGGTCCGTTTTCAAATGTTTTATTTTTGAACGTCAGTTCACATTTGTAGGTGGATCATCAGTGTTAGAGCTAAAATTAGCATGTTTAAAGTGATTTTCATGCTTCAAGGGGCTCGGGAAGTGAATTAAATACTATTTGGAGGCATTTAATGTTCAAGCAAAAACAGCTGATTTTTGACAAAAGAGATAACACCCCCCCATTACGTCATGCTTCAGAAATGTGGAAAATGGTCCGTTTTCAAATGTTTTATTTTTGAACGTCAGTTCACATTTGTAGGTGGATCATCAGTGTTAGAGCTAAAATTAGCATGTTTAAAGTGATTTTCATGCTTCCAGGGGCCCTAAACACAAGATTTATGGAATGGTTAAAAGTGCATGAAAATGGCCAATTTACTCACTCTGATTTCTCAAAAAGGGTTTCTTCACCCCGGGAAGTTAATTAAATACCATTTGGAGGCATTTAATGTTCGAGCAAAAACGGCTGATTTTCGACAAAAGAGATAACACCCCCCCATTACGTCATGCTTCAGAAATGTGGAAAATGGTCCGTTTTCAAATGTTTTATTTTTGAACATCAGTTCACATTTGTAGGTGGATCATCAGTGTTAGAGCTAAAATTAGCATGTTTAAAGTGATTTTCATGCTTCCAGGGGCTCGGGAAGTGAATTAAATACTATTTGGAGGCATTTAATGTTCAAGCAAAAACAGCTGATTTTTGACAAAAGAGATAACACCCCCCCATTACGTCATGCTTCAGAAATGTGGAAAATGGTCCGTTTTCAAATGTTTTATTTTTGAACGTCAGTTCACAGTTGTAGGTGGATCATCAGTGTTAGAGCTAAAATTAGCATGTTTAAAGTGATTTTCATGCTTCCAGGGGCCCTAAACACAAGATTTATGGAATGGTTAAAAGTGCATGAAAATGGCCAATTTACTCACTCTGAGTTCTCAAAAAGTGTTTCTTCACCCCGGGAAGTTATTTAAATACCATTTGGAGGCATTTAATGTTCGAGCAGAAACGGCTGATTTTCGACAAAAGAGATAACACCCCCCCCATTAAGTCATGCTTCAGAAATGTGGAACATGGTCCGTTTCCAAATGTTTTATTTTGGAACGTCAGTTCACATTTGTAGGTGGATCATCAGTGTTAGAGCTAAAATTAGCATGTTTATAGTGATGTTCATGCTTCCAGGGGCTCGGGAAGAGAATTAAATACTATTTGGAGGCATTTAATGTTCAATCAAAAACAGCTGATTTTTGACAAAAGAGATAACACCCCCCCATTACGTCATGCTTCAGAAATGTGGAAAATGGTCCGTTTTCAAATGTTTTATTTTTTAACGTCAGTTCACATTTGTAGGTGGATCATCAGTGTTAGAGCTAAAATTAGCATGTTTAAAGTGATTTTCATGCTTCCAGGGGCCCTAAACACAAGATTTATGGAATGGTTAAAAGTGCATGAAAATGGCCAATTTACTCACTCTGAGTTCTCAAAAAGGGTTTCTTCACCCCGGGAAGTTAATTAAATACCATTCGGAGGCATTTAATGTTCGAGCAAAAACGGCTGATTTTCGACAAAAGAGATAACACCCCCCCATTACGTAATGCTTCAGAAATGTGGAAAATGGTCCGTTTTCAAATGTTTTATTTTTGAACGTCAGTTCACATTTGTAGGTGGATCATCAATGTTAGAGCTAAAATTAGCATGTTTAAAGTGATTTTCATGCTTCCAGGGGCTCGGGAAGTGAATTAAATACTATTTGGAGGCATTTAATGTTCAAGCAAAAACAGCTGATTTTTGACAAAAGAGACAACACCCCCCCATTACGTCATGCTTCAGAAATGTGGAAAATGGTCCGTTTTCAAATGTTTTATTTTTGAACGTCAGTTCACATTTGTAGGTGGATCATCAGTGTTATAGCTAAAATTAGCATGTTTAAAGTGATTTTCATGCTTCCAGGGGCTCGGGAAGTGAATTAAATACTATTTGGAGGCATTTAATGTTCAATCAAAAACAGCTGATTTTTGACAAAGAGATAACACCCCCCCATTACGTCATGCTTCAGAAATGTGGAAAATGGTCCGTTTTCAAATGTTTTATTTTTGAACGTCAGTTCACATTTGTAGGTGGATCATCAGTGTTAGAGCTAAAATTAGCATGTTTAAAGTGATTTTCATGCTTCCAGGGGCTCGGGAAGTGAATTAAATACTATTTGGAGGCATTTAATGTTCAATCAAAAACAGCTGATTTTTGACAAAAGAGATAACACCCCCCCATTACGTCATGCTTCAGAAATGTTGAAAATGGTCCGTTTTCAAATGTTTTATTTTTGAACGTCAGTTCACATTTGTAGGTGGATCATCAGTGTTAGAGCTAAAATTAGCATGTTTAAAGTGATTTTCATGCTTCCAGGGGCCCTAAACACAAGATTTATGGAATGGTTAAAAGTGCATGAAAATGGCCAATTTATTAACTCTGAGTTCTCAAAAAGGGTTTCTTCACCCCGGGAAGTTAATTAAATACCATTTGGAGGCATTTAATGTTCGAGCAAAAACGGCTGATTTTCGACAAAAGAGATAACACCCCCCCATTACGTCATGCTTGAGAAATGTGGAAAATGGTCCGTTTTCAAATGTTTTATTTTTGAACGTCAGTTCACATTTGTAGGTGGATCATCAGTGTTAGAGCTAAAATTAGCATGTTTAAAGTGATTTTCATGCTTTCAGGGGCCCGGGAAGTGAATTAAATACTATTTGGAGGCATTTAATGTTCAAGCAAAAACAGCTGATTTTTGACAAAAGAGATAACACCCCCCCCCATTACGTCATGCTTCAGAAATGTGGAAAATGGTCCGTTTTCAAATGTTTTATTTTTGAACGTCAGTTCACATTTGTAGGTGGATCATTAGTGTTAGAGCTAAAATTAGCATGTTTAAAGTGATTTTCATGCTTCCAGGGGCCCTAAACACAAGATTTATGGAATGGTTAAAAGTGCATGAAAATGGCCAATTTACTCACTCTGAGTTCTCAAAAAGGGTTTCTTCACCCTGGGAAGTTAATTAAATACAATTTGGAGGCATTTAATGTTCGAGCAAAAACGGCTGATTTTCGACAAAAGAGATAACACCCCCCCATTACGTCATGCTTCAGAAATGTGGACAATGGTCCGTTTTCAAATGTTTTATTTTTGAACGTCAGTTCACATTTGTAGGTGGATCATCAGTGTTAGAGCTAAAATTAGCATGTTTAAAGTGATTTTCATGCTTCCAGGGGCTCGGGAAGTGAATTAAATACTATTTGGAGGCATTTAATGTTCAATCAAAAACAGCTGATTTTTGACAAAAGAGATAACACCCCCCCATTACGTCATGCTTCAGAAATGTGGAAAATGGTCCGTTTTCAAATGTTTTATTTTTGAACGTCAGTTCACATTTGTAGGTGGATCATCAGTGTTAGAGCTAAAATTAGCATGTTTAAAGTGATTTTCATGCTTCCAGGGGCCCTAAACACAAGATTTATGGAATGGTTAAAAGTGCATGAAAATGGCCAATTTACTCACTCTGAGTTCTCAAAAAGGGTTTCTTCACCCCGGGAAGTTAATTAAATACCATTTCGAGGCATTTAATGTTCGAGCAAAAACGGCTGATTTTCGACAAAAGAGATAACACCCCCCCCATTACGTCATGCTTCAGAAATGTGGAAAATGGTCCGTTTTCAAATGTTTTATTTTTGAACGTCAGTTCACATTTGTAGGTGGATCATCAGTGTTAGAGCTAAAATTAGCATGTTTAAAGTGATTTTCATGCTTCCAGGGGCTCGGGAAGTGAATTAAATACTATTTGGAGGCATTTAATGTTCAAGCAAAAACAGCTGATTTTTGACAAAAGAGATAACACCCCCCCATTACGTCATGCTTCAGAAATGTGGAAAATGGTCCGTTTTCAAATGTTTTATTTTTGAACGTCAGTTCACATTTGTAGGTGGATCATCAGTGTTGGAGCTAAAATTAGCATGTTTAAAGTGATTTTCATGCTTCCAGGGGCCCTAAACACAAGATTTATGGAATGGTTAAAAGTGCATGAAAATGGCCAATTTTTTAACTCTGAGTTCTCAAAAAGGGTTTCTTCACCCCGGGAAGTTAATTAAATACCATTTGGAGGCATTTAATGTTCGAGCAAAAACGGCTGATTTTCGACAAAAGAGATAACACCCCCCCATTACGTCATGCTTGAGAAATGTGGAAAATGGTCCGTTTTCAAATGTTTTATTTTTGAACGTCAGTTCACATTTGTAGGTGGATCATCAGTGTTAGAGCTAAAATTAGCATGTTTAAAGTGATTTTCATGCTTCCAGGGGCTCGGGAAGTGAATTAAATACTATTTGGAGGCATTTAATGTTCAAGCAAAAACAGCTGATTTTTGACAAAAGAGATAACACCCCCCCCATTACGTCATGCTTCAGAAATGTGGAAAATGGTCCATTTCAAATGTTTTATTTTTGAACGTCAGTTCACATTTGTAGGTGGATCATCAGTGTTAGAGCTAAAATTAGCATGTTTAAAGTGATTTTCATGCTTCCAGGGGCCCTAAACACAAGATTTATGGAATGGTTAAAAGTGCATGAAAATGGCCAATTTACTCACTCTGAGTTCTCAAAAAGGGTTTCTTCACCCCGGGAAGTTAATTAAATACAATTTGGAGGCATTTAATGTTCGAGCAAAAACGGCTGATTTTCGACAAAAGAGATAACACCCCCCCATTACGTCATGCTTCAGAAATGTGGAAAATGGTCCGTTTTCAAATGTTTTATTTTTGAACGTCAGTTCACATTTGTAGGTGGATCATCAGTGTTAGAGCTAAAATTAGCATGTTTAAAGTGATTTTCATGCTTCCAGGGGCCCTAAACACAAGATTTATGGAATGGTTAAAAGTGCATGAAAATGGCCAATTTACTCACTCTGAGTTCTCAAAAAGGGTTTCTTCACCCCGGGAAGTTAATTAAATACCATTTGGAGGCATTTAATGTTCGAGCAAAAACTGCTGATTTTCGACAAAAGAGATAACACCCCCCCATTACGTCATGCTTCAGAAATGTGGAAAATGGTCCGTTTTCAAATGTTTTATTTTTGAACGTCAGTTCACATTTGTAGGTGGATCATCAGTGTTAGAGCTAAAATTAGCATGTTTAAAGTGATTTTCATGCTTCCAGGGGCTCGGGAAGTGAATTAAATACTATTTGGAGGCATTTAATGTTCAAGCAAAAACAGCTGATTTTTGACAAAAGAGATAACACCCCCCATTACGTCATGCTTCAGAAATGTGGAAAATGGTCCGTTTTCAAATGTTTTATTTTTGAACGTCAGTTCACATTTGTAGGTGGATCATCAGTGTTAGAGCTAAAATTAGCATGTTTATAGTGATTTTCATGCTTCCAGGGGCCCTAAACACAAGATTTATGGAATGGTTAAAAGTGCATGAAAATGGCCAATTTACTCACTCTGAGTTCTCAAAAAGGGTTTCTTCACCCCGGGAAGTTAATTAAATACCATTTGGAGGCATTTAATGTTCGAGCAAAAACGGCTGATTTTCGACAAAAGAGATAACACCCCCCCATTACGTCATGCTTCAGAAATGTGGAAAATGGTCCGTTTTCAAATGTTTTATTTTTGAACGTCAGTTCACATTTGTAGGTGGATCATCAGTGTTAGAGCTAAAATTAGCATGTTTAAAGTGATTTTCATGCTTCCAGGGGCCCTAAACACAAGATTTATGGAATGGTTAAAAGTGCATGAAAATGGCCAATTTACTCACTCTGAGTTCTCAAAAAGGGTTTCTTCACCCCGGGAAGTTAATTAAATACCATTTGGAGGCATTTAATGTTCGAGCAGAAACGGCTGATTTTCGACAAAAGAGATAACACCCCCCCCCCATTACGTCATGCTTCAGAAATGTGGAAAATGGTCCGTTTTCAAATGTTTTATTTTTGAACGTCAGTTCACATTTGTAGGTGGATCATCAGTGTTAGAGCTAAAATTAGCATGTTTAAAGTGATTTTCATGCTTCCAGGGGCTCGGGAAGTGAATTAAATACCATTTGGAGGCATTTAATGTTCAATCAAAAACAGCTGATTTTTGACAAAAGAGATAACACCCCCCCATTACGTCATGCTTCAGAAATGTGGAAAATGGTCCGTTTTAAAATGTTTTATTTTTGAATGTCAGTTCACATTTGTAGGTGGATCATCAGTGTTGGAGCTAAAATTAGCATGTTTAAAGTGATTTTCATGCTTCCAGGGGCCCTAAACACAAGATTTATGGAATGGTAAAAAGTGCATGAAAATGGCCAATTTACTCACTCTGAGTTCTCAAAAAGGGTTTCTTCACCCCGGGAAGTTAATTAAATACCATTTGGAGGCATTTAATGTTCGAGCAAAAACGGCTGATTTTCGACAAAAGAGATAACACCCCCCCATTACGTCATGCTTCAGAAATGTGGAAAATGGTCCGTTTTCAAATGTTTTATTTTTGAACGTCAGTTCACATTTGTAGGTGGATCATCAGTGTTAGAGCTAAAATTAGCATGTTTAAAGTGATTTTCATGCTTCCAGGGGCCCTAAACACAAGATTTATGGAATGGTTAAAAGTGCATGAAAATGGCCAATTTACTCACTCTGAGTTCTCAAAAAGGGTTTCTTCACCCCGGGAAGTTAATTAAATACCATTTGGAGGCATTTAATGTTCGAGCAAAAACTGCTGATTTTCGACAAAAGAGATAACACCCCCCCATTACGTCATGCTTCAGAAATGTGGAAAATGGTCCGTTTTCAAATGTTTTATTTTTGAACGTCAGTTCACATTTGTAGGTGGATCATCAGTGTTAGAGCTAAAATTAGCATGTTTAAAGTGATTTTCATGCTTCCAGGGGCTCGGGAAGTGAATTAAGTACTATTTGGAGGCATTTAATGTTCAAGCAAAAACAGCTGATTTTTGACAAAAGAGATAACACCCCCCCATTACGTCATGCTTCAGAAATGTGGAAAATGGTCCGTTTTCAAATGTTTTATTTTTGAATGTTAGTTCACATTTGTAGGTGGATCATCAGTGTTAGAGCTAAAATTAGCATGTTTAAAGTGATTTTCATGCTTCCAGGGGCCCTAAACACAAGATTTATGGAATGGTTAAAAGTGCATGAAAATGGCCAATTTACTCACTCTGAGTTCTCAAAAAGGGTTTCTTCACCCCGGGAAGTTAATTAAATACCATTTGGAGGTATTTAATGTTCGAGCAAAAACGGCTGATTTTCGACAAAAGAGATAACACCCCCCATTACGTCATGCTTCAGAAATGTGGAAAATGGTCCGTTTTCAAATGTTTTATTTTTGAACATCAGTTCACATTTGTAGGTGGATCATCAGTGTTAGAGCTAAAATTAGCATGTTTAAAGTGATTTTCATGCTTCCAGGGGCTCGGGAAGTGAATTAAATACTATTTGGAGGCATTTAATGTTCAATCAAAAACAGCTGATTTTTTTAAAAAGAGATAACACCCCCCCATTACGTTATGCTTCAGAAATGTGGAAAATGGTCCGTTTTCAAATGTTTTATTTTTTAACGTCAGTTCACATTTGTAGGTGGATCATCAGTGTTAGAGCTAAAATTAGCATGTTTAAAGTGATTTTCATGCTTCCAGGGGCTCGGGAAGTGAATTAAATACTATTTGGAGGCATTTAATGTTCAATCAAAAACAGCTGATTTTTGACAAAAGAGATAACACCCCCCCATTACGTCATGCTTCAGAAATGTGGAAAATGGTCCGTTTTCAAATGTTTTATTTTTTAACGTCAGTTCACATTTGTAGGTGGATCATCAGTGTTAGAGCTAAAATTAGCATGTTTAAAGTGATTTTCATGCTTCCAGGGGCCCTAAACACAAGATTTATGGAATGGTTAAAAGTGCATGAAAATGGCCAATTTACTCACTCTGAGTTCTCAAAAAGGGTTTCTTCACCCCGGGAAGTTAATTAAATACCATTCGGAGGCATTTAATGTTCGAGCAAAAACGGCTGATTTTCGACAAAAGAGATAACACCCCCCCATTACGTAATGCTTCAGAAATGTGGAAAATGGTCCGTTTTCAAATGTTTTATTTTTGAACGTCAGTTCACATTTGTAGGTGGATCATCAATGTTAGAGCTAAAATTAGCATGTTTAAAGTGATTTTCATGCTTCCAGGGGCTCGGGAAGTGAATTAAATACTATTTGGAGGCATTTAATGTTCAAGCAAAAACAGCTGATTTTTGACAAAAGAGACAACACCCCCCCATTACGTCATGCTTCAGAAATGTGGAAAATGGTCCGTTTTCAAATGTTTTATTTTTGAACGTCAGTTCACATTTGTAGGTGGATCATCAGTGTTATAGCTAAAATTAGCATGTTTAAAGTGATTTTCATGCTTCCAGGGGCTCGGGAAGTGAATTAAATACTATTTGGAGGCATTTAATGTTCAATCAAAAACAGCTGATTTTTGACAAAGAGATAACACTCCCCCATTACGTCATGCTTCAGAAATGTGGAAAATGGTCCGTTTTCAAATGTTTTATTTTTGAACGTCAGTTCACATTTGTAGGTGGATCATCAGTGTTAGAGCTAAAATTAGCATGTTTAAAGTGATTTTCATGCTTCCAGGGGCTCGGGAAGTGAATTAAATACTATTTGGAGGCATTTAATGTTCAATCAAAAACAGCTGATTTTTGACAAAAGAGATAACACCCCCCCATTACGTCATGCTTCAGAAATGTTGAAAATGGTCCGTTTTCAAATGTTTTATTTTTGAACGTCAGTTCACATTTGTAGGTGGATCATCAGTGTTAGAGCTAAAATTAGCATGTTTAAAGTGATTTTCATGCTTCCAGGGGCCCTAAACACAAGATTTATGGAATGGTTAAAAGTGCATGAAAATGGCCAATTTACTCACTCTGAGTTCTCAAAAAGGGTTTCTTCACCCCGGGAAGTTAATTAAATACCATTTGGAGGCATTTAATGTTCGAGCAAAAACGGCTGATTTTCGACAAAAGAGATAACACCCCCCCATTACGTCATGCTTCAGAAATGTGGAAAATGGTCCGTTTTCAAATGTTTTATTTTTGAACGTCAGTTCACATTTGTAGGTGGATCATCAGTGTTAGAGCTAAAATTAGCATGTTTAAAGTGATTTTCATGCTTCCAGGGGCTCGGAAAGTGAATTAAATACTATTTGGAGGCATTTAATGTTCAAGCAAAAACAGCTGATTTTTGACAAAAGAGACTACACCCCCCCATTACGTCATGCTTCAGAAATGTGGAAAATGGTCCGTTTTCAAATGTTTTATTTTTGAACGTCAGTTCACATTTGTAGGTGGATCATCAGTGTTAGAGCTAAAATTTGCATGTTTAAAGTGATTTTCATGCTTCCAGCGGCCCTAAACACAAGATTTATGGAATGGATAAAAGTGCATGAAAATGGCCAATTTACTCACTCTGAGTTCTCAAAAAGGGTTTCTTCACCCCGGGAAGTTAATTAAATACCATTTGGAGGCATTTAATGTACGAGCAAAAACGGCTGATTTTCGACAAAAGAGATAACACCCCCCCATTACGTCATGCTTCAGAAATGTGGAAAATGGTCCGTTTTCAAATGTTTTATTTTTGAACGTCAGTTCACATTTGTAGGTGGATCATCAGTGTTAGAGCTAAAATTAGCATGTTTAAAGTGATTTTCATGCTTCCAGGGGCTCGGGAAGAGAATTAAATACTATTTGGAGGCATTTAATGTTCAATCAAAAACAGCTGATTTTTGGCAAAAGAGATAACACCCCCCCATTACGTCATGCTTCAGAAATGTGGAAAATGGTCCGTTTTCAAATGTTTTATTTTTGAACGTCAGTTCACATTTGTAGGTGGATCATCAGTGTTAGAGCTAAAATTAGCATGTTTAAAGTGATTTTCATGCTTCCAGGGGCCCTAAACACAAGATTTATGGAATGGTTAAAAGTGCATGAAAATGGCCAATTTACTCACTCTGAGTTCTCAAAAAGGGTTTCTTCACCCCGGGAAGTTAATTAAATACCATTTGGAGGCATTTAATGTTCGAGCAGAAACGGCTGATTTTCGACAAAAGAGATAACACCCCCCCCCATTACGTCATGCTTCAGAAATGTGGAAAATGGTCCGTTTTCAAATGTTTTATTTTTGAACGTCAGTTCACATTTGTAGGTGGATCATCAGTGTTAGAGCTAAAATTAGCATGTTTAAAGTGATTTTCATGCTTCCAGGGGCTCGGGAAGTGAATTAAATACTATTTGGAGGCATTTAATGTTCAATCAAAAACAGCTGATTTTTGACAAAAGAGATAACACCCCCCCATTACGTCATGCTTCAGAAATGTGGAAAATGGTCCGTTTTAAAATGTTTTATTTTTGAATGTCAGTTCACATTTGTAGGTGGATCATCAGTGTTGGAGCTAAAATTAGCATGTTTAAAGTGATTTTCATGCTTCCAGGGGCCCTAAACACAAGATTTATGGAATGGTAAAAAGTGCATGAAAATGGCCAATTTACTCACTCTGAGTACTCAAAAAGGGTTTCTTCACCCCGGGAAGTTAATTAAATACCATTTGGAGGCATTTAATGTTCGAGCAAAAACGGCTGATTTTCGACAAAAGAGATAACACCCCCCCATTACGTCATGCTTCAGAAATGTGGAAAATGGTCCGTTTTCAAATGTTTTATTTTTGAACGTCAGTTCACATTTGTAGGTGGATCATCAGTGTTAGAGCTAAAATTAGCATGTTTAAAGTGATTTTCATGCTTCCAGGGGCCCTAAACACAAGATTTATGGAATGGTTAAAAGTGCATGAAAATGGCCAATTTACTCACTCTGAGTTCTCAAAAAGGGTTTCTTCACCCCGGGAAGTTAATTAAATACCATTTGGAGGCATTTAATGTTCGAGCAAAAACTGCTGATTTTCGACAAAAGAGATAACACCCCCCCATTACGTCATGCTTCAGAAATGTGGAAAATGGTCCGTTTTCAAATGTTTTATTTTTGAACGTCAGTTCACATTTGTAGGTGGATCATCAGTGTTAGAGCTAAAATTAGCATGTTTAAAGTGATTTTCATGCTTCCAGGGGCTCGGGAAGTGAATTAAATACTATTTGGAGGCATTTAATGTTCAAGCAAAAACAGCTGATTTTTGACAAAAGAGATAACACCCCCCCATTACGTCATGCTTCAGAAATGTGGAAAATGGTCCGTTTTCAAATGTTTTATTTTTGAACGTCAGTTCACATTTGTAGGTGGATCATCAGTGTTAGAGCTAAAATTAGCATGTTTAAAGTGATTTTCATGCTTCCAGGGGCCCTAAACACAAGATTTATGGAATGGTAAAAAGTGCATGAAAATGGCCAATTTACTCACTCTGAGTACTCAAAAAGGGTTTCTTCACCCCGGGAAGTTAATTAAATACCATTTGGAGGCATTTAATGTTCGAGCAAAAACGGCTGATTTTCGACAAAAGAGATAACACCCCCCCATTACGTCATGCTTCAGAAATGTGGAAAATGGTCCGTTTTCAAATGTTTTATTTTTGAACGTCAGTTCACATTTGTAGGTGGATCATCAGTGTTAGAGCTAAAATTAGCATGTTTAAAGTGATTTTCATGCTTCCAGGGGCCCTAAACACAAGATTTATGGAATGGTTAAAAGTGCATGAAAATGGCCAATTTACTCACTCTGAGTTCTCAAAAAGGGTTTCTTCACCCCGGGAAGTTAATTAAATACCATTTGGAGGCATTTAATGTTCGAGCAAAAACTGCTGATTTTCGACAAAAGAGATAACACCCCCCCATTACGTCATGCTTCAGAAATGTGGAAAATGGTCCGTTTTCAAATGTTTTATTTTTGAACGTCAGTTCACATTTGTAGGTGGATCATCAGTGTTAGAGCTAAAATTAGCATGTTTAAAGTGATTTTCATGCTTCCAGGGGCTCGGGAAGTGAATTAAATACTATTTGGAGGCATTTAATGTTCAAGCAAAAACAGCTGATTTTTGACAAAAGAGATAACACCCCCCATTACGTCATGCTTCAGAAATGTGGAAAATGGTCCGTTTTCAAATGTTTTATTTTTGAACGTCAGTTCACATTTGTAGGTGGATCATCAGTGTTAGAGCTAAAATTAGCATGTTTATAGTGATTTTCATGCTTCCAGGGGCCCTAAACACAAGATTTATGGAATGGTTAAAAGTGCATGAAAATGGCCAATTTACTCACTCTGAGTTCTCAAAAAGGGTTTCTTCACCCCGGGAAGTTAATTAAATACCATTTGGAGGCATTTAATGTTCGAGCAAAAACAGCTGATTTTCGACAAAAGAGATAACACCCCCCCATTACGTCATGCTTCAGAAATGTGGAAATGGTCCGTTTTCAAATGTTTTATTTTTGGACGTCAGTTCACATTTGTAGGTGGATCATCAGTGTTAGAGCTAAAATTAGCATGTTTAAAGTGATTTTCATGCTTCCAGGGGCTCGGGAAGTGAATTAAATACTATTTGGAGGCATTTAATGTTCAAGCAAAAACAGCTGATTTTTGACAAAAGAGACAACACCCCCCCATTACGTCATGCTTCAGAAATGTGGAAAATGGTCCGTTTTCAAATGTTTTATTTTTGAACGTCAGTTCACATTTGTAGGTGGATCATCAGTGTTATAGCTAAAATTAGCATGTTTAAAGTGATTTTCATGCTTCCAGGGGCTCGGGAAGTGAATTAAATACTATTTGGAGGCATTTAATGTTCAATCAAAAACAGCTGATTTTTGACAAAGAGATAACACCCCCCCATTACGTCATGCTTCAGAAATGTGGAAAATGGTCCGTTTTCAAATGTTTTATTTTTGAACGTCAGTTCACATTTGTAGGTGGATCATCAGTGTTAGAGCTAAAATTAGCATGTTTAAAGTGATTTTCATGCTTCCAGGGGCCCTAAACACAAGATTTATGGAATGGTTAAAAGTGCATGAAAATGGCCAATTTACTCACTCTGAGTTCTCAAAAAGGGTTTCTTCACCCCGGGAAGTTAATTAAATACCATTTGGAGGCATTTAATGTTCGAGCAAAAACGGCTGATTTTCGACAAAAGAGATAACACCCCCCCATTACGTCATGCTTCAGAAATGTGGAAAATGGTCCGTTTTCAAATGTTTTATTTTTGAACGTCAGTTCACATTTGTAGGTGGATCATCAGTGTTAGAGCTAAAATTAGCATGTTTAAAGTGATTTTCATGCTTCCAGGGGCTCGGGAAGTGAATTAAATACTATTTGGAGGCATTTAATGTTCAAGCAAAAACAGCTGATTTTTGACAAAAGAGACAACACCCCCCCATTACGTCATGCTTCAGAAATGTGGAAAATGGTCCGTTTTCAAATGTTTTATTTTTGAACGTCAGTTCACATTTGTAGGTGGATCATCAGTGTTAGAGCTAAAATTAGCATGTTTAAAGTGATTTTCATGCTTCCAGCGGCCCTAAACACAAGATTTATGGAATGGTTAAAAGTGCATGAAAATGGCCAATTTACTCACTCTGAGTTCTCAAAAAGGGTTTCTTCACCCCGGGAAGTGAATTAAATACTATTTGGAGGCATTTAATGTTCAATCAAAAACAGCTGATTTTTGACAAAGAGATAACACCCCCCCATTACGTCATGCTTCAGAAATGTGGAAAATGGTCCGTTTTCAAATGTTTTATTTTTGAACGTCAGTTCACATTTGTAGGTGGATCATCAGTGTTAGAGCTAAAATTAGCATGTTTAAAGTGATTTTCATGCTTCCAGGGGCCCTAAACACAAGATTTATGGAATGGTTAAAAGTGCATGAAAATGGCCAATTTACTCACTCTGAGTTCTCAAAAAGGGTTTCTTCACCCCGGGAAGTTAATTAAATACCATTTGGAGGCATTTAATGTTCGAGCAAAAACGGCTGATTTTCGACAAAAGAGATAACACCCCCCCCATTACGTCATGCTTCAGAAATGTGGAAAATGGTCCGTTTTCAAATGTTTTATTTTTGAACGTCAGTTCACATTTGTAGGTGGATCATCAGTGTTAGAGCTAAAATTAGCATGTTTAAAGTGATTTTCATGCTTCCAGGGGCTCGGGAAGTGAATTAAATACTATTTGGAGGCATTTAATGTTCAAGCAAAAACAGCTGATTTTTGACAAAAGAGACAACACCACCCCATTACGTCATGCTTCAGAAATGTGGAAAATGGTCCGTTTTCAAATGTTTTATTTTTGAACGTCAGTTCACATTTGTAGGTGGATCATCAGTGTTAGAGCTAAAATTAGCATGTTTAAAGTGATTTTCATGCTTCCAGCGGCCCTAAACACAAGATTTATGGAATGGTTAAAAGTGCATGAAAATGGCCAATTTACTCACTCTGAGTTCTCAAAAAGGGTTTCTTCACCCCGGGAAGTTAATTAAATACCATTTGGAGGCATTTAATGTACGAGCAAAAACGGCTGATTTTCGACAAAAGAGATAACACCCCCCATTACGTCATGCTTCAGAAATGTGGAAAATGGTCCGTTTTCATATGTTTTATTTTTCTACTTCAGTTCACATTTGTAGGTGGATCATCAGTGTTAGAGCTAAAATTAGCATGTTTAAAGTGATTTTCATGCTTCCAGGGGCTCGGGAAGTGAATTAAATACTATTTGGAGGCATTTAATGTTCAATCAAAAACAGCTGATTTTTGACAAAGAGATAACACCCCCCCATTACGTCATGCTTCAGAAATGTGGAAAATGGTCCGTTTTCAAATGTTTTATTTTTGAACGTCAGTTCACATTTGTAGGTGGATCATCAGTGTTAGAGCTAAAATTAGCATGTTTAAAGTGATTTTCATGCTTCCAGGGGCCCTAAACACAAGATTTATGGAATGGTTAAAAGTGCATGAAAATGGCCAATTTACTCACTCTGAGTTCTCAAAAAGGGTTTCTTCACCCCGGGAAGTTAATTAAATACCATTTGGAGGCATTTAATGTTCGAGCAAAAACGGCTGATTTTCGACAAAAGAGATAACACCCCCCCATTACGTCATGCTTCAGAAATGTGGAAAATGGTCCGTTTTCAAATGTTTTATTTTTGAACGTCAGTTCACATTTGTAGGTGGATCATCAGTGTTAGAGCTAAAATTAGCATGTTTAAAGTGATTTTCATGCTTCCAGGGGCTCGGGAAGTGAATTAAATACTATTTGGAGGCATTTAATGTTCAAGCAAAAACAGCTGATTTTTGACAAAAGAGACAACACCCCCCCATTACGTCATGCTTCAGAAATGTGGAAAATGGTCCGTTTTCAAATGTTTTATTTTTGAACGTCAGTTCACATTTGTAGGTGGATCATCAGTGTTAGAGCTAAAATTAGCATGTTTAAAGTGATTTTCATGCTTCCAGCGGCCCTAAACACAAGATTTATGGAATGGTTAAAAGTGCATGAAAATGGCCAATTTACTCACTCTGAGTTCTCAAAAAGGGTTTCTTCACCCCGGGAAGTTAATTAAATACCATTTGGAGGCATTTAATGTACGAGCAAAAACGGCTGATTTTCGACAAAAGAGATAACACCCCCCCATTACGTCATGCTTCAGAAATGTGGAAAATGGTCCGTTTTCAGATGTTTTATTTTTGAACGTCAGTTCACATTTGTAGGTGGATCATCAGTGTTAGAGCTAAAATTAGCATGTTTAAAGTGATTTTCATGCTTCCAGGGGCCCTAAACACAAGATTTATGGAATGGTTAAAAGTGCATGAAAATGGCCAATTTACTCACTCTGAGTTCTCAAAAAGGGTTTCTTTACCCCGGGAAGTTAATTAAATACCATTTGGAGGCATTTAATGTTCGAGCAAAAACGGCTGATTTTCGACAAAAGAGATAACACCCCCCCATTACGTCATGCTTCAGAAATGTGGAAAATGGTCCGTTTTCAAATGTTTTATTTTTGAACATCAGTTCACATTTGTAGGTGGATCATCAGTGTTAGAGCTAAAACTAGCATGTTTAAAGCGATTTTCATGCTTCCAGGGGCTCGGGAAGTGAATTAAATACTATTTGGAGGCATTTAATGTTCAATCAAAAACAGCTGATTTTTTTAAAAAGAGATAACACCCCCCCATTACGTTATGCTTCAGAAATGTGGAAAATGGTCCGTTTTCAAATGTTTTATTTTTTAACGTCAGTTCACATTTGTAGGTGGATCATCAGTGTTAGAGCTAAAATTAGCATGTTTAAAGTGATTTTCATGCTTCCAGGGGCTCGGGAAGTGAATTAAATACTATTTGGAGGCATTTAATGTTCAATCAAAAACAGCTGATTTTTGACAAAAGAGATAACACCCCCCCATTACGTCATGCTTCAGAAATGTGGAAAATGGTCCGTTTTCAAATGTTTTATTTTTTAACGTCAGTTCACATTTGTAGGTGGATCATCAGTGTTAGAGCTAAAATTAGCATGTTTAAAGTGATTTTCATGCTTCCAGGGGCCCTAAACACAAGATTTATGGAATGGTTAAAAGTGCATGAAAATGGCCAATTTACTCACTCTGAGTTCTCAAAAAGGGTTTCTTCACCCCGGGAAGTTAATTAAATACCATTCGGAGGCATTTAATGTTCGAGCAAAAACGGCTGATTTTCGACAAAAGAGATAACACCCCCCCATTACGTAATGCTTCAGAAATGTGGAAAATGGTCCGTTTTCAAATGTTTTATTTTTGAACGTCAGTTCACATTTGTAGGTGGATCATCAATGTTAGAGCTAAAATTAGCATGTTTAAAGTGATTTTCATGCTTCCAGGGGCTCGGGAAGTGAATTAAATACTATTTGGAGGCATTTAATGTTCAAGCAAAAACAGCTGATTTTTGACAAAAGAGACAACACCCCCCCATTACGTCATGCTTCAGAAATGTGGAAAATGGTCCGTTTTCAAATGTTTTATTTTTGAACGTCAGTTCACATTTGTAGGTGGATCATCAGTGTTATAGCTAAAATTAGCATGTTTAAAGTGATTTTCATGCTTCCAGGGGCTCGGGAAGTGAATTAAATACTATTTGGAGGCATTTAATGTTCAATCAAAAACAGCTGATTTTTGACAAAGAGATAACACTCCCCCATTACGTCATGCTTCAGAAATGTGGAAAATGGTCCGTTTTCAAATGTTTTATTTTTGAACGTCAGTTCACATTTGTAGGTGGATCATCAGTGTTAGAGCTAAAATTAGCATGTTTAAAGTGATTTTCATGCTTCCAGGGGCTCGGGAAGTGAATTAAATACTATTTGGAGGCATTTAATGTTCAATCAAAAACAGCTGATTTTTGACAAAAGAGATAACACCCCCCCATTACGTCATGCTTCAGAAATGTTGAAAATGGTCCGTTTTCAAATGTTTTATTTTTGAACGTCAGTTCACATTTGTAGGTGGATCATCAGTGTTAGAGCTAAAATTAGCATGTTTAAAGTGATTTTCATGCTTCCAGGGGCCCTAAACACAAGATTTATGGAATGGTTAAAAGTGCATGAAAATGGCCAATTTACTCACTCTGAGTTCTCAAAAAGGGTTTCTTCACCCCGGGAAGTTAATTAAATACCATTTGGAGGCATTTAATGTTCGAGCAAAAACGGCTGATTTTCGACAAAAGAGATAACACCCCCCCATTACGTCATGCTTCAGAAATGTGGAAAATGGTCCGTTTTCAAATGTTTTATTTTTGAACGTCAGTTCACATTTGTAGGTGGATCATCAGTGTTAGAGCTAAAATTAGCATGTTTAAAGTGATTTTCATGCTTCCAGGGGCTCGGAAAGTGAATTAAATACTATTTGGAGGCATTTAATGTTCAAGCAAAAACAGCTGATTTTTGACAAAAGAGACTACACCCCCCCATTACGTCATGCTTCAGAAATGTGGAAAATGGTCCGTTTTCAAATGTTTTATTTTTGAACGTCAGTTCACATTTGTAGGTGGATCATCAGTGTTAGAGCTAAAATTTGCATGTTTAAAGTGATTTTCATGCTTCCAGCGGCCCTAAACACAAGATTTATGGAATGGATAAAAGTGCATGAAAATGGCCAATTTACTCACTCTGAGTTCTCAAAAAGGGTTTCTTCACCCCGGGAAGTTAATTAAATACCATTTGGAGGCATTTAATGTACGAGCAAAAACGGCTGATTTTCGACAAAAGAGATAACACCCCCCCATTACGTCATGCTTCAGAAATGTGGAAAATGGTCCGTTTTCAAATGTTTTATTTTTGAACGTCAGTTCACATTTGTAGGTGGATCATCAGTGTTAGAGCTAAAATTAGCATGTTTAAAGTGATTTTCATGCTTCCAGGGGCTCGGGAAGAGAATTAAATACTATTTGGAGGCATTTAATGTTCAATCAAAAACAGCTGATTTTTGGCAAAAGAGATAACACCCCCCCATTACGTCATGCTTCAGAAATGTGGAAAATGGTCCGTTTTCAAATGTTTTATTTTTGAACGTCAGTTCACATTTGTAGGTGGATCATCAGTGTTAGAGCTAAAATTAGCATGTTTAAAGTGATTTTCATGCTTCCAGGGGCCCTAAACACAAGATTTATGGAATGGTTAAAAGTGCATGAAAATGGCCAATTTACTCACTCTGAGTTCTCAAAAAGGGTTTCTTCACCCCGGGAAGTTAATTAAATACCATTTGGAGGCATTTAATGTTCGAGCAGAAACGGCTGATTTTCGACAAAAGAGATAACACCCCCCCCCATTACGTCATGCTTCAGAAATGTGGAAAATGGTCCGTTTTCAAATGTTTTATTTTTGAACGTCAGTTCACATTTGTAGGTGGATCATCAGTGTTAGAGCTAAAATTAGCATGTTTAAAGTGATTTTCATGCTTCCAGGGGCTCGGGAAGTGAATTAAATACTATTTGGAGGCATTTAATGTTCAATCAAAAACAGCTGATTTTTGACAAAAGAGATAACACCCCCCCATTACGTCATGCTTCAGAAATGTGGAAAATGGTCCGTTTTAAAATGTTTTATTTTTGAATGTCAGTTCACATTTGTAGGTGGATCATCAGTGTTGGAGCTAAAATTAGCATGTTTAAAGTGATTTTCATGCTTCCAGGGGCCCTAAACACAAGATTTATGGAATGGTAAAAAGTGCATGAAAATGGCCAATTTACTCACTCTGAGTACTCAAAAAGGGTTTCTTCACCCCGGGAAGTTAATTAAATACCATTTGGAGGCATTTAATGTTCGAGCAAAAACGGCTGATTTTCGACAAAAGAGATAACACCCCCCCATTACGTCATGCTTCAGAAATGTGGAAAATGGTCCGTTTTCAAATGTTTTATTTTTGAACGTCAGTTCACATTTGTAGGTGGATCATCAGTGTTAGAGCTAAAATTAGCATGTTTAAAGTGATTTTCATGCTTCCAGGGGCCCTAAACACAAGATTTATGGAATGGTTAAAAGTGCATGAAAATGGCCAATTTACTCACTCTGAGTTCTCAAAAAGGGTTTCTTCACCCCGGGAAGTTAATTAAATACCATTTGGAGGCATTTAATGTTCGAGCAAAAACTGCTGATTTTCGACAAAAGAGATAACACCCCCCCATTACGTCATGCTTCAGAAATGTGGAAAATGGTCCGTTTTCAAATGTTTTATTTTTGAACGTCAGTTCACATTTGTAGGTGGATCATCAGTGTTAGAGCTAAAATTAGCATGTTTAAAGTGATTTTCATGCTTCCAGGGGCTCGGGAAGTGAATTAAATACTATTTGGAGGCATTTAATGTTCAAGCAAAAACAGCTGATTTTTGACAAAAGAGATAACACCCCCCCATTACGTCATGCTTCAGAAATGTGGAAAATGGTCCGTTTTCAAATGTTTTATTTTTGAACGTCAGTTCACATTTGTAGGTGGATCATCAGTGTTAGAGCTAAAATTAGCATGTTTAAAGTGATTTTCATGCTTCCAGGGGCCCTAAACACAAGATTTATGGAATGGTAAAAAGTGCATGAAAATGGCCAATTTACTCACTCTGAGTACTCAAAAAGGGTTTCTTCACCCCGGGAAGTTAATTAAATACCATTTGGAGGCATTTAATGTTCGAGCAAAAACGGCTGATTTTCGACAAAAGAGATAACACCCCCCCATTACGTCATGCTTCAGAAATGTGGAAAATGGTCCGTTTTCAAATGTTTTATTTTTGAACGTCAGTTCACATTTGTAGGTGGATCATCAGTGTTAGAGCTAAAATTAGCATGTTTAAAGTGATTTTCATGCTTCCAGGGGCCCTAAACACAAGATTTATGGAATGGTTAAAAGTGCATGAAAATGGCCAATTTACTCACTCTGAGTTCTCAAAAAGGGTTTCTTCACCCCGGGAAGTTAATTAAATACCATTTGGAGGCATTTAATGTTCGAGCAAAAACTGCTGATTTTCGACAAAAGAGATAACACCCCCCCATTACGTCATGCTTCAGAAATGTGGAAAATGGTCCGTTTTCAAATGTTTTATTTTTGAACGTCAGTTCACATTTGTAGGTGGATCATCAGTGTTAGAGCTAAAATTAGCATGTTTAAAGTGATTTTCATGCTTCCAGGGGCTCGGGAAGTGAATTAAATACTATTTGGAGGCATTTAATGTTCAAGCAAAAACAGCTGATTTTTGACAAAAGAGATAACACCCCCCATTACGTCATGCTTCAGAAATGTGGAAAATGGTCCGTTTTCAAATGTTTTATTTTTGAACGTCAGTTCACATTTGTAGGTGGATCATCAGTGTTAGAGCTAAAATTAGCATGTTTATAGTGATTTTCATGCTTCCAGGGGCCCTAAACACAAGATTTATGGAATGGTTAAAAGTGCATGAAAATGGCCAATTTACTCACTCTGAGTTCTCAAAAAGGGTTTCTTCACCCCGGGAAGTTAATTAAATACCATTTGGAGGCATTTAATGTTCGAGCAAAAACAGCTGATTTTCGACAAAAGAGATAACACCCCCCCATTACGTCATGCTTCAGAAATGTGGAAATGGTCCGTTTTCAAATGTTTTATTTTTGGACGTCAGTTCACATTTGTAGGTGGATCATCAGTGTTAGAGCTAAAATTAGCATGTTTAAAGTGATTTTCATGCTTCCAGGGGCTCGGGAAGTGAATTAAATACTATTTGGAGGCATTTAATGTTCAAGCAAAAACAGCTGATTTTTGACAAAAGAGACAACACCCCCCCATTACGTCATGCTTCAGAAATGTGGAAAATGGTCCGTTTTCAAATGTTTTATTTTTGAACGTCAGTTCACATTTGTAGGTGGATCATCAGTGTTATAGCTAAAATTAGCATGTTTAAAGTGATTTTCATGCTTCCAGGGGCTCGGGAAGTGAATTAAATACTATTTGGAGGCATTTAATGTTCAATCAAAAACAGCTGATTTTTGACAAAGAGATAACACCCCCCCATTACGTCATGCTTCAGAAATGTGGAAAATGGTCCGTTTTCAAATGTTTTATTTTTGAACGTCAGTTCACATTTGTAGGTGGATCATCAGTGTTAGAGCTAAAATTAGCATGTTTAAAGTGATTTTCATGCTTCCAGGGGCCCTAAACACAAGATTTATGGAATGGTTAAAAGTGCATGAAAATGGCCAATTTACTCACTCTGAGTTCTCAAAAAGGGTTTCTTCACCCCGGGAAGTTAATTAAATACCATTTGGAGGCATTTAATGTTCGAGCAAAAACGGCTGATTTTCGACAAAAGAGATAACACCCCCCCATTACGTCATGCTTCAGAAATGTGGAAAATGGTCCGTTTTCAAATGTTTTATTTTTGAACGTCAGTTCACATTTGTAGGTGGATCATCAGTGTTAGAGCTAAAATTAGCATGTTTAAAGTGATTTTCATGCTTCCAGGGGCTCGGGAAGTGAATTAAATACTATTTGGAGGCATTTAATGTTCAAGCAAAAACAGCTGATTTTTGACAAAAGAGACAACACCCCCCCATTACGTCATGCTTCAGAAATGTGGAAAATGGTCCGTTTTCAAATGTTTTATTTTTGAACGTCAGTTCACATTTGTAGGTGGATCATCAGTGTTAGAGCTAAAATTAGCATGTTTAAAGTGATTTTCATGCTTCCAGCGGCCCTAAACACAAGATTTATGGAATGGTTAAAAGTGCATGAAAATGGCCAATTTACTCACTCTGAGTTCTCAAAAAGGGTTTCTTCACCCCGGGAAGTGAATTAAATACTATTTGGAGGCATTTAATGTTCAATCAAAAACAGCTGATTTTTGACAAAGAGATAACACCCCCCCATTACGTCATGCTTCAGAAATGTGGAAAATGGTCCGTTTTCAAATGTTTTATTTTTGAACGTCAGTTCACATTTGTAGGTGGATCATCAGTGTTAGAGCTAAAATTAGCATGTTTAAAGTGATTTTCATGCTTCCAGGGGCCCTAAACACAAGATTTATGGAATGGTTAAAAGTGCATGAAAATGGCCAATTTACTCACTCTGAGTTCTCAAAAAGGGTTTCTTCACCCCGGGAAGTTAATTAAATACCATTTGGAGGCATTTAATGTTCGAGCAAAAACGGCTGATTTTCGACAAAAGAGATAACACCCCCCCCATTACGTCATGCTTCAGAAATGTGGAAAATGGTCCGTTTTCAAATGTTTTATTTTTGAACGTCAGTTCACATTTGTAGGTGGATCATCAGTGTTAGAGCTAAAATTAGCATGTTTAAAGTGATTTTCATGCTTCCAGGGGCTCGGGAAGTGAATTAAATACTATTTGGAGGCATTTAATGTTCAAGCAAAAACAGCTGATTTTTGACAAAAGAGACAACACCACCCCATTACGTCATGCTTCAGAAATGTGGAAAATGGTCCGTTTTCAAATGTTTTATTTTTGAACGTCAGTTCACATTTGTAGGTGGATCATCAGTGTTAGAGCTAAAATTAGCATGTTTAAAGTGATTTTCATGCTTCCAGCGGCCCTAAACACAAGATTTATGGAATGGTTAAAAGTGCATGAAAATGGCCAATTTACTCACTCTGAGTTCTCAAAAAGGGTTTCTTCACCCCGGGAAGTTAATTAAATACCATTTGGAGGCATTTAATGTACGAGCAAAAACGGCTGATTTTCGACAAAAGAGATAACACCCCCCATTACGTCATGCTTCAGAAATGTGGAAAATGGTCCGTTTTCATATGTTTTATTTTTCTACTTCAGTTCACATTTGTAGGTGGATCATCAGTGTTAGAGCTAAAATTAGCATGTTTAAAGTGATTTTCATGCTTCCAGGGGCTCGGGAAGTGAATTAAATACTATTTGGAGGCATTTAATGTTCAATCAAAAACAGCTGATTTTTGACAAAGAGATAACACCCCCCCATTACGTCATGCTTCAGAAATGTGGAAAATGGTCCGTTTTCAAATGTTTTATTTTTGAACGTCAGTTCACATTTGTAGGTGGATCATCAGTGTTAGAGCTAAAATTAGCATGTTTAAAGTGATTTTCATGCTTCCAGGGGCCCTAAACACAAGATTTATGGAATGGTTAAAAGTGCATGAAAATGGCCAATTTACTCACTCTGAGTTCTCAAAAAGGGTTTCTTCACCCCGGGAAGTTAATTAAATACCATTTGGAGGCATTTAATGTTCGAGCAAAAACGGCTGATTTTCGACAAAAGAGATAACACCCCCCCATTACGTCATGCTTCAGAAATGTGGAAAATGGTCCGTTTTCAAATGTTTTATTTTTGAACGTCAGTTCACATTTGTAGGTGGATCATCAGTGTTAGAGCTAAAATTAGCATGTTTAAAGTGATTTTCATGCTTCCAGGGGCTCGGGAAGTGAATTAAATACTATTTGGAGGCATTTAATGTTCAAGCAAAAACAGCTGATTTTTGACAAAAGAGACAACACCCCCCCATTACGTCATGCTTCAGAAATGTGGAAAATGGTCCGTTTTCAAATGTTTTATTTTTGAACGTCAGTTCACATTTGTAGGTGGATCATCAGTGTTAGAGCTAAAATTAGCATGTTTAAAGTGATTTTCATGCTTCCAGCGGCCCTAAACACAAGATTTATGGAATGGTTAAAAGTGCATGAAAATGGCCAATTTACTCACTCTGAGTTCTCAAAAAGGGTTTCTTCACCCCGGGAAGTTAATTAAATACCATTTGGAGGCATTTAATGTACGAGCAAAAACGGCTGATTTTCGACAAAAGAGATAACACCCCCCCATTACGTCATGCTTCAGAAATGTGGAAAATGGTCCGTTTTCAGATGTTTTATTTTTGAACGTCAGTTCACATTTGTAGGTGGATCATCAGTGTTAGAGCTAAAATTAGCATGTTTAAAGTGATTTTCATGCTTCCAGGGGCCCTAAACACAAGATTTATGGAATGGTTAAAAGTGCATGAAAATGGCCAATTTACTCACTCTGAGTTCTCAAAAAGGGTTTCTTTACCCCGGGAAGTTAATTAAATACCATTTGGAGGCATTTAATGTTCGAGCAAAAACGGCTGATTTTCGACAAAAGAGATAACACCCCCCCATTACGTCATGCTTCAGAAATGTGGAAAATGGTCCGTTTTCAAATGTTTTATTTTTGAACATCAGTTCACATTTGTAGGTGGATCATCAGTGTTAGAGCTAAAACTAGCATGTTTAAAGCGATTTTCATGCTTCCAGGGGCTCGGGAAGTGAATTAAATACTATTTGGAGGCATTTAATGTTCAAGCAAAAACAGCAGATTTTTGACAAAAGAGACAACACCCCCCCATTACGTCATGCTTCAGAAATGTGGAAAATGGTCCGTTTTCAAATGTTTTATTTTTGAACGTCAGTTCACATTTGTAGGTGGATCATCAGTGTTAGAGCTAAAATTAGCATGTTTAAAGTGATTTTCATGCTTCCAGCGGCCCTAAACACAAGATTTATGGAATGGTTAAAAGTGCATGAAAATGGCCAATTTACTCACTCTGAGTTCTCAAAAAGGGTTTCTTCACCCCGGGAAGTGAATTAAATACTATTTGGAGGCATTTAATGTTCAATCAAAAACAGCTGATTTTTGACAAAGAGATAACACCCCCCCATTACGTCATGCTTCAGAAATGTGGAAAATGGTCCGTTTTCAAATGTTTTATTTTTGAACGTCAGTTCACATTTGTAGGTGGATCATCAGTGTTAGAGCTAAAATTAGCATGTTTAAAGTGATTTTCATGCTTCCAGGGGCCCTAAACACAAGATTTATGGAATGGTTAAAAGTGCATGAAAATGGCCAATTTACTCACTCTGAGTTCTCAAAAAGGGTTTCTTCACCCCGGGAAGTTAATTAAATACCATTTGGAGGCATTTAATGTTCGAGCAAAAACGGCTGATTTTCGACAAAAGAGATAACACCCCCCCATTACGTCATGCTTCAGAAATGTGGAAAATGGTCCGTTTTCAAATGTTTTATTTTTGAACGTCAGTTCACATTTGTAGGTGGATCATCAGTGTTAGAGCTAAAATTAGCATGTTTAAAGTGATTTTCATGCTTCCAGGGGCTCGGGAAGTGAATTAAATACTATTTGGAGGCATTTAATGTTCAAGCAAAAACAGCTGATTTTTGACAAAAGAGATAACACCCCCCCATTACGTCATGCTTCAGAAATGTGGAAAATGGTCCGTTTTCAAATGTTTTATTTTTGAACGTCAGTTCACATTTGTAGGTGGATCATCAGTGTTAGAGCTAAAATTAGCATGTTTAAAGTGATTTTCATGCTTCCAGCGGCCCTAAACACAAGATTTATGGAATGGTTAAAAGTGCATGAAAATGGCCAATTTACTCACTCTGAGTTCTCAAAAAGGGTTTCTTCACCCCGGGAAGTTAATTAAATACCATTTTGAGGCATTTAATGTACGAGCAAAAACGGCTGATTTTCGACAAAAGAGATAACACCCCCCCATTACGTCATGCTTCAGAAATGTGGAAAATGGTCCGTTTTCAAATGTTTTATTTTTCTACTTCAGTTCACATTTGTAGGTGGATCATCAGTGTTAGAGCTAAAATTAGCATGTTTAAAGTGATTTTCATGCTTCCAGGGGCTCGGGAAGAGAATTAAATACTATTTGGAGGCATTTAATGTTCAATCAAAAACAGCTGATTTTTGGCAAAAGAGATAACACCCCCCCATTACGTCATGCTTCAGAAATGTGGAAAATGGTCCGTTTTCAAATGTTTTATTTTTGAACGTCAGTTCACATTTGTAGGTGGATCATCAGTGTTAGAGCTAAAATTAGCATGTTTAAAGTGATTTTCATGCTTCCAGGGGCCCTAAACACAAGATTTATGGAATGGTTAAAAGTGCATGAAAATGGCCAATTTACTCACTCTGAGTTCTCAAAAAGGGTTTCTTCACCCCGGGAAGTTAATTAAATACCATTTGGAGGCATTTAATGTTCGAGCAAAAACGGCTGATTTTCGACAAAAGAGATAACACCCCCCCATTACGTCATGCTTCAGAAATGTGGAAAATGGTCCGTTTTCAAATGTTTTATTTTTGAACGTCAGTTCACATTTGTAGGTGGATCATCAGTGTTAGAGCTAAAATTAGCATGTTTAAAGCGATTTTCATGCTTCCAGGGGCTCGGGAAGTGAATTAAATACTATTTGGAGGCATTTAATGTTCAATCAAAAACAGCTGATTTTTGACAAAAGAGATAACACCCCCCCATTACGTCATGCTTCAGAAATGTGGAAAATGGTCCGTTTTCCAATGTTTTATTTTTGAACGTCAGTTCACATTTGTAGGTGGATCATCAGTGTTAGAGCTAAAATTAGCATGTTTAAAGTGATTTTCATGCTTCCAGGGGCCCTAAACACAAGATTTATGGAATGGTTAAAAGTGCATGAAAATGGCCAATTTACTCACTCTGAGTTCTCAAAAAGGGTTTCTTCACCCCGGGAAGTTAATTAAATACCATTTGGAGGCATTTAATGTTCGAGCAGAAACGGCTGATTTTCGACAAAAGAGATAACACCCCCCCCATTACGTCATGCTTCAGAAATGTGGAAAATGGTCCGTTTTCAAATGTTTTATTTTTGAACGTCAGTTCACATTTGTAGGTGGATCATCAGTGTTAGAGCTAAAATTAGCATGTTTAAAGTGATTTTCATGCTTCCAGGGGCTCGGGAAGTGAATTAAATACTATTTGGAGGCATTTAATGTTCAAGCAAAAACAGCTGATTTTTGACAAAAGAGACAACACCCCCCCATTACGTCATGCTTCAGAAATGTGGAAAATGGTCCGTTTTCAAATGTTTTATTTTTGAACGTCAGTTCACATTTGTAGGTGGATCATCAGTGTTAGAGCTAAAATTAGCATGTTTAAAGTGATTTTCATGCTTCCAGCGGCCCTAAACACAAGATTTATGGAATGGTTAAAAGTGCATGAAAATGGCCAATTTACTCACTCTGAGTTCTCAAAAAGGGTTTCTTCACCCTTGGAAGTTAATTAAATACCATTTGGAGGCATTTAATGTACGAGCAAAAACGGCTGATTTTCGACAAAAGAGATAACACCCCCCCATTACGTCATGCTTCAGAAATGTGGAAAATGGTCCGTTTTCAAATGTTTTATTTTTGAACGTCAGTTCACATTTGTAGGTGGATCATCAGTGTTAGAGCTAAAATTAGCATGTTTAAAGGGATTTTCATGCTTCCAGGGGCTCGGGAAGAGAATTAAATACTATTTGGAGGCATTTAATGTTCAATCAAAAACAGCTGATTTTTGGCAACAGAGATAACACCCCCCCATTACGTCATGCTTCAGAAATGTGGAAAATGGTCCGTTTTCAAATGTTTTATTTTTGAACGTCAGTTCACATTTGTAGGTGGATCATCAGTGTTAGAGCTAAAATTAGCATGTTTAAAGTGATTTTCATGCTTCCAGGGGCCCTAAACACAAGATGTATGGAATGGTTAAAAGTGCATGAAAATGGCCAATTTACTCACTCTGAGTTCTCAAAAAGGGTTTCTTCACCCCGGGAAGTTAATTAAATACCATTTGGAGGCATTTAATGTTCGAGCAAAAACGGCTGATTTTCGACAAAAGAGATAACACCCCCCCATTACGTCATGCTTCAGAAATGTGGAAAATGGTCCATTTTCAAATGTTTTATTTTTGAACGTCAGTTCACATTTGTAGGTGGATCATCAGTGTTAGAGCTAAAATTAGCATGTTTAAAGCGATTTTCATGCTTCCAGGGGCTCGGGAAGTGAATTAAATACTATTTGGAGGCATTTAATGTTCAATCAAAAACAGCTGATTTTTGACAAAAGAGATAACACCCCCCCATTACGTCATGCTTCAGAAATGTGGAAAATGGTCCGTTTTCAAATGTTTTATTTTTGAACGTCAGTTCACATTTGTAGGTGGATCATCAGTGTTAGAGCTAAAATTAGCATGTTTAAAGTGATTTTCATGCTTCCAGGGGCCCTAAACACAAGATTTATGGAATGGTTAAAAGTGCATGAAAATGGCCAATTTACTCACTCTGAGTTCTCAAAAAGGGTTTCTTCACCCCGGGAAGTTAATTAAATACCATTTGGAGGCATTTAATGTTCGAGCAGAAACGGCTGATTTTCGACAAAAGAGATAACACCCCCCCCATTACGTCATGCTTCAGAAATGTGGAAAATGGTCCGTTTTCAAATGTTTTATTTTTGAACGTCAGTTCACATTTGTAGGTGGATCATCAGTGTTAGAGCTAAAATTAGCATGTTTAAAGTGATTTTCATGCTTCCAGGGGCTCGGGAAGTGAATTAAATACTATTTGGAGGCATTTAATGTTCAAGCAAAAACAGCTGATTTTTGACAAAAGAGATAACACCCCCCCATTACGTCATGCTTCAGAAATGTGGAAAATGGTCCGTTTTTAAATGTTTTATTTTTGAATGTCAGTTCACATTTGTAGGTGGATCATCAGTGTTGGAGCTAAAATTAGCATGTTTAAAGTGATTTTCATGCTTCCAGGGGCCCTAAACACAAGATTTATGGAATGGTAAAAAGTGCATAAAAATGGCCAATTTACTCACTCTGAGTTCTCAAAAAGGGTTTCTTCACCCCGGGAAGTTAATTAAATACCATTTGGAGGCATTTAATGTTCGAGCAAAAACGGCTGATTTTCGACAAAAGAGATAACACCCCCCCAATACGTCATGCTTCAGAAATGTGGAAAATGGTCCGTTTTCAAATGTTTTATTTTTGAACGTCAGTTCACATTTGTAGGTGGATCATCAGTGTTAGAGCTAAAATTAGCATGTTTAAAGTGATTTTCATGCTTCCAGGGGCCCTAAACACAAGATTTATGGAATGGTTAAAAGTGCATGAAAATGGCCAATTTACTCACTCTGAGTTCTCAAAAAGGGTTTCTTCACCCCGGGAAGTTAATTAAATACCATTTGGAGGCATTTAATGTTCGAGCAAAAACTGCTGATTTTCGACAAAAGAGATAACACCCCCCCATTACGTCATGCTTCAGAAATGTGGAAAATGGTCCGTTTTCAAATGTTTTATTTTTGAACGTCAGTTCACATTTGTAGGTGGATCATCAGTGTTAGAGCTAAAATTAGCATGTTTAAAGTGATTTTCATGCTTCCAGGGGCTCGGGAAGTGAATTAAATACTATTTGGAGGCATTTAATGTTCAAGCAAAAACAGCTGATTTTTGACAAAAGAGATAACACCCCCCCATTACGTCATGCTTCAGAAATGTGGAAAATGGTCCGTTTTCAAATGTTTTATTTTTGAACGTCAGTTCACATTTGTAGGTGGATCATCAGTGTTAGAGCTAAAATTAGCATGTTTAAAGTGATTTTCATGCTTCCATGGGCCCTAAACACAAGATTTATGGAATGGTTAAAAGTGCATGAAAATGGCCAATTTACTCACTCTGAGTTCTCAAAAAGGGTTTCTTCACCCCGGGAAGTTAATTAAATACCATTTGGAGGCACTTAATGTTCGAGCAAAAACGGCTGATTTTCGACAAAAGAGATAACACCCCCCCATTACGTCATGCTTCAGAAATGTGGAAATGGTCCGTTTTCAAATGTTTTATTTTTGAACGTCAGTTCACATTTGTAGGTGGATCATCAGTGTTAGAGCTAAAATTAGCATGTTTAAAGTGATTTTCATGCTTCCAGGGGCTCGGGAAGTGAATTAAATACTATTTGGAGGCATTTAATGTTCAAGCAAAAACAGCTGATTTTTGACAAAAGAGACAACACCCCCCCATTACGTCATGCTTCAGAAATGTGGAAAATGGTCAGTTTTCAAATGTTTTATTTTTGAACGTCAGTTCACATTTGTAGGTGGATCATCAGTGTTATAGCTAAAATTAGCATGTTTAAAGTGATTTTCATGCTTCCAGGGGCTCGGGAAGTGAATTAAATACTATTTGGAGGCATTTAATGTTCAATCAAAAACAGCTGATTTTTGACAAAGAGATAACACCCCCCCATTACGTCATGCTTCAGAAATGTGGAAAATGGTCCGTTTTCAAATGTTTTATTTTTGAACGTCAGTTCACATTTGTAGGTGGATCATCAGTGTTAGAGCTAAAATTAGCATGTTTAAAGTGATTTTCATGCTTCCAGGGGCCCTAAACACAAGATTTATGGAATGGTTAAAAGTGCATGAAAATGGCCAATTTACTCACTCTGAGTTCTCAAAAAGGGTTTCTTCACCCCGGGAAGTTAATTAAATACCATTTGGAGGCATTTAATGTTCGAGCAAAAACGGCTGATTTTCGACAAAAGAGATAACACCCCCCCATTACGTCATGCTTCAGAAATGTGGAAAATGGTCCGTTTTCAAATGTTTTATTTTTGAACGTCAGTTCACATTTGTAGGTGGATCATCAGTGTTAGAGCTAAAATTAGCATGTTTAAAGTGATTTTCATGCTTCCAGGGGCTCGGGAAGTGAATTAAATACTATTTGGAGGCATTTAATGTTCAAGCAAAAACAGCTGATTTTTGACAAAAGAGACAACACCCCCCCATTACGTCATGCTTCAGAAATGTGGAAAATGGTCCGTTTTCAAATGTTTTATTTTTGAACGTCAGTTCACATTTGTAGGTGGATCATCAGTGTTAGAGCTAAAATTAGCATGTTTAAAGTGATTTTCATGCTTCCAGCGGCCCTAAACACAAGATTTATGGAATGGTTAAAAGTGCATGAAAATGGCCAATTTACTCACTCTGAGTTCTCAAAAAGGGTTTCTTCACCCCGGGAAGTGAATTAAATACTATTTGGAGGCATTTAATGTTCAATCAAAAACAGCTGATTTTTGACAAAGAGATAACACCCCCCCATTACGTCATGCTTCAGAAATGTGGAAAATGGTCCGTTTTTAAATGTTTTATTTTTGAATGTCAGTTCACATTTGTAGGTGGATCATCAGTGTTGGAGCTAAAATTAGCATGTTTAAAGTGATTTTCATGCTTCCAGGGGCCCTAAACACAAGATTTATGGAATGGTTAAAAGTGCATGAAAATGGCCAATTTACTCACTCTGAGTTCTCAAAAAGGGTTTCTTCACCCCGGGAAGTTAATTAAATACCATTTGGAGGCACTTAATGTTCGAGCAAAAACGGCTGATTTTCGACAAAAGAGATAACACCCCCCCATTACGTCATGCTTCAGAAATGTGGAAATGGTCCGTTTTCAAATGTTTTATTTTTGAACGTCAGTTCACATTTGTAGGTGGATCATCAGTGTTAGAGCTAAAATTAGCATGTTTAAAGTGATTTTCATGCTTCCAGGGGCTCGGGAAGTGAATTAAATACTATTTGGAGGCATTTAATGTTCAAGCAAAAACAGCTGATTTTTGACAAAAGAGACAACACCCCCCCATTACGTCATGCTTCAGAAATGTGGAAAATGGTCAGTTTTCAAATGTTTTATTTTTGAATGTCAGTTCACATTTGTAGGTGGATCATCAGTGTTGGAGCTAAAATTAGCATGTTTAAAGTGATTTTCATGCTTCCAGGGGCCCTAAACACAAGATTTATGGAATGGTAAAAAGTGCATAAAAATGGCCAATTTACTCACTCTGAGTTCTCAAAAAGGGTTTCTTCACCCCGGGAAGTTAATTAAATACCATTTGGAGGCATTTAATGTTCGAGCAAAAACGGCTGATTTTCGACAAAAGAGATAACACCCCCCCAATACGTCATGCTTCAGAAATGTGGAAAATGGTCCGTTTTCAAATGTTTTATTTTTGAACGTCAGTTCACATTTGTAGGTGGATCATCAGTGTTAGAGCTAAAATTAGCATGTTTAAAGTGATTTTCATGCTTCCAGGGGCCCTAAACACAAGATTTATGGAATGGTTAAAAGTGCATGAAAATGGCCAATTTACTCACTCTGAGTTCTCAAAAAGGGTTTCTTCACCCCGGGAAGTTAATTAAATACCATTTGGAGGCATTTAATGTTCGAGCAAAAACTGCTGATTTTCGACAAAAGAGATAACACCCCCCCATTACGTCATGCTTCAGAAATGTGGAAAATGGTCCGTTTTCAAATGTTTTATTTTTGAACGTCAGTTCACATTTGTAGGTGGATCATCAGTGTTAGAGCTAAAATTAGCATGTTTAAAGTGATTTTCATGCTTCCAGGGGCTCGGGAAGTGAATTAAATACTATTTGGAGGCATTTAATGTTCAAGCAAAAAAAGCTGATTTTTGACAAAAGAGATAACACCCCCCCATTACGTCATGCTTCAGAAATGTGGAAAATGGTCCGTTTTCAAATGTTTTATTTTTGAACGTCAGTTCACATTTGTAGGTGGATCATCAGTGTTAGAGCTAAAATTAGCATGTTTAAAGTGATTTTCATGCTTCCAGGGGCCCTAAACACAAGATTTATGGAATGGTTAAAAGTGCATGAAAATGGCCAATTTACTCACTCTGAGTTCTCAAAAAGGGTTTCTTCACCCCGGGAAGTTAATTAAATACCATTTGGAGGCACTTAATGTTCGAGCAAAAACGGCTGATTTTCGACAAAAGAGATAACACCCCCCCATTACGTCATGCTTCAGAAATGTGGAAATGGTCCGTTTTCAAATGTTTTATTTTTGAACGTCAGTTCACATTTGTAGGTGGATCATCAGTGTTAGAGCTAAAATTAGCATGTTTAAAGTGATTTTCATGCTTCCAGGGGCTCGGGAAGTGAATTAAATACTATTTGGAGGCATTTAATGTTCAAGCAAAAACAGCTGATTTTTGACAAAAGAGACAACACCCCCCCATTACGTCATGCTTCAGAAATGTGGAAAATGGTCAGTTTTCAAATGTTTTATTTTTGAACGTCAGTTCACATTTGTAGGTGGATCATCAGTGTTATAGCTAAAATTAGCATGTTTAAAGTGATTTTCATGCTTCCAGGGGCTCGGGAAGTGAATTAAATACTATTTGGAGGCATTTAATGTTCAATCAAAAACAGCTGATTTTTGACAAAGAGATAACACCCCCCCATTACGTCATGCTTCAGAAATGTGGAAAATGGTCCGTTTTCAAATGTTTTATTTTTGAACGTCAGTTCACATTTGTAGGTGGATCATCAGTGTTAGAGCTAAAATTAGCATGTTTAAAGTGATTTTCATGCTTCCAGGGGCCCTAAACACAAGATTTATGGAATGGTTAAAAGTGCATGAAAATGGCCAATTTACTCACTCTGAGTTCTCAAAAAGGGTTTCTTCACCCCGGGAAGTTAATTAAATACCATTTGGAGGCATTTAATGTTCGAGCAAAAACGGCTGATTTTCGACAAAAGAGATAACACCCCCCCATTACGTCATGCTTCAGAAATGTGGAAAATGGTCCGTTTTCAAATGTTTTATTTTTGAACGTCAGTTCACATTTGTAGGTGGATCATCAGTGTTAGAGCTAAAATTAGCATGTTTAAAGTGATTTTCATGCTTCCAGGGGCTCGGGAAGTGAATTAAATACTATTTGGAGGCATTTAATGTTCAAGCAAAAACAGCTGATTTTTGACAAAAGAGACAACACCCCCCCATTACGTCATGCTTCAGAAATGTGGAAAATGGTCCGTTTTCAAATGTTTTATTTTTGAACGTCAGTTCACATTTGTAGGTGGATCATCAGTGTTAGAGCTAAAATTAGCATGTTTAAAGTGATTTTCATGCTTCCAGCGGCCCTAAACACAAGATTTATGGAATGGTTAAAAGTGCATGAAAATGGCCAATTTACTCACTCTGAGTTCTCAAAAAGGGTTTCTTCACCCCGGGAAGTGAATTAAATACTATTTGGAGGCATTTAATGTTCAATCAAAAACAGCTGATTTTTGACAAAGAGATAACACCCCCCATTACGTCATGCTTCAGAAATGTGGAAAATGGTCCGTTTTCAAATGTTTTATTTTTGAACGTCAGTTCACATTTGTAGGTGGATCATCAGTGTTAGAGCTAAAATTAGCATGTTTAAAGTGATTTTCATGCTTCCAGGGGCCCTAAACACAAGATTTATGGAATGGTTAAAAGTGCATGAAAATGGCCAATTTACTCACTCTGAGTTCTCAAAAAGGGTTTCTTCACCCCGGGAAGTTAATTAAATACCATTTGGAGGCATTTAATGTTCGAGCAAAAACGGCTGATTTTCGACAAAAGAGATAACACCCCCCCATTACGTCATGCTTCAGAAATGTGGAAAATGGTCCGTTTTCAAATGTTTTATTTTTGAACGTCAGTTCACATTTGTAGGTGGATCATCAGTGTTAGAGCTAAAATTAGCATGTTTAAAGTGATTTTCATGCTTCCAGGGGCTCGGGAAGTGAATTAAATACTATTTGGAGGCATTTAATGTTCAAGCAAAAACAGCTGATTTTTGACAAAAGAGACAACACCCCCCCATTACGTCATGCTTCAGAAATGTGGAAAATGGTCCGTTTTCAAATGTTTTATTTTTGAACGTCAGTTCACATTTGTAGGTGGATCATCAGTGTTAGAGCTAAAATTAGCATGTTTAAAGTGATTTTCATGCTTCCAGCGGCCCTAAACACAAGATTTATGGAATGGTTAAAAGTGCATGAAAATGGCCAATTTACTCACTCTGAGTTCTCAAAAAGGGTTTCTTCACCCCGGGAAGTTAATTAAATACCATTTGGAGGCATTTAATGTACGAGCAAAAACGGCTGATTTTCGACAAAAGAGATAACACCCCCCCATTACGTCATGCTTCAGAAATGTGGAAAATGGTCCGTTTTCAAATGTTTTATTTTTCTACTTCAGTTCACATTTGTAGGTGGATCATCAGTGTTAGAGCTAAAATTAGCATGTTTAAAGTGATTTTCATGCTTCCAGGGGCTCGGGAAGAGAATTAAATACTATTTGGAGGCATTTAATGTTCAATCAAAAACAGCTGATTTTTGGCAAAAGAGATAACACCCCCCCATTACGTCATGCTTCAGAAATGTGGAAAATGGTCCGTTTTCAAATGTTTTATTTTTGAACGTCAGTTCACATTTGTAGGTGGATCATCAGTGTTAGAGCTAAAATTAGCATGTTTAAAGTGATTTTCATGCTTCCAGGGGCCCTAAACACAAGATTTATGGAATGGTTAAAAGTGCATGAAAATGGCCAATTTACTCACTCTGAGTTCTCAAAAAGGGTTTCTTCACCCCGGGAAGTTAATTAAATACCATTTGGAGGCATTTAATGTTCGAGCAAAAACGGCTGATTTTCGACAAAAGAGATAACACCCCCCCTTTACGTCATGCTTCAGAAATGTGGAAAATGGTCCGTTTTCAAATGTTTTATTTTTGAACGTCAGTTCACATTTGTAGGTGGATCATCAGTGTTAGAGCTAAAATTAGCATGTTTAAAGTGATTTTCATGCTTCCAGCGGCCCTAAACACAAGATTTATGGAATGGTTAAAAGTGCATGAAAATGGCCAATTTACTCACTCTGAGTTCTCAAAAAGGGTTTCTTCACCCCGGGAAGTGAATTAAATACTATTTGGAGGCATTTAATGTTCAATCAAAAACAGCTGATTTTTGACAAAGAGATAACACCCCCCCATTACGTCATGCTTCAGAAATGTGGAAAATGGTCCGTTTTCAAATGTTTTATTTTTGAACGTCAGTTCACATTTGTAGGTGGATCATCAGTGTTAGAGCTAAAATTAGCATGTTTAAAGTGATTTTCATGCTTCCAGGGGCCCTAAACACAAGATTTATGGAATGGTTAAAAGTGCATGAAAATGGCCAATTTACTCACTCTGAGTTCTCAAAAAGGGTTTCTTCACCCCGGGAAGTTAATTAAATACCATTTGGAGGCATTTAATGTTCGAGCAAAAACGGCTGATTTTCGACAAAAGAGATAACACCCCCCCATTACGTCATGCTTCAGAAATGTGGAAAATGGTCCGTTTTCAAATGTTTTATTTTTGAACGTCAGTTCACATTTGTAGGTGGATCATCAGTGTTAGAGCTAAAATTAGCATGTTTAAAGTGATTTTCATGCTTCCAGGGGCTCGGGAAGTGAATTAAATACTATTTGGAGGCATTTAATGTTCAAGCAAAAACAGCTGATTTTTGACAAAAGAGATAACACCCCCCCATTACGTCATGCTTCAGAAATGTGGAAAATGGTCCGTTTTCAAATGTTTTATTTTTGAACGTCAGTTCACATTTGTAGGTGGATCATCAGTGTTAGAGCTAAAATTAGCATGTTTAAAGTGATTTTCATGCTTCCAGCGGCCCTAAACACAAGATTTATGGAATGGTTAAAAGTGCATGAAAATGGCCAATTTACTCACTCTGAGTTCTCAAAAAGGGTTTCTTCACCCCGGGAAGTTAATTAAATACCATTTGGAGGCATTTAATGTACGAGCAAAAACGGCTGATTTTCGACAAAAGAGATAACACCCCCCCATTACGTCATGCTTCAGAAATGTGGAAAATGGTCCGTTTTCAAATGTTTTATTTTTCTACTTCAGTTCACATTTGTAGGTGGATCATCAGTGTTAGAGCTAAAATTAGCATGTTTAAAGTGATTTTCATGCTTCCAGGGGCTCGGGAAGAGAATTAAATACTATTTGGAGGCATTTAATGTTCAATCAAAAACAGCTGATTTTTGGCAAAAGAGATAACACCCCCCCATTACGTCATGCTTCAGAAATGTGGAAAATGGTCCGTTTTCAAATGTTTTATTTTTGAACGTCAGTTCACATTTGTAGGTGGATCATCAGTGTTAGAGCTAAAATTAGCATGTTTAAAGTGATTTTCATGCTTCCAGGGGCCCTAAACACAAGATTTATGGAATGGTTAAAAGTGCATGAAAATGGCCAATTTACTCACTCTGAGTTCTCAAAAAGGGTTTCTTCACCCCGGGAAGTTAATTAAATACCATTTGGAGGCATTTAATGTTCGAGCAAAAACGGCTGATTTTCGACAAAAGAGATAACACCCCCCCCCATTACGTCATGCTTCAGAAATGTGGAAAATGGTCCGTTTTCAAATGTTTTATTTTTGAACGTCAGTTCACATTTGTAGGTGGATCATCAGTGTTAGAGCTAAAATTAGCATGTTTAAAGTGATTTTCATGCTTCCAGGGGCTCGGGAAGTGAATTAAATACTATTTGGAGGCATTTAATGTTCAATCAAAAACAGCTGATTTTTGACAAAAGAGATAACACCCCCCCATTACGTCATGCTTCAGAAATGTGGAAAATGTTCCGTTTTCAAATGTTTTATTTTTGAACGTCAGTTCACATTTGTAGGTGGATCATCAGTGTTAGAGCTAAAATTAGCATGTTTAAAGTGATTTTCATGCTTCCAGGGGCCCTAAACACAAGATTTATGGAATGGTTAAAAGTGCATGAAAATGGCCAATTTACTCACTCTGAGTTCTCAAAAAGGGTTTCTTCACCCCGGGAAGTTAATTAAATACCATTTGGAGGCATTTAATGTTCGAGCAGAAACGGCTGATTTTCGACAAAAGAGATAACACCCCCCCATTACGTCATGCTTCAGAAATGTGGAAAATGGTCCGTTTTCAAATGTTTTATTTTTGAACGTCAGTTCACATTTGTAGGTGGATCATCAGTGTTAGAGCTAAAATTAGCATGTTTAAAGTGATTTTCATGCTTCCAGGGGCTCGGGAAGTGAATTAAATACTATTTGGAGGCATTTAATGTTCAAGCAAAAACAGCTGATTTTTGACAAAAGAGACAACACCCCCCCATTACGTCATGCTTCAGAAATGTGGAAAATGGTCCGTTTTCAAATGTTTTATTTTTGAACGTCAGTTCACATTTGTAGGTGGATCATCAGTGTTAGAGCTAAAATTAGCATGTTTAAAGTGATTTTCATGCTTCCAGCGGCCCTAAACACAAGATTTATGGAATGGTTAAAAGTGCATGAAAATGGCCAATTTACTCACTCTGAGTTCTCAAAAAGGGTTTCTTCACCCTTGGAAGTTAATTAAATACCATTTGGAGGCATTTAATGTACGAGCAAAAACGGCTGATTTTCGACAAAAGAGATAACACCCCCCCATTACGTCATGCTTCAGAAATGTGGAAAATGGTCCGTTTTCAAATGTTTTATTTTTGAACGTCAGTTCACATTTGTAGGTGGATCATCAGTGTTAGAGCTAAAATTAGCATGTTTAAAGGGATTTTCATGCTTCCAGGGGCTCGGGAAGAGAATTAAATACTATTTGGAGGCATTTAATGTTCAATCAAAAACAGCTGATTTTTGGCAAAAGAGATAACACCCCCCCATTACGTCATGCTTCAGAAATGTGGAAAATGGTCCGTTTTCAAATGTTTTATTTTTGAACGTCAGTTCACATTTGTAGGTGGATCATCAGTGTTAGAGCTAAAATTAGCATGTTTAAAGTGATTTTCATGCTTCCAGGGGCCCTAAACACAAGATTTATGGAATGGTTAAAAGTGCATGAAAATGGCCAATTTACTCACTCTGAGTTCTCAAAAAGGGTTTCTTCACCCCGGGAAGTTAATTAAATACCATTTGGAGGCATTTAATGTTCGAGCAAAAACGGCTGATTTTCGACAAAAGAGATAACACCCCCCCATTACGTCATGCTTCAGAAATGTGGAAAATGGTCCATTTTCAAATGTTTTATTTTTGAACGTCAGTTCACATTTGTAGGTGGATCATCAGTGTTAGAGCTAAAATTAGCATGTTTAAAGCGATTTTCATGCTTCCAGGGGCTCGGGAAGTGAATTAAATACTATTTGGAGGCATTTAATGTTCAATCAAAAACAGCTGATTTTTGACAAAAGAGATAACACCCCCCCATTACGTCATGCTTCAGAAATGTGGAAAATGGTCCGTTTTCAAATGTTTTATTTTTGAACGTCAGTTCACATTTGTAGGTGGATCATCAGTGTTGGAGCTAAAATTAGCATGTTTAAAGTGATTTTCATGCTTCCAGGGGCCCTAAACACAAGATTTATGGAATGGTTAAAAGTGCATGAAAATGGCCAATTTACTCACTCTGAGTTCTCAAAAAGGGTTTCTTCACCCCGGGAAGTTAATTAAATACCATTTGGAGGCATTTAATGTTCGAGCAAAAACGGCTGATTTTCGACAAAAGAGATAACACCCCCCCATTACGTCATGCTTCAGAAATGTGGAAAATGGTCCGTTTTCAAATGTTTTATTTTTGAACGTCAGTTCACATTTGTAGGTGGATCATCAGTGTTAGAGCTAAAATTAGCATGTTTAAAGTGATTTTCATGCTTCCAGGGGCCCTAAACACAAGATTTATGGAATGGTTAAAAGTGCATGAAAATGGCCAATTTACTCACTCTGAGTTCTCAAAAAGGGTTTCTTCACCCCGGGAAGTTAATTAAATACCATTTGGAGGCATTTAATGTTCGAGCAAAAACTGCTGATTTTCGACAAAAGAGATAACACCCCCCATTACGTCATGCTTCAGAAATGTGGAAAATGGTCCGTTTTCAAATGTTTTATTTTTGAACGTCAGTTCACATTTGTAGGTGTATCATCAGTGTTAGAGCTAAAATTAGCATGTTTAAAGTGATTTTCATGCTTCCAGGGGCTCGGGAAGTGAATTAAATACTATTTGGAGGCATTTAATGTTCAAGCAAAAACAGCTGATTTTTGACAAAAGAGATAACACCCCCCCATTACGTCATGCTTCAGAAATGTGGAAAATGGTCCGTTTTTAAATGTTTTATTTTTGAACGTCAGTTCACATTTGTAGGTGGATCATCAGTGTTAGAGCTAAAATTAGCATGTTTAAAGTGATTTTCATGCTTCCAGGGGCCCTAAACACAAGATTTATGGAATGGTTAAAAGTGCATGAAAATGGCCAATTTACTCACTCTGAGTTCTCAAAAAGGGTTTCTTCACCCCGGGAAGTTAATTAAATACCATTTGGAGGCACTTAATGTTCGAGCACAAAACGGCTGATTTTCGACAAAAGAGATAACACCCCCCCATTACGTCATGCTTCAGAAATGTGGAAATGGTCCGTTTTCAAATGTTTTATTTTTGAACGTCAGTTCACATTTGTAGGTGGATCATCAGTGTTAGAGCTAAAATTAGCATGTTTAAAGTGATTTTCATGCTTCCAGGGGCTCGGGAAGTGAATTAAATACTATTTGGAGGCATTTAATGTTCAAGCAAAAACAGCTGATTTTTGACAAAAGAGACAACACCCCCCCATTACGTCATGCTTCAGAAATGTGGAAAATGGTCAGTTTTCAAATGTTTTATTTTTGAACGTCAGTTCACATTTGTAGGTGGATCATCAGTGTTATAGCTAAAATTAGCATGTTTAAAGTGATTTTCATGCTTCCAGGGGCTCGGGAAGTGAATTAAATACTATTTGGAGGCATTTAATGTTCAATCAAAAACAGCTGATTTTTGACAAAGAGATAACACCCCCCCATTACGTCATGCTTCAGAAATGTGGAAAATGGTCCGTTTTCAAATGTTTTATTTTTGAACGTCAGTTCACATTTGTAGGTGGATCATCAGTGTTAGAGCTAAAATTAGCATGTTTAAAGTGATTTTCATGCTTCCAGGGGCCCTAAACACAAGATTTATGGAATGGTTAAAAGTGCATGAAAATGGCCAATTTACTCACTCTGAGTTCTCAAAAAGGGTTTCTTCACCCCGGGAAGTTAATTAAATACCATTTGGAGGCATTTAATGTTCGAGCAAAAACGGCTGATTTTCGACAAAAGAGATAACACCCCCCCATTACGTCATGCTTCAGAAATGTGGAAAATGGTCCGTTTTCAAATGTTTTATTTTTGAACGTCAGTTCACATTTGTAGGTGGATCATCAGTGTTAGAGCTAAAATTAGCATGTTTAAAGTGATTTTCATGCTTCCAGGGGCTCGGGAAGTGAATTAAATACTATTTGGAGGCATTTAATGTTCAAGCAAAAACAGCTGATTTTTGACAAAAGAGACAACACCCCCCCATTACGTCATGCTTCAGAAATGTGGAAAATGGTCCGTTTTCAAATGTTTTATTTTTGAACGTCAGTTCACATTTGTAGGTGGATCATCAGTGTTAGAGCTAAAATTAGCATGTTTAAAGTGATTTTCATGCTTCCAGCGGCCCTAAACACAAGATTTATGGAATGGTTAAAAGTGCATGAAAATGGCCAATTTACTCACTCTGAGTTCTCAAAAAGGGTTTCTTCACCCCGGGAAGTGAATTAAATACTATTTGGAGGCATTTAATGTTCAATCAAAAACAGCTGATTTTTGACAAAGAGATAACACCCCCCATTACGTCATGCTTCAGAAATGTGGAAAATGGTCCGTTTTCAAATGTTTTATTTTTGAACGTCAGTTCACATTTGTAGGTGGATCATCAGTGTTAGAGCTAAAATTAGCATGTTTAAAGTGATTTTCATGCTTCCAGGGGCCCTAAACACAAGATTTATGGAATGGTTAAAAGTGCATGAAAATGGCCAATTTACTCACTCTGAGTTCTCAAAAAGGGTTTCTTCACCCCGGGAAGTTAATTAAATACCATTTGGAGGCATTTAATGTTCGAGCAAAAACGGCTGATTTTCGACAAAAGAGATAACACCCCCCCATTACGTCATGCTTCAGAAATGTGGAAAATGGTCCGTTTTCAAATGTTTTATTTTTGAACGTCAGTTCACATTTGTAGGTGGATCATCAGTGTTAGAGCTAAAATTAGCATGTTTAAAGTGATTTTCATGCTTCCAGGGGCTCGGGAAGTGAATTAAATACTATTTGGAGGCATTTAATGTTCAAGCAAAAACAGCTGATTTTTGACAAAAGAGACAACACCCCCCCATTACGTCATGCTTCAGAAATGTGGAAAATGGTCCGTTTTCAAATGTTTTATTTTTGAACGTCAGTTCACATTTGTAGGTGGATCATCAGTGTTAGAGCTAAAATTAGCATGTTTAAAGTGATTTTCATGCTTCCAGCGGCCCTAAACACAAGATTTATGGAATGGTTAAAAGTGCATGAAAATGGCCAATTTACTCACTCTGAGTTCTCAAAAAGGGTTTCTTCACCCCGGGAAGTTAATTAAATACCATTTGGAGGCATTTAATGTACGAGCAAAAACGGCTGATTTTCGACAAAAGAGATAACACCCCCCCATTACGTCATGCTTCAGAAATGTGGAAAATGGTCCGTTTTCAAATGTTTTATTTTTCTACTTCAGTTCACATTTGTAGGTGGATCATCAGTGTTAGAGCTAAAATTAGCATGTTTAAAGTGATTTTCATGCTTCCAGGGGCTCGGGAAGAGAATTAAATACTATTTGGAGGCATTTAATGTTCAATCAAAAACAGCTGATTTTTGGCAAAAGAGATAACACCCCCCCATTACGTCATGCTTCAGAAATGTGGAAAATGGTCCGTTTTCAAATGTTTTATTTTTGAACGTCAGTTCACATTTGTAGGTGGATCATCAGTGTTAGAGCTAAAATTAGCATGTTTAAAGTGATTTTCATGCTTCCAGGGGCCCTAAACACAAGATTTATGGAATGGTTAAAAGTGCATGAAAATGGCCAATTTACTCACTCTGAGTTCTCAAAAAGGGTTTCTTCACCCCGGGAAGTTAATTAAATACCATTTGGAGGCATTTAATGTTCGAGCAAAAACGGCTGATTTTCGACAAAAGAGATAACACCCCCCCATTACGTCATGCTTCAGAAATGTGGAAAATGGTCCGTTTTCAAATGTTTTATTTTTGAACGTCAGTTCACATTTGTAGGTGGATCATCAGTGTTAGAGCTAAAATTAGCATGTTTAAAGTGATTTTCATGCTTCCAGCGGCCCTAAACACAAGATTTATGGAATGGTTAAAAGTGCATGAAAATGGCCAATTTACTCACTCTGAGTTCTCAAAAAGGGTTTCTTCACCCCGGGAAGTGAATTAAATACTATTTGGAGGCATTTAATGTTCAATCAAAAACAGCTGATTTTTGACAAAGAGATAACACCCCCCCATTACGTCATGCTTCAGAAATGTGGAAAATGGTCCGTTTTCAAATGTTTTATTTTTGAACGTCAGTTCACATTTGTAGGTGGATCATCAGTGTTAGAGCTAAAATTAGCATGTTTAAAGTGATTTTCATGCTTCCAGGGGCCCTAAACACAAGATTTATGGAATGGTTAAAAGTGCATGAAAATGGCCAATTTACTCACTCTGAGTTCTCAAAAAGGGTTTCTTCACCCCGGGAAGTTAATTAAATACCATTTGGAGGCATTTAATGTTCGAGCAAAAACGGCTGATTTTCGACAAAAGAGATAACACCCCCCCATTACGTCATGCTTCAGAAATGTGGAAAATGGTCCGTTTTCAAATGTTTTATTTTTGAACGTCAGTTCACATTTGTAGGTGGATCATCAGTGTTAGAGCTAAAATTAGCATGTTTAAAGTGATTTTCATGCTTCCAGGGGCTCGGGAAGTGAATTAAATACTATTTGGAGGCATTTAATGTTCAAGCAAAAACAGCTGATTTTTGACAAAAGAGATAACACCCCCCCATTACGTCATGCTTCAGAAATGTGGAAAATGGTCCGTTTTCAAATGTTTTATTTTTGAACGTCAGTTCACATTTGTAGGTGGATCATCAGTGTTAGAGCTAAAATTAGCATGTTTAAAGTGATTTTCATGCTTCCAGCGGCCCTAAACACAAGATTTATGGAATGGTTAAAAGTGCATGAAAATGGCCAATTTACTCACTCTGAGTTCTCAAAAAGGGTTTCTTCACCCCGGGAAGTTAATTAAATACCATTTGGAGGCATTTAATGTACGAGCAAAAACGGCTGATTTTCGACAAAAGAGATAACACCCCCCCATTACGTCATGCTTCAGAAATGTGGAAAATGGTCCGTTTTCAAATGTTTTATTTTTCTACTTCAGTTCACATTTGTAGGTGGATCATCAGTGTTAGAGCTAAAATTAGCATGTTTAAAGTGATTTTCATGCTTCCAGGGGCTCGGGAAGAGAATTAAATACTATTTGGAGGCATTTAATGTTCAATCAAAAACAGCTGATTTTTGGCAAAAGAGATAACACCCCCCCATTACGTCATGCTTCAGAAATGTGGAAAATGGTCAGTTTTCAAATGTTTTATTTTTGAACGTCAGTTCACATTTGTAGGTGGATCATCAGTGTTAGAGCTAAAATTAGCATGTTTAAAGTGATTTTCATGCTTCCAGGGGCCCTAAACACAAGATTTATGGAATGGTTAAAAGTGCATGAAAATGGCCAATTTACTCACTCTGAGTTCTCAAAAAGGGTTTCTTCACCCCGGGAAGTTAATTAAATACCATTTGGAGGCATTTAATGTTCGAGCAAAAACGGCTGATTTTCGACAAAAGAGATAACACCCCCCCCATTACGTCATGCTTCAGAAATGTGGAAAATGGTCCGTTTTCAAATGTTTTATTTTTGAACGTCAGTTCACATTTGTAGGTGGATCATCAGTGTTAGAGCTAAAATTAGCATGTTTAAAGCGATTTTCATGCTTCCAGGGGCTCGGGAAGTGAATTAAATACTATTTGGAGGCATTTAATGTTCAATCAAAAACAGCTGATTTTTGACAAAAGAGATAACACCCCCCCATTACGTCATGCTTCAGAAATGTGGAAAATGGTCCGTTTTCAAATGTTTTATTTTTGAACGTCAGTTCACATTTGTAGGTGGATCATCAGTGTTAGAGCTAAAATTAGCATGTTTAAAGTGATTTTCATGCTTCCAGGGGCCCTAAACACAAGATTTATGGAATGGTTAAAAGTGCATGAAAATGGCCAATTTACTCACTCTGAGTTCTCAAAAAGGGTTTCTTCACCCCGGGAAGTTAATTAAATACCATTTGGAGGCATTTAATGTTCGAGCAGAAACGGCTGATTTTCGACAAAAGAGATAACACCCCCCCCATTACGTCATGCTTCAGAAATGTGGAAAATGGTCCGTTTTCAAATGTTTTATTTTTGAACGTCAGTTCACATTTGTAGGTGGATCATCAGTGTTAGAGCTAAAATTAGCATGTTTAAAGTGATTTTCATGCTTCCAGGGGCTCGGGAAGTGAATTAAATACTATTTGGAGGCATTTAATGTTCAAGCAAAAACAGCTGATTTTTGACAAAAGAGACAACACCCCCCCATTACGTCATGCTTCAGAAATGTGGAAAATGGTCCGTTTTCAAATGTTTTATTTTTGAACGTCAGTTCACATTTGTAGGTGGATCATCAGTGTTAGAGCTAAAATTAGCATGTTTAAAGTGATTTTCATGCTTCCAGCGGCCCTAAACACAAGATTTATGGAATGGTTAAAAGTGCATGAAAATGGCCAATTTACTCACTCTGAGTTCTCAAAAAGGGTTTCTTCACCCTTGGAAGTTAATTAAATACCATTTGGAGGCATTTAATGTTCGAGCAAAAACGGCTGATTTTCGACAAAAGAGATAACACCCCCCCATTACGTCATGCTTCAGAAATGTGGAAAATGGTCCATTTTCAAATGTTTTATTTTTGAACGTCAGTTCACATTTGTAGGTGGATCATCAGTGTTAGAGCTAAAATTAGCATGTTTAAAGCGATTTTCATGCTTCCAGGGGCTCGGGAAGTGAATTAAATACTATTTGGAGGCATTTAATGTTCAATCAAAAACAGCTGATTTTTGACAAAAGAGATAACACCCCCCCATTACGTCATGCTTCAGAAATGTGGAAAATGGTCCGTTTTCAAATGTTTTATTTTTGAACGTCAGTTCACATTTGTAGGTGGATCATCAGTGTTGGAGCTAAAATTAGCATGTTTAAAGTGATTTTCATGCTTCCAGGGGCCCTAAACACAAGATTTATGGAATGGTTAAAAGTGCATGAAAATGGCCAATTTACTCACTCTGAGTTCTCAAAAAGGGTTTCTTCACCCCGGGAAGTTAATTAAATACCATTTGGAGGCATTTAATGTTCGAGCAAAAACGGCTGATTTTCGACAAAAGAGATAACACCCCCCCATTACGTCATGCTTCAGAAATGTGGAAAATGGTCCGTTTTCAAATGTTTTATTTTTGAACGTCAGTTCACATTTGTAGGTGGATCATCAGTGTTAGAGCTAAAATTAGCATGTTTAAAGTGATTTTCATGCTTCCAGGGGCCCTAAACACAAGATTTATGGAATGGTTAAAAGTGCATGAAAATGGCCAATTTACTCACTCTGAGTTCTCAAAAAGGGTTTCTTCACCCCGGGAAGTTAATTAAATACCATTTGGAGGCATTTAATGTTCGAGCAAAAACTGCTGATTTTCGACAAAAGAGATAACACCCCCCCATTACGTCATGCTTCAGAAATGTGGAAAATGGTCCGTTTTCAAATGTTTTATTTTTGAACGTCAGTTCACATTTGTAGGTGTATCATCAGTGTTAGAGCTAAAATTAGCATGTTTAAAGTGATTTTCATGCTTCCAGGGGCTCGGGAAGTGAATTAAATACTATTTGGAGGCATTTAATGTTCAAGCAAAAACAGCTGATTTTTGACAAAAGAGATAACACCCCCCCATTACGTCATGCTTCAGAAATGTGGAAAATGGTCCGTTTTTAAATGTTTTATTTTTGAACGTCAGTTCACATTTGTAGGTGGATCATCAGTGTTAGAGCTAAAATTAGCATGTTTAAAGTGATTTTCATGCTTCCAGGGGCCCTAAACACAAGATTTATGGAATGGTTAAAAGTGCATGAAAATGGCCAATTTACTCACTCTGAGTTCTCAAAAAGGGTTTCTTCACCCCGGGAAGTTAATTAAATACCATTTGGAGGCATTTAATGTTCGAGCAAAAACGGCTGATTTTCGACAAAAGAGATAACACCCCCCCATTACGTCATGCTTCAGAAATGTGGAAAATGGTCCGTTTTCAAATGTTTTATTTTTGAACGTCAGTTCACATTTGTAGGTGGATCATCAGTGTTAGAGCTAAAATTAGCATGTTTAAAGTGATTTTCATGCTTCCAGGGGCTCGGGAAGTGAATTAAATACTATTTGGAGGCATTTAATGTTCAAGCAAAAACAGCTGATTTTTGACAAAAGAGACAACACCCCCCCCCCATTACGTCATGCTTCAGAAATGTGGAAAATGGTCCGTTTTCAAATGTTTTATTTTTGAACGTCAGTTCACATTTGTAGGTGGATCATCAGTGTTATAGCTAAAATTAGCATGTTTAAAGTGATTTTCATGCTTCCAGGGGCTCGGGAAGTGAATTAAATACTATTTAGAGGCATTTAATGTTCAATCAAAAACAGCTGATTTTTGACAAAGAGATAACACCCCCCCATTACGTCATGCTTCAGAAATGTGGAAAATGGTCCGTTTTCAAATGTTTTATTTTTGAACGTCAGTTCACATTTGTAGGTGGATCATCAGTGTTAGAGCTAAAATTAGCATGTTTAAAGTGATTTTCATGCTTCCAGGGGCCCTAAACACAAGATTTATGGAATGGTTAAAAGTGCATGAAAATGGCCAATTTACTCACTCTGAGTTCTCAAAAAGGGTTTCTTCACCCCGGGAAGTTAATTAAATACCATTTGGAGGCATTTAATGTACGAGCAAAAACGGCTGATTTTCGACAAAAGAGATAACACCCCCCCATTACGTCATGCTTCAGAAATGTGGAAAATGGTCCGTTTTCAAATGTTTTATTTTTGAACGTCAGTTCACATTTGTAGGTGGATCATCAGTGTTAGAGCTAAAATTAGCATGTTTAAAGCGATTTTCATGCTTCCAGGGGCTCGGGAAGTGAATTAAATACTATTTGGAGGCATTTAATGTTCAATCAAAAACAGCTGATTTTTGACAAAAGAGATAACACCCCCCCATTACGTCATGCTTCAGAAATGTGGAAAATGGTCCGTTTTCAAATGTTTTATTTTTGAACGTCAGTTCACATTTGTAGGTGGATCATCAGTGTTGGAGCTAAAATTAGCATGTTTAAAGTGATTTTCATGCTTCCAGGGGCCCTAAACACAAGATTTATGGAATGGTTAAAAGTGCATGAAAATGGCCAATTTACTCACTCTGAGTTCTCAAAAAGGGTTTCTTCACCCCGGGAAGTTAATTAAATACCATTTGGAGGCATTTAATGTTCGAGCAAAAACGGCTGATTTTCGACAAAAGAGATAACACCCCCCCATTACGTCATGCTTCAGAAATGTGGAAAATGGTCCGTTTTCAAATGTTTTATTTTTGAACGTCAGTTCACATTTGTAGGTGGATCATCAGTGTTAGAGCTAAAATTAGCATGTTTAAAGTGATTTTCATGCTTCCAGGGGCCCTAAACACAAGATTTATGGAATGGTTAAAAGTGCATGAAAATGGCCAATTTACTCACTCTGAGTTCTCAAAAAGGGTTTCTTCACCCCGGGAAGTTAATTAAATACCATTTGGAGGCATTTAATGTTCGAGCAAAAACTGCTGATTTTCGACAAAAGAGATAACACCCCCCCATTACGTCATGCTTCAGAAATGTGGAAAATGGTCCGTTTTCAAATGTTTTATTTTTGAACGTCAGTTCACATTTGTAGGTGTATCATCAGTGTTAGAGCTAAAATTAGCATGTTTAAAGTGATTTTCATGCTTCCAGGGGCTCGGGAAGTGAATTAAATACTATTTGGAGGCATTTAATGTTCAAGCAAAAACAGCTGATTTTTGACAAAAGAGATAACACCCCCCCATTACGTCATGCTTCAGAAATGTGGAAAATGGTCCGTTTTTAAATGTTTTATTTTTGAACGTCAGTTCACATTTGTAGGTGGATCATCAGTGTTAGAGCTAAAATTAGCATGTTTAAAGTGATTTTCATGCTTCCAGGGGCCCTAAACACAAGATTTATGGAATGGTTAAAAGTGCATGAAAATGGCCAATTTACTCACTCTGAGTTCTCAAAAAGGGTTTCTTCACCCCGGGAAGTTAATTAAATACCATTTGGAGGCATTTAATGTTCGAGCAAAAACGGCTGATTTTCGACAAAAGAGATAACACCCCCACATTACGTCATGCTTCAGAAATGTGGAAAATGGTCCGTTTTCAAATGTTTTATTTTTGAACGTCAGTTCACATTTGTAGGTGGATCATCAGTGTTAGAGCTAAAATTAGCATGTTTAAAGTGATTTTCATGCTTCCAGGGGCTCGGGAAGTGAATTAAATACTATTTGGAGGCATTTAATGTTCAAGCAAAAACAGCAGATTTTTGACAAAAGAGACAACACCCCCCCCCCATTACGTCATGCTTCAGAAATGTGGAAAATGGTCCGTTTTCAAATGTTTTATTTTTGAACGTCAGTTCACATTTGTAGGTGGATCATCAGTGTTATAGCTAAAATTAGCATGTTTAAAGTGATTTTCATGCTTCCAGGGGCTCGGGAAGTGAATTAAATACTATTTGGAGGCATTTAATGTTCAATCAAAAACAGCAGATTTTTGACAAAGAGATAACACCCCCCCATTACGTCATGCTTCAGAAATGTGGAAAATGGTCCGTTTTCAAATGTTTTATTTTTGAACGTCAGTTCACATTTGTAGGTGGATCATCAGTGTTAGAGCTAAAATTAGCATGTTTAAAGTGATTTTCATGCTTCCAGGGGCCCTAAACACAAGATTTATGGAATGGTTAAAAGTGCATGAAAATGGCCAATTTACTCACTCTGAGTTCTCAAAAAGGGTTTCTTCACCCCGGGAAGTTAATTAAATACCATTTGGAGGCATTTAATGTACGAGCAAAAACGGCTGATTTTCGACAAAAGAGATAACACCCCCCCATTACGTCATGCTTCAGAAATGTGGAAAATGGTCCGTTTTCAAATGTTTTATTTTTGAACGTCAGTTCACATTTGTAGGTGGATCATCAGTGTTAGAGCTAAAATTAGCATGTTTAAAGTGATTTTCATGCTTCCAGGGGCTCGGGAAGAGAATTAAATACTATTTAGAGGCATTTAATGTTCAATCAAAAACAGCTGATTTTTGGCAAAAGAGATAACACCCCCCCCCATTACGTCATGCTTCAGAAATGTGGAAAATGGTCCGTTTTCAAATGTTTTATTTTTGAACGTCAGTTCACATTTGTAGGTGGATCATCAGTGTTAGAGCTAAAATTAGCATGTTTAAAGTGATTTTCATGCTTCCAGGGGCTCGGGAAGTGAATTAAATACTATTTGGAGGCATTTAATGTTTAATCAAAAACAGCTGATTTTTGACAAAAGAGATAACACCCCCCCATTACGTCATGCTTCAGAAATGTGGAAAATGGTCCGTTTTCAAATGTTTTATTTTTGAACGTCAGTTCACATTTGTAGGTGGATCATCAGTGTTAGAGCTAAAATTAGCATGTTTAAAGTGATTTTCATGCTTCCAGGGGCTCGGGAAGTGAATTAAATACTATTTGGAGGCATTTAATGTTCAAGCAAAAACAGCTGATTTTTGACAAAAGAGACAACACCGCCCCATTACGTCATGCTTCAGAAATGTGGAAAATGGTCCGTTTTCAAATGTTTTATTTTTGAACGTCAGTTCACATTTGTAGGTGGATCATCAGTGTTAGAGCTAAAATTAGCATGTTTAAAGTGATTTTCATGTTTCCAGCGGCCCTAAACACAAGATTTATGGAATGGTTAAAAGTGCATGAAAATGGCCAATTTACTCACTCTGAGTTCTCAAAAAGGGTTTCTTCACCCCGGGAAGTTAATTAAATACCATTTGGAGGCATTTAATGTACGAGCAAAAACGGCTGATTTTCGACAAAAGAGATAACACCCCCCCATTACGTCATGCTTCAGAAATGTGGAAAATGGTCCGTTTTCAAATGTTTTATTTTTTAATGTCAGTTCACATTTGTAGGTGGATCATCAGTGTTAGAGCTAAAATTAGCATGTTTAAAGTGATTTTCATGCTTCCAGGGGCTCGGGAAGAGAATTAAATACTATTTGGAGGCATTTAATGTTCAATCAAAAACAGCTGATTTTTGGCAAAAGAGATAACACCCCCCCATTACGTCATGCTTCAGAAATGTGGAAAATGGTCCGTTTTCAAATGTTTTATTTTTGAACGTCAGTTCACATTTGTAGGTGGATCATCAGTGTTAGAGCTAAAATTAGCATGTTTAAAGTGATTTTCATGCTTCCAGGGGCCCTAAACACAAGATTTATGGAATGGTTAAAAGTGCATAAAAATGGCCAATTTACTCACTCTGAGTTCTCAAAAAGGGTTTCTTCACCCCGGGAAGTTAATTAAATACCATTTGGAGGCATTTAATGTTCGAGCAAAAACGGCTGATTTTCGACAAAAGAGATAACACCCCCCCATTACGTCATGCTTCAGAAATGTGGAAAATGGTCCGTTTTCAAATGTTTTATTTTTGAACGTCAGTTCACATTTGTAGGTGGATCATCAGTGTTAGAGCTAAAATTAGCATGTTTAAAGTGATTTTCATGCTTCCAGGGGCTCGGAAAGTGAATTAAATACTATTTGGAGGCATTTAATGTTCAAGCAAAAACAGCTGATTTTTGACAAAAGAGACAACACCCCCCCATTACGTCATGCTTCAGAAATGTGGAAAATGGTCCGTTTTAAAATGTTTTATTTTTGAACGTCAGTTCACATTTGTAGGTGGATCATCAGTGTTAGAGCTAAAATTAGCATGTTTAAAGTGATTTTCATGCTTCCAGGGGCCCTAAACACAAGATTTATGGAATGGTTAAAAGTGCATGAAAATGGCCAATTTACTCACTCTGAGTTCTCAAAAAGGGTTTCTTCACCCCGGGAAGTTAATTAAATACCATTTGGAGGCATTTAATGTTCGAGCAGAAACGGCTGATTTTCGACAAAAGAGATAACACCCCCCCCATTACGTCATGCTTCAGAAATGTGGAAAATGGTCCGTTTTAAAATGTTTTATTTTTGAACGTCAGTTCACATTTGTAGGTGGATCATCAGTGTTAGAGCTAAAATTAGCATGTTTAAAGTGATTTTCATGCTTCCAGCGGCCCTAAACACAAGATTTATGGAATGGTTAAAAGTGCATGAAAATGGCCAATTTACTCACTCTGAGTTCTCAAAAAGGGTTTCTTCACCCCGGGAAGTTAATTAAATACCATTTGGAGGCATTTAATGTACGAGCAAAAACGGCTGATTTTCGACAAAAGAGATAACACCCCCCCATTACGTCATGCTTCAGAAATGTGGAAAATGGTCCGTTTTCAAATGTTTTATTTTTGAACGTCAGTTCACATTTGTAGGTGGATCATCAGTGTTAGAGCTAAAATTAGCATGTTTAAAGTGATTTTCATGCTTCCAGGGGCTCGGGAAGAGAATTAAATACTATTTGGAGGCATTTAATGTTCAATCAAAAACAGCTGATTTTTGGCAAAAGAGATAACACCCCCCCCCCATTACGTCATGCTTCAGAAATGTGGAAAATGGTCCGTTTTCAAATGTTTTATTTTTGAACGTCAGTTCACATTTGTAGGTGGATCATCAGTGTTAGAGCTAAAATTAGCATGTTTAAAGTGATTTTCATGCTTCCAGGGGCTCGGGAAGTGAATTAAATACTATTTGGAGGCATTTAATGTTTAATCAAAAACAGCTGATTTTTGACAAAAGAGATAACACCCCCCCATTACGTCATGCTTCAGAAATGTGGAAAATGGTCCGTTTTCAAATGTTTTATTTTTGAACGTCAGTTCACATTTGTAGGTGGATCATCAGTGTTAGAGCTAAAATTAGCATGTTTAAAGTGATTTTCATGCTTCCAGGGGCTCGGGAAGTGAATTAAATACTATTTGGAGGCATTTAATGTTCAAGCAAAAACAGCTGATTTTTGACAAAAGAGACAACACCGCCCCATTACGTCATGCTTCAGAAATGTGGAAAATGGTCCGTTTTCAAATGTTTTATTTTTGAACGTCAGTTCACATTTGTAGGTGGATCATCAGTGTTAGAGCTAAAATTAGCATGTTTAAAGTGATTTTCATGTTTCCAGCGGCCCTAAACACAAGATTTATTGAATGGTTAAAAGTGCATGAAAATGGCCAATTTACTCACTCTGAGTTCTCAAAAAGGGTTTCTTCACCCCGGGAAGTTAATTAAATACCATTTGGAGGCATTTAATGTACGAGCAAAAACGGCTGATTTTCGACAAAAGAGATAACACCCCCCCATTACGTCATGCTTCAGAAATGTGGAAAATGGTCCGTTTTCAAATGTTTTATTTTTTAATGTCAGTTCACATTTGTAGGTGGATCATCAGTGTTAGAGCTAAAATTAGCATGTTTAAAGTGATTTTCATGCTTCCAGGGGCTCGGGAAGAGAATTAAATACTATTTGGAGGCATTTAATGTTCAATCAAAAACAGCTGATTTTTGGCAAAAGAGATAACACCCCCCCATTACGTCATGCTTCAGAAATGTGGAAAATGGTCCGTTTTCAAATGTTTTATTTTTGAACGTCAGTTCACATTTGTAGGTGGATCATCAGTGTTAGAGCTAAAATTAGCATGTTTAAAGTGATTTTCATGCTTCCAGGGGCCCTAAACACAAGATTTATGGAATGGTTAAAAGTGCATAAAAATGGCCAATTTACTCACTCTGAGTTCTCAAAAAGGGTTTCTTCACCCCGGGAAGTTAATTAAATACCATTTGGAGGCATTTAATGTTCGAGCAAAAACGGCTGATTTTCGACAAAAGAGATAACACCCCCCCATTACGTCATGCTTCAGAAATGTGGAAAATGGTCCGTTTTCAAATGTTTTATTTTTGAACGTCAGTTCACATTTGTAGGTGGATCATCAGTGTTAGAGCTAAAATTAGCATGTTTAAAGTGATTTTCATGCTTCCAGGGGCTCGGAAAGTGAATTAAATACTATTTGGAGGCATTTAATGTTCAAGCAAAAACAGCTGATTTTTGACAAAAGAGACAACACCCCCCCATTACGTCATGCTTCAGAAATGTGGAAAATGGTCCGTTTTAAAATGTTTTATTTTTGAACGTCAGTTCACATTTGTAGGTGGATCATCAGTGTTAGGGCTAAAATTAGCATGTTTAAAGTGATTTTCATGCTTCCAGGGGCCCTAAACACAAGATTTATGGAATGGTTAAAAGTGCATGAAAATGGCCAATTTACTCACTCTGAGTTCTCAAAAAGGGTTTCTTCACCCCGGGAAGTTAATTAAATACCATTTGGAGGCATTTAATGTTCGAGCAGAAACGGCTGATTTTCGACAAAAGAGATAACACCCCCCCATTACGTCATGCTTCAGAAATGTGGAAAATGGTCCGTTTTCAAATGTTTTATTTTTGAACGTCAGTTCACATTTGTAGGTGTATCATCAGTGTTAGAGCTAAAATTAGCATGTTTAAAGTGATTTTCATGCTTCCAGGGGCTCGGGAAGTGAATTAAATACTATTTGGAGGCATTTAATGTTTAATCAAAAACAGCTGATTTTTGACAAAAGAGATAACACCCCCCCATTACGTCATGCTTCAGAAATGTGGAAAATGGTCCGTTTTCAAATGTTTTATTTTTGAACGTCAGTTCACATTTGTAGGTGGATCATCAGTGTTAGAGCTAAAATTAGCATGTTTAAAGTGATTTTCATGCTTCCAGGGGCTCGGGAAGTGAATTAAATACTATTTGGAGGCATTTAATGTTCAAGCAAAAACAGCTGATTTTTGACAAAAGAGACAACACCGCCCCATTACGTCATGCTTCAGAAATGTGGAAAATGGTCCGTTTTCAAATGTTTTATTTTTGAACGTCAGTTCACATTTGTAGGTGGATCATCAGTGTTAGAGCTAAAATTAGCATGTTTAAAGTGATTTTCATGTTTCCAGCGGCCCTAAACACAAGATTTATGGAATGGTTAAAAGTGCATGAAAATGGCCAATTTACTCACTCTGAGTTCTCAAAAAGGGTTTCTTCACCCCGGGAAGTTAATTAAATACCATTTGGAGGCATTTAATGTACGAGCAAAAACGGCTGATTTTCGACAAAAGAGATAACACCCCCCCATTACGTCATGCTTCAGAAATGTGGAAAATGGTCCGTTTTCAAATGTTTTATTTTTTAATGTCAGTTCACATTTGTAGGTGGATCATCAGTGTTAGAGCTAAAATTAGCATGTTTAAAGTGATTTTCATGCTTCCAGGGGCTCGGAAGAGAATTAAATACTATTTGGAGGCATTTAATGTTCAATCAAAAACAGCTGATTTTTGGCAAAAGAGATAACACCCCCCCATTACGTCATGCTTCAGAAATGTGGAAAATGGTCCGTTTTCAAATGTTTTATTTTTGAACGTCAGTTCACATTTGTAGGTGGATCATCAGTGTTAGAGCTAAAATTAGCATGTTTAAAGTGATTTTCATGCTTCCAGGGGCCCTAAACACAAGATTTATGGAATGGTTAAAAGTGCATAAAAATGGCCAATTTACTCACTCTGAGTTCTCAAAAAGGGTTTCTTCACCCCGGGAAGTTAATTAAATACCATTTGGAGGCATTTAATGTTCGAGCAAAAACGGCTGATTTTCGACAAAAGAGATAACACCCCCCCATTACGTCATGCTTCAGAAATGTGGAAAATGGTCCGTTTTCAAATGTTTTATTTTTGAACGTCAGTTCACATTTGTAGGTGGATCATCAGTGTTAGAGCTAAAATTAGCATGTTTAAAGTGATTTTCATGCTTCCAGGGGCTCGGAAAGTGAATTAAATACTATTTGGAGGCATTTAATGTTCAAGCAAAAACAGCTGATTTTTGACAAAAGAGACAACACCCCCCCATTACGTCATGCTTCAGAAATGTGGAAAATGGTCCGTTTTAAAATGTTTTATTTTTGAACGTCAGTTCACATTTGTAGGTGGATCATCAGTGTTAGAGCTAAAATTAGCATGTTTAAAGTGATTTTCATGCTTCCAGGGGCCCTAAACACAAGATTTATGGAATGGTTAAAAGTGCATGAAAATGGCCAATTTACTCACTCTGAGTTCTCAAAAAGGGTTTCTTCACCCCGGGAAGTTAATTAAATACCATTTGGAGGCATTTAATGTTCGAGCAGAAACGGCTGATTTTCGACAAAAGAGATAACACCCCCCCCATTACGTCATGCTTCAGAAATGTGGAAAATGGTCCGTTTTAAAATGTTTTATTTTTGAACGTCAGTTCACATTTGTAGGTGGATCATCAGTGTTAGAGCTAAAATTAGCATGTTTAAAGTGATTTTCATGCTTCCAGCGGCCCTAAACACAAGATTTATGGAATGGTTAAAAGTGCATGAAAATGGCCAATTTACTCACTCTGAGTTCTCAAAAAGGGTTTCTTCACCCCGGGAAGTTAATTAAATATCATTTGGAGGCATTTAATGTACGAGCAAAAACGGCTGATTTTCGACAAAAGAGATAACACCCCCCCATTACGTCATGCTTCAGAAATGTGGAAAATGGTCCGTTTTCAAATGTTTTATTTTTGAACGTCAGTTCACATTTGTAGGTGGATCATCAGTGTTAGAGCTAAAATTAGCATGTTTAAAGTGATTTTCATGCTTCCAGGGGCTCGGGAAGAGAATTAAATACTATTTGGAGGCATTTAATGTTCAATCAAAAACAGCTGATTTTTGGCAAAAGAGATAACACCCCCCCCCCATTACGTCATGCTTCAGAAATGTGGAAAATGGTCCGTTTTCAAATGTTTTATTTTTGAACGTCAGTTCACATTTGTAGGTGGATCATCAGTGTTAGAGCTAAAATTAGCATGTTTAAAGTGATTTTCATGCTTCCAGGGGCTCGGGAAGTGAATTAAATACTATTTGGAGGCATTTAATGTTTAATCAAAAACAGCTGATTTTTGACAAAAGAGATAACACCCCCCCATTACGTCATGCTTCAGAAATGTGGAAAATGGTCCGTTTTCAAATGTTTTATTTTTGAACGTCAGTTCACATTTGTAGGTGGATCATCAGTGTTAGAGCTAAAATTAGCATGTTTAAAGTGATTTTCATGCTTCCAGGGGCTCGGGAAGTGAATTAAATACTATTTGGAGGCATTTAATGTTCAAGCAAAAACAGCTGATTTTTGACAAAAGAGACAACACCGCCCCATTACGTCATGCTTCAGAAATGTGGAAAATGGTCCGTTTTCAAATGTTTTATTTTTGAACGTCAGTTCACATTTGTAGGTGGATCATCAGTGTTAGAGCTAAAATTAGCATGTTTAAAGTGATTTTCATGTTTCCAGCGGCCCTAAACACAAGATTTATGGAATGGTTAAAAGTGCATGAAAATGGCCAATTTACTCACTCTGAGTTCTCAAAAAGGGTTTCTTCACCCCGGGAAGTTAATTAAATACCATTTGGAGGCATTTAATGTACGAGCAAAAACGGCTGATTTTCGACAAAAGAGATAACACCCCCCCATTACGTCATGCTTCAGAAATGTGGAAAATGGTCCGTTTTCAAATGTTTTATTTTTTAATGTCAGTTCACATTTGTAGGTGGATCATCAGTGTTAGAGCTAAAATTAGCATGTTTAAAGTGATTTTCATGCTTCCAGGGGCTCGGGAAGAGAATTAAATACTATTTGGAGGCATTTAATGTTCAATCAAAAACAGCTGATTTTTGGCAAAAGAGATAACACCCCCCCATTACGTCATGCTTCAGAAATGTGGAAAATGGTCCGTTTTCAAATGTTTTATTTTTGAACGTCAGTTCACATTTGTAGGTGGATCATCAGTGTTAGAGCTAAAATTAGCATGTTTAAAGTGATTTTCATGCTTCCAGGGGCCCTAAACACAAGATTTATGGAATGGTTAAAAGTGCATAAAAATGGCCAATTTACTCACTCTGAGTTCTCAAAAAGGGTTTCTTCACCCCGGGAAGTTAATTAAATACCATTTGGAGGCATTTAATGTTCGAGCAAAAACGGCTGATTTTCGACAAAAGAGATAACACCCCCCCATTACGTCATGCTTCAGAAATGTGGAAAATGGTCCGTTTTCAAATGTTTTATTTTTGAACGTCAGTTCACATTTGTAGGTGGATCATCAGTGTTAGAGCTAAAATTAGCATGTTTAAAGTGATTTTCATGCTTCCAGGGGCTCGGAAAGTGAATTAAATACTATTTGGAGGCATTTAATGTTCAAGCAAAAACAGCTGATTTTTGACAAAAGAGACAACACCCCCCCATTACGTCATGCTTCAGAAATGTGGAAAATGGTCCGTTTTAAAATGTTTTATTTTTGAACGTCAGTTCACATTTGTAGGTGGATCATCAGTGTTAGGGCTAAAATTAGCATGTTTAAAGTGATTTTCATGCTTCCAGGGGCCCTAAACACAAGATTTATGGAATGGTTAAAAGTGCATGAAAATGGCCAATTTACTCACTCTGAGTTCTCAAAAAGGGTTTCTTCACCCCGGGAAGTTAATTAAATACCATTTGGAGGCATTTAATGTTCGAGCAGAAACGGCTGATTTTCGACAAAAGAGATAACACCCCCCCATTACGTCATGCTTCAGAAATGTGGAAAATGGTCCGTTTTCAAATGTTTTATTTTTGAACGTCAGTTCACATTTGTAGGTGGATCATCAGTGTTAGAGCTAAAATTAGCATGTTTAAAGTGATTTTCATGCTTCCAGGGGCTCGGGAAGTGAATTAAATACTATTTGGAGGCATTTAATGTTCAATCAAAAACAGCTGATTTTTGACAAAAGAGATAACACCCCCCTATTACGTCATGCTTCAGGAATGTGGAAAATGGTCCGTTTTCAAATGTTTTATTTTTGAATGTCAGTTCACATTTGTAGGTGGATCATCAGTGTTGGAGCTAAAATTAGCATGTTTAAAGTGATTTTCATGCTTCCAGGGGCCCTAAACACAAGATTTATGGAATGGTTAAAAGTGCATGAAAATGGCCAATTTACTCACTCTGAGTTCTCAAAAAGGGTTTCTTCACCCCGGGAAGTTAATTAAATACCATTTGGAGGCATTTAATGTTCGAGCAAAAACGGCTGATTTTCGACAAAAGAGATAACACCCCCCCATTACGTCATGCTTCAGAAATGTGGAAAATGGTCCGTTTTCAAATGTTTTATTTTTGAACGTCAGTTCACATTTGTAGGTGGATCATCAGTGTTAGAGCTAAAATTAGCATGTTTAAAGTGATTTTCATGCTTCCAGGGGCCCTAAACACAAGATTTATGGAATGGTTAAAAGTGCATGAAAATGGCCAATTTACTCACTCTGAGTTCTCAAAAAGGGTTTCTTCACCCCGGGAAGTTAATTAAATACCATTTGGAGGCATTTAATGTTCGAGCAAAAACTGCTGATTTTCGACAAAAGAGATAACACCCCCCCATTACGTCATGCTTCAGAAATGTGGAAAATGGTCCGTTTTCAAATGTTTTATTTTTGAACGTCAGTTCACATTTGTAGGTGTATCATCAGTGTTAGAGCTAAAATTAGCATGTTTAAAGTGATTTTCATGCTTCCAGGGGCTCGGGAAGTGAATTAAATACTATTTGGAGGCATTTAATGTTCAATCAAAAACAGCTGATTTTTGACAAAGAGATAACACCCCCCCATTACGTCATGCTTCAGAAATGTGGAAAATGGTCCGTTTTCAAATGTTTTATTTTTGAACGTCAGTTCACATTTGTAGGTGGATCATCAGTGTTAGAGCTAAAATTAGCATGTTTAAAGTGATTTTCATGCTTCCAGGGGCCCTAAACACAAGATTTATGGAATGGTTAAAAGTGCATGAAAATGGCCAATTTACTCACTCTGAGTTCTCAAAAAGGGTTTCTTCACCCCGGGAAGTTAATTAAATACCATTTGGAGGCATTTAATGTACGAGCAAAAACGGCTGATTTTCGACAAAAGAGATAACACCCCCCATTACGTCATGCTTCAGAAATGTGGAAAATGGTCCGTTTTCAAATGTTTTATTTTTGAACGTCAGTTCACATTTGTAGGTGGATCATCAGTGTTAGAGCTAAAATTAGCATGTTTAAAGTGATTTTCATGCTTCCAGGGGCTCGGGAAGAGAATTAAATACTATTTAGAGGCATTTAATGTTCAATCAAAAACAGCTGATTTTTGGCAAAAGAGATAACACCCCCCCCCATTACGTCATGCTTCAGAAATGTGGAAAATGGTCCGTTTTCAAATGTTTTATTTTTGAACGTCAGTTCACATTTGTAGGTGGATCATCAGTGTTAGAGCTAAAATTAGCATGTTTAAAGTGATTTTCATGCTTCCAGGGGCTCGGGAAGTGAATTAAATACTATTTGGAGGCATTTAATGTTTAATCAAAAACAGCTGATTTTTGACAAAAGAGATAACACCCCCCCCATTACGTCATGCTTCAGAAATGTGGAAAATGGTCCGTTTTCAAATGTTTTATTTTTGAACGTCAGTTCACATTTGTAGGTGGATCATCAGTGTTAGAGCTAAAATTAGCATGTTTAAAGTGATTTTCATGCTTCCAGGGGCTCGGGAAGTGAATTAAATACTATTTGGAGGCATTTAATGTTCAAGCAAAAACAGCTGATTTTTGACAAAAGAGACAACACCGCCCCATTACGTCATGCTTCAGAAATGTGGAAAATGGTCCGTTTTCAAATGTTTTATTTTTGAACGTCAGTTCACATTTGTAGGTGGATCATCAGTGTTAGAGCTAAAATTAGCATGTTTAAAGTGATTTTCATGTTTCCAGCGGCCCTAAACACAAGATTTATGGAATGGTTAAAAGTGCATGAAAATGGCCAATTTACTCACTCTGAGTTCTCAAAAAGGGTTTCTTCACCCCGGGAAGTTAATTAAATACCATTTGGAGGCATTTAATGTACGAGCAAAAACGGCTGATTTTCGACAAAAGAGATAACACCCCCCCATTACGTCATGCTTCAGAAATGTGGAAAATGGTCCGTTTTCAAATGTTTTATTTTTTAATGTCAGTTCACATTTGTAGGTGGATCATCAGTGTTAGAGCTAAAATTAGCATGTTTAAAGTGATTTTCATGCTTCCAGGGGCTCGGGAAGAGAATTAAATACTATTTGGAGGCATTTAATGTTCAATCAAAAACAGCTGATTTTTGGCAAAAGAGATAACACCCCCCCATTACGTCATGCTTCAGAAATGTGGAAAATGGTCCGTTTTCAAATGTTTTATTTTTGAACGTCAGTTCACATTTGTAGGTGGATCATCAGTGTTAGAGCTAAAATTAGCATGTTTAAAGTGATTTTCATGCTTCCAGGGGCCCTAAACACAAGATTTATGGAATGGTTAAAAGTGCATAAAAATGGCCAATTTACTCACTCTGAGTTCTCAAAAAGGGTTTCTTCACCCCGGGAAGTTAATTAAATACCATTTGGAGGCATTTAATGTTCGAGCAAAAACGGCTGATTTTCGACAAAAGAGATAACACCCCCCCATTACGTCATGCTTCAGAAATGTGGAAAATGGTCCGTTTTCAAATGTTTTATTTTTGAACGTCAGTTCACATTTGTAGGTGGATCATCAGTGTTAGAGCTAAAATTAGCATGTTTAAAGTGATTTTCATGCTTCCAGGGGCTCGGAAAGTGAATTAAATACTATTTGGAGGCATTTAATGTTCAAGCAAAAACAGCTGATTTTTGACAAAAGAGACAACACCCCCCCATTACGTCATGCTTCAGAAATGTGGAAAATGGTCCGTTTTAAAATGTTTTATTTTTGAACGTCAGTTCACATTTGTAGGTGGATCATCAGTGTTAGAGCTAAAATTAGCATGTTTAAAGTGATTTTCATGCTTCCAGGGGCCCTAAACACAAGATTTATGGAATGGTTAAAAGTGCATGAAAATGGCCAATTTACTCACTCTGAGTTCTCAAAAAGGGTTTCTTCACCCCGGGAAGTTAATTAAATACCATTTGGAGGCATTTAATGTTCGAGCAGAAACGGCTGATTTTCGACAAAAGAGATAACACCCCCCCCATTACGTCATGCTTCAGAAATGTGGAAAATGGTCCGTTTTAAAATGTTTTATTTTTGAACGTCAGTTCACATTTGTAGGTGGATCATCAGTGTTAGAGCTAAAATTAGCATGTTTAAAGTGATTTTCATGCTTCCAGCGGCCCTAAACACAAGATTTATGGAATGGTTAAAAGTGCATGAAAATGGCCAATTTACTCACTCTGAGTTCTCAAAAAGGGTTTCTTCACCCCGGGAAGTTAATTAAATACCATTTGGAGGCATTTAATGTACGAGCAAAAACGGCTGATTTTCGAAAAAAGAGATAACACCCCCCCATTACGTCATGCTTCAGAAATGTGGAAAATGGTCCGTTTTCAAATGTTTTATTTTTGAACGTCAGTTCACATTTGTAGGTGGATCATCAGTGTTAGAGCTAAAATTAGCATGTTTAAAGTGATTTTCATGCTTCCAGGGGCTCGGGAAGTGAATTAAATACTATTTGGAGGCATTTAATGTTTAATCAAAAACAGCTGATTTTTGACAAAAGAGATAACACCCCCCCATTACGTCATGCTTCAGAAATGTGGAAAATGGTCCGTTTTCAAATGTTTTATTTTTGAACGTCAGTTCACATTTGTAGGTGGATCATCAGTGTTAGAGCTAAAATTAGCATGTTTAAAGTGATTTTCATGCTTCCAGGGGCTCGGGAAGTGAATTAAATACTATTTGGAGGCATTTAATGTTTAATCAAAAACAGCTGATTTTTGACAAAAGAGATAACACCCCCCCATTACGTCATGCTTCAGAAATGTGGAAAATGGTCCGTTTTCAAATGTTTTATTTTTGAACGTCAGTTCACATTTGTAGGTGGATCATCAGTGTTAGAGCTAAAATTAGCATGTTTAAAGTGATTTTCATGCTTCCAGGGGCTCGGGAAGTGAATTAAATACTATTTGGAGGCATTTAATGTTCAAGCAAAAACAGCTGATTTTTGACAAAAGAGACAACACCGCCCCATTACGTCATGCTTCAGAAATGTGGAAAATGGTCCGTTTTCAAATGTTTTATTTTTGAACGTCAGTTCACATTTGTAGGTGGATCATCAGTGTTAGAGCTAAAATTAGCATGTTTAAAGTGATTTTCATGTTTCCAGCGGCCCTAAACACAAGATTTATGGAATGGTTAAAAGTGCATGAAAATGGCCAATTTACTCACTCTGAGTTCTCAAAAAGGGTTTCTTCACCCCGGGAAGTTAATTAAATACCATTTGGAGGCATTTAATGTACGAGCAAAAACGGCTGATTTTCGACAAAAGAGATAACACCCCCCCCATTACGTCATGCTTCAGAAATGTGGAAAATGGTCCGTTTTCAAATGTTTTATTTTTTAATGTCAGTTCACATTTGTAGGTGGATCATCAGTGTTAGAGCTAAAATTAGCATGTTTAAAGTGATTTTCATGCTTCCAGGGGCTCGGGAAGAGAATTAAATACTATTTGGAGGCATTTAATGTTCAATCAAAAACAGCTGATTTTTGGCAAAAGAGATAACACCCCCCCATTACGTCATGCTTCAGAAATGTGGAAAATGGTCCGTTTTCAAATGTTTTATTTTTGAACGTCAGTTCACATTTGTAGGTGGATCATCAGTGTTAGAGCTAAAATTAGCATGTTTAAAGTGATTTTCATGCTTCCAGGGGCCCTAAACACAAGATTTATGGAATGGTTAAAAGTGCATAAAAATGGCCAATTTACTCACTCTGAGTTCTCAAAAAGGGTTTCTTCACCCCGGGAAGTTAATTAAATACCATTTGGAGGCATTTAATGTTCGAGCAAAAACGGCTGATTTTCGACAAAAGAGATAACACCCCCCCATTACGTCATGCTTCAGAAATGTGGAAAATGGTCCGTTTTCAAATGTTTTATTTTTGAACGTCAGTTCACATTTGTAGGTGGATCATCAGTGTTAGAGCTAAAATTAGCATGTTTAAAGTGATTTTCATGCTTCCAGGGGCTCGGAAAGTGAATTAAATACTATTTGGAGGCATTTAATGTTCAAGCAAAAACAGCTGATTTTTGACAAAAGAGACAACACCCCCCCATTACGTCATGCTTCAGAAATGTGGAAAATGGTCCGTTTTAAAATGTTTTATTTTTGAACGTCAGTTCACATTTGTAGGTGGATCATCAGTGTTAGGGCTAAAATTAGCATGTTTAAAGTGATTTTCATGCTTCCAGGGGCCCTAAACACAAGATTTATGGAATGGTTAAAAGTGCATGAAAATGGCCAATTTACTCACTCTGAGTTCTCAAAAAGGGTTTCTTCACCCCGGGAAGTTAATTAAATACCATTTGGAGGCATTTAATGTTCGAGCAGAAACGGCTGATTTTCGACAAAAGAGATAACACCCCCCCATTACGTCATGCTTCAGAAATGTGGAAAATGGTCCGTTTTCAAATGTTTTATTTTTGAACGTCAGTTCACATTTGTAGGTGGATCATCAGTGTTAGAGCTAAAATTAGCATGTTTAAAGTGATTTTCATGCTTCCAGGGGCTCGGGAAGTGAATTAAATACTATTTGGAGGCATTTAATGTTCAATCAAAAACAGCTGATTTTTGACAAAAGAGATAACACCCCCCTATTACGTCATGCTTCAGAAATGTGGAAAATGGTCCGTTTTAAAATGTTTTATTTTTGAATGTCAGTTCACATTTGTAGGTGGATCATCAGTGTTGGAGCTAAAATTAGCATGTTTAAAGTGATTTTCATGCTTCCAGGGGCCCTAAACACAAGATTTATGGAATGGTTAAAAGTGCATGAAAATGGCCAATTTACTCACTCTGAGTTCTCAAAAAGGGTTTCTTCACCCCGGGAAGTTAATTAAATACCATTTGGAGGCATTTAATGTTCGAGCAAAAACGGCTGATTTTCGACAAAAGAGATAACACCCCCCCATTACGTCATGCTTCAGAAACGTGGAAAATGGTCCGTTTTCAAATGTTTTATTTTTGAACGTCAGTTCACATTTGTAGGTGGATCATCAGTGTTAGAGCTAAAATTAGCATGTTTAAAGTGATTTTCATGCTTCCAGGGGCCCTAAACACAAGATTTATGGAATGGTTAAAAGTGCATGAAAATGGCCAATTTACTCACTCTGAGTTCTCAAAAAGGGTTTCTTCACCCCGGGAAGTTAATTAAATACCATTTGGAGGCATTTAATGTTCGAGCAAAAACTGCTGATTTTCGACAAAAGAGATAACACCCCCCCATTACGTCATGCTTCAGAAATGTGGAAAATGGTCCGTTTTCAAATGTTTTATTTTTGAACGTCAGTTCACATTTGTAGGTGTATCATCAGTGTTAGAGCTAAAATTAGCATGTTTAAAGTGATTTTCATGCTTCCAGGGGCTCGGGAAGTGAATTAAATACTATTTGGAGGCATTTAATGTTCAAGCAAAAACAGCTGATTTTTGACAAAAGAGATAACACCCCCCCCATTACGTCATGCTTCAGAAATGTGGAAAATGGTCCGTTTTTAAATGTTTTATTTTTGAACGTCAGTTCACATTTGTAGGTGGATCATCAGTGTTAGAGCTAAAATTAGCATGTTTAAAGTGATTTTCATGCTTCCAGGGGCCCTAAACACAAGATTTATGGAATGGTTAAAAGTGCATGAAAATGGCCAATTTACTCACTCTGAGTTCTCAAAAAGGGCTTCTTCACCCCGGGAAGTTAATTAAATACCATTTGGAGGCATTTAATGTTCGAGCAAAAACGGCTGATTTTCGACAAAAGAGATAACACCCCCCCATTACGTCATGCTTCAGAAATGTGGAAAATGGTCCGTTTTCAAATGTTTTATTTTTGAACGTCAGTTCACATTTGTAGGTGGATCATCAGTGTTAGAGCTAAAATTAGCATGTTTAAAGTGATTTTCATGCTTCCAGGGGCTCGGGAAGTGAATTAAATACTATTTGGAGGCATTTAATGTTCAAGCAAAAACAGCTGATTTTTGACAAAAGAGACAACACCCCCCCCCATTACGTCATGCTTCAGAAATGTGGAAAATGGTCCGTTTTCAAATGTTTTATTTTTGAACGTCAGTTCACATTTGTAGGTGGATCATCAGTGTTATAGCTAAAATTAGCATGTTTAAAGTGATTTTCATGCTTCCAGGGGCTCGGGAAGTGAATTAAATACTATTTGGAGGCATTTAATGTTCAATCAAAAACAGCTGATTTTTGACAAAGAGATAACACCCCCCCATTACGTCATGCTTCAGAAATGTGGAAAATGGTCCGTTTTCAAATGTTTTATTTTTGAACGTCAGTTCACATTTGTAGGTGGATCATCAGTGTTAGAGCTAAAATTAGCATGTTTAAAGTGATTTTCATGCTTCCAGGGGCCCTAAACACAAGATTTATGGAATGGTTAAAAGTGCATGAAAATGGCCAATTTACTCACTCTGAGTTCTCAAAAAGGGTTTCTTCACCCCGGGAAGTTAATTAAATACCATTTGGAGGCATTTAATGTTCGAGCAAAAACGGCTGATTTTCGACAAAAGAGATAACACCCCCCCATTACGTCATGCTTCAGAAATGTGGAAAATGGTCCGTTTTCAAATGTTTTATTTTTGAACGTCAGTTCACATTTGTAGGTGGATCATCAGTGTTAGAGCTAAAATTAGCATGTTTAAAGTGATTTTCATGCTTCCAGGGGCTCGGGAAGTGAATTAAATACTATTTGGAGGCATTTAATGTTCAAGCAAAAACAGCGGATTTTTGACAAAAGAGACAACACCCCCCCATTACGTCATGCTTCAGAAATGTGGAAAATGGTCCGTTTTCAAATGTTTTATTTTTGAACGTCAGTTCACATTTGTAGGTGGATCATCAGTGTTAGAGCTAAAATTAGCATGTTTAAAGTGATTTTCATGCTTCCAGCGGCCCTAAACACAAGATTTATGGAATGGTTAAAAGTGCATGAAAATGGCCAATTTACTCACTCTGAGTTCTCAAAAAGGGTTTCTTCACCCCGGGAAGTTAATTAAATACCATTTGGAGGCATTTAATGTACGAGCAAAAACGGCTGATTTTCGACAAAAGAGATAACACCCCCCCATTACGTCATGCTTCAGAAATGTGGAAAATGGTCCGTTTTCAAATGTTTTATTTTTGAACGTCAGTTCACATTTGTAGGTGGATCATCAGTGTTAGAGCTAAAATTAGCATGTTTAAAGTGATTTTCATGCTTCCAGGGGCTCGGGAAGAGAATTAAATACTATTTGGAGGCATTTAATGTTCAATCAAAAACAGCTGATTTTTGGCAAAAGAGATAACACCCCCCCATTACGTCATGCTTCAGAAATGTGGAAAATGGTCCGTTTTCAAATGTTTTATTTTTGAACGTCAGTTCACATTTGTAGGTGGATCATCAGTGTTAGAGCTAAAATTAGCATGTTTAAAGTGATTTTCATGCTTCCAGGGGCTCGGGAAGTGAATTAAATACTATTTGGAGGCATTTAATGTTTAATCAAAAACAGCAGATTTTTGACAAAAGAGATAACACCCCCCCATTACGTCATGCTTCAGAAATGTGGAAAATGGTCCGTTTTCAAATGTTTTATTTTTGAACGTCAGTTCACATTTGTAGGTGGATCATCAGTGTTAGAGCTAAAATTAGCATGTTTAAAGTGATTTTCATGCTTCCAGGGGCTCGGGAAGTGAATTAAATACTATTTGGAGGCATTTAATGTTCAAGCAAAAACAGCTGATTTTTGACAAAAGAGACAACACCGCCCCATTACGTCATGCTTCAGAAATGTGGAAAATGGTCCGTTTTCAAATGTTTTATTTTTGAACGTCAGTTCACATTTGTAGGTGGATCATCAGTGTTAGAGCTAAAATTAGCATGTTTAAAGTGATTTTCATGTTTCCAGCGGCCCTAAACACAAGATTTATGGAATGGTTAAAAGTGCATGAAAATGGCCAATTTACTCACTCTGAGTTCTCAAAAAGGGTTTCTTCACCCCGGGAAGTTAATTAAATACCATTTGGAGGCATTTAATGTACGAGCAAAAACGGCTGATTTTCGACAAAAGAGATAACACCCCCCCATTACGTCATGCTTCAGAAATGTGGAAAATGGTCCGTTTTCAAATGTTTTATTTTTTAATGTCAGTTCACATTTGTAGGTGGATCATCAGTGTTAGAGCTAAAATTAGCATGTTTAAAGTGATTTTCATGCTTCCAGGGGCCCTAAACACAAGATTTATGGAATGGTTAAAAGTGCATAAAAATGGCCAATTTACTCACTCTGAGTTCTCAAAAAGGGTTTCTTCACCCCGGGAAGTTAATTAAATACCATTTGGAGGCATTTAATGTTCGAGCAAAAACGGCTGATTTTCGACAAAAGAGATAACACCCCCCCATTACGTCATGCTTCAGAAATGTGGAAAATGGTCCGTTTTCAAATGTTTTATTTTTGAACGTCAGTTCACATTTGTAGGTGGATCATCAGTGTTAGAGCTAAAATTAGCATGTTTAAAGTGATTTTCATGCTTCCAGGGGCTCGGAAAGTGAATTAAATACTATTTGGAGGCATTTAATGTTCAAGCAAAAACAGCTGATTTTTGACAAAAGAGACAACACCCCCCCATTACGTCATGCTTCAGAAATGTGGAAAATGGTCCGTTTTAAAATGTTTTATTTTTGAATGTCAGTTCACATTTGTAGGTGGATCATCAGTGTTAGAGCTAAAATTAGCATGTTTAAAGTGATTTTCATGCTTCCAGGGGCCCTAAACACAAGATTTATGGAATGGTTAAAAGTGCATGAAAATGGCCAATTTACTCACTCTGAGTTCTCAAAAAGGGTTTCTTCACCCCGGGAAGTTAATTAAATACCATTTGGAGGCATTTAATGTTCGAGCAGAAACGGCTGATTTTCGACAAAAGAGATAACACCCCCCCCATTACGTCATGCTTCAGATATGTGGAAAATGGTCCGTTTTCAAATGTTTTATTTTTGAACGTCAGTTCACATTTGTAGGTGGATCATCAGTGTTAGAGCTAAAATTAGCATGTTTAAAGTGATTTTCATGCTTCCAGGGGCTCGGGAAGTGATTAAATACTATTTGGAGGCATTTAATGTTCAATCAAAAACAGCTGATTTTTGACAAAAGAGATAACACCCCCCCATTACGTCATGCTTCAGAAATGTGGAAAATGGTCCGTTTTAAAATGTTTTATTTTTGAATGTCAGTTCACATTTGTAGGTGGATCATCAGTGTTGGAGCTAAAATTAGCATGTTTAAAGTGATTTTCATGCTTCCAGGGGCCCTAAACACAAGATTTATGGAATGGTTAAAAGTGCATGAAAATGGCCAATTTACTCACTCTGAGTTCTCAAAAAGGGTTTCTTCACCCCGGGAAGTTAATTAAATACCATTTGGAGGCATTTAATGTTCGAGCAAAAACGGCTGATTTTCGACAAAAGAGATAACACCCCCCCATTACGTCATGCTTCAGAAATGTGGAAAATGGTCCGTTTTCAAATGTTTTATTTTTGAACGTCAGTTCACATTTGTAGGTGGATCATCAGTGTTAGAGCTAAAATTAGCATGTTTAAAGTGATTTTCATGCTTCCAGGGGCCCTAAACACAAGATTTATGGAATGGTTAAAAGTGCATAAAAATGGCCAATTTACTCACTCTGAGTTCTCAAAAAGGGTTTCTTCACCCCGGGAAGTTAATTAAATACCATTTGGAGGCATTTAATGTTCGAGCAAAAACGGCTGATTTTCGACAAAAGAGATAACACCCCCCCATTACGTCATGCTTCAGAAATGTGGAAAATGGTCCGTTTTCAAATGTTTTATTTTTGAACGTCAGTTCACATTTGTAGGTGGATCATCAGTGTTAGAGCTAAAATTAGCATGTTTAAAGTGATTTTCATGCTTCCAGGGGCTCGGAAAGTGAATTAAATACTATTTGGAGGCATTTAATGTTCAAGCAAAAACAGCTGATTTTTGACAAAAGAGACAACACCCCCCCATTACGTCATGCTTCAGAAATGTGGAAAATGGTCCGTTTTAAAATGTTTTATTTTTGAATGTCAGTTCACATTTGTAGGTGGATCATCAGTGTTTGAGCTAAAATTAGCATGTTTAAAGTGATTTTCATGCTTCCAGGGGCCCTAAACACAAGATTTATGGAATGGTTAAAAGTGCATGAAAATGGCCAATTTACTCACTCTGAGTTCTCAAAAAGGGTTTCTTCACCCCGGGAAGTTAATTAAATACCATTTGGAGGCATTTAATGTTCGAGCAGAAACGGCTGATTTTCGACAAAAGAGATAACACCCCCCCCATTACGTCATGCTTCAGATATGTGGAAAATGGTCCGTTTTCAAATGTTTTATTTTTGAACGTCAGTTCACATTTGTAGGTGGATCATCAGTGTTAGAGCTAAAATTAGCATGTTTAAAGTGATTTTCATGCTTCCAGGGGCTCGGGAAGTGATTAAATACTATTTGGAGGCATTTAATGTTCAATCAAAAACAGCTGATTTTTGACAAAAGAGATAACACCCCCCCATTACGTCATGCTTCAGAAATGTGGAAAATGGTCCGTTTTAAAATGTTTTATTTTTGAATGTCAGTTCACATTTGTAGGTGGATCATCAGTGTTGGAGCTAAAATTAGCATGTTTAAAGTGATTTTCATGCTTCCAGGGGCCCTAAACACAAGATTTATGGAATGGTTAAAAGTGCATGAAAATGGCCAATTTACTCACTCTGAGTTCTCAAAAAGGGTTTCTTCACCCCGGGAAGTTAATTAAATACCATTTGGAGGCATTTAATGTTCGAGCAAAAACGGCTGATTTTCGACAAAAGAGATAACACCCCCCCATTACGTCATGCTTCAGAAATGTGGAAAATGGTCCGTTTTCAAATGTTTTATTTTTGAACGTCAGTTCACATTTGTAGGTGGATCATCAGTGTTAGAGCTAAAATTAGCATGTTTAAAGTGATTTTCATGCTTCCAGGGGCTCGGGAAGTGAATTAAATACTATTTGGAGGCATTTAATGTTCAAGCAAAAACAGCTGATTTTTGACAAAAGAGATAACACCCCCCCATTACGTCATGCTTCAGAAATGTGGAAAATGGTCCGTTTTCAAATGTTTTATTTTTGAACGTCAGTTCACATTTGTAGGTGGATCATCAGTGTTAGAGCTAAAATTAGCATGTTTAAAGTGATTTTCATGCTTCCAGGGGCCCTAAACACAAGATTTATGGAATGGTTAAAAGTGCATGAAAATGGCCAATTTACTCACTCTGAGTTCTCAAAAAGGGTTTCTTCACCCCGGGAAGTTAATTAAATACCATTTGGAGGCATTTAATGTTCGAGCAAAAACGGCTGATTTTCGACAAAAGAGATAACACCCCCCCATTACGTCATGCTTCAGAAATGTGGAAAATGGTCCGTTTTCAAATGTTTTATTTTTGAACGTCAGTTCACATTTGTAGGTGGATCATCAGTGTTAGAGCTAAAATTAGCATGTTTAAAGTGATTTTCATGCTTCCAGGGGCTCGGGAAGTGAATTAAATACTATTTGGAGGCATTTAATGTTCAAGCAAAAACAGCTGATTTTTGACAAAAGAGACAACACCCCCCCATTACGTCATGCTTCAGAAATGTGGAAAATGGTCCTTTTTCAAATGTTTTATTTTTGAACGTCAGTTCACATTTGTAGGTGGATCATCAGTGTTAGAGCTAAAATTAGCATGTTTAAAGTGATTTTCATGCTTCCAGGGGCCCTAAACACAAGATTTATGGAATGGTTAAAAGTGCATGAAAATGGCCAATTTACTCACTCTGAGTTCTCAAAAGGGGTTTCTTCACCCCGGGAAGTTAATTAAATACCATTTGGAGGCATTTAATGTTCGAGCAAAAACGGCTGATTTTCGACAAAAGAGATAACACCCCCCCATTACGTCATGCTTCAGAAATGTGGAAAATGGTCCGTTTTCAAATGTTTTATTTTTGAACGTCAGTTCACATTTGTAGGTGGATCATCAGTGTTAGAGCTAAAATTAGCATGTTTAAAGTGATTTTCATGCTTCCAGGGGCTCGGGAAGTGAATTAAATACTATTTGGAGGCATTTAATGTTCAAGCAAAAACAGCTGATTTTTGACAAAAGAGACAACACCCCCCCATTACGTCATGCTTCAGAAATGTGGAAAATGGTCCGTTTTCAAATGTTTTATTTTTGAACGTCAGTTCACATTTGTAGGTGGATCATCAGTGTTAGAGCTAAAATTAGCATGTTTAAAGTGATTTTCATGCTTCCAGGGGCTCGGGAAGTGAATTAAATACTATTTGGAGGCATTTAATGTTCAATCAAAAACAGCTGATTTTTGACAAAGAGATAACACCCCCCCATTACGTCATGCTTCAGAAATGTGGAAAATGGTCCGTTTTCAAATGTTTTATTTTTGAACGTCAGTTCACATTTGTAGGTGGATCATCAGTGTTAGAGCTAAAATTAGCATGTTTAAAGTGATTTTCATGCTTCCAGGGGCCCTAAACACAAGATTTATGGAATGGTTAAAAGTGCATGAAAATGGCCAATTTACTCACTCTGAGTTCTCAAAAGGGGTTTCTTCACCCCGGGAAGTTAATTAAATACCATTTGGAGGCATTTAATGTTCGAGCAAAAACGGCTGATTTTCTACAAAAGAGATAACACCCCCCATTACGTCATGCTTCAGAAATGTGGAAAATGGTCCGTTTTCAAATGTTTTATTTTTGAACGTCAGTTCACATTTGTAGGTGGATCACCAGTGTTAGAGCTAAAATTAGCATGTTTAAAGTGATTTTCATGCTTCCAGGGGCTCGGGAAGTGAATTAAATACTATTTGGAGGCATTTAATGTTCAAGCAAAAACAGCTGATTTTTGACAAAAGAGACAACACCCCCCCATTACGTCATGCTTCAGAAATGTGGAAAATGGTCCGTTTTCAAATGTTTTATTTTTGAACGTCAGTTCACATTTGTAGGTGGATCATCAGTGTTAGAGCTAAAATTAGCATGTTTAAAGTGATTTTCATGCTTCCAGCGGCCCTAAACACAAGATTTATGGAATGGTTAAAAGTGCATGAAAATGGCCAATTTACTCACTCTGAGTTCTCAAAAAGGGTTTCTTCACCCCGGGAAGTTAATTAAATACCATTTGGAGGCATTTAATGTACGAGCAAAAACGGCTGATTTTCGACAAAAGAGATAACACCCCCCCATTACGTCATGCTTCAGAAATGTGGAAAATGGTCCGTTTTCAAATGTTTTATTTTTGAACGTCAGTTCACATTTGTAGGTGGATCATCAGTGTTAGAGCTAAAATTAGCATGTTTAAAGTGATTTTCATGCTTCCAGGGGCTCGGGAAGAGAATTAAATACTATTTGGAGGCATTTAATGTTCAAACAAAAACAGCTGATTTTTGGCAAAAGAGATAACACCCCCCCATTACGTCATGCTTCAGAAATGTGGAAAATGGTCCGTTTTCAAATGTTTTATTTTTGAACGTCAGTTCACATTTGTAGGTGGATCATCAGTGTTAGAGCTAAAATTAGCATGTTTAAAGTGATTTTCATGCTTCCAGGGGCCCTAAACTCAAGATTTATGGAATGGTTAAAAGTGCATGAAAATGGCCAATTTATTCACTCTGAGTTCTCAAAAAGGGTTTCTTTACCCCGGAAAGTTAATTAAATACAATTTGGAGGCATTTAATGTTCGAGCAAAAACGGCTGATTTTCGACAAAAGAGATAACACCCCCCCATTACGTCATGCTTCAGAAATGTGGAAAATGGTCCGTTTTCAAATGTTTTATTTTTGAACGTCAGTTCACATTTGTAGGTGGATCATCAGTGTTAGAGCTAAAATTAGCATGTTTAAAGTGATTTTCATGCTTCCAGGGGCTCGGGAAGTGAATTAAATACTATTTGGAGGCATTTAATGTTCAATCAAAAACAGCTGATTTTTGACAAAAGAGATAACACCCCCCCATTACGTCATGCTTCAGAAATGTGGAAAATGGTCCGTTTTCAAATGTTTTATTTTTGAACGTCAGTTCACATTTGTAGGTGGATCATCAGTGTTAGAGCTAAAATGAGCATGTTTAAAGTGATTTTCATGCTTCCAGGGGCTCGGGAAGTGAATTAAATACTATTTGGAGGCATTTAATGTTCAAGCAAAAACAGCTGATTTTTGACAAAAGAGATAACACCCCCCCCATTACGTCATGCTTCAGAAATGTGGAAAATGGTCCGTTTTCAAATGTTTTTTTTTTGAACGTCAGTTCACATTTGTAGGTGGATCATCAGTGTTAGAGCTAAAATTAGCATGTTTAAAGTGATTTTCATGCTTCCAGGGGCCCTAAACACAAGATTTATGGAATGGTTAAAAGTGCATGAAAATGGCCAATTTACTCACTCTGAGTTCTCAAAAAGGGTTTCTTCACCCCGGGAAGTTAATTAAATACCATTTGGAGGCATTTAATGTTCGAGCAAAAATGGCTGATTTTCGACAAAAGAGATAACATCCCCCCCATTACGTCATGCTTCAGAAATGTGGAAAATGGTCCGTTTTCAAATGTTTTATTTTTGAACGTCAGTTCACATTTGTAGGTGGATCATCAGTGTTAGAGCTAAAATTAGCATGTTTAAAGTGATTTTCATGCTTCCAGGGGCTCGGGAAGTGAATTAAATACTATTTGGAGGCATTTAATGTTCAATCAAAAACAGCTGATTTTTGACAAAAGAGATAACACCCCCCCATTACGTCATGCTTCAGAAATGTGGAAAATGGTCCGTTTTCAAATGTTTTTTTTTTGAACGTCAGTTCACATTTGTAGGTGGATCATCAGTGTTAGAGCTAAAATTAGCATGTTTAAAGTGATTTTCATGCTTCCAGGGGCTCGGGAAGTGAATTAAATACTATTTGGAGGCATTTAATGTTCAAGCAAAAACAGCTGATTTTTGACAAAAGAGATAACACCCCCCCATTACGTCATGCTTCAGAACTGTGGAAAATGGTCCGTTTTCAAATGTTTTATTTTTGAACGTCAGTTCACATTTGTAGGTGGATCATCAGTGTTAGAGCTAAAATTAGCATGTTTAAAGTGATTTTCATGCTTCCAAGGGCCCTAAACACAAGATTTATGGAATGGTTAAAAGTGCATGAAAATGGCCAATTTACTCACTCTGAGTTCTCAAAAATTTGTTTCTTCACCCCGGGAAGTTAATTAAATACCATTTGGAGGCATTTAATGTTCGAGCAAAAACGGCTGATTTTCGACAAAAGAGATAACACCCCCCCATTACGTCATGCTTCAGAAATGTGGAAAATGGTCCGTTTTCAAATGTTTTATTTTTGAACGTCAGTTCACATTTGTAGGTGGATCATCAGTGTTAGAGCTAAAATTAGCATGTTTAAAGTGATTTTCATGCTTCCAGGGGCTCGGGAAGTGAATTAAATACTATTTGGAGGCATTTAATGTTCAAGCAAAAACAGCTGATTTTTGACAAAAGAGACAACACCCCCCCATTACGTCATGCTTCAGAAATGTGGAAAATGGTCCGTTTTCAAATGTTTTATTTTTGAATGTCAGTTCACATTTGTAGGTGGATCATCAGTGTTGGAGCTAAAATTAGCATGTTTAAAGTGATTTTCATGCTTCCAGGGGCCCTAAACACAAGATTTATGGAATGGTTAAAAGTGCATGAAAATGGCCAATTTACTCACTCTGAGTTCTCAAAAAGGGTTTCTTCACCCCGGGAAGTTAATTAAATACCATTTGGAGGCATTTAATGTTCGAGCAAAAACGGCTGATTTTCGACAAAAGAGATAACACCCCCCCATTACGTCATGCTTCAGAAATGTGGAAAATGGTCCGTTTTCAAATGTTTTATTTTTGAACGTCAGTTCACATTTGTAGGTGGATCATCAGTGTTAGAGCTAAAATTAGCATGTTTAAAGTGATTTTCATGCTTCCAGGGGCCCTAAACACAAGATTTATGGAATGGTTAAAAGTGCATGAAAATGGCCAATTTACTCACTCTGAGTTCTCAAAAAGGGTTTCTTCACCCCGGGAAGTTAATTAAATACCATTTGGAGGCATTTAATGTTCGAGCAAAAACGGCTGATTTTCGACAAAAGAGATAACACCCCCCCATTACGTCATGCTTCAGAAATGTGGAAAATGGTCCGTTTTCAAATGTTTTATTTTTGAACGTCAGTTCACATTTGTAGGTGGATCATCAGTGTTAGAGCTAAAATTAGCATGTTTAAAGTGATTTTCATGCTTCCAGGGGCTCGGGAAGTGAATTAAATACTATTTGGAGGCATTTAATGTTCAAGCAAAAACAGCTGATTTTTGACAAAAGAGACAACACCCCCCCCCATTACGTCATGCTTCAGAAATGTGGAAAATGGTCCGTTTTCAAATGTTTTATTTTTGAACGTCAGTTCACATTTGTAGGTGGATCATCAGTGTTATAGCTAAAATTAGCATGTTTAAAGTGATTTTCATGCTTCCAGGGGCTCGGGAAGTGAATTAAATACTATTTGGAGGCATTTAATGTTCAATCAAAAACAGCTGATTTTTGACAAAGAGATAACACCCCCCCATTACGTCATGCTTCAGAAATGTGGAAAATGGTCCGTTTTCAAATGTTTTATTTTTGAACGTCAGTTCACATTTGTAGGTGGATCATCAGTGTTAGAGCTAAAATTAGCATGTTTTAAGTGATTTTCATGCTTCCAGGGGCCCTAAACACAAGATTTATGGAATGGTTAAAAGTGCATGAAAATGGCCAATTTACTCACTCTGAGTTCTCAAAAAGGGTTTCTTCACCCCGGGAAGTTAATTAAATACCATTTGGAGGCATTTAATGTTCGAGCAAAAACGGCTGATTTTCGACAAAAGAGATAACACCCCCCCATTACGTCATGCTTCAGAAATATGGAAAATGGTCCGTTTTCAAATGTTTTATTTTTGAACGTCAGTTCACATTTGTAGGTGGATCATCAGTGTTAGAGCTAAAATTAGCATGTTTAAAGTGATTTTCATGCTTCCAGGGGCTCGGGAAGTGAATTAAATACTATTTGGAGGCATTTAATGTTCAAGCAAAAACAGCGGATTTTTGACAAAAGAGACAACACCCCCCCATTACGTCATGCTTCAGAAATGTGGAAAATGGTCCGTTTTCAAATGTTTTATTTTTAAACGTCAGTTCACATTTGTAGGTGGATCATCAGTGTTAGAGCTAAAATTAGCATGTTTAAAGTGATTTTCATGCTTCCAGCGGCCCTAAACACAAGATTTATGGAATGGTTAAAAGTGCATGAAAATGGCCAATTTACTCACTCTGAGTTCTCAAAAAGGGTTTCTTCACCCCGGGAAGTTAATTAAATACCATTTGGAGGCATTTAATGTACGAGCAAAAACGGCTGATTTTCGACAAAAGAGATAACACCCCCCCATTACGTCATGCTTCAGAAATGTGGAAAATGGTCCGTTTTCAAATGTTTTATTTTTGAACGTCAGTTCACATTTGTAGGTGGATCATCAGTGTTAGAGCTAAAATTAGCATGTTTAAAGTGATTTTCATGCTTCCAGGGGCTCGGGAAGAGAATTAAATACTATTTGGAGGCATTTAATGTTCAATCAAAAACAGCTGATTTTTGGCAAAAGAGATAACACCCCCCCCCATTACGTCATGCTTCAGAAATGTGGAAAATGGTCCGTTTTCAAATGTTTTATTTTTGAACGTCAGTTCACATTTGTAGGTGGATCATCAGTGTTAGAGCTAAAATTAGCATGTTTAAAGTGATTTTCATGCTTCCAGGGGCTCGGGAAGTGAATTAAATACTATTTGGAGGCATTTAATGTTCAATCAAAAACAGCTGATTTTTGACAAAAGAGATAACACCCCCCCATTACGTCATGCTTTAGAAATGTGGAAAATGGTCCGTTTTCAAATGTTTTATTTTTGAACGTCAGTTCACATTTGTAGGTGGATCATCAGTGTTAGAGCTAAAATTAGCATGTTTAAAGTGATTTTCATGCTTCCAGGGGCTCGGGAAGTGAATTAAATACTATTTGGAGGCATTTAATGTTCAAGCAAAAACAGCTGATTTTTGACAAAAGAGACAACACCCCCCCATTACGTCATGCTTCAGAAATGTGGAAAATGGTCCGTTTTCAAATGTTTTATTTTTGAACGTCAGTTCACATTTGTAGGTGGATCATCAGTGTTAGAGCTAAAATTAGCATGTTTAAAGTGATTTTCATGTTTCCAGCGGCCCTAAACACAAGATTTATGGAATGGTTAAAAGTGCATGAAAATGGCCAATTTACTCACTCTGAGTTCTCAAAAAGGGTTTCTTCACCCCGGGAAGTTAATTAAATACCATTTGGAGGCATTTAATGTACGAGCAAAAACGGCTGATTTTCGACAAAAGAGATAACACCCCCCCATTACGTCATGCTTCAGAAATGTGGAAAATGGTCCGTTTTCAAATGTTTTATTTTTGAATGTCAGTTCACATTTGTAGGTGGATCATCAGTGTTAGAGCTAAAATTAGCATGTTTAAAGTGATTTTCATGCTTCCAGGGGCTCGGGAAGAGAATTAAATACTATTTGGAGGCATTTAATGTTCAATCAAAAACAGCTGATTTTTGGCAAAAGAGATAACACCCCCCCATTACGTCATGCTTCAGAAATGTGGAAAATGGTCCGTTTTCAAATGTTTTATTTTTGAACGTCAGTTCACATTTGTAGGTGGATCATCAGTGTTAGAGCTAAAATTAGCATGTTTAAAGTGATTTTCATGCTTCCAGGGGCCCTAAACACAAGATTTATGGAATGGTTAAAAGTGCATGAAAATGGCCAATTTACTCACTCTGAGTTCTCAAAAAGGGTTTCTTCACCCCGGGAAGTTAATTAAATACCATTTGGAGGCATTTAATGTTCGAGCAAAAACGGCTGATTTTCGACAAAAGAGATAACACCCCCCCATTACGTCATGCTTCAGAAATGTGGAAAATGGTCCGTTTTCAAATGTTTTATTTTTGAACGTCAGTTCACATTTGTAGGTGGATCATCAGTGTTAGAGCTAAAATTAGCATGTTTAAAGTGATTTTCATGCTTCCAGGGGCTCGGGAAGTGAATTAAATACTATTTGGAGGCATTTAATGTTCAATCAAAAACAGCTGATTTTTGACAAAAGAGATAACACCCCCCAATTACGTCATGCTTCAGAAATGTGGAAAATGGTCCGTTTTAAAATGTTTTATTTTTGAATGTCAGTTCACATTTGTAGGTGGATCATCAGTGTTGGAGCTAAAATTAGCATGTTTAAAGTGATTTTCATGCTTCCAGGGGCCCTAAACACAAGATTTATGGAATGGTTAAAAGTGCATGAAAATGGCCAATTTACTCACTCTGAGTTCTCAAAAAGGGTTTCTTCACCCCGGGAAGTTAATTAAATACCATTTGGAGGCATTTAATGTTCGAGCAAAAACGGCTGATTTTCGACAAAAGAGATAACACCCCCCCATTACGTCATGCTTCAGAAATGTGGAAAATGGTCCGTTTTCAAATGTTTTATTTTTGAACGTCAGTTCACATTTGTAGGTGGATCATCAGTGTTAGAGCTAAAATTAGCATGTTTAAAGTGATTTTCATGCTTCCAGGGGCCCTAAACACAAGATTTATGGAATGGTTAAAAGTGCATGAAAATGGCCAATTTACTCACTCTGAGTTCTCAAAAAGGGTTTCTTCACCCCGGGAAGTTAATTAAATACCATTTGGAGGCATTTAATGTTCGAGCAAAAACTGCTGATTTTCGACAAAAGAGATAACACCCCCCCATTACGTCATGCTTCAGAAATGTGGAAAATGGTCCGTTTTCAAATGTTTTATTTTTGAACGTCAGTTCACATTTGTAGGTGTATCATCAGTGTTAGAGCTAAAATTAGCATGTTTAAAGTGATTTTCATGCTTCCAGGGGCTCGGGAAGTGAATTAAATACTATTTGGAGGCATTTAATGTTCAAGCAAAAACAGCTGATTTTTGACAAAAGAGATAACACCCCCCCATTACGTCATGCTTCAGAAATGTGGAAAATGGTCCGTTTTTAAATGTTTTATTTTTGAACGTCAGTTCACATTTGTAGGTGGATCATCAGTGTTAGAGCTAAAATTAGCATGTTTAAAGTGATTTTCATGCTTCCAGGGGCCCTAAACACAAGATTTATGGAATGGTTAAAAGTGCATGAAAATGGCCAATTTACTCACTCTGAGTTCTCAAAAAGGGCTTCTTCACCCCGGGAAGTTAATTAAATACCATTTGGAGGCATTTAATGTTCGAGCAAAAACGGCTGATTTTCGACAAAAGAGATAACACCCCCCCATTACGTCATGCTTCAGAAATGTGGAAAATGGTCCGTTTTCAAATGTTTTATTTTTGAACGTCAGTTCACATTTGTAGGTGGATCATCAGTGTTAGAGCTAAAATTAGCATGTTTAAAGTGATTTTCATGCTTCCAGGGGCTCGGGAAGTGAATTAAATACTATTTGGAGGCATTTAATGTTCAAGCAAAAACAGCTGATTTTTGACAAAAGAGACAACACCCCCCCCCCATTACGTCATGCTTCAGAAATGTGGAAAATGGTCCGTTTTCAAATGTTTTATTTTTGAACGTCAGTTCACATTTGTAGGTGGATCATCAGTGTTATAGCTAAAATTAGCATGTTTAAAGTGATTTTCATGCTTCCAGGGGCTCGGGAAGTGAATTAAATACTATTTGGAGGCATTTAATGTTCAATCAAAAACAGCTGATTTTTGACAAAGAGATAACACCCCCCCATTACGTCATGCTTCAGAAATGTGGAAAATGGTCCGTTTTCAAATGTTTTATTTTTGAACGTCAGTTCACATTTGTAGGTGGATCATCAGTGTTAGAGCTAAAATTAGCATGTTTAAAGTGATTTTCATGCTTCCAGGGGCCCTAAACACAAGATTTATGGAATGGTTAAAAGTGCATGAAAATGGCCAATTTACTCACTCTGAGTTCTCAAAAAGGGTTTCTTCACCCCGGGAAGTTAATTAAATACCATTTGGAGGCATTTAATGTTCGAGCAAAAACGGCTGATTTTCGACAAAAGAGATAACACCCCCCCATTACGTCATGCTTCAGAAATGTGGAAAATGGTCCGTTTTCAAATGTTTTATTTTTGAACGTCAGTTCACATTTGTAGGTGGATCATCAGTGTTAGAGCTAAAATTAGCATGTTTAAAGTGATTTTCATGCTTCCAGGGGCTCGGGAAGTGAATTAAATACTATTTGGAGGCATTTAATGTTCAAGCAAAAACAGCGGATTTTTGACAAAAGAGACAACACCCCCCCATTACGTCATGCTTCAGAAATGTGGAAAATGGTCCGTTTTCAAATGTTTTATTTTTGAACGTCAGTTCACATTTGTAGGTGGATCATCAGTGTTAGAGCTAAAATTAGCATGTTTAAAGTGATTTTCATGCTTCCAGCGGCCCTAAACACAAGATTTATGGAATGGTTAAAAGTGCATGAAAATGGCCAATTTACTCACTCTGAGTTCTCAAAAAGGGTTTCTTCACCCCGGGAAGTTAATTAAATACCATTTGGAGGCATTTAATGTACGAGCAAAAACGGCTGATTTTCGACAAAAGAGATAACACCCCCCCATTACGTCATGCTTCAGAAATGTGGAAAATGGTCCGTTTTCAAATGTTTTATTTTTGAACGTCAGTTCACATTTGTAGGTGGATCATCAGTGTTAGAGCTAAAATTAGCATGTTTAAAGTGATTTTCATGCTTCCAGGGGCTCGGGAAGTGAATTAAATACTATTTGGAGGCATTTAATGTTTAATCAAAAACAGCTGATTTTTGACAAAAGAGATAACACCCCCCCATTACGTCATGCTTCAGAAATGTGGAAAATGGTCCGTTTTCAAATGTTTTATTTTTGAACGTCAGTTCACATTTGTAGGTGGATCATCAGTGTTAGAGCTAAAATTAGCATGTTTAAAGTGATTTTCATGCTTCCAGGGGCTCGGGAAGTGAATTAAATACTATTTGGAGGCATTTAATGTTCAAGCAAAAACAGCTGATTTTTGACAAAAGAGACAACACCGCCCCATTACGTCATGCTTCAGAAATGTGGAAAATGGTCCGTTTTCAAATGTTTTATTTTTGAATGTCAGTTCACATTTGTAGGTGGATCATCAGTGTTGGAGCTAAAATTAGCATGTTTAAAGTGATTTTCATGCTTCCAGGGGCCCTAAACACAAGATTTATGGAATGGTTAAAAGTGCATGAAAATGGCCAATTTACTCACTCTGAGTTCTCAAAAAGGGTTTCTTCACCCCGGGAAGTTAATTAAATACCATTTGGAGGCATTTAATGTTCGAGCAAAAACGGCTGATTTTCGACAAAAGAGATAACACCCCCCCATTACGTCATGCTTCAGAAATGTGGAAAATGGTCCGTTTTCAAATGTTTTATTTTTGAACGTCAGTTCACATTTGTAGGTGGATCATCAGTGTTAGAGCTAAAATTAGCATGTTTAAAGTGATTTTCATGCTTCCAGGGGCCCTAAACACAAGATTTATGGAATGGTTAAAAGTGCATGAAAATGGCCAATTTACTCACTCTGAGTTCTCAAAAAGGGTTTCTTCACCCCGGGAAGTTAATTAAATACCATTTGGAGGCATTTAATGTTCGAGCAAAAACTGCTGATTTTCGACAAAAGAGATAACACCCCCCCATTACGTCATGCTTCAGAAATGTGGAAAATGGTCCGTTTTCAAATGTTTTATTTTTGAACGTCAGTTCACATTTGTAGGTGTATCATCAGTGTTAGAGCTAAAATTAGCATGTTTAAAGTGATTTTCATGCTTCCAGGGGCTCGGGAAGTGAATTAAATACTATTTGGAGGCATTTAATGTTCAAGCAAAAACAGCTGATTTTTGACAAAAGAGATAACACCCCCCCATTACGTCATGCTTCAGAAATGTGGAAAATGGTCCGTTTTTAAATGTTTTATTTTTGAACGTCAGTTCACATTTGTAGGTGGATCATCAGTGTTAGAGCTAAAATTAGCATGTTTAAAGTGATTTTCATGCTTCCAGGGGCCCTAAACACAAGATTTATGGAATGGTTAAAAGTGCATGAAAATGGCCAATTTACTCACTCTGAGTTCTCAAAAAGGGTTTCTTCACCCCGGGAAGTTAATTAAATACCATTTGGAGGCATTTAATGTTCGAGCAAAAACGGCTGATTTTCGACAAAAGAGATAACACCCCCCCATTACGTCATGCTTCAGAAATGTGGAAAATGGTCCGTTTTCAAATGTTTTATTTTTGAACGTCAGTTCACATTTGTAGGTGGATCATCAGTGTTAGAGCTAAAATTAGCATGTTTAAAGTGATTTTCATGCTTCCAGGGGCTCGGGAAGTGAATTAAATACTATTTGGAGGCATTTAATGTTCAAGCAAAAACAGCTGATTTTTGACAAAAGAGACAACACCCCCCCCCATTACGTCATGCTTCAGAAATGTGGAAAATGGTCCGTTTTCAAATGTTTTATTTTTGAACGTCAGTTCACATTTGTAGGTGGATCATCAGTGTTATAGCTAAAATTAGCATGTTTAAAGTGATTTTCATGCTTCCAGGGGCTCGGGAAGTGAATTAAATACTATTTGGAGGCATTTAATGTTCAATCAAAAACAGCTGATTTTTGACAAAGAGATAACACCCCCCCATTACGTCATGCTTCAGAAATGTGGAAAATGGTCCGTTTTCAAATGTTTTATTTTTGAACGTCAGTTCACATTTGTAGGTGGATCATCAGTGTTAGAGCTAAAATTAGCATGTTTAAAGTGATTTTCATGCTTCCAGGGGCCCTAAACACAAGATTTATGGAATGGTTAAAAGTGCATGAAAATGGCCAATTTACTCACTCTGAGTTCTCAAAAAGGGTTTCTTCACCCCGGGAAGTTAATTAAATACCATTTGGAGGCATTTAATGTTCGAGCAAAAACTGCTGATTTTCGACAAAAGAGATAACACCCCCCCATTACGTCATGCTTCAGAAATATGGAAAATGGTCCGTTTTCAAATGTTTTATTTTTGAACGTCAGTTCACATTTGTAGGTGGATCATCAGTGTTAGAGCTAAAATTAGCATGTTTAAAGTGATTTTCATGCTTCCAGGGGCTCGGGAAGTGAATTAAATACTATTTGGAGGCATTTAATGTTCAAGCAAAAACAGCGGATTTTTGACAAAAGAGACAACACCCCCCCATTACGTCATGCTTCAGAAATGTGGAAAATGGTCCGTTTTCAAATGTTTTATTTTTAAACGTCAGTTCACATTTGTAGGTGGATCATCAGTGTTAGAGCTAAAATTAGCATGTTTAAAGTGATTTTCATGCTTCCAGCGGCCCTAAACACAAGATTTATGGAATGGTTAAAAGTGCATGAAAATGGCCAATTTACTCACTCTGAGTTCTCAAAAAGGGTTTCTTCACCCCGGGAAGTTAATTAAATACCATTTGGAGGCATTTAATGTACGAGCAAAAACGGCTGATTTTCGACAAAAGAGATAACACCCCCCCATTACGTCATGCTTCAGAAATGTGGAAAATGGTCCGTTTTCAAATGTTTTATTTTTGAACGTCAGTTCACATTTGTAGGTGGATCATCAGTGTTAGAGCTAAAATTAGCATGTTTAAAGTGATTTTCATGCTTCCAGGGGCTCGGGAAGAGAATTAAATACTATTTGGAGGCATTTAATGTTCAATCAAAAACAGCTGATTTTTGGCAAAAGAGATAACACCCCCCCCCATTACGTCATGCTTCAGAAATGTGGAAAATGGTCCGTTTTCAAATGTTTTATTTTTGAACGTCAGTTCACATTTGTAGGTGGATCATCAGTGTTAGAGCTAAAATTAGCATGTTTAAAGTGATTTTCATGCTTCCAGGGGCTCGGGAAGTGAATTAAATACTATTTGGAGGCATTTAATGTTCAAGCAAAAACAGCTGATTTTTGACAAAAGAGACAACACCGCCCCATTACGTCATGCTTCAGAAATGTGGAAAATGGTCCGTTTTCAAATGTTTTATTTTTGAATGTCAGTTCACATTTGTAGGTGGATCATCAGTGTTGGAGCTAAAATTAGCATGTTTAAAGTGATTTTCATGCTTCCAGGGGCCCTAAACACAAGATTTATGGAATGGTTAAAAGTGCATGAAAATGGCCAATTTACTCACTCTGAGTTCTCAAAAAGGGTTTCTTCACCCCGGGAAGTTAATTAAATACCATTTGGAGGCATTTAATGTTCGAGCAAAAACGGCTGATTTTCGACAAAAGAGATAACACCCCCCCATTACGTCATGCTTCAGAAATGTGGAAAATGGTCCGTTTTCAAATGTTTTATTTTTGAACGTCAGTTCACATTTGTAGGTGGATCATCAGTGTTAGAGCTAAAATTAGCATGTTTAAAGTGATTTTCATGCTTCCAGGGGCCCTAAACACAAGATTTATGGAATGGTTAAAAGTGCATGAAAATGGCCAATTTACTCACTCTGAGTTCTCAAAAAGGGTTTCTTCACCCCGGGAAGTTAATTAAATACCATTTGGAGGCATTTAATGTTCGAGCAAAAACTGCTGATTTTCGACAAAAGAGATAACACCCCCCCATTACGTCATGCTTCAGAAATGTGGAAAATGGTCCGTTTTCAAATGTTTTATTTTTGAACGTCAGTTCACATTTGTAGGTGTATCATCAGTGTTAGAGCTAAAATTAGCATGTTTAAAGTGATTTTCATGCTTCCAGGGGCTCGGGAAGTGAATTAAATACTATTTGGAGGCATTTAATGTTCAAGCAAAAACAGCTGATTTTTGACAAAAGAGATAACACCCCCCCATTACGTCATGCTTCAGAAATGTGGAAAATGGTCCGTTTTTAAATGTTTTATTTTTGAACGTCAGTTCACATTTGTAGGTGGATCATCAGTGTTAGAGCTAAAATTAGCATGTTTAAAGTGATTTTCATGCTTCCAGGGGCCCTAAACACAAGATTTATGGAATGGTTAAAAGTGCATGAAAATGGCCAATTTACTCACTCTGAGTTCTCAAAAAGGGTTTCTTCACCCCGGGAAGTTAATTAAATACCATTTGGAGGCATTTAATGTTCGAGCAAAAACTGCTGATTTTCGACAAAAGAGATAACACCCCCCCATTACGTCATGCTTCAGAAATATGGAAAATGGTCCGTTTTCAAATGTTTTATTTTTGAACGTCAGTTCACATTTGTAGGTGGATCATCAGTGTTAGAGCTAAAATTAGCATGTTTAAAGTGATTTTCATGCTTCCAGGGGCTCGGGAAGTGAATTAAATACTATTTGGAGGCATTTAATGTTCAAGCAAAAACAGCGGATTTTTGACAAAAGAGACAACACCCCCCCATTACGTCATGCTTCAGAAATGTGGAAAATGGTCCGTTTTCAAATGTTTTATTTTTAAACGTCAGTTCACATTTGTAGGTGGATCATCAGTGTTAGAGCTAAAATTAGCATGTTTAAAGTGATTTTCATGCTTCCAGCGGCCCTAAACACAAGATTTATGGAATGGTTAAAAGTGCATGAAAATGGCCAATTTACTCACTCTGAGTTCTCAAAAAGGGTTTCTTCACCCCGGGAAGTTAATTAAATACCATTTGGAGGCATTTAATGTACGAGCAAAAACGGCTGATTTTCGACAAAAGAGATAACACCCCCCCATTACGTCATGCTTCAGAAATGTGGAAAATGGTCCATTTTCAAATGTTTTATTTTTGAACGTCAGTTCACATTTGTAGGTGGATCATCAGTGTTAGAGCTAAAATTAGCATGTTTAAAGTGATTTTCATGCTTCCAGGGGCTCGGGAAGAGAATTAAATACTATTTGGAGGCATTTAATGTTCAATCAAAAACAGCTGATTTTTGGCAAAAGAGATAACACCCCCCCCCATTACGTCATGCTTCAGAAATGTGGAAAATGGTCCGTTTTCAAATGTTTTATTTTTGAACGTCAGTTCACATTTGTAGGTGGATCATCAGTGTTAGAGCTAAAATTAGCATGTTTAAAGTGATTTTCATGCTTCCAGGGGCTCGGGAAGTGAATTAAATACTATTTGGAGGCATTTAATGTTCAAGCAAAAACAGCTGATTTTTGACAAAAGAGACAACACCGCCCCATTACGTCATGCTTCAGAAATGTGGAAAATGGTCCGTTTTCAAATGTTTTATTTTTGAATGTCAGTTCACATTTGTAGGTGGATCATCAGTGTTGGAGCTAAAATTAGCATGTTTAAAGTGATTTTCATGCTTCCAGGGGCCCTAAACACAAGATTTATGGAATGGTTAAAAGTGCATGAAAATGGCCAATTTACTCACTCTGAGTTCTCAAAAAGGGTTTCTTCACCCCGGGAAGTTAATTAAATACCATTTGGAGGCATTTAATGTTCGAGCAAAAACGGCTGATTTTCGACAAAAGAGATAACACCCCCCCATTACGTCATGCTTCAGAAATGTGGAAAATGGTCCGTTTTCAAATGTTTTATTTTTGAACGTCAGTTCACATTTGTAGGTGGATCATCAGTGTTAGAGCTAAAATTAGCATGTTTAAAGTGATTTTCATGCTTCCAGGGGCCCTAAACACAAGATTTATGGAATGGTTAAAAGTGCATGAAAATGGCCAATTTACTCACTCTGAGTTCTCAAAAAGGGTTTCTTCACCCCGGGAAGTTAATTAAATACCATTTGGAGGCATTTAATGTTCGAGCAAAAACGGCTGATTTTCGACAAAAGAGATAACACCCCCCCATTACGTCATGCTTCAGAAATGTGGAAAATGGTCCGTTTTCAAATGTTTTATTTTTGAACGTCAGTTCACATTTGTAGGTGGATCATCAGTGTTAGAGCTAAAATTAGCATGTTTAAAGTGATTTTCATGCTTCCAGGGGCTCGGGAAGTGAATTAAATACTATTTGGAGGCATTTAATGTTCAAGCAAAAACAGCTGATTTTTGACAAAAGAGACAACACCCCCCCCCATTACGTCATGCTTCAGAAATGTGGAAAATGGTCCGTTTTCAAATGTTTTATTTTTGAACGTCAGTTCACATTTGTAGGTGGATCATCAGTGTTATAGCTAAAATTAGCATGTTTAAAGTGATTTTCATGCTTCCAGGGGCTCGGGAAGTGAATTAAATACTATTTGGAGGCATTTAATGTTCAATCAAAAACAGCTGATTTTTGACAAAGAGATAACACCCCCCCATTACGTCATGCTTCATAAATGTGGAAAATGGTCCGTTTTCAAATGTTTTATTTTTGAACGTCAGTTCACATTTGTAGGTGGATCATCAGTGTTAGAGCTAAAATCAGCATGTTTAAAGTGATTTTCATGCTTCCAGGGGCCCTAAACACAAGATTTATGGAATGGTTAAAAGTGCATGAAAATGGCCAATTTACTCACTCTGAGTTCTCAAAAAGGGTTTCTTCACCCCGGGAAGTTAATTAAATACCATTTGGAGGCATTTAATGTTCGAGCAAAAACTGCTGATTTTCGACAAAAGAGATAACACCCCCCCATTACGTCATGCTTCAGAAATATGGAAAATGGTCCGTTTTCAAATGTTTTATTTTTGAACGTCAGTTCACATTTGTAGGTGGATCATCAGTGTTAGAGCTAAAATTAGCATGTTTAAAGTGATTTTCATGCTTCCAGGGGCTCGGGAAGTGAATTAAATACTATTTGGAGGCATTTAATGTTCAAGCAAAAACAGCGGATTTTTGACAAAAGAGACAACACCCCCCCATTACGTCATGCTTCAGAAATGTGGAAAATGGTCCGTTTTCAAATGTTTTATTTTTAAACGTCAGTTCACATTTGTAGGTGGATCATCAGTGTTAGAGCTAAAATTAGCATGTTTAAAGTGATTTTCATGCTTCCAGCGGCCCTAAACACAAGATTTATGGAATGGTTAAAAGTGCATGAAAATGGCCAATTTACTCACTCTGAGTTCTCAAAAAGGGTTTCTTCACCCCGGGAAGTTAATTAAATACCATTTGGAGGCATTTAATGTACGAGCAAAAACGGCTGATTTTCGACAAAAGAGATAACACCCCCCCATTACGTCATGCTTCAGAAATGTGGAAAATGGTCCGTTTTCAAATGTTTTATTTTTGAACGTCAGTTCACATTTGTAGGTGGATCATCAGTGTTAGAGCTAAAATTAGCATGTTTAAAGTGATTTTCATGCTTCCAGGGGCTCGGGAAGAGAATTAAATACTATTTGGAGGCATTTAATGTTCAATCAAAAACAGCTGATTTTTGGCAAAAGAGATAACACCCCCCCCCATTACGTCATGCTTCAGAAATGTGGAAAATGGTCCGTTTTCAAATGTTTTATTTTTGAACGTCAGTTCACATTTGTAGGTGGATCATCAGTGTTAGAGCTAAAATTAGCATGTTTAAAGTGATTTTCATGCTTCCAGGGGCTCGGGAAGTGAATTAAATACTATTTGGAGGCATTTAATGTTCAATCAAAAACAGCTGATTTTTGACAAAAGAGATAACACCCCCCCATTACGTCATGCTTCAGAAATGTGGAAAATGGTCCGTTTTCAAATGTTTTATTTTTGAACGTCAGTTCACATTTGTAGGTGGATCATCAGTGTTAGAGCTAAAATTAGCATGTTTAAAGTGATTTTCATGCTTCCAGGGGCTCGGGAAGTGAATTAAATACTATTTGGAGGCATTTAATGTTCAAGCAAAAACAGCTGATTTTTGACAAAAGAGACAACACCCCCCCATTACGTCATGCTTCAGAAATGTGGAAAATGGTCCGTTTTCAAATGTTTTATTTTTGAACGTCAGTTCACATTTGTAGGTGGATCATCAGTGTTAGAGCTAAAATTAGCATGTTTAAAGTGATTTTCATGTTTCCAGCGTCCCTAAACACAAGATTTATGGAATGGTTAAAAGTGCATGAAAATGGCCAATTTACTCACTCTGAGTTCTCAAAAAGGGTTTCTTCACCCCGGGAAGTTAATTAAATACCATTTGGAGGCATTTAATGTACGAGCAAAAACGGCTGATTTTCGACAAAAGAGATAACACCCCCCCATTACGTCATGCTTCAGAAATGTGGAAAATGGTCCGTTTTCAAATGTTTTATTTTTGAATGTCAGTTCACATTTGTAGGTGGATCATCAGTGTTAGAGCTAAAATTAGCATGTTTAAAGTGATTTTCATGCTTCCAGGGGCTCGGGAAGAGAATTAAATACTATTTGGAGGCATTTAATGTTCAATCAAAAACAGCTGATTTTTGGCAAAAGAGATAACACCCCCCCATTACGTCATGCTTCAGAAATGTGGAAAATGGTCCGTTTTCAAATGTTTTATTTTTGAACGTCAGTTCACATTTGTAGGTGGATCATCAGTGTTAGAGCTAAAATTAGCATGTTTAAAGTGATTTTCATGCTTCCAGGGGCCCTAAACACAAGATTTATGGAATGGTTAAAAGTGCATGAAAATGGCCAATTTACTCACTCTGAGTTCTCAAAAAGGGTTTCTTCACCCCGGGAAGTTAATTAAATACCATTTGGAGGCATTTAATGTTCGAGCAAAAACGGCTGATTTTCGACAAAAGAGATAACACCCCCCCATTACGTCATGCTTCAGAAATGTGGAAAATGGTCCGTTTTCAAATGTTTTATTTTTGAACGTCAGTTCACATTTGTAGGTGGATCATCAGTGTTAGAGCTAAAATTAGCATGTTTAAAGTGATTTTCATGCTTCCAGGGGCTCGGAAAGTGAATTAAATACTATTTGGAGGCATTTAATGTTCAAGCAAAAACAGCTGATTTTTGACAAAAGAGACAACACCCCCCCATTACGTCATGCTTCAGAAATGTGGAAAATGGTCCGTTTTAAAATGTTTTATTTTTGAACGTCAGTTCACATTTGTAGGTGGATCATCACTGTTAGAGCTAAAATTAGCATGTTTAAAGTGATTTTCATGCTTCCAGGGGCCCTAAACACAAGATTTATGGAATGGTTAAAAGTGCATGAAAATGGCCAATTTACTCACTCTGAGTTCTCAAAAAGGGTTTCTTCACCCCGGGAAGTTAATTAAATACCATTTGGAGGCATTTAATGTTCGAGCAGAAACGGCTGATTTTCGACAAAAGAGATAACACCCCCCCATTACGTCATGCTTCAGAAATGTGGAAAATGGTCCGTTTTCAAATGTTTTATTTTTGAACGTCAGTTCACATTTGTAGGTGGATCATCAGTGTTAGAGCTAAAATTAGCATGTTTAAAGTGATTTTCATGCTTCCAGGGGCTCGGGAAGTGAATTAAATACTATTTGGAGGCATTTAATGTTCAATCAAAAACAGCTGATTTTTGACAAAAGAGATAACACCCCCCTATTACGTCATGCTTCAGAAATGTGGAAAATGGTCCGTTTTAAAATGTTTTATTTTTGAATGTCAGTTCACATTTGTAGGTGGATCATCAGTGTTAGAGCTAAAATTAGCATGTTTAAAGTGATTTTCATGCTTCCAGGGGCTCGGGAAGTGAATTAAATACTATTTGGAGGCATTTAATGTTCAAGCAAAAACAGCTGATTTTTGACAAAAGAGACAACACCCCCCCCCATTACGTCATGCTTCAGAAATGTGGAAAATGGTCCGTTTTCAAATGTTTTATTTTTGAACGTCAGTTCACATTTGTAGGTGGATCATCAGTGTTATAGCTAAAATTAGCATGTTTAAAGTGATTTTCATGCTTCCAGGGGCTCGGGAAGTGAATTAAATACTATTTGGAGGCATTTAATGTTCAATCAAAAACAGCTGATTTTTGACAAAGAGATAACACCCCCCCATTACGTCATGCTTCATAAATGTGGAAAATGGTCCGTTTTCAAATGTTTTATTTTTGAACGTCAGTTCACATTTGTAGGTGGATCATCAGTGTTAGAGCTAAAATCAGCATGTTTAAAGTGATTTTCATGCTTCCAGGGGCCCTAAACACAAGATTTATGGAATGGTTAAAAGTGCATGAAAATGGCCAATTTACTCACTCTGAGTTCTCAAAAAGGGTTTCTTCACCCCGGGAAGTTAATTAAATACCATTTGGAGGCATTTAATGTACGAGCAAAAACGGCTGATTTTCGACAAAAGAGATAACACCCCCCCATTACGTCATGCTTCAGAAATGTGGAAAATGGTCCGTTTTCAAATGTTTTATTTTTGAATGTCAGTTCACATTTGTAGGTGGATCATCAGTGTTAGAGCTAAAATTAGCATGTTTAAAGTGATTTTCATGCTTCCAGGGGCTCGGGAAGAGAATTAAATACTATTTGGAGGCATTTAATGTTCAATCAAAAACAGCTGATTTTTGGCAAAAGAGATAACACCCCCCCATTACGTCATGCTTCAGAAATGTGGAAAATGGTCCGTTTTCAAATGTTTTATTTTTGAACGTCAGTTCACATTTGTAGGTGGATCATCAGTGTTAGAGCTAAAATTAGCATGTTTAAAGTGATTTTCATGCTTCCAGGGGCCCTAAACACAAGATTTATGGAATGGTTAAAAGTGCATGAAAATGGCCAATTTACTCACTCTGAGTTCTCAAAAAGGGTTTCTTCACCCCGGGAAGTTAATTAAATACCATTTGGAGGCATTTAATGTTCGAGCAAAAACGGCTGATTTTCGACAAAAGAGATAACACCCCCCCATTACGTCATGCTTCAGAAATGTGGAAAATGGTCCGTTTTCAAATGTTTTATTTTTGAACGTCAGTTCACATTTGTAGGTGGATCATCAGTGTTAGAGCTAAAATTAGCATGTTTAAAGTGATTTTCATGCTTCCAGGGGCTCGGAAAGTGAATTAAATACTATTTGGAGGCATTTAATGTTCAAGCAAAAACAGCTGATTTTTGACAAAAGAGACAACACCCCCCCATTACGTCATGCTTCAGAAATGTGGAAAATGGTCCGTTTTAAAATGTTTTATTTTTGAACGTCAGTTCACATTTGTAGGTGGATCATCACTGTTAGAGCTAAAATTAGCATGTTTAAAGTGATTTTCATGCTTCCAGGGGCCCTAAACACAAGATTTATGGAATGGTTAAAAGTGCATGAAAATGGCCAATTTACTCACTCTGAGTTCTCAAAAAGGGTTTCTTCACCCCGGGAAGTTAATTAAATACCATTTGGAGGCATTTAATGTTCGAGCAGAAACGGCTGATTTTCGACAAAAGAGATAACACCCCCCCATTACGTCATGCTTCAGAAATGTGGAAAATGGTCCGTTTTCAAATGTTTTATTTTTGAACGTCAGTTCACATTTGTAGGTGGATCATCAGTGTTAGAGCTAAAATTAGCATGTTTAAAGTGATTTTCATGCTTCCAGGGGCTCGGGAAGTGAATTAAATACTATTTGGAGGCATTTAATGTTCAATCAAAAACAGCTGATTTTTGACAAAAGAGATAACACCCCCCTATTACGTCATGCTTCAGAAATGTGGAAAATGGTCCGTTTTAAAATGTTTTATTTTTGAATGTCAGTTCACATTTGTAGGTGGATCATCAGTGTTAGAGCTAAAATTAGCATGTTTAAAGTGATTTTCATGCTTCCAGGGGCTCGGGAAGTGAATTAAATACTATTTGGAGGCATTTAATGTTCAAGCAAAAACAGCTGATTTTTGACAAAAGAGACAACACCCCCCCCCATTACGTCATGCTTCAGAAATGTGGAAAATGGTCCGTTTTCAAATGTTTTATTTTTGAACGTCAGTTCACATTTGTAGGTGGATCATCAGTGTTATAGCTAAAATTAGCATGTTTAAAGTGATTTTCATGCTTCCAGGGGCTCGGGAAGTGAATTAAATACTATTTGGAGGCATTTAATGTTCAATCAAAAACAGCTGATTTTTGACAAAGAGATAACACCCCCCCATTACGTCATGCTTCATAAATGTGGAAAATGGTCCGTTTTCAAATGTTTTATTTTTGAACGTCAGTTCACATTTGTAGGTGGATCATCAGTGTTAGAGCTAAAATCAGCATGTTTAAAGTGATTTTCATGCTTCCAGGGGCCCTAAACACAAGATTTATGGAATGGTTAAAAGTGCATGAAAATGGCCAATTTACTCACTCTGAGTTCTCAAAAAGGGTTTCTTCACCCCGGGAAGTAAATTAAATACCATTTGGAGGCATTTAATGTTCGAGCAAAAACTGCTGATTTTCGACAAAAGAGATAACACCCCCCCATTACGTCATGCTTCAGAAATATGGAAAATGGTCCGTTTTCAAATGTTTTATTTTTGAACGTCAGTTCACATTTGTAGGTGGATCATCAGTGTTAGAGCTAAAATTAGCATGTTTAAAGTGATTTTCATGCTTCCAGGGGCTCGGGAAGTGAATTAAATACTATTTGGAGGCATTTAATGTTCAAGCAAAAACAGCGGATTTTTGACAAAAGAGACAACACCCCCCCATTACGTCATGCTTCAGAAATGTGGAAAATGGTCCGTTTTCAAATGTTTTATTTTTAAACGTCAGTTCACATTTGTAGGTGGATCATCAGTGTTAGAGCTAAAATTAGCATGTTTAAAGTGATTTTCATGCTTCCAGCGGCCCTAAACACAAGATTTATGGAATGGTTAAAAGTGCATGAAAATGGCCAATTTACTCACTCTGAGTTCTCAAAAAGGGTTTCTTCACCCCGGGAAGTTAATTAAATACCATTTGGAGGCATTTAATGTACGAGCAAAAACGGCTGATTTTCGACAAAAGAGATAACACCCCCCCATTACGTCATGCTTCAGAAATGTGGAAAATGGTCCGTTTTCAAATGTTTTATTTTTGAACGTCAGTTCACATTTGTAGGTGGATCATCAGTGTTAGAGCTAAAATTAGCATGTTTAAAGTGATTTTCATGCTTCCAGGGGCTCGGGAAGAGAATTAAATACTATTTGGAGGCATTTAATGTTCAATCAAAAACAGCTGATTTTTGGCAAAAGAGATAACACCCCCCCCCATTACGTCATGCTTCAGAAATGTGGAAAATGGTCCGTTTTCAAATGTTTTATTTTTGAACGTCAGTTCACATTTGTAGGTGGATCATCAGTGTTAGAGCTAAAATTAGCATGTTTAAAGTGATTTTCATGCTTCCAGGGGCTCGGGAAGTGAATTAAATACTATTTGGAGGCATTTAATGTTCAATCAAAAACAGCTGATTTTTGACAAAAGAGATAACACCCCCCCATTACGTCATGCTTCAGAAATGTGGAAAATGGTCCGTTTTCAAATGTTTTATTTTTGAACGTCAGTTCACATTTGTAGGTGGATCATCAGTGTTAGAGCTAAAATTAGCATGTTTAAAGTGATTTTCATGCTTCCAGGGGCTCGGGAAGTGAATTAAATACTATTTGGAGGCATTTAATGTTCAAGCAAAAACAGCTGATTTTTGACAAAAGAGACAACACCCCCCCATTACGTCATGCTTCAGAAATGTGGAAAATGGTCCGTTTTCAAATGTTTTATTTTTGAACGTCAGTTCACATTTGTAGGTGGATCATCAGTGTTAGAGCTAAAATTAGCATGTTTAAAGTGATTTTCATGTTTCCAGCGTCCCTAAACACAAGATTTATGGAATGGTTAAAAGTGCATGAAAATGGCCAATTTACTCACTCTGAGTTCTCAAAAAGGGTTTCTTCACCCCGGGAAGTTAATTAAATACCATTTGGAGGCATTTAATGTACGAGCAAAAACGGCTGATTTTCGACAAAAGAGATAACACCCCCCCATTACGTCATGCTTCAGAAATGTGGAAAATGGTCCGTTTTCAAATGTTTTATTTTTGAATGTCAGTTCACATTTGTAGGTGGATCATCAGTGTTAGAGCTAAAATTAGCATGTTTAAAGTGATTTTCATGCTTCCAGGGGCTCGGGAAGAGAATTAAATACTATTTGGAGGCATTTAATGTTCAATCAAAAACAGCTGATTTTTGGCAAAAGAGATAACACCCCCCCATTACGTCATGCTTCAGAAATGTGGAAAATGGTCCGTTTTCAAATGTTTTATTTTTGAACGTCAGTTCACATTTGTAGGTGGATCATCAGTGTTAGAGCTAAAATTAGCATGTTTAAAGTGATTTTCATGCTTCCAGGGGCCCTAAACACAAGATTTATGGAATGGTTAAAAGTGCATGAAAATGGCCAATTTACTCACTCTGAGTTCTCAAAAAGGGTTTCTTCACCCCGGGAAGTTAATTAAATACCATTTGGAGGCATTTAATGTTCGAGCAAAAACGGCTGATTTTCGACAAAAGAGATAACACCCCCCCATTACGTCATGCTTCAGAAATGTGGAAAATGGTCCGTTTTCAAATGTTTTATTTTTGAACGTCAGTTCACATTTGTAGGTGGATCATCAGTGTTAGAGCTAAAATTAGCATGTTTAAAGTGATTTTCATGCTTCCAGGGGCTCGGAAAGTGAATTAAATACTATTTGGAGGCATTTAATGTTCAAGCAAAAACAGCTGATTTTTGACAAAAGAGACAACACCCCCCCATTACGTCATGCTTCAGAAATGTGGAAAATGGTCCGTTTTAAAATGTTTTATTTTTGAACGTCAGTTCACATTTGTAGGTGGATCATCACTGTTAGAGCTAAAATTAGCATGTTTAAAGTGATTTTCATGCTTCCAGGGGCCCTAAACACAAGATTTATGGAATGGTTAAAAGTGCATGAAAATGGCCAATTTACTCACTCTGAGTTCTCAAAAAGGGTTTCTTCACCCCGGGAAGTTAATTAAATACCATTTGGAGGCATTTAATGTTCGAGCAGAAACGGCTGATTTTCGACAAAAGAGATAACACCCCCCCATTACGTCATGCTTCAGAAATGTGGAAAATGGTCCGTTTTCAAATGTTTTATTTTTGAACGTCAGTTCACATTTGTAGGTGGATCATCAGTGTTAGAGCTAAAATTAGCATGTTTAAAGTGATTTTCATGCTTCCAGGGGCTCGGGAAGTGAATTAAATACTATTTGGAGGCATTTAATGTTCAATCAAAAACAGCTGATTTTTGACAAAAGAGATAACACCCCCCTATTACGTCATGCTTCAGAAATGTGGAAAATGGTCCGTTTTAAAATGTTTTATTTTTGAATGTCAGTTCACATTTGTAGGTGGATCATCAGTGTTGGAGCTAAAATTAGCATGTTTAAAGTGATTTTCATGCTTCCAGGGGCCCTAAACACAAGATTTATGGAATGGTTAAAAGTGCATGAAAATGGCCAATTTACTCACTCTGAGTTCTCAAAAAGGGTTTCTTCACCCCGGGAAGTTAATTAAATACCATTTGGAGGCATTTAATGTTCGAGCAAAAACGGCTGATTTTCGACAAAAGAGATAACACCCCCCCATTACGTCATGCTTCAGAAATGTGGAAAATGGTCCGTTTTCAAATGTTTTATTTTTGAACGTCAGTTCACATTTGTAGGTGGATCATCAGTGTTAGAGCTAAAATTAGCATGTTTAAAGTGATTTTCATGCTTCCAGGGGCCCTAAACACAAGATTTATGGAATGGTTAAAAGTGCATGAAAATGGCCAATTTACTCACTCTGAGTTCTCAAAAAGGGTTTCTTCACCCCGGGAAGTTAATTAAATACCATTTGGAGGCATTTAATGTTCGAGCAAAAACTGCTGATTTTCGACAAAAGAGATAACACCCCCCCATTACGTCATGCTTCAGAAATGTGGAAAATGGTCCGTTTTCAAATGTTTTATTTTTGAACGTCAGTTCACATTTGTAGGTGTATCATCAGTGTTAGAGCTAAAATTAGCATGTTTAAAGTGATTTTCATGCTTCCAGGGGCTCGGGAAGTGAATTAAATACTATTTGGAGGCATTTAATGTTCAAGCAAAAACAGCTGATTTTTGACAAAAGAGATAACACCCCCCCATTACGTCATGCTTCAGAAATGTGGAAAATGGTCCGTTTTTAAATGTTTTATTTTTGAACGTCAGTTCACATTTGTAGGTGGATCATCAGTGTTAGAGCTAAAATTAGCATGTTTAAAGTGATTTTCATGCTTCCAGGGGCCCTAAACACAAGATTTATGGAATGGTTAAAAGTGCATGAAAATGGCCAATTTACTCACTCTGAGTTCTCAAAAAGGGTTTCTTCACCCCGGGAAGTTAATTAAATACCATTTGGAGGCATTTAATGTTCGAGCAAAAACGGCTGATTTTCGACAAAAGAGATAACACCCCCCCATTACGTCATGCTTCAGAAATGTGGAAAATGGTCAGTTTTCAAATGTTTTAATTTTTGAACGTCAGTTCACATTTGTAGGTGGATCATCAGTGTTAGAGCTAAAATTAGCATGTTTAAAGTGATTTTCATGCTTCCAGGGGCTCGGGAAGTGAATTAAATACTATTTGGAGGCATTTAATGTTCAAGCAAAAACAGCTGATTTTTGACAAAAGAGACAACACCCCCCCCCATTACGTCATGCTTCAGAAATGTGGAAAATGGTCCGTTTTCAAATGTTTTATTTTTGAACGTCAGTTCACATTTGTAGGTGGATCATCAGTGTTATAGCTAAAATTAGCATGTTTAAAGTGATTTTCATGCTTCCAGGGGCTCGGGAAGTGAATTAAATACTATTTGGAGGCATTTAATGTTCAATCAAAAACAGCTGATTTTTGACAAAGAGATAACACCCCCCCATTACGTCATGCTTCAGAAATGTGGAAAATGGTCCGTTTTCAAATGTTTTATTTTTGAACGTCAGTTCACATTTGTAGGTGGATCATCAGTGTTAGAGCTAAAATTAGCATGTTTAAAGTGATTTTCATGCTTCCAGGGGCCCTAAACACAAGATTTATGGAATGGTTAAAAGTGCATGAAAATGGCCAATTTACTCACTCTGAGTTCTCAAAAAGGGTTTCTTCACCCCGGGAAGTTAATTAAATACCATTTGGAGGCATTTAATGTTCGAGCAAAAACGGCTGATTTTCGACAAAAGAGATAACACCCCCCCATTACGTCATGCTTCAGAAATATGGAAAATGGTCCGTTTTCAAATGTTTTATTTTTGAACGTCATTTCACATTTGTAGGTGGATCATCAGTGTTAGAGCTAAAATTAGCATGTTTAAAGTGATTTTCATGCTTCCAGGGGCTCGGGAAGTGAATTAAATACTATTTGGAGGCATTTAATGTTCAAGCAAAAACAGCGGATTTTTGACAAAAGAGACAACACCCCCCCATTACGTCATGCTTCAGAAATGTGGAAAATGGTCCGTTTTCAAATGTTTTATTTTTAAACGTCAGTTCACATTTGTAGGTGGATCATCAGTGTTAGAGCTAAAATTAGCATGTTTAAAGTGATTTTCATGCTTCCAGCGGCCCTAAACACAAGATTTATGGAATGGTTAAAAGTGCATGAAAATGGCCAATTTACTCACTCTGAGTTCTCAAAAAGGGTTTCTTCACCCCGGGAAGTTAATTAAATACCATTTGGAGGCATTTAATGTACGAGCAAAAACGGCTGATTTTCGACAAAAGAGATAACACCCCCCCATTACGTCATGCTTCAGAAATGTGGAAAATGGTCCGTTTTCAAATGTTTTATTTTTGAACGTCAGTTCACATTTGTAGGTGGATCATCAGTGTTAGAGCTAAAATTAGCATGTTTAAAGTGATTTTCATGCTTCCAGGGGCTCGGGAAGAGAATTAAATACTATTTGGAGGCATTTAATGTTCAATCAAAAACAGCTGATTTTTGGCAAAAGAGATAACACCCCCCCCCCATTACGTCATGCTTCAGAAATGTGGAAAATGGTCCGTTTTCAAATGTTTTATTTTTGAACGTCAGTTCACATTTGTAGGTGGATCATCAGTGTTAGAGCTAAAATTAGCATGTTTAAAGTGATTTTCATGCTTCCAGGGGCTCGGGAAGTGAATTAAATACTATTTGGAGGCATTTAATGTTCAATCAAAAACAGCTGATTTTTGACAAAAGAGATAACACCCCCCCATTACGTCATGCTTCAGAAATGTGGAAAATGGTCCGTTTTCAAATGTTTTATTTTTGAACGTCAGTTCACATTTGTAGGTGGATCATCAGTGTTAGAGCTAAAATTAGCATGTTTAAAGTGATTTTCATGCTTCCAGGGGCTCGGGAAGTGAATTAAATACTATTTGGAGGCATTTAATGTTCAAGCAAAAACAGCTGATTTTTGACAAAAGAGACAACACCCCCCCATTACGTCATGCTTCAGAAATGTGGAAAATGGTCCGTTTTCAAATGTTTTATTTTTGAACGTCAGTTCACATTTGTAGGTGGATCATCAGTGTTAGAGCTAAAATTAGCATGTTTAAAGTGATTTTCATGTTTCCAGCGGCCCTAAACACAAGATTTATGGAATGGTTAAAAGTGCATGAAAATGGCCAATTTACTCACTCTGAGTTCTCAAAAAGGGTTTCTTCACCCCGGGAAGTTAATTAAATACCATTTGGAGGCATTTAATGTACGAGCAAAAACGGCTGATTTTCGACAAAAGAGATAACACCCCCCCATTACGTCATGCTTCAGAAATGTGGAAAATGGTCCGTTTTCAAATGTTTTATTTTTGAATGTCAGTTCACATTTGTAGGTGGATCATCAGTGTTAGAGCTAAAATTAGCATGTTTAAAGTGATTTTCATGCTTCCAGGGGCTCGGGAAGAGAATTAAATACTATTTGGAGGCATTTAATGTTCAATCAAAAACAGCTGATTTTTGGCAAAAGAGATAACACCCCCCCATTACGTCATGCTTCAGAAATGTGGAAAATGGTCCGTTTTCAAATGTTTTATTTTTGAACGTCAGTTCACATTTGTAGGTGGATCATCAGTGTTAGAGCTAAAATTAGCATGTTTAAAGTGATTTTCATGCTTCCAGGGGCCCTAAACACAAGATTTATGGAATGGTTAAAAGTGCATGAAAATGGCCAATTTACTCACTCTGAGTTCTCAAAAAGGGTTTCTTCACCCCGGGAAGTTAATTAAATACCATTTGGAGGCATTTAATGTTCGAGCAAAAACGGCTGATTTTCGACAAAAGAGATAACACCCCCCCATTACGTCATGCTTCAGAAATGTGGAAAATGGTCCGTTTTCAAATGTTTTATTTTTGAACGTCAGTTCACATTTGTAGGTGGATCATCAGTGTTAGAGCTAAAATTAGCATGTTTAAAGTGATTTTCATGCTTCCAGGGGCTCGGAAAGTGAATTAAATACTATTTGGAGGCATTTAATGTTCAAGCAAAAACAGCTGATTTTTGACAAAAGAGACAACACCCCCCCATTACGTCATGCTTCAGAAATGTGGAAAATGGTCCGTTTTAAAATGTTTTATTTTTGAACGTCAGTTCACATTTGTAGGTGGATCATCAGTGTTAGAGCTAAAATTAGCATGTTTAAAGTGATTTTCATGCTTCCAGGGGCCCTAAACACAAGATTTATGGAATGGTTAAAAGTGCATGAAAATGGCCAATTTACTCACTCTGAGTTCTCAAAAAGGGTTTCTTCACCCCGGGAAGTTAATTAAATACCATTTGGAGGCATTTAATGTTCGAGCAGAAACGGCTGATTTTCGACAAAAGAGATAACACCCCCCCATTACGTCATGCTTCAGAAATGTGGAAAATGGTCCGTTTTCAAATGTTTTATTTTTGAACGTCAGTTCACATTTGTAGGTGGATCATCAGTGTTAGAGCTAAAATTAGCATGTTTAAAGTGATTTTCATGCTTCCAGGGGCTCGGGAAGTGAATTAAATACTATTTGGAGGCATTTAATGTTCAATCAAAAACAGCTGATTTTTGACAAAAGAGATAACACCCCCCTATTACGTCATGCTTCAGAAATGTGGAAAATGGTCCGTTTTAAAATGTTTTATTTTTGAATGTCAGTTCACATTTGTAGGTGGATCATCAGTGTTGGAGCTAAAATTACCATGTTTAAAGTGATTTTCATGCTTCCAGGGGCCCTAAACACAAGATTTATGGAATGGTTAAAAGTGCATGAAAATGGCCAATTTACTCACTCTGAGTTCTCAAAAAGGGTTTCTTCACCCCGGGAAGTTAATTAAATACCATTTGGAGGCATTTAATGTTCGAGCAAAAACGGCTGATTTTCGACAAAAGAGATAACACCCCCCCATTACGTCATGCTTCAGAAATGTGGAAAATGGTCCGTTTTCAAATGTTTTATTTTTGAACGTCAGTTCACATTTGTAGGTGGATCATCAGTGTTAGAGCTAAAATTAGCATGTTTAAAGTGATTTTCATGCTTCCAGGGGCCCTAAACACAAGATTTATGGAATGGTTAAAAGTGCATGAAAATGGCCAATTTACTCACTCTGAGTTCTCAAAAAGGGTTTCTTCACCCCGGGAAGTTAATTAAATACCATTTGGAGGCATTTAATGTTCGAGCAAAAACTGCTGATTTTCGACAAAAGAGATAACACCCCCCCATTACGTCATGCTTCAGAAATGTGGAAAATGGTCCGTTTTCAAATGTTTTATTTTTGAACGTCAGTTCACATTTGTAGGTGTATCATCAGTGTTAGAGCTAAAATTAGCATGTTTAAAGTGATTTTCATGCTTCCAGGGGCTCGGGAAGTGAATTAAATACTATTTGGAGGCATTTAATGTTCAATCAAAAACAGCTGATTTTTGACAAAGAGATAACACCCCCCCATTACGTCATGCTTCAGAAATGTGGAAAATGGTCCGTTTTCAAATGTTTTATTTTTGAACGTCAGTTCACATTTGTAGGTGGATCATCAGTGTTAGAGCTAAAATTAGCATGTTTAAAGTGATTTTCATGCTTCCAGGGGCCCTAAACACAAGATTTATGGAATGGTTAAAAGTGCATGAAAATGGCCAATTTACTCACTCTGAGTTCTCAAAAAGGGTTTCTTCACCCCGGGAAGTTAATTAAATACCATTTGGAGGCATTTAATGTTCGAGCAAAAACGGCTGATTTTCGACAAAAGAGATAACACCCCCCCATTACGTCATGCTTCAGAAATGTGGAAAATGGTCCGTTTTCAAATGTTTTATTTTTGAACGTCAGTTCACATTTGTAGGTGGATCATCAGTGTTAGAGCTAAAATTAGCATGTTTAAAGTGATTTTCATGCTTCCAGGGGCTCGGGAAGTGAATTAAATACTATTTGGAGGCATTTAATGTTCAAGCAAAAACAGCGGATTTTTGACAAAAGAGACAACACCCCCCCATTACGTCATTTTTCAGAAATGTGGAAAATGGTCCGTTTTCAAATGTTTTATTTTTGAACGTCAGTTCACATTTGTAGGTGGATCATCAGTGTTAGAGCTAAAATTAGCATGTTTAAAGTGATTTTCATGCTTCCAGCGGCCCTAAACACAAGATTTATGGAATGGTTAAAAGTGCATGAAAATGGCCAATTTACTCACTCTGAGTTCTCAAAAAGGGTTTCTTCACCCCGGGAAGTTAATTAAATACCATTTGGAGGCATTTAATGTACGAGCAAAAACGGCTGATTTTCGACAAAAGAGATAACACCCCCCCATTACGTCATGCTTCAGAAATGTGGAAAATGGTCCGTTTTCAAATGTTTTATTTTTGAACGTCAGTTCACATTTGTAGGTGGATCATCAGTGTTAGAGCTAAAATTAGCATGTTTAAAGTGATTTTCATGCTTCCAGGGGCTCGGGAAGAGAATTAAATACTATTTGGAGGCATTTAATGTTCAATCAAAAACAGCTGATTTTTGGCAAAAGAGATAACACCCCCCCCATTACGTCATGCTTCAGAAATGTGGAAAATGGTCCGTTTTCAAATGTTTTATTTTTGAACGTCAGTTCACATTTGTAGGTGGATCATCAGTGTTAGAGCTAAAATTAGCATGTTTAAAGTGATTTTCATGCTTCCAGGGGCTCGGGAAGTGAATTAAATACTATTTGGAGGCATTTAATGTTTAATCAAAAACAGCTGATTTTTGACAAAAGAGATAACACCCCCCCATTACGTCATGCTTCAGAAATGTGGAAAATGGTCCGTTTTCAAATGTTTTATTTTTGAACGTCAGTTCACATTTGTAGGTGGATCATCAGTGTTAGAGCTAAAATTAGCATGTTTAAAGTGATTTTCATGCTTCCAGGGGCTCGGGAAGTGAATTAAATACTATTTGGAGGCATTTAATGTTCAAGCAAAAACAGCTGATTTTTGACAAAAGAGACAACACCGCCCCATTACGTCATGCTTCAGAAATGTGGAAAATGGTCCGTTTTCAAATGTTTTATTTTTGAACGTCAGTTCACATTTGTAGGTGGATCATCAGTGTTAGAGCTAAAATTAGCATGTTTAAAGTGATTTTCATGTTTCCAGCGGCCCTAAACACAAGATTTATGGAATGGTTAAAAGTGCATGAAAATGGCCAATTTACTCACTCTGAGTTCTCAAAAAGGGTTTCTTCACCCCGGGAAGTTAATTAAATACCATTTGGAGGCATTTAATGTACGAGCAAAAACGGCTGATTTTCGACAAAAGAGATAACACCCCCCCATTACGTCATGCTTCAGAAATGTGGAAAATGGTCCGTTTTCAAATGTTTTATTTTTTAATGTCAGTTCACATTTGTAGGTGGATCATCAGTGTTAGAGCTAAAATTAGCATGTTTAAAGTGATTTTCATGCTTCCAGGGGCTCGGGAAGAGAATTAAATACTATTTGGAGGCATTTAATGTTCAATCAAAAACAGCTGATTTTTGGCAAAAGAGATAACACCCCCCCATTACGTCATGCTTCAGAAATGTGGAAAATGGTCCGTTTTCAAATGTTTTATTTTTGAACGTCAGTTCACATTTGTAGGTGGATCATCAGTGTTAGAGCTAAAATTAGCATGTTTAAAGTGATTTTCATGCTTCCAGGGGCCCTAAACACAAGATTTATGGAATGGTTAAAAGTGCATAAAAATGGCCAATTTACTCACTCTGAGTTCTCAAAAAGGGTTTCTTCACCCAGGGAAGTTAATTAAATACCATTTGGAGGCATTTAATGTTCGAGCAAAAACGGCTGATTTTCGACAAAAGAGATAACACCCCCCCATTACGTCATGCTTCAGAAATGTGGAAAATGGTCCGTTTTCAAATGTTTTATTTTTGAACGTCAGTTCACATTTGTAGGTGGATCATCAGTGTTAGAGCTAAAATTAGCATGTTTAAAGTGATTTTCATGCTTCCAGGGGCTCGGAAAGTGAATTAAATACTATTTGGAGGCATTTAATTTTCAAGCAAAAACAGCTGATTTTTGACAAAAGAGACAACACCCCCCCATTACGTCATGCTTCAGAAATGTGGAAAATGGTCTGTTTTAAAATGTTTTATTTTTGAATGTCAGTTCACATTTGTAGGTGGATCATCAGTGTTAGAGCTAAAATTAGCATGTTTAAAGTGATTTTCATGCTTCCAGGGGCCCTAAACACAAGATTTATGGAATGGTTAAAAGTGCATGAAAATGGCCAATTTACTCACTCTGAGTTCTCAAAAAGGGTTTCTTCACCCCGGGAAGTTAATTAAATACCATTTGGAGGCATTTAATGTTCGAGCAGAAACGGCTGATTTTCGACAAAAGAGATAACACCCCCCCCATTACGTCATGCTTCAGATATGTGGAAAATGGTCCGTTTTCAAATGTTTTATTTTTGAACGTCAGTTCACATTTGTAGGTGGATCATCAGTGTTAGAGCTAAAATTAGCATGTTTAAAGTGATTTTCATGCTTCCAGGGGCTCGGGAAGTGATTAAATACTATTTGGAGGCATTTAATGTTCAATCAAAAACAGCTGATTTTTGACAAAAGAGATAACACCCCCCCATTACGTCATGCTTCAGAAATGTGGAAAATGGTCCGTTTTAAAATGTTTTATTTTTGAATGTCAGTTCACATTTGTAGGTGGATCATCAGTGTTGGAGCTAAAATTAGCATGTTTAAAGTGATTTTCATGCTTCCAGGGGCCCTAAACACAAGATTTATGGAATGGTTAAAAGTGCATGAAAATGGCCAATTTACTCACTCTGAGTTCTCAAAAAGGGTTTCTTCACCCCGGGAAGTTAATTAAATACCATTTGGAGGCATTTAATGTTCGAGCAAAAACGGCTGATTTTCGACAAAAGAGATAACACCCCCCCATTACGTCATGCTTCAGAAATGTGGAAAATGGTCCGTTTTCAAATGTTTTATTTTTGAACGTCAGTTCACATTTGTAGGTGGATCATCAGTGTTAGAGCTAAAATTAGCATGTTTAAAGTGATTTTCATGCTTCCAGGGGCCCTAAACACAAGATTTATGGAATGGTTAAAAGTGCATGAAAATGGCCAATTTACTCACTCTGAGTTCTCAAAAAGGGTTTCTTCACCCCGGGAAGTTAATTAAATACCATTTGGAGGCATTTAATGTTCGAGCAAAAACTGCTGATTTTCGACAAAAGAGATAACACCCCCCCATTACGTCATGCTTCAGAAATGTGGAAAATGGTCCATTTTCAAATGTTTTATTTTTGAACGTCAGTTCACATTTGTAGGTGGATCATCAGTGTTAGAGCTAAAATTAGCATGTTTAAAGTGATTTTCATGCTTCCAGGGGCTCGGGAAGTGAATTAAATACTATTTGGAGGCATTTAATGTTCAAGCAAAAACAGCTGATTTTTGACAAAAGAGACAACACCCCCCCATTACGTCATGCTTCAGAAATGTGGAAAATGGTCCTTTTTCAAATGTTTTATTTTTGAACGTCAGTTCACATTTGTAGGTGGATCATCAGTGTTAGAGCTAAAATTAGCATGTTTAAAGTGATTTTCATGCTTCCAGGGGCTCGGGAAGTGAATTAAATACTATTTGGAGGCATTTAATGTTCAATCAAAAACAGCTGATTTTTGACAAAGAGATAACACCCCCCCATTACGTCATGCTTCAGAAATGTGGAAAATGGTCCGTTTTCAAATGTTTTATTTTTGAACGTCAGTTCACATTTGTAGGTGGATCATCAGTGTTAGAGCTAAAATTAGCATGTTTAAAGTGATTTTCATGCTTCCAGGGGCCCTAAACACAAGATTTATGGAATGGTTAAAAGTGCATGAAAATGGCCAATTTACTCACTCTGAGTTCTCAAAAGGGGTTTCTTCACCCCGGGAAGTTAATTAAATACCATTTGGAGGCATTTAATGTTCGAGCAAAAACGGCTGATTTTCTACAAAAGAGATAACACCCCCCATTACGTCATGCTTCAGAAATGTGGAAAATGGTCCGTTTTCAAATGTTTTATTTTTGAACGTCAGTTCACATTTGTAGGTGGATCACCAGTGTTAGAGCTAAAATTAGCATGTTTAAAGTGATTTTCATGCTTCCAGGGGCTCGGGAAGTGAATTAAATACTATTTGGAGGCATTTAATGTTCAAGCAAAAACAGCTGATTTTTGACAAAAGAGACAACACCCCCCCATTACGTCATGCTTCAGAAATGTGCAAAATGGTCCGTTTTCAAATGTTTTATTTTTGAACGTCAGTTCACATTTGTAGGTGGATCATCAGTGTTAGAGCTAAAATTAGCATGTTTAAAGTGATTTTCATGCTTCCAGCGGCCCTAAACACAAGATTTATGGAATGGTTAAAAGTGCATGAAAATGGCCAATTTACTCACTCTGAGTTCTCAAAAAGGGTTTCTTCACCCCGGGAAGTTAATTAAATACCATTTGGAGGCATTTAATGTACGAGCAAAAACGGCTGATTTTCGACAAAAGAGATAACACCCCCCCATTACGTCATGCTTCAGAAATGTGGAAAATGGTCCGTTTTCAAATGTTTTATTTTTGAACGTCAGTTCACATTTGTAGGTGGATCATCAGTGTTAGAGCTAAAATTAGCATGTTTAAAGTGATTTTCATGCTTCCAGGGGCTCGGGAAGAGAATTAAATACTATTTGGAGGCATTTAATGTTCAAACAAAAACAGCTGATTTTTGGCAAAAGAGATAACACCCCCCCATTACGTCATGCTTCAGAAATGTGGAAAATGGTCCGTTTTCAAATGTTTTATTTTTGAACGTCAGTTCACATTTGTAGGTGGATCATCAGTGTTAGAGCTAAAATTAGCATGTTTAAAGTGATTTTCATGCTTCCAGGGGCCCTAAACTCAAGATTTATGGAATGGTTAAAAGTGCATGAAAATGGCCAATTTATTCACTCTGAGTTCTCAAAAAGGGTTTCTTTACCCCGGAAAGTTAATTAAATACAATTTGGAGGCATTTAATGTTCGAGCAAAAACGGCTGATTTTCGACAAAAGAGATAACACCCCCCCATTACGTCATGCTTCAGAAATGTGGAAAATGGTCCGTTTTCAAATGTTTTATTTTTGAACGTCAGTTCACATTTGTAGGTGGATCATCAGTGTTAGAGCTAAAATTAGCATGTTTAAAGTGATTTTCATGCTTCCAGGGGCTCGGGAAGTGAATTAAATACTATTTGGAGGCATTTAATGTTCAATCAAAAACAGCTGATTTTTGACAAAAGAGATAACACCCCCCCATTAGGTCATGCTTCAGAAATGTGGAAAATGGTCCGTTTTCAAATGTTTTATTTTTGAACGTCAGTTCACATTTGTAGGTGGATCATCAGTGTTAGAGCTAAAATGAGCATGTTTAAAGTGATTTTCATGCTTCCAGGGGCTTGGGAAGTGAATTAAATACTATTTGGAGGCATTTAATGTTCAAGCAAAAACAGCTGATTTTTGACAAAAGAGATAACACCCCCCCCATTACGTCATGCTTCAGAAATGTGGAAAATGGTCCGTTTTCAAATGTTTTTTTGTTGAACGTCAGTTCACATTTGTAGGTGGATCATCAGTGTTAGAGCTAAAATTAGCATGTTTAAAGTGATTTTCATGCTTCCAGGGGCCCTAAACACAAGATTTATGGAATGGTTAAAAGTGCATGAAAATGGCCAATTTACTCACTCTGAGTTCTCAAAAAGGGTTTCTTCACCCCGGGAAGTTAATTAAATACCATTTGGAGGCATTTATTGTTCGAGCAAAAACGGCTGATTTTCGACAAAAGAGATAACATCCCCCCCATTACGTCATGCTTCAGAAATGTGGAAAATGGTCCGTTTTCAAATGTTTTATTTTTGAACGTCAGTTCACATTTGTAGGTGGATCATCAGTGTTAGAGCTAAAATTAGCATGTTTAAAGTGATTTTCATGCTTCCAGGGGCTCGGGAAGTGAATTAAATACTATTTGGAGGCATTTAATGTTCAATCAAAAACAGCTGATTTTTGACAAAAGAGATAACACCCCCCCATTACGTCATGCTTCAGAAATGTGGAAAATGGTCCGTTTTCAAATGTTTTATTTTTGAACGTCAGTTCACATTTGTAGGTGGATCATCAGTGTTAGAGCTAAAATTAGCATGTTTAAAGTGATTTTCATGCTTCCAGGGGCTCGGGAAGTGAATTAAATACTATTTGGAGGCATTTAATGTTCAAGCAAAAACAGCTGATTTTTGACAAAAGAGATAACACCCCCCCATTACGTCATGCTTCAGAACTGTGGAAAATGGTCCGTTTTCAAATGTTTTATTTTTGAACGTCAGTTCACATTTGTAGGTGGATCATCAGTGTTAGAGCTAAAATTAGCATGTTTAAAGTGATTTTCATGCTTCCAAGGGCCCTAAACACAAGATTTATGGAATGGTTAAAAGTGCATGAAAATGGCCAATTTACTCACTCTGAGTTCTCAAAAAGGGTTTTTTTCACCCCGGGAAGTTAATTAAATACCATTTGGAGGCATTTAATGTTCGAGCAAAAACGGCTGATTTTCGACAAAAGAGATAACACCCCCCCATTACGTCATGCTTCAGAAATGTGGAAAATGGTCCGTTTTCAAATGTTTTATTTTTGAACGTCAGTTCACATTTGTAGGTGGATCATCAGTGTTAGAGCTAAAATTAGCATGTTTAAAGTGATTTTCATGCTTCCAGGGGCTCGGGAAGTGAATTAAATACTATTTGGAGGCATTTAATGTTCAAGCAAAAACAGCTGATTTTTGACAAAAGAGACAACACCCCCCCATTACGTCATGCTTCAGAAATGTGGAAAATGGTCCGTTTTCAAATGTTTTATTTTTGAATGTCAGTTCACATTTGTAGGTGGATCATCAGTGTTGGAGCTAAAATTAGCATGTTTAAAGTGATTTTCATGCTTCCAGGGGCCCTAAACACAAGATTTATGGAATGGTTAAAAGTGCATGAAAATGGCCAATTTACTCACTCTGAGTTCTCAAAAAGGGTTTCTTCACCCCGGGAAGTTAATTAAATACCATTTGGAGGCATTTAATGTTCGAGCAAAAACGGCTGATTTTCGACAAAAGAGATAACACCCCCCCATTACGTCATGCTTCAGAAATGTGGAAAATGGTCCGTTTTCAAATGTTTTATTTTTGAACGTCAGTTCACATTTGTAGGTGGATCATCAGTGTTAGAGCTAAAATTAGCATGTTTAAAGTGATTTTCATGCTTCCAGGGGCCCTAAACACAAGATTTATGGAATGGTTAAAAGTGCATGAAAATGGCCAATTTACTCACTCTGAGTTCTCAAAAAGGGTTTCTTCACCCCGGGAAGTTAATTAAATACCATTTGGAGGCATTTAATGTTCGAGCAAAAACTGCTGATTTTCGACAAAAGAGATAACACCCCCCCATTACGTCATGCTTCAGAAATGTGGAAAATGGTCCGTTTTCAAATGTTTTATTTTTGAACGTCAGTTCACATTTGTAATTGTATCATCAGTGTTAGAGCTAAAATTAGCATGTTTAAAGTGATTTTCATGCTTCCAGGGGCTCGGGAAGTGAATTAAATACTATTTGGAGGCATTTAATGTTCAAGCAAAAACAGCTGATTTTTGACAAAAGAGATAACACCCCCCCATTACGTCATGCTTCAGAAATGTGGAAAATGGTCCGTTTTTAAATGTTTTATTTTTGAACGTCAGTTCACATTTGTAGGTGGATCATCAGTGTTAGTGCTAAAATTAGCATGTTTAAAGTGATTTTCATGCTTCCAGGGGCCCTAAACACAAGATTTATGGAATGGTTAAAAGTGCATGAAAATGGCCAATTTACTCACTCTGAGTTCTCAAAAAGGGTTTCTTCACCCCGGGAAGTTAATTAAATACCATTTGGAGGCATTTAATGTTCGAGCAAAAACGGCTGATTTTCGACAAAAGAGATAACACCCCCCCATTACGTCATGCTTCAGAAATGTGGAAAATGGTCCGTTTTCAAATGTTTTATTTTTGAACGTCAGTTCACATTTGTAGGTGGATCATCAGTGTTAGAGCTAAAATTAGCATGTTTAAAGTGATTTTCATGCTTCCAGGGGCTCGGGAAGTGAATTAAATACTATTTGGAGGCATTTAATGTTCAAGCAAAAACAGCTGATTTTTGACAAAAGAGATAACACCCCCCCATTACGTCATGCTTCAGAACTGTGGAAAATGGTCCGTTTTCAAATGTTTTATTTTTGAACGTCAGTTCACATTTGTAGGTGGATCATCAGTGTTAGAGCTAAAATTAGCATGTTTAAAGTGATTTTCATGCTTCCAAGGGCCCTAAACACAAGATTTATGGAATGGTTAAAAGTGCATGAAAATGGCCAATTTACTCACTCTGAGTTCTCAAAAAGGGTTTTTTTCACCCCGGGAAGTTAATTAAATACCATTTGGAGGCATTTAATGTTCGAGCAAAAACGGCTGATTTTCGACAAAAGAGATAACACCCCCCCATTACGTCATGCTTCAGAAATGTGGAAAATGGTCCGTTTTCAAATGTTTTATTTTTGAACGTCAGTTCACATTTGTAGGTGGATCATCAGTGTTAGAGCTAAAATTAGCATGTTTAAAGTGATTTTCATGCTTCCAGGGGCTCGGGAAGTGAATTAAATACTATTTGGAGGCATTTAATGTTCAAGCAAAAACAGCTGATTTTTGACAAAAGAGACAACACCCCCCCATTACGTCATGCTTCAGAAATGTGGAAAATGGTCCGTTTTCAAATGTTTTATTTTTGAATGTCAGTTCACATTTGTAGGTGGATCATCAGTGTTGGAGCTAAAATTAGCATGTTTAAAGTGATTTTCATGCTTCCAGGGGCCCTAAACACAAGATTTATGGAATGGTTAAAAGTGCATGAAAATGGCCAATTTACTCACTCTGAGTTCTCAAAAAGGGTTTCTTCACCCCGGGAAGTTAATTAAATACCATTTGGAGGCATTTAATGTTCGAGCAAAAACGGCTGATTTTCGACAAAAGAGATAACACCCCCCCATTACGTCATGCTTCAGAAATGTGGAAAATGGTCCGTTTTCAAATGTTTTATTTTTGAACGTCAGTTCACATTTGTAGGTGGATCATCAGTGTTAGAGCTAAAATTAGCATGTTTAAAGTGATTTTCATGCTTCCAGGGGCCCTAAACACAAGATTTATGGAATGGTTAAAAGTGCATGAAAATGGCCAATTTACTCACTCTGAGTTCTCAAAAAGGGTTTCTTCACCCCGGGAAGTTAATTAAATACCATTTGGAGGCATTTAATGTTCGAGCAAAAACTGCTGATTTTCGACAAAAGAGATAACACCCCCCCATTACGTCATGCTTCAGAAATGTGGAAAATGGTCCGTTTTCAAATGTTTTATTTTTGAACGTCAGTTCACATTTGTAATTGTATCATCAGTGTTAGAGCTAAAATTAGCATGTTTAAAGTGATTTTCATGCTTCCAGGGGCTCGGGAAGTGAATTAAATACTATTTGGAGGCATTTAATGTTCAAGCAAAAACAGCTGATTTTTGACAAAAGAGATAACACCCCCCCATTACGTCATGCTTCAGAAATGTGGAAAATGGTCCGTTTTTAAATGTTTTATTTTTGAACGTCAGTTCACATTTGTAGGTGGATCATCAGTGTTAGTGCTAAAATTAGCATGTTTAAAGTGATTTTCATGCTTCCAGGGGCCCTAAACACAAGATTTATGGAATGGTTAAAAGTGCATGAAAATGGCCAATTTACTCACTCTGAGTTCTCAAAAAGGGTTTCTTCACCCCGGGAAGTTAATTAAATACCATTTGGAGGCATTTAATGTTCGAGCAAAAACGGCTGATTTTCGACAAAAGAGATAACACCCCCCCATTACGTCATGCTTCAGAAATGTGGAAAATGGTCCGTTTTCAAATGTTTTATTTTTGAACGTCAGTTCACATTTGTAGGTGGATCATCAGTGTTAGAGCTAAAATTAGCATGTTTAAAGTGATTTTCATGCTTCCAGGGGCTCGGGAAGTGAATTAAATACTATTTGGAGGCATTTAATGTTCAAGCAAAAACAGCTGATTTTTGACAAAAGAGACAACACCCCCCCCCATTACGTCATGCTTCAGAAATGTGGAAAATGGTCCGTTTTCAAATGTTTTATTTTTGAACGTCAGTTCACATTTGTAGGTGGATCATCAGTGTTATAGCTAAAATTAGCATGTTTAAAGTGATTTTCATGCTTCCAGGGGCTCGGGAAGTGAATTAAATACTATTTGGAGGCAGTTAATGTTCAATCAAAAACAGCTGATTTTTGACAAAGAGATAACACCCCCCCATTACGTCATGCTTCAGAAATGTGGAAAATGGTCCGTTTTCAAATGTTTTATTTTTGAACGTCAGTTCACATTTGTAGGTGGATCATCAGTGTTAGAGCTAAAATTAGCATGTTTAAAGTGATTTTCATGCTTCCAGGGGCCCTAAACACAAGATTTATGGAATGGTTAAAAGTGCATGAAAATGGCCAATTTACTCACTCTGAGTTCTCAAAAAGGGTTTCTTCACCCCGGGAAGTTAATTAAATACCATTTGGAGGCATTTAATGTTCGAGCAAAAACGGCTGATTTTCGACAAAAGAGATAACACCCCCCCATTACGTCATGCTTCAGAAATATGGAAAATGGTCCGTTTTCAAATGTTTTATTTTTGAACGTCAGTTCACATTTGTAGGTGGATCATCAGTGTTAGAGCTAAAATTAGCATGTTTAAAGTGATTTTCATGCTTCCAGGGGCTCGGGAAGTGAATTAAATACTATTTGGAGGCATTTAATGTTCAAGCAAAAACAGCGGATTTTTGACAAAAGAGACAACACCCCCCCATTACGTCATGCTTCAGAAATGTGGAAAATGGTCCGTTTTCAAATGTTTTATTTTTAAACGTCAGTTCACATTTGTAGGTGGATCATCAGTGTTAGAGCTAAAATTAGCATGTTTAAAGTGATTTTCATGCTTCCAGCGGCCCTAAACACAAGATTTATGGAATGGTTAAAAGTGCATGAAAAAGGCCAATTTACTCACTCTGAGTTCTCAAAAAGGGTTTCTTCACCCCGGGAAGTTAATTAAATACCATTTGGAGGCATTTAATGTACGAGCAAAAACGGCTGATTTTCGACAAAAGAGATAACACCCCCCCATTACGTCATGCTTCAGAAATGTGGAAAATGGTCCGTTTTCAAATGTTTTATTTTTGAACGTCAGTTCACATTTGTAGGTGGATCATCAGTGTTAGAGCTAAAATTAGCATGTTTAAAGTGATTTTCATGCTTCCAGGGGCTCGGGAAGAGAATTAAATACTATTTGGAGGCATTTAATGTTCAATCAAAAACAGCTGATTTTTGGCAAAAGAGATAACACCCCCCCCCATTACGTCATGCTTCAGAAATGTGGAAAATGGTCCGTTTTCAAATGTTTTATTTTTGAACGTCAGTTCACATTTGTAGGTGGATCATCAGTGTTAGAGCTAAAATTAGCATGTTTAAAGTGATTTTCATGCTTCCAGGGGCTCGGGAAGTGAATTAAATACTATTTGGAGGCATTTAATGTTCAATCAAAAACAGCTGATTTTTGACAAAAGAGATAACACCCCCCCATTACGTCATGCTTCAGAAATGTGGAAAATGGTCCGTTTTCAAATGTTTTATTTTTGAACGTCAGTTCACATTTGTAGGTGGATCATCAGTGTTAGAGCTAAAATTAGCATGTTTAAAGTGATTTTCATGCTTCCAGGGGCTCGGGAAGTGAATTAAATACTATTTGGAGGCATTTAATGTTCAAGCAAAAACAGCTGATTTTTGACAAAAGAGACAACACCCCCCCATTACGTCATGCTTCAGAAATGTGGAAAATGGTCCGTTTTCAAATGTTTTATTTTTGAACGTCAGTTCACATTTGTAGGTGGATCATCAGTGTTAGAGCTAAAATTAGCATGTTTAAAGTGATTTTCATGTTTCCAGCGGCCCTAAACACAAGATTTATGGAATGGTTAAAAGTGCATGAAAATGGCCAATTTACTCACTCTGAGTTCTCAAAAAGGGTTTCTTCACCCCGGGAAGTTAATTAAATACCATTTGGAGGCATTTAATGTACGAGCAAAAACGGCTGATTTTCGACAAAAGAGATAACACCCCCCCATTACGTCATGCTTCAGAAATGTGGAAAATGGTCCGTTTTCAAATGTTTTATTTTTGAACGTCAGTTCACATTTGTAGGTGGATCATCAGTGTTAGAGCTAAAATTAGCATGTTTAAAGTGATTTTCATGCTTCCAGGGGCTCGGGAAGTGAATTAAATACTATTTGGAGGCATTTAATGTTCAAGCAAAAACAGCTGATTTTTGACAAAAGAGACAACACCCCCCCATTACGTCATGCTTCAGAAATGTGGAAAATGGTCCGTTTTCAAATGTTTTATTTTTGAACGTCAGTTCACATTTGTAGGTGGATCATCAGTGTTAGAGCTAAAATTAGCATGTTTAAAGTGATTTTCATGTTTCCAGCGGCCCTAAACACAAGATTTATGGAATGGTTAAAAGTGCATGAAAATGGCCAATTTACTCACTCTGAGTTCTCAAAAAGGGTTTCTTCACCCCGGGAAGTTAATTAAATACCATTTGGAGGCATTTAATGTACGAGCAAAAACGGCTGATTTTCGACAAAAGAGATAACACCCCCCCATTACGTCATGCTTCAGAAATGTGGAAAATGGTCCGTTTTCAAATGTTTTATTTTTGAATGTCAGTTCACATTTGTAGGTGGATCATCAGTGTTAGAGCTAAAATTAGCATGTTTAAAGTGATTTTCATGCTTCCAGGGGCTCGGGAAGAGAATTAAATACTATTTGGAGGCATTTAATGTTCAATCAAAAACAGCTGATTTTTGGCAAAAGAGATAACACCCCCCCATTACGTCATGCTTCAGAAATGTGGAAAATGGTCCGTTTTCAAATGTTTTATTTTTGAACGTCAGTTCACATTTGTAGGTAGATCATCAGTGTTAGAGCTAAAATTAGCATGTTTAAAGTGATTTTCATGCTTCCAGGGGCCCTAAACACAAGATTTATAGAATGGTTAAAAGTGCATGAAAACGGCCAATTTACTCACTCTGAGTTCTCAAAAAGGGTTTCTTCACCCCGGGAAGTTAATTAAATACCATTTGGAGGCATTTAATGTTCGAGCAAAAACGGCTGATTTTCGACAAAAGAGATAACACCCCCCCATTACGTCATGCTTCAGAAATGTGGAAAATGGTCCGTTTTCAAATGTTTTATTTTTGAACGTCAGTTCACATTTGTAGGTGGATCATCAGTGTTAGAGCTAAAATTAGCATGTTTAAAGTGATTTTCATGCTTCCAGGGGCTCGGAAAGTGAATTAAATACTATTTGGAGGCATTTAATGTTCAAGCAAAAACAGCTGATTTTTGACAAAAGAGACAACACCCCCCCATTACGTCATGCTTCAGAAATGTGGAAAATGGTCCGTTTTAAAATGTTTTATTTTTGAATGTCAGTTCACATTTGTAGGTGGATCATCAGGGTTAGAGCTAAAATTAGCATGTTTAAAGTGATTTTCATGCTTCCAGGGGCCCTAAACACAAGATTTATGGAATGGTTAAAAGTGCATGAAAATGGCCAATTTACTCACTCTGAGTTCTCAAAAAGGGTTTCTTCACCCCGGGAAGTTAATTAAATACCATTTGGAGGCATTTAATGTTCGAGCAGAAACGGCTGATTTTCGACAAAAGAGATAACACCCCCCCCATTACGTCATGCTTCAGAAATGTGGAAAATGGTCCGTTTTCAAATGTTTTATTTTTGAACGTCAGTTCACATTTGTAGGTGGATCATCAGTGTTAGAGCTAAAATTAGCATGTTTAAAGTGATTTTCATGCTTCCAGGGGCTCGGGAAGTGATTAAATACTATTTGGAGGCATTTAATGTTCAATCAAAAACAGCTGATTTTTGACAAAAGAGATAACACCCCCCCATTACGTCATGCTTCAGAAATGTGGAAAATGGTCCGTTTTAAAATGTTTTATTTTTGAATGTCAGTTCACATTTGTAGGTGGATCATCAGTGTTGGAGCTAAAATTAGCATGTTTAAAGTGATTTTCATGCTTCCAGGGGCCCTAAACACAAGATTTATGGAATGGTTAAAAGTGCATGAAAATGGCCAATTTACTCACTCTGAGTTCTCAAAAAGGGTTTCTTCACCCCGGGAAGTTAATTAAATACCATTTGGAGGCATTTAATGTTCGAGCAAAAACGGCTGATTTTCGACAAAAGAGATAACACCCCCCCATTACGTCATGCTTCAGAAATGTGGAAAATGGTCCGTTTTCAAATGTTTTATTTTTGAACGTCAGTTCACATTTGTAGGTGGATCATCAGTGTTAGAGCTAAAATTAGCATGTTTAAAGTGATTTTCATGCTTCCAGGGGCCCTAAACACAAGATTTATGGAATGGTTAAAAGTGCATGAAAATGGCCAATTTACTCACTCTGAGTTCTCAAAAAGGGTTTCTTCACCCCGGGAAGTTAATTAAATACCATTTGGAGGCATTTAATGTTCGAGCAAAAACTGCTGATTTTCGACAAAAGAGATAACACCCCCCCATTACGTCATGCTTCAGAAATGTGGAAAATGGTCCGTTTTCAAATGTTTTATTTTTGAACGTCAGTTCACATTTGTAGGTGTATCATCAGTGTTAGAGCTAAAATTAGCATGTTTAAAGTGATTTTCATGCTTCCAGGGGCTCGGGAAGTGAATTAAATACTATTTGGAGGCATTTAATGTTCAAGCAAAAACAGCTGATTTTTGACAAAAGAGATAACACCCCCCCCATTACGTCATGCTTCAGAAATGTGGAAAATGGTCCGTTTTCAAATGTTTTATTTTTGAACGTCAGTTCACATTTGTAGGTGGATCATCAGTGTTAGAGCTAAAATTAGCATGTTTAAAGTGATTTTCATGCTTCCAGGGGCCCTAAACACAAGATTTATGGAATGGTTAAAAGTGCATGAAAATGGCCAATTTACTCACTCTGAGTTCTCAAAAAGGGTTTCTTCACCCCGGGAAGTTAATTAAATACCATTTGGAGGCATTTAATGTTCGAGCAAAAACGGCTGATTTTCGACAAAAGAGATAACACCCCCCCATTACGTCATGCTTCAGAAATATGGAAAATGGTCCGTTTTCAAATGTTTTATTTTTGAACGTCAGTTCACATTTGTAGGTGGATCATCAGTGTTAGAGCTAAAATTAGCATGTTTAAAGTGATTTTCATGCTTCCAGGGGCTCGGGAAGTGAATTAAATACTATTTGGAGGCATTTAATGTTCAAGCAAAAACAGCTGATTTTTGACAAAAGAGACAACACCCCCCCATTACGTCATGCTTCAGAAATGTGGAAAATGGTCCTTTTTCAAATGTTTTATTTTTGAACGTCAGTTCACATTTGTTGGTGGATCATCAGTGTTAGAGCTAAAATTAGCATGTTTAAAGTGATTTTCATGCTTCCAGGGGCCCTAAACACAAGATTTATGGAATGGTTAAAAGTGCATGAAAATGGCCAATTTACTCACTCTGAGTTCTCAAAAGGGGTTTCTTCACCCCGGGAAGTTAATTAAATACCATTTGGAGGCATTTAATGTTCGAGCAAAAACGGCTGATTTTCGACAAAAGAGATAACACCCCCCCATTACGTCATGCTTCAAAAATGTGGAAAATGGTCCGTTTTCAAATGTTTTATTTTTGAACGTCAGTTCACATTTGTAGGTGGATCATCAGTGTTAGAGCTAAAATTAGCATGTTTAAAGTGATTTTCATGCTTCCAGGGGCTCGGGAAGTGAATTAAATACTATTTGGAGGCATTTAATGTTCAAGCAAAAACAGCTGATTTTTGACAAAAGAGACAACACCCCCCCATTACGTCATGCTTCAGAAATGTGGAAAATGGTCCGTTTTCAAATGTTTTATTTTTGAACGTCAGTTCACATTTGTAGGTGGATCATCAGTGTTAGAGCTAAAATTAGCATGTTTAAAGTGATTTTCATGCTTCCAGGGGCTCGGGAAGTGAATTAAATACTATTTGGAGGCATTTAATGTTCAATCAAAAACAGCTGATTTTTGACAAAGAGATAACACCCCCCCATTACGTCATGCTTCAGAAATGTGGAAAATGGTCCGTTTTCAAATGTTTTATTTTTGAACGTCAGTTCACATTTGTAGGTGGATCATCAGTGTTAGAGCTAAAATTAGCATGTTTAAAGTGATTTTCATGCTTCCAGGGGCCCTAAACACAAGATTTATGGAATGGTTAAAAGTGCATGAAAATGGCCAATTTACTCACTCTGAGTTCTCAAAAGGGGTTTCTTCACCCCGGGAAGTTAATTAAATACCATTTGGAGGCATTTAATGTTCGAGCAAAAACGGCTGATTTTCTACAAAAGAGATAACACCCCCCCATTACGTCATGCTTCAGAAATGTGGAAAATGGTCCGTTTTCAAATGTTTTATTTTTGAACGTCAGTTCACATTTGTAGGTGGATCACCAGTGTTAGGGCTAAAATTAGCATGTTTAAAGTGATTTTCATGCTTCCAGGGGCTCGGGAAGTGAATTAAATACTATTTGGAGGCATTTAATGTTCAAGCAAAAACAGCTGATTTTTGACAAAAGAGACAACACCCCCCCATTACGTCATGCTTCAGAAATGTGGAAAATGGTCCGTTTTCAAATGTTTTATTTTTGAACGTCAGTTCACATTTGTAGGTCGATCATCAGTGTTAGAGCTAAAATTAGCATGTTTAAAGTGATTTTCATGCTTCCAGCGGCCCTAAACACAAGATTTATGGAATGGTTAAAAGTGCATGAAAATGGCCAATTTACTCACTCTGAGTTCTCAAAAAGGGTTTCTTCACCCCGGGAAGTTAATTAAATACCATTTGGAGGCATTTAATGTACGAGCAAAAACGGCTGATTTTCGACAAAAGAGATAACACCCCCCCATTACGTCATGCTTCAGAAATGTGGAAAATGGTCCGTTTTCAAATGTTTTATTTTTGAACGTCAGTTCACATTTGTAGGTGGATCATCAGTGTTAGAGCTAAAATTAGCATGTTTAAAGTGATTTTCATGCTTCCAGGGGCTCGGGAAGTGAATTAAATACTATTTGGAGGCATTTAATGTTCAATCAAAAACAGCTGATTTTTGACAAAAGAGATAACACCCCCCCATTACGTCATGCTTCAGAAATGTGGAAAATGGTCCGTTTTCAAATGCTTTATTTTTGAACGTCAGTTCACATTTGTAGGTGGATCATCAGTGTTAGAGCTAAAATAAGCATGTTTAAAGTGATTTTCATGCTTCCAGGGGCTCGGGAAGTGAATTAAATACTATTTGGAGGCATTTAATGTTCAAGCAAAAACAGCTGATTTTTGACAAAAGAGATAACACCCCCCCCATTACGTCATGCTTCAGAAATGTGGAAAATGGTCCGTTTTCAAATGTTTTTTTTTTGAACGTCAGTTCACATTTGTAGGTGGATCATCAGTGTTAGAGCTAAAATTAGCATGTTTAAAGTGATTTTCATGCTTCCAGGGGCCCTAAACACAAGATTTATGGAATGGTTAAAAGTGCATGAAAATGGCCAATTTACTCACTCTGAGTTCTCAAAAAGGGTTTCTTCACCCCGGGAAGTCAATTAAATACCATTTGGAGGCATTTAATGTTCGAGCAAAAACGGCTGATTTTCGACAAAAGAGATAACACCCCCCCCATTACGTCATGCTTCAGAAATGTGGAAAATGGTCCGTTTTCAAATGTTTTGTTTTTGAACGTCAGTTCACATTTGTAGGTGGATCATCAGTGTTAGAGCTAAAATTAGCATGTTTAAAGTGATTTTCATGCTTCCAGGGGCTCGGGAAGTGAATTAAATACTATTTGGAGGCATTTAATGTTCAATCAAAAACAGCTGATTTTTGACAAAAGAGATAACACCCCCCCATTACGTCATGCTTCAGAAAGGTGGAAAATGGTCCGTTTTCAAATGTTTTATTTTTGAACGTCAGTTCACATTTGTAGGTGGATCATCAGTGTTAGAGCTAAAATTAGCATGTTTAAAGTGATTTTCATGCTTCCAGGGGCTCGGGAAGTGAATTAAATACTATTTGGAGGCATTTAATGTTCAAGCAAAAACAGCTGATTTTTGACAAAAGAGATAACACCCCCCCATTACGTCATGCTTCAGAACTGTGGAAAATGGTCCGTTTTCAAATGTTTTATTTTTGAACGTCAGTTCACATTTGTAGGTGGATCATCAGTGTTAGAGCTAAAATTAGCATATTTAAAGTGATTTTCATGCTTCCAAGGGCCCTAAACACAAGATTTATGGAATGGTTAAAAGTGCATGAAAATGGCCAATTTACTCACTCTGAGTTCTCAAAAAGGGTTTCTTCACCCCGGGAAGTTAATTAAATACCATTTGGAGGCATTTAATGTTCGAGCAAAAACGGCTGATTTTCGACAAAAGAGATAACACCCCCCCATTACGTCATGCTTCAGAAATGTGGAAAATGGTCCGTTTTCAAATGTTTTATTTTTGAACGTCAGTTCACATTTGTAGGTGGATCATCAGTGTTAGAGCTAAAATTAGCATGTTTAAAGTGATTTTCATGCTTCCAGGGGCTCGGGAAGTGAATTAAATACTATTTGGAGGCATTTAATGTTCAAGCAAAAACAGCTGATTTTTGACAAAAGAGACAACACCCCCCCCATTACGTCATGCTTCAGAAATGTGGAAAATGGTCCGTTTTCAAATGTTTTATTTTTGAACGTCAGTTCACATTTGTAGGTGGATCATCAGTGTTAGAGCTAAAATTAGCATGTTTAAAGTGATTTTCATGCTTCCAGCGGCCCTAAACACAAGATTTATGGAATGGTTAAAAGTGCATGAAAATGGCCAATTTACTCACTCTGAGTTCTCAAAAAGGGTTTCTTCACCCCGGGAAGTTAATTAAATACCATTTGGAGGCATTTAATGTACGAGCAAAAACGCTGCTTTTCGATAAAAGATATAACACCCCCACATTACGTCATGCTTCAGAAATGTGGAAAATGGTCCGTTTTCAAATGTTTTATTTTTGAACGTCAGTTCACATTTGTAGGTGGATCATCAGTGTTAGAGCTAAAATTAGCATGTTTAAAGGGATTTTCATGCTTCCAGGGGCTCGGGAAGAGAATTAAATACTATTTGGAGGCATTTAATGTTCAATCAAAAACAGCTGATTTTTGGCAAAAGAGATAACACCCCCCCATTACGTCATGCTTCAGAAATGTGGAAAATGGTCCGTTTTCAAATGTTTTATTTTTGAACGTCAGTTCACATTTGTAGGTGGATCATCAGTGTTAGAGCTAAAATTAGCATGTTTAAAGTGATTTTCATGCTTCCAGGGGCCCTAACACAAGATTTATGGAATGGTTAAAAGTGCATGAAAATGGCCAATTTACTCACTCTGAGTTCTCAAAAAGGGTTTCTTCACCCCGGGAAGTTAATTAAATACCATTTGGAGGCATTTAATGTACGAGCAAAAACGCTGCTTTTCGATAAAAGATATAACACCCCCACATTACGTCATGCTTCAGAAATGTGGAAAATGGTCCGTTTTCAAATGTTTTATTTTTGAACGTCAGTTCACATTTGTAGGTGGATCATCAGTGTTAGAGCTAAAATTAGCATGTTTAAAGGGATTTTCATGCTTCCAGGGGCTCGGGAAGAGAATTAAATACTATTTGGAGGCATTTAATGTTCAATCAAAAACAGCTGATTTTTGGCAAAAGAGATAACACCCCCCCATTACGTCATGCTTCAGAAATGTGGAAAATGGTCCGTTTTCAAATGTTTTATTTTTGAACGTCAGTTCACATTTGTAGGTGGATCATCAGTGTTAGAGCTAAAATTAGCATGTTTAAAGTGATTTTCATGCTTCCAGGGGCCCTAACACAAGATTTATGGAATGGTTAAAAGTGCATGAAAATGGCCAATTTACTCACTCTGAGTTCTCAAAAAGGGTTTCTTCACCCCGGGAAGTTAATTAAATACCATTTGGAGGCATTTAATGTTCGAGCAAAAACGGCTGATTTTCGACAAAAGAGATAACACCCCCCCATTACGTCATGCTTCAGAAATGTGGAAAATGGTCCATTTTCAAATGTTTTATTTTTTAACGTCAGTTCACATTTGTAGGTGAATCATCAGTGTTAGAGCTAAAATTAGCATGTTTAAAGCGATTTTCATGCTTCCAGGGGCTCGGGAAGTGAATTAAATACTATTTGGAGGCATTTAATGTTCAATCAAAAACAGCTGATTTTTGACAAAAGAGATAACACCCCCCCATTACGTCATGCTTCAGAAATGTGGAAAATGGTCCGTTTTCAAATGTTTTATTTTTGAACGTCAGTTCACATTTGTAGGTGGATCATCAGTGTTAGAGCTAAAATTAGCATGTTTAAAGTGATTTTCATGCTTCCAGGGGACCTAAACACAAGATTTATGGAATGGTTAAAAGTGCATGAAAATGGCCAATTTACTCACTCTGAGTTCTCAAAAAGGGTTTCTTCACCCCGGGAAGTTAATTAAATACCATTTGGAGGCATTTAATGTTCGAGCAGAAACGGCTGATTTTCGACAAAAGAGATAACACCCCCCCCCATTACGTCATGCTTCAGAAATGTGGAAAATGGTCCGTTTTCAAATGTTTTATTTTTGAACGTCAGTTCACATTTGTAGGTGGATCATCAGTGTTAGAGCTAAAATTAGCATGTTTAAAGTGATTTTCATGCTTCCAGGGGCTCGGGAAGTGAATTAAATACTATTTGGAGGCATTTAATGTTCAATCAAAAACAGCTGATTTTTGACAAAAGAGATAACACCCCCCTATTACGTCATGCTTCAGAAATGTGGAAAATGGTCCGTTTTAAAATGTTTTATTTTTGAATGTCAGTTCACATTTGTAGGTGGATCATCAGTGTTGGAGCTAAAATTAGCATGTTTAAAGTGATTTTCATGCTTCCAGGGGCCCTAAACACAAGATTTATGGAATGGTTAAAAGTGCATGAAAATGGCCAATTTACTCACTCTGAGTTCTCAAAAAGGGTTTCTTCACCCCGGGAAGTTAATTAAATACCATTTGGAGGCATTTAATGTTCGAGCAAAAACGGCTGATTTTCGACAAAAGAGATAACACCCCCCCATTACGTCATGCTTCAGAAATGTGGAAAATGGTCCGTTTTCAAATGTTTTATTTTTGAACGTCAGTTCACATTTGTAGGTGGATCATCAGTGTTAGAGCTAAAATTAGCATGTTTAAAGTGATTTTCATGCTTCCAGGGGCCCTAAACACAAGATTTATGGAATGGTTAAAAGTGCATGAAAATGGCCAATTTACTCACTCTGAGTTCTCAAAAAGGGTTTCTTCACCCCGGGAAGTTAATTAAATACCATTTGGAGGCATTTAATGTTCGAGCAAAAACTGCTGATTTTCGACAAAAGAGATAACACCCCCTCATTACGTCATGCTTCAGAAATGTGGAAAATGGTCCGTTTTCAAATGTTTTATTTTTGAACGTCAGTTCACATTTGTAGGTGGATCATCAGTGTTAGAGCTAAAATTAGCATGTTTAAAGTGATTTTCATGCTTCCAGGGGCTCGGGAAGAGAATTAAATACTATTTGGAGGCATTTAATGTTCAATCAAAAACAGCTGATTTTTGGCAAAAGAGATAACACCCCCCCATTACGTCATGCTTCAGAAATGTGGAAAATGGTCCGTTTTCAAATGTTTTATTTTTGAACGTCAGTTCACATTTGTAGGTGGATCATCAGTGTTAGAGCTAAAATTAGCATGTTTAAAGTGATTTTCATGCTTCCAGGGGCCCTAAACACAAGATTTATGGAATGGTTAAAAGTGCATGAAAATGGCCAATTTACTCACTCTGAGTTCTCAAAAAGGGTTTCTTCACCCCGGGAAGTTAATTAAATACCATTTGGAGGCATTTAATGTTCGAGCAAAAACGGCTGATTTTCGACAAAAGAGATAACACCCCCCATTACATCATGCTTCAGAAATGTGGAAAATGGTCCATTTTCAAATGTTTTATTTTTGAACGTCAGTTCACATTTGTAGGTGGATCATCAGTGTTAGAGCTAAAATTAGCATGTTTAAAGCGATTTTCATGCTTCCAGGGGCTCGGGAAGTGAATTAAATACTATTTGGAGGCATTTAATGTTCAATCAAAAACAGCTGATTTTTGACAAAAGAGATAACACCCCCCCATTACGTCATGCTTCAGAAATGTGGAAAATGGTCCGTTTTCAAATGTTTTATTTTTGAACGTCAGTTCACATTTGTAGGTGGATCATCAGTGTTAGAGCTAAAATTAGCATGTTTAAAGTGATTTTCATGCTTCCAGGGGCCCTAAACACAAGATTTATGTAATGGTTAAAAGTGCATGAAAATGGCCAATTTACTCACTCTGAGTTCTCAAAAAGGGTTTCTTCACCCCGGGAAGTTAATTAAATACCATTTGGAGGCATTTAATGTTCGAGCAGAAACGGCTGATTTTCGACAAAAGAGATAACACCCCCCCCATTACGTCATGCTTCAGAAATGTGGAAAATGGTCCGTTTTCAAATGTTTTATTTTTGAACGTCAGTTCACATTTGTAGGTGGATCATCAGTGTTAGAGCTAAAATTAGCATGTTTAAAGTGATTTTCATGCTTCCAGGGGCTCGGGAAGTGAATTAAATACTATTTGGAGGCATTTAATGTTCAATCAAAAACAGCTGATTTTTGACAAAAGAGATAACACCCCCCCATTACGTCATGCTTCAGAAATGTGGAAAATGGTCCGTTTTAAAATGTTTTATTTTTGAATGTCAGTTCACATTTGTAGGTGGATCATCAGTGTTGGAGCTAAAATTAGCATGTTTAAAGTGATTTTCATGCTTCCAGGGGCCCTAAACACAAGATTTATGGAATGGTTAAAAGTGCATGAAAATGGCCAATTTACTCACTCTGAGTTCTCAAAAAGGGTTTCTTCACCCCGGGAAGTTAATTAAATACCATTTGGAGGTATTTAATGTTCGAGCAAAAACGGCTGATTTTCGACAAAAGAGATAACACCCCCCCATTACGTCATGCTTCAGAAATGTGGAAAATGGTCCGTTTTCAAATGTTTTATTTTTGAACGTCAGTTCACATTTGTAGGTGGATCATCAGTGTTAGAGCTAAAATTAGCATGTTTAAAGTGATTTTCATGCTTCCAGGGGCCCTAAACACAAGATTTATGGAATGGTTAAAAGTGCATGAAAATGGCCAATTTACTCACTCTGAGTTCTCAAAAAGGGTTTCTTCACCCCGGGAAGTTAATTAAATACCATTTGGAGGCATTTAATGTTCGAGCAAAAACTGCTGATTTTCGACAAAAGAGATAACACCCCCCCATTACGTCATGCTTCAGAAATGTGGAAAATGGTTCGTTTTCAAATATTTTATTTTTGAACGTCAGTTCACATTTGTAGGTGGATCATCAGTGTTAGAGCTAAAATTAGCATGTTTAAAGTGATTTTCATGCTTCCAGGGGCCCTAAACACAAGATTTATGGAATGGTTAAAAGTGCATGAAAATGGCCAATTTACTCACTCTGAGTTCTCAAAAAGGGTTTCTTCACCCCGGGAAGTTAATTAAATACCATTTGGAGGCATTTAATGTTCGAGCAAAAACGGCTGATTTTCGACAAAAGAGATAACACCCCCCCATTACGTCATGCTTCAGAAATGTGGAAAATGGTCCGTTTTCAAATGTTTTATTTTTGAACGTCAGTTCACATTTGTAGGTGGATCATCAGTGTTAGAGCTAAAATTAGCATGTTTAAAGCGATTTTCATGCTTCCAGGGGCTCGGGAAGTGAATTAAATACTATTTGGAGGCATTTAATGTTCAATCAAAAACAGCTGATTTTTGACAAAAGAGATAACACCCCCCCATCACGTCATGCTTCAGAAATGTGGAAAATGGTCCGTTTTCAAATGTTTTATTTTTGAACGTCAGTTCACATTTGTAGGTGGATCATCAGTGTTAGAGCTAAAATTAGCATGTTTAAAGTGATTTTCATGCTTCCAGGGGCCCTAAACACAAGATTTATGGAATGGTTAAAAGTGCATGAAAATGGCCAATTTACTCACTCTGAGTTCTCAAAAAGGGTTTCTTCACCCCGGGAAGTTAATTAAATACCATTTGGAGGCATTTAATGTTCGAGCAGAAACGGCTGATTTTCGACAAAAGAGATAACACCCCCCCCATTACGTCATGCTTCAGAAATGTGGAAAATGGTCCGTTTTCAAATGTTTTATTTTTGAACGTCAGTTCACATTTGTAGGTGGATCATCAGTGTTAGAGCTAAAATTAGCATGTTTAAAGTGATTTTCATGCTTCCAGGGGCTCGGGAAGTGAATTAAATACTATTTGGAGGCATTTAATGTTCAATCAAAAACAGCTGATTTTTGACAAAAGAGATAACACCCCCCCCATTACGTCATGCTTCAGAAATGTGGAAAATGGTCAGTTTTAAAATGTTTTATTTTTGAATGTCAGTTCACATTTGTAGGTGGATCATCAGTGTTGGAGCTAAAATTAGCATGTTTAAAGTGATTTTCATGCTTCCAGGGGCCCTAAACACAAGATTTATGGAATGGTTAAAAGTGCATGAAAATGGCCAATTTACTCACTCTGAGTTCTCAAAAAGGGTTTCTTCACCCCGGGAAGTTAATTAAATACCATTTGGAGGCATTTAATGTTCGAGCAAAAACGGCTGATTTTCGACAAAAGAGATAACACCCCCCCATTACGTCATGCTTCAGAAATGTGGAAAATGGTCCGTTTTCAAATGTTTTATTTTTGAACGTCAGTTCACATTTGTAGGTGGATCATCAGTGTTAGAGCTAAAATTAGCATGTTTAAAGTGATTTTCATGCTTCCAGGGGCCCTAAACACAAGATTTATGGAATGGTTAAAAGTGCATGAAAATGGCCAATTTACTCACTCTGAGTTCTCAAAAAGGGTTTCTTCACCCCGGGAAGTTAATTAAATACCATTTGAAGGCATTTAATGTTCGAGCAGAAACGGCTGATTTTCGACAAAAGAGATAACACCCCCCCCATTACGTCATGCTTCAGAAATGTGGAAAATGGTCCGTTTTCAAATGTTTTATTTTTGAACGTCAGTTCACATTTGTAGGTGGATCATCAGTGTTAGAGCTAAAATTAGCATGTTTAAAGTGATTTTCATGCTTCCAGGGGCTCGGGAAGTGAATTAAATACTATTTGGAGGCATTTAATGTTCAAGCAAAAACAGCTGATTTTTGACAAAAGAGATAACACCCCCCCATTACGTCATGCTTCAGAAATGTGGAAAATGGTCCGTTTTCAAATGTTTTATTTTTGAACGTCAGTTCACATTTGTAGGTGGATCATCAGTGTTAGAGCTAAAATTAGCATGTTTAAAGTGATTTTCATGCTTCCAGGGGCCCTAAACACAAGATTTATGGAATGGTTAAAAGTGCATGAAAATGGCCAATTTACTCACTCTGAGTTCTCAAAAAGGGTTTCTTCACCCCGGGAAGTTAATTAAATACCATTTGGAGGCATTTAATGTTCGAGCAAAAACGGCTGATTTTCGACAAAAGAGATAACACCCCCCCATTACGTCATGCTTCAGAAATGTGGAAAATGGTCCGTTTTCAAATGTTTTATTTTTGAACGTCAGTTCACATTTGTAGGTGGATCATCAGTGTTAGAGCTAAAACTAGCATGTTTAAAGTGATTTTCATGCTTCCAGGGGCTCGGGAAGTGAATTAAATACTATTTGGAGGCATTTAATGTTCAAGCAAAAACAGCTGATTTTTGACAAAAGAGACAACACCCCCCCCATTACGTCATGCTTCAGAAATGTGGAAAATGGTCCGTTTTCAAATGTTTTATTTTTGAACGTCAGTTCACATTTGTAGGTGGATCATCAGTGTTATAGCTAAAATTAGCATGTTTAAAGTGATTTTCATGCTTCCAGGGGCTCGGGAAGTGAATTAAATACTATTTGGAGGCATTTAATGTTCAATCAAAAACAGCTGATTTTTGACAAAGAGATAACACCCCCCCATTACGTCATGCTTCAGAAATGTGGAAAATGGTCCGTTTTCAAATGTTTTATTTTTGAACGTCAGTTCACATTTGTAGGTGGATCATCAGTGTTAGAGCTAAAATTAGCATGTTTAAAGTGATTTTCATGCTTCCAGGGGCCCTAAACACAAGATTTATGGAATGGTTAAAAGTGCATGAAAATGGCCAATTTACTCACTCTGAGTTCTCAAAAAGGGCTTCTTCACCCCGGGAAGTTAATTAAATACCATTTGGAGGCATTTAATGTTCGAGCAAAAACGGCTGATTTTCGACAAAAGAGATAACACCCCCCCATTACGTCATGCTTCAGAAATGTGGAAAATGGTCCGTTTTCAAATGTTTTATTTTTGAACGTCAGTTCACATTTGTAGGTGGATCATCAGTGTTAGAGCTAAAATTAGCATGTTTAAAGTGATTTTCATGCTTCCAGGGGCTCGGGAAGTGAATTAAATACTATTTGGAGGCATTTAATGTTCAAGCAAAAACAGCGGATTTTTGACAAAAGAGACAACACCCCCCCATTACGTCATGCTTCAGAAATGTGGAAAATGGTCCGTTTTCAAATGTTTTATTTTTGAACGTCAGTTCACATTTGTAGGTGGATCATCAGTGTTGGAGCTAAAATTAGCATGTTTAAAGTGATTTTCATGCTTCCAGCGGCCCTAAACACAAGATTTATGGAATGGTTAAAAGTGCATGAAAATGGCCAATTTACTCACTCTGAGTTCTCAAAAAGGGTTTCTTCACCCCGGGAAGTTAATTAAATACCATTTGGAGGCATTTAATGTATGAGCAAAAACGGCTGATTTTCGACAAAAGAGATAACACCCCCCAATTACGTCATGCTTCAGAAATGTGGAAAATGGTCCGTTTTCAAATGTTTTATTTTTGAACGTCAGTTCACATTTGTAGGTGGATCATCAGTGTTAGAGCTAAAATTAGCATGTTTAAAGTGATTTTCATGCTTCCAGGGGCTCGGGAAGAGAATTAAATACTATTTGGAGGCATTTAATGTTCAATCAAAAACAGCTGATTTTTGGCAAAAGAGATAACACCCCCCCATTACGTCATGCTTCAGAAATGTGGAAAATGGTCCGTTTTCAAATGTTTTATTTTTGAACGTCAGTTCACATTTGTAGGTGAATCATCAGTGTTAGAGCTAAAATTAGCATGTTTAAAGCGATTTTCATGCTTCCAGGGGCTCGGGAAGTGAATTAAATACTATTTGGAGGCATTTAATGTTCAATCAAAAACAGCTGATTTTTGACAAAAGAGATAACACCCCCCCATTACGTCATGCTTCAGAAATGTGGAAAATGGTCCGTTTTCAAATGTTTTATTTTTGAACGTCAGTTCACATTTGTAGGTGGATCATCAGTGTTAGAGCTAAAATTAGCATGTTTAAAGTGATTTTCATGCTTCCAGGGGACCTAAACACAAGATTTATGGAATGGTTAAAAGTGCATGAAAATGGCCAATTTACTCACTCTGAGTTCTCAAAAAGGGTTTCTTCACCCCGGGAAGTTAATTAAATACCATTTGGAGGCATTTAATGTTCGAGCAGAAACGGCTGATTTTCGACAAAAGAGATAACACCCCCCCCCATTACGTCATGCTTCAGAAATGTGGAAAATGGTCCGTTTTCAAATGTTTTATTTTTGAACGTCAGTTCACATTTGTAGGTGGATCATCAGTGTTAGAGCTAAAATTAGCATGTTTAAAGTGATTTTCATGCTTCCAGGGGCTCGGGAAGTGAATTAAATACTATTTGGAGGCATTTAATGTTCAATCAAAAACAGCTGATTTTTGACAAAAGAGATAACACCCCCCTATTACGTCATGCTTCAGAAATGTGGAAAATGGTCCGTTTTAAAATGTTTTATTTTTGAATGTCAGTTCACATTTGTAGGTGGATCATCAGTGTTGGAGCTAAAATTAGCATGTTTAAAGTGATTTTCATGCTTCCAGGGGCCCTAAACACAAGATTTATGGAATGGTTAAAAGTGCATGAAAATGGCCAATTTACTCACTCTGAGTTCTCAAAAAGGGTTTCTTCACCCCGGGAAGTTAATTAAATACCATTTGGAGGCATTTAATGTTCGAGCAAAAACGGCTGATTTTCGACAAAAGAGATAACACCCCCCCATTACGTCATGCTTCAGAAATGTGGAAAATGGTCCGTTTTCAAATGTTTTATTTTTGAACGTCAGTTCACATTTGTAGGTGGATCATCAGTGTTAGAGCTAAAATTAGCATGTTTAAAGTGATTTTCATGCTTCCAGGGGCCCTAAACACAAGATTTATGGAATGGTTAAAAGTGCATGAAAATGGCCAATTTACTCACTCTGAGTTCTCAAAAAGGGTTTCTTCACCCCGGGAAGTTAATTAAATACCATTTGGAGGCATTTAATGTTCGAGCAAAAACTGCTGATTTTCGACAAAAGAGATAACACCCCCCCATTACGTCATGCTTCAGAAATGTGGAAAATGGTCCGTTTTCAAATGTTTTATTTTTGAACGTCAGTTCACATTTGTAGGTGGATCATCAGTGTTAGAGCTAAAATTAGCATGTTTAAAGTGATTTTCATGCTTCCAGGGGCTCGGGAAGAGAATTAAATACTATTTGGAGGCATTTAATGTTCAATCAAAAACAGCTGATTTTTGGCAAAAGAGATAACACCCCCCCATTACGTCATGCTTCAGAAATGTGGAAAATGGTCCGTTTTCAAATGTTTTATTTTTGAACGTCAGTTCACATTTGTAGGTGGATCATCAGTGTTAGAGCTAAAATTAGCATGTTTAAAGTGATTTTCATGCTTCCAGGGGCCCTAAACACAAGATTTATGGAATGGTTAAAAGTGCATGAAAATGGCCAATTTACTCACTCTGAGTTCTCAAAAAGGGTTTCTTCACCCCGGGAAGTTAATTAAATACCATTTGGAGGCATTTAATGTTCGAGCAAAAACGGCTGATTTTCGACAAAAGAGATAACACCCCCCATTACATCATGCTTCAGAAATGTGGAAAATGGTCCATTTTCAAATGTTTTATTTTTGAACGTCAGTTCACATTTGTAGGTGGATCATCAGTGTTAGAGCTAAAATTAGCATGTTTAAAGCGATTTTCATGCTTCCAGGGGCTCGGGAAGTGAATTAAATACTATTTGGAGGCATTTAATGTTCAATCAAAAACAGCTGATTTTTGACAAAAGAGATAACACCCCCCCATTACGTCATGCTTCAGAAATGTGGAAAATGGTCCGTTTTCAAATGTTTTATTTTTGAACGTCAGTTCACATTTGTAGGTGGATCATCAGTGTTAGAGCTAAAATTAGCATGTTTAAAGTGATTTTCATGCTTCCAGGGGCCCTAAACACAAGATTTATGTAATGGTTAAAAGTGCATGAAAATGGCCAATTTACTCACTCTGAGTTCTCAAAAAGGGTTTCTTCACCCCGGGAAGTTAATTAAATACCATTTGGAGGCATTTAATGTTCGAGCAGAAACGGCTGATTTTCGACAAAAGAGATAACACCCCCCCCATTACGTCATGCTTCAGAAATGTGGAAAATGGTCCGTTTTCAAATGTTTTATTTTTGAACGTCAGTTCACATTTGTAGGTGGATCATCAGTGTTAGAGCTAAAATTAGCATGTTTAAAGTGATTTTCATGCTTCCAGGGGCTCGGGAAGTGAATTAAATACTATTTGGAGGCATTTAATGTTCAATCAAAAACAGCTGATTTTTGACAAAAGAGATAACACCCCCCCATTACGTCATGCTTCAGAAATGTGGAAAATGGTCCGTTTTAAAATGTTTTATTTTTGAATGTCAGTTCACATTTGTAGGTGGATCATCAGTGTTGGAGCTAAAATTAGCATGTTTAAAGTGATTTTCATGCTTCCAGGGGCCCTAAACACAAGATTTATGGAATGGTTAAAAGTGCATGAAAATGGCCAATTTACTCACTCTGAGTTCTCAAAAAGGGTTTCTTCACCCCGGGAAGTTAATTAAATACCATTTGGAGGTATTTAATGTTCGAGCAAAAACGGCTGATTTTCGACAAAAGAGATAACACCCCCCCATTACGTCATGCTTCAGAAATGTGGAAAATGGTCCGTTTTCAAATGTTTTATTTTTGAACGTCAGTTCACATTTGTAGGTGGATCATCAGTGTTAGAGCTAAAATTAGCATGTTTAAAGTGATTTTCATGCTTCCAGGGGCCCTAAACACAAGATTTATGGAATGGTTAAAAGTGCATGAAAATGGCCAATTTACTCACTCTGAGTTCTCAAAAAGGGTTTCTTCACCCCGGGAAGTTAATTAAATACCATTTGGAGGCATTTAATGTTCGAGCAAAAACTGCTGATTTTCGACAAAAGAGATAACACCCCCCCATTACGTCATGCTTCAGAAATGTGGAAAATGGTTCGTTTTCAAATATTTTATTTTTGAACGTCAGTTCACATTTGTAGGTGGATCATCAGTGTTAGAGCTAAAATTAGCATGTTTAAAGTGATTTTCATGCTTCCAGGGGCCCTAAACACAAGATTTATGGAATGGTTAAAAGTGCATGAAAATGGCCAATTTACTCACTCTGAGTTCTCAAAAAGGGTTTCTTCACCCCGGGAAGTTAATTAAATACCATTTGGAGGCATTTAATGTTCGAGCAAAAACGGCTGATTTTCGACAAAAGAGATAACACCCCCCCATTACGTCATGCTTCAGAAATGTGGAAAATGGTCCGTTTTCAAATGTTTTATTTTTGAACGTCAGTTCACATTTGTAGGTGGATCATCAGTGTTAGAGCTAAAATTAGCATGTTTAAAGCGATTTTCATGCTTCCAGGGGCTCGGGAAGTGAATTAAATACTATTTGGAGGCATTTAATGTTCAATCAAAAACAGCTGATTTTTGACAAAAGAGATAACACCCCCCCATCACGTCATGCTTCAGAAATGTGGAAAATGGTCCGTTTTCAAATGTTTTATTTTTGAACGTCAGTTCACATTTGTAGGTGGATCATCAGTGTTAGAGCTAAAATTAGCATGTTTAAAGTGATTTTCATGCTTCCAGGGGCCCTAAACACAAGATTTATGGAATGGTTAAAAGTGCATGAAAATGGCCAATTTACTCACTCTGAGTTCTCAAAAAGGGTTTCTTCACCCCGGGAAGTTAATTAAATACCATTTGGAGGCATTTAATGTTCGAGCAGAAACGGCTGATTTTCGACAAAAGAGATAACACCCCCCCCATTACGTCATGCTTCAGAAATGTGGAAAATGGTCCGTTTTCAAATGTTTTATTTTTGAACGTCAGTTCACATTTGTAGGTGGATCATCAGTGTTAGAGCTAAAATTAGCATGTTTAAAGTGATTTTCATGCTTCCAGGGGCTCGGGAAGTGAATTAAATACTATTTGGAGGCATTTAATGTTCAATCAAAAACAGCTGATTTTTGACAAAAGAGATAACACCCCCCCATTACGTCATGCTTCAGAAATGTGGAAAATGGTCAGTTTTAAAATGTTTTATTTTTGAATGTCAGTTCACATTTGTAGGTGGATCATCAGTGTTGGAGCTAAAATTAGCATGTTTAAAGTGAATTTCATGCTTCCAGGGGCCCTAAACACAAGATTTATGGAATGGTTAAAAGTGCATGAAAATGGCCAATTTACTCACTCTGAGTTCTCAAAAAGGGTTTCTTCACCCCGGGAAGTTAATTAAATACCATTTGGAGGCATTTAATGTTCGAGCAAAAACGGCTGATTTTCGACAAAAGAGATAACACCCCCCCATTACGTCATGCTTCAGAAATGTGGAAAATGGTCCGTTTTCAAATGTTTTATTTTTGAACGTCAGTTCACATTTGTAGGTGGATCATCAGTGTTAGAGCTAAAATTAGCATGTTTAAAGTGATTTTCATGCTTCCAGGGGCCCTAAACACAAGATTTATGGAATGGTTAAAAGTGCATGAAAATGGCCAATTTACTCACTCTGAGTTCTCAAAAAGGGTTTCTTCACCCCGGGAAGTTAATTAAATACCATTTGAAGGCATTTAATGTTCGAGCAGAAACGGCTGATTTTCGACAAAAGAGATAACACCCCCCCCATTACGTCATGCTTCAGAAATGTGGAAAATGGTCCGTTTTCAAATGTTTTATTTTTGAACGTCAGTTCACATTTGTAGGTGGATCATCAGTGTTAGAGCTAAAATTAGCATGTTTAAAGTGATTTTCATGCTTCCAGGGGCTCGGGAAGTGAATTAAATACTATTTGGAGGCATTTAATGTTCAAGCAAAAACAGCTGATTTTTGACAAAAGAGATAACACCCCCCCATTACGTCATGCTTCAGAAATGTGGAAAATGGTCCGTTTTCAAATGTTTTATTTTTGAACGTCAGTTCACATTTGTAGGTGGATCATCAGTGTTAGAGCTAAAATTAGCATGTTTAAAGTGATTTTCATGCTTCCAGGGGCCCTAAACACAAGATTTATGGAATGGTTAAAAGTGCATGAAAATGGCCAATTTACTCACTCTGAGTTCTCAAAAAGGGTTTCTTCACCCCGGGAAGTTAATTAAATACCATTTGGAGGCATTTAATGTTCGAGCAAAAACGGCTGATTTTCGACAAAAGAGATAACACCCCCCCATTACGTCATGCTTCAGAAATGTGGAAAATGGTCCGTTTTCAAATGTTTTATTTTTGAACGTCAGTTCACATTTGTAGGTGGATCATCAGTGTTAGAGCTAAAATTAGCATGTTTAAAGTGATTTTCATGCTTCCAGGGGCTCGGGAAGTGAATTAAATACTATTTGGAGGCATTTAATGTTCAAGCAAAAACAGCTGATTTTTGACAAAAGAGACAACACCCCCCCCATTACGTCATGCTTCAGAAATGTGGAAAATGGTCCGTTTTCAAATGTTTTATTTTTGAACGTCAGTTCACATTTGTAGGTGGATCATCAGTGTTATAGCTAAAATTAGCATGTTTAAAGTGATTTTCATGCTTCCAGGGGCTCGGGAAGTGAATTAAATACTATTTGGAGGCATTTAATGTTCAATCAAAAACAGCTGATTTTTGACAAAGAGATAACACCCCCCCATTACGTCATGCTTCAGAAATGTGGAAAATGGTCCGTTTTCAAATGTTTTATTTTTGAACGTCAGTTCACATTTGTAGGTGGATCATCAGTGTTAGAGCTAAAATTAGCATGTTTAAAGTGATTTTCATGCTTCCAGGGGCCCTAAACACAAGATTTATGGAATGGTTAAAAGTGCATGAAAATGGCCAATTTACTCACTCTGAGTTCTCAAAAAGGGTTTCTTCACCCCGGGAAGTTAATTAAATACCATTTGGAGGCATTTAATGTTCGAGCAAAAACGGCTGATTTTCGACAAAAGAGATAACACCCCCCCATTACGTCATGCTTCAGAAATGTGGAAAATGGTCCGTTTTCAAATGTTTTATTTTTGAACGTCAGTTCACATTTGTAGGTGGATCATCAGTGTTAGAGCTAAAATTAGCATGTTTAAAGTGATTTTCATGCTTCCAGGGGCTCGGGAAGTGAATTAAATACTATTTGGAGGCATTTAATGTTCAAGCAAAAACAGCGGATTTTTGACAAAAGAGACAACACCCCCCCATTACGTCATGCTTCAGAAATGTGGAAAATGGTCCGTTTTCAAATGTTTTATTTTTGAACGTCAGTTCACATTTGTAGGTGGATCATCAGTGTTGGAGCTAAAATTAGCATGTTTAAAGTGATTTTCATGCTTCCAGCGGCCCTAAACACAAGATTTATGGAATGGTTAAAAGTGCATGAAAATGGCCAATTTACTCACTCTGAGTTCTCAAAAAGGGTTTCTTCACCCCGGGAAGTTAATTAAATACCATTTGGAGGCATTTAATGTATGAGCAAAAACGGCTGATTTTCGACAAAAGAGATAACACCCCCCAATTACGTCATGCTTCAGAAATGTGGAAAATGGTCCGTTTTCAAATGTTTTATTTTTGAACGTCAGTTCACATTTGTAGGTGGATCATCAGTGTTAGAGCTAAAATTAGCATGTTTAAAGTGATTTTCATGCTTCCAGGGGCTCGGGAAGAGAATTAAATACTATTTGGAGGCATTTAATGTTCAATCAAAAACAGCTGATTTTTGGCAAAAGAGATAACACCCCCCCATTACGTCATGCTTCAGAAATGTGGAAAATGGTCCGTTTTCAAATGTTTTATTTTTGAACGTCAGTTCACATTTGTAGGTGGATCATCAGTGTTAGAGCTAAAATTAGCATGTTTAAAGTGATTTTCATGCTTCCAGGGGCTCGGGAAGTGAATTAAATACTATTTGGAGGCATTTAATGTTCAATCAAAAACAGCTGATTTTTGACAAAAGAGATAACACCCCCACATTACGTCATGCTTCAGAAATGTGGAAAATGGTCCGTTTTCAAATGTTTTATTTTTGAACGTCAGTTCACATTTGTAGGTGGATCATCAGTGTTAGAGCTAAAATTAGCATGTTTAAAGTGATTTTCATGCTTCCAGGGGCTCGGGAAGTGAATTAAATACTATTTGGAGGCATTTAATGTTCAAGCAAAAACAGCTGATTTTTGACAAAAGAGACAACACCCCCCCATTACGTCATGCTTCAGAAATGTGGAAAATGGTCCGTTTTCAAATGTTTTATTTTTGAACGTCAGTTCACATTTGTAGGTGGATCATCAGTGTTAGAGCTAAAATTAGCATGTTTAAAGTGATTTTCATGTTTCCAGCGGCCCTAAACACAAGATTTATGGAATGGTTAAAAGTGCATGAAAATGGCCAATTTACTCACTCTGAGTTCTCAAAAAGGGTTTCTTCACCCCGGGAAGTTAATTAAATACCATTTGGAGGCATTTAATGTACGAGCAAAAACGGCTGATTTTCGACAAAAGAGATAACACCCCCCCATTACGTCATGCTTCAGAAATGTGGAAAATGGTCCGTTTTCAAATGTTTTATTTTTGAACGTCAGTTCACATTTGTAGGTGGATCATCAGTGTTAGAGCTAAAATTAGCATGTTTAAAGTGATTTTCATGCTTCCAGGGGCTCGGGAAGAGAATTAAATACTATTTGGAGGCATTTAATGTTCAATCAAAAACAGCTGATTTTTGGCAAAAGAGATAACACCCCCCATTACGTCATGCTTCAGAAATGTGGAAAATGGTCCGTTTTCAAATGTTTTATTTTTGAACGTCAGTTCACATTTGTAGGTGGATCATCAGTGTTAGAGCTAAAATTAGCATGTTTAAAGTGATTTTCATGCTTCCAGGGGCCCTAAACACAAGATTTATGGAATGGTTAAAAGTGCATGAAAATGGCCAATTTACTCACTCTGAGTTCTCAAAAAGGGTTTCTTCACCCCGGGAAGTTAATTAAATACCATTTGGAGGCATTTAATGTTCGAGCAAAAACGGCTGATTTTCGACAAAAGAGATAACACCCCCCCATTACGTCATGCTTCAGAAATGTGGAAAATGGTCCGTTTTCAAATGTTTTATTTTTGAACGTCAGTTCACATTTGTAGGTGGATCATCAGTGTTAGAGCTAAAATTAGCATGTTTAAAGCGATTTTCATGCTTCCAGGGGCTCGGGAAGTGAATTAAATACTATTTGGAGGCATTTAATGTTCAATCAAAAACAGCTGATTTTTGACAAAAGAGATAACACCCCCCCATTACGTCATGCTTCAGAAATGTGGAAAATGGTCCGTTTTCAAATGTTTTATTTTTGAACGTCAGTTCACATTTGTAGGTGGATCATCAGTGTTAGAGCTAAAATTAGCATGTTTAAAGTGATTTTCATGCTTCCAGGGGCCCTAAACACAAGATTTATGGAATGGTTAAAAGTGCATGAAAATGGCCAATTTACTCACTCTGAGTTCTCAAAAAGGGTTTCTTCACCCCGGGAAGTTAATTAAATACCATTTGGAGGCATTTAATGTTCGAGCAGAAACGGCTGATTTTCGACAAAAGAGATAACACCCCGCCCATTACGTCATGCTTCAGAAATGTGGAAAATGGTCCGTTTTCAAATGTTTTATTTTTGAACGTCAGTTCACATTTGTAGGTGGATCATCAGTGTTAGAGCTAAAATTAGCATGTTTAAAGTGATTTTCATGCTTCCAGGGGCTCGGGAAGTGAATTAAATACTATTTGGAGGCATTTAATGTTCAATCAAAAACAGCTGATTTTTGACAAAAGAGATAACACCCCCCCATTACGTCATGCTTCAGAAATGTGGAAAATGGTCCGTTTTAAAATGTTTTATTTTTGAATGTCAGTTCACATTTGTAGGTGGATCATCAGTGTTGGAGCTAAAATTAGCATGTTTAAAGTGATTTTCATGCTTCCAGGGGCCCTAAACACAAGATTTATGGAATGGTTAAAAGTGCATGAAAATGGCCAATTTACTCACTCTGAGTTCTCAAAAAGGGTTTCTTCACCCCGGGAAGTTAATTAAATACCATTTGGAGGCATTTAATGTTCGAGCAAAAACGGCTGATTTTCGACAAAAGAGATAACACCCCCCCATTACGTCATGCTTCAGAAATGTGGAAAATGGTCCGTTTTCAAATGTTTTATTTTTGAACGTCAGTTCACATTTGTAGGTGGATCATCAGTGTTAGAGCTAAAATTAGCATGTTTAAAGTGATTTTCATGCTTCCAGGGGCCCTAAACACAAGATTTATGGAATGGTTAAAAGTGCATGAAAATGGCCAATTTACTCACTCTGAGTTCTCAAAAAGGGTTTCTTCACCCCGGGAAGTTAATTAAATACCATTTGGAGGCATTTAATGTTCGAGCAAAAACTGCTGATTTTGGACAAAAGAGATAACACCCCCCGATTACGTCATGCTTCAGAAATGTGGAAAATGGTCCGTTTTCAAATGTTTTATTTTTGAACGTCAGTTCACATTTGTAGGTGTATCATCAGTGTTAGAGCTAAAATTAGCATGTTTAAAGTGATTTTCATGCTTCCAGGGGCTCGGGAAGTGAATTAAATACTATTTGGAGGCATTTCATGTTCAATCAAAAACAGCTGATTTTTGACAAAAGAGATAACACCCCCCAATTACGTCATGCTTCAGAAATGTGGAAAATGATCCGTTTTCAAATGTTTTATTTTTGAACGTCAGTTCACATTTGTAGGTGGATCATCAGTGTTAGAGCTAAAATTAGCATGTTTAAAGTGATTTTCATGCTTCCAGGGGCCCTAAACTCAAGATTTATGGAATGGTTAAAAGTGCATGAAAATAGCCAATTTATTCACTCTGAGTTCTCAAAAAGGGTTTCTTTACCCCGGAAAGTTAATTAAATACAATTTGGAGGCATTTAATGTTCGAGCAAAAACGGCAGATTTTTGACAAAAGAGATAACACCCCCCCATTACGTCATGCTTCAGAAATGTGGAAAATGGTCCGTTTTCAAATGTTTTATTTTTGAACGTCAGTTCACATTTGTAGGTGGATCATCAGTGTTAGAGCTAAAATTAGCATGTTTAAAGTGATTTTCATGCTTCCAGGGGCTCGGGAAGTGAATTAAATACTATTTGGAGGCATTTAATGTTCAATCAAAAACAGCTGATTTTTGACAAAAGAGATAACATCCCCCCATTACGTCATGCTTCAGAAATGTGGAAAATGGTCCGTTTTCAAATGTTTTATTTTTGAACGTCAGTTCACATTTGTAGGTGGATCATCAGTGTTAGAGCTAAAATTAGCATGTTTAAAGTGATTTTCATGCTTCCAGGGGCCCTAAACACAAGATTTATGGAATGGTTAAAAGTGCATGAAAATGGCCAATTTACTCACTCTGAGTTCTCAAAAAGGGTTTCTTCACCCCGGGAAGTTAATTAAATACCATTTGGAGGCATTTAATGTTCGAGCAGAAACGGCTGATTTTCGACAAAAGAGATAACACCCCCCCCATTACGTCATGCTTCAGAAATGTGGAAAATGGTCCGTTTTCAAATGTTTTATTTTTGAACGTCAGTTCACATTTGTAGGTGGATCATCAGTGTTAGAGCTAAAATTAGCATGTTTAAAGTGATTTTCATGCTTCCAGGGGCTCGGGAAGTGAATTAAATACTATTTGGAGGCATTTAATGTTCAATCAAAAACAGCTGATTTTTGACAAAAGAGATAACACCCCCCCATTACGTCATGCTTCAGAAATGTGGAAAATGGTCCGTTTTAAAATGTTTTATTTTTGAATGTCAGTTCACATTTGTAGGTGGATCATCAGTGTTGGAGCTAAAATTAGCATGTTTAAAGTGATTTTCATGCTTCCAGGGGCCCTAAACACAAGATTTATGGAATGGTTAAAGGTGCATGAAAATGGCCAATTTACTCACTCTGAGTTCTCAAAAAGGGTTTCTTCACCCCGGGAAGTTAATTAAATACCATTTGGAGGCATTTAATGTTCGAGCAAAAACGGCTGATTTTCGACAAAAGAGATAACACCCCCCCATTACGTCATGCTTCAGAAATGTGGAAAATGGTCCGTTTTCAAATGTTTTATTTTTGAACGTCAGTTCACATTTGTAGGTGGATCATCAGTGTTAGAGCTAAAATTAGCATGTTTAAAGTGATTTTCATGCTTCCAGGGGCCCTAAACACAAGATTTATGGAATGGTTAAAAGTGCATGAAAATGGCCAATTTACTCACTCTGAGTTCTCAAAAAGGGTTTCTTCACCCCGGGAAGTTAATTAAATACCATTTGGAGGCATTTAATGTTCGAGCAAAAACTGCTGATTTTCGACAAAAGAGATAACACCCCCCGATTACGTCATGCTTCAGAAATGTGGAAAATGGTCAGTTTTCAAATGTTTTATTTTTGAATGTCAGTTCACATTTGTAGGTGTATCATCAGTGTTAGAGCTAAAATTAGCATGTTTAAAGTGATTTTCATGCTTCCAGGGGCTCGGGAAGTGAATTAAATACTATTTGGAGGCATTTAATGTTCAAGCAAAAACAGCTGATTTTTGACAAAAGAGATAACACCCCCCCATTACGTCATGCTTCAGAAATGTGGAAAATGGTCCGTTTTCAAATGTTTTATTTTTGAACGTCAGTTCACATTTGTAGGTGGATCATCAGTGTTAGAGCTAAAATTAGCACGTTTAAAGTGATTTTCATGCTTCCAGGGGCCCTAAACACAAGATTCATGGAATGGTTAAAAGTGCATGAAAATGGCCAATTTACTCACTCTGAGTTCTCAAAAAGGGTTTCTTCACCCCGGGAAGTTAATTAAATACCATTTGGAGGCATTTAATGTTCGAGCAAAAACGGCTGATTTTCGACAAAAGAGATAACACCCCCCCATTACGTCATGCTTCAGAAATGTGGAAAATGGTCCGTTTTCAAATGTTTTATTTTTGAACGTCAGTTCACATTTGTAGGTGGATCATCAGTGTTAGAGCTAAAATTAGCATGTTTAAAGTGATTTTCATGCTTCCAGGGGCTCGGGAAGTGAATTAAATACTATTTGGAGGCATTTAATGTTCAAGCAAAAACAGCTGATTTTTGACAAAAGAGATAACACCCCCCCATTACGTCATGCTTCAGAAATGTGGAAAATGGTCCGTTTTCAAATGTTTTATTTTTGAACGTCAGTTCACATTTGTAGGTGGATCATCAGTGTTAGAGCTAAAATTAGCATGTTTAAAGTGATTTTCATGCTTCCAGGGGCTCGGGAAGTGAATTAAATACTATTTGGAGGCATTTAATGTTCAAGCAAAAACAGCTGATTTTTGACAAAAGAGATAACACCCCCCCATTACGTCATGCTTCAGAAATGTGGAAAATGGTCCGTTTTCAAATGTTTTATTTTTGAACGTCAGTTCACATTTGTAGGTGGATCATCAGTGTTAGAGCTAAAATTAGCATGTTTAAAGTGATTTTCATGCTTCCAGGGGCCCTAAACACAAGATTTATGGAATGGTTAAAAGTGCATGAAAATGGCCAATTTACTCACTCTGAGTTCTCAAAAAGGGTTTCTTCACCCCGGGAAGTTAATTAAATACCATTTGGAGGCATTTAATGTTCGAGCAAAAACGGCTGATTTTCGACAAAAGAGATAACACCCCCCCATTACGTCATGCTTCAGAAATGTGGAAAATGGTCCGTTTTCAAATGTTTTATTTTTGAACGTCAGTTCACATTTGTAGGTGGATCATCAGTGTTAGAGCTAAAATTAGCATGTTTAAAGTGATTTTCATGCTTCCAGGGGCTCGGGAAGTGAATTAAATACTATTTGGAGGCATTTAATGTTCAAGCAAAAACAGCTGATTTTTGACAAAAGAGACAACACCCCCCCATTACGTCATGCTTCAGAAATGTGGAAAATGGTCCGTTTTCAAATGTTTTATTTTTGAACGTCAGTTCACATTTGTAGGTGGATCATCAGTGTTAGAGCTAAAATTAGCATGTTTAAAGTGATTTTCATGCTTCCAGCGGCCCTAAACACAAGATTTATGGAATGGTTAAAAGTGCATGAAAATGGCCAATTTACTCACTCTGAGTTCTCAAAAAGGGTTTCTTCACCCCGGGAAGTTAATTAAATACCATTTGGAGGCATTTAATGTACGAGCAAAAACGGCTGATTTTCGACAAAAGAGATAACACCCCCCCATTACGTCATGCTTCAGAAATGTGGAAAATGGTCCGTTTTCAAATGTTTTATTTTTGAACGTCAGTTCACATTTGTAGGTGGATCATCAGTGTTAGAGCTAAAATTAGCATGTTTAAAGTGATTTTCATGCTTCCAGGGGCTCGGGAAGAGAATTAAATACTATTTGGAGGCATTTAATGTTCAAGCAAAAACAGCTGATTTTTGACAAAAGAGATAACACCCCCCCATTACGTCATGCTTCAGAACTGTGGAAAATGGTCCGTTTTCAAATGTTTTATTTTTGAACGTCAGTTCACATTTGTAGGTGGATCATCAGTGTTAGAGCTAAAATTAGCATATTTAAAGTGATTTTCATGCTTCCAAGGGCCCTAAACACAAGATTTATGGAATGGTTAAAAGTGCATGAAAATGGCCAATTTACTCACTCTGAGTTCTCAAAAAGGGTTTCTTCACCCCGGGAAGTTAATTAAATACCATTTGGAGGCATTTAATGTTCGAGCAAAAACGGCTGATTTTCGACAAAAGAGATAACACCCCCCCATTACGTCATGCTTCAGAAATGTGGAAAATGGTCCGTTTTCAAATGTTTTATTTTTGAACGTCAGTTCACATTTGTAGGTGGATCATCAGTGTTAGAGCTAAAATTAGCATGTTTAAAGTGATTTTCATGCTTCCAGGGGCTCGGGAAGTGAATTAAATACTATTTGGAGGCATTTAATGTTCAAGCAAAAACAGCTGATTTTTGACAAAAGAGACAACACCCCCCCATTACGTCATGCTTCAGAAATGTGGAAAATGGTCCGTTTTCAAATGTTTTATTTTTGAACGTCAGTTCACATTTGTAGGTGGATCATCAGTGTTAGAGCTAAAATTAGCATGTTTAAAGTGATTTTCATGCTTCCAGCGGCCCTAAACACAAGATTTATGGAATGGTTAAAAGTGCATGAAAATGGCCAATTTACTCACTCTGAGTTCTCAAAAAGGGTTTCTTCACCCCGGGAAGTTAATTAAATACCATTTGGAGGCATTTAATGTACGAGCAAAAACGCTGCTTTTCGATAAAAGATATAACACCCCCACATTACGTCATGCTTCAGAAATGTGGAAAATGGTCCGTTTTCAAATGTTTTATTTTTGAACGTCAGTTCACATTTGTAGGTGGATCATCAGTGTTAGAGCTAAAATTAGCATGTTTAAAGGGATTTTCATGCTTCCAGGGGCTCGGGAAGAGAATTAAATACTATTTGGAGGCATTTAATGTTCAATCAAAAACAGCTGATTTTTGGCAAAAGAGATAACACCCCCCCATTACGTCATGCTTCAGAAATGTGGAAAATGGTCCGTTTTCAAATGTTTTATTTTTGAACGTCAGTTCACATTTGTAGGTGGATCATCAGTGTTAGAGCTAAAATTAGCATGTTTAAAGTGATTTTCATGCTTCCAGGGGCCCTAACACAAGATTTATGGAATGGTTAAAAGTGCATGAAAATGGCCAATTTACTCACTCTGAGTTCTCAAAAAGGATTTCTTCACCCCGGGAAGTTAATTAAATACCATTTGGAGGCATTTAATGTACGAGCAAAAACGCTGCTTTTCGATAAAAGATATAACACCCCCACATTACGTCATGCTTCAGAAATGTGGAAAATGGTCCGTTTTCAAATGTTTTATTTTTGAACGTCAGTTCACATTTGTAGGTGGATCATCAGTGTTAGAGCTAAAATTAGCATGTTTAAAGGGATTTTCATGCTTCCAGGGGCTCGGGAAGAGAATTAAATACTATTTGGAGGCATTTAATGTTCAATCAAAAACAGCTGATTTTTGGCAAAAGAGATAACACCCCCCCATTACGTCATGCTTCAGAAATGTGGAAAATGGTCCGTTTTCAAATGTTTTATTTTTGAACGTCAGTTCACATTTGTAGGTGGATCATCAGTGTTAGAGCTAAAATTAGCATGTTTAAAGTGATTTTCATGCTTCCAGGGGCCCTAACACAAGATTTATGGAATGGTTAAAAGTGCATGAAAATGGCCAATTTACTCACTCTGAGTTCTCAAAAAGGGTTTCTTCACCCCGGGAAGTTAATTAAATACCATTTGGAGGCATTTAATGTTCGAGCAAAAACGGCTGATTTTCGACAAAAGAGATAACACCCCCCCATTACGTCATGCTTCAGAAATGTGGAAAATGGTCCATTTTCAAATGTTTTATTTTTTAACGTCAGTTCACATTTGTAGGTGAATCATCAGTGTTAGAGCTAAAATTAGCATGTTTAAAGCGATTTTCATGCTTCCAGGGGCTCGGGAAGTGAATTAAATACTATTTGGAGGCATTTAATGTTCAATCAAAAACAGCTGATTTTTGACAAAAGAGATAACACCCCCCCATTACGTCATGCTTCAGAAATGTGGAAAATGGTCCGTTTTCAAATGTTTTATTTTTGAATGTCAGTTCACATTTGTAGGTGGATCATCAGTGTTAGAGCTAAAATTAGCATGTTTAAAGTGATTTTCATGCTTCCAGGGGCCCTAAACACAAGATTTATGGAATGGTTAAAAGTGCATGAAAATGGCCAATTTACTCACTCTGAGTTCTCAAAAAGGGTTTCTTCACCCCGGGAAGTTAATTAAATACCATTTGGAGGCATTTAATGTTCGAGCAGAAACGGCTGATTTTCGACAAAAGAGATAACACCCCCCCCATTACGTCATGCTTCAGAAATGTGGAAAATGGTCCGTTTTCAAATGTTTTATTTTTGAACGTCAGTTCACATTTGTAGGTGGATCATCAGTGTTAGAGCTAAAATTAGCATGTTTAAAGTGATTTTCATGCTTCCAGGGGCTCGGGAAGTGAATTAAATACTATTTGGAGGCATTTAATGTTCAATCAAAAACAGCTGATTTTTGACAAAAGAGATAACACCCCCCTATTACGTCATGCTTCAGAAATGTGGAAAATGGTCCGTTTTAAAATGTTTTATTTTTGAATGTCAGTTCACATTTGTAGGTGGATCATCAGTGTTGGAGCTAAAATTAGCATGTTTAAAGTGATTTTCATGCTTCCAGGGGCCCTAAACACAAGATTTATGGAATGGTTAAAAGTGCATGAAAATGGCCAATTTACTCACTCTGAGTTCTCAAAAAGGGTTTCTTCACCCCGGGAAGTTAATTAAATACCATTTGGAGGCATTTAATGTTCGAGCAAAAACTGCTGATTTTCGACAAAAGAGATAACACCCCCCCATTACGTCATGCTTCAGAAATGTGGAAAATGGTCCGTTTTCAAATGTTTTATTTTTGAACGTCAGTTCACATTTGTAGGTGGATCATCAGTGTTAGAGCTAAAATTAGCATGTTTAAAGTGATTTTCATGCTTCCAGGGGCTCGGGAAGAGAATTAAATACTATTTGGAGGCATTTAATGTTCAATCAAAAACAGCTGATTTTTGGCAAAAGAGATAACACCCCCCCATTACGTCATGCTTCAGAAATGTGGAAAATGGTCCGTTTTCAAATGTTTTATTTTTGAACGTCAGTTCACATTTGTAGGTGGATCATCAGTGTTAGAGCTAAAATTAGCATGTTTAAAGTGATTTTCATGCTTCCAGGGGCCCTAAACACAAGATTTATGGAATGGTTAAAAGTGCATGAAAATGGCCAATTTACTCACTCTGAGTTCTCAAAAAGGGTTTCTTCACCCCGGGAAGTTAATTAAATACCATTTGGAGGCATTTAATGTTCGAGCAAAAACGGCTGATTTTCGACAAAAGAGATAACACCCCCCATTACATCATGCTTCAGAAATGTGGAAAATGGTCCATTTTCAAATGTTTTATTTTTGAACGTCAGTTCACATTTGTAGGTGGATCATCAGTGTTAGAGCTAAAATTAGCATGTTTAAAGCGATTTTCATGCTTCCAGGGGCTCGGGAAGTGAATTAAATACTATTTGGAGGCATTTAATGTTCAATCAAAAACAGCTGATTTTTGACAAAAGAGATAACACCCCCCCATTACGTCATGCTTCAGAAATGTGGAAAATGGTCCGTTTTCAAATGTTTTATTTTTGAACGTCAGTTCACATTTGTAGGTGGATCATCAGTGTTAGAGCTAAAATTAGCATGTTTAAAGTGATTTTCATGCTTCCAGGGGCCCTAAACACAAGATTTATGTAATGGTTAAAAGTGCATGAAAATGGCCAATTTACTCACTCTGAGTTCTCAAAAAGGGTTTCTTCACCCCGGGAAGTTAATTAAATACCATTTGGAGGCATTTAATGTTCGAGCAGAAACGGCTGATTTTCGACAAAAGAGATAACACCCCCCCCATTACGTCATGCTTCAGAAATGTGGAAAATGGTCCGTTTTCAAATGTTTTATTTTTGAACGTCAGTTCACATTTGTAGGTGGATCATCAGTGTTAGAGCTAAAATTAGCATGTTTAAAGTGATTTTCATGCTTCCAGGGGCTCGGGAAGTGAATTAAATACTATTTGGAGGCATTTAATGTTCAATCAAAAACAGCTGATTTTTGACAAAAGAGATAACACCCCCCCATTACGTCATGCTTCAGAAATGTGGAAAATGGTCCGTTTTAAAATGTTTTATTTTTGAATGTCAGTTCACATTTGTAGGTGGATCATCAGTGTTGGAGCTAAAATTAGCATGTTTAAAGTGATTTTCATGCTTCCAGGGGCCCTAAACACAAGATTTATGGAATGGTTAAAAGTGCATGAAAATGGCCAATTTACTCACTCTGAGTTCTCAAAAAGGGTTTCTTCACCCCGGGAAGTTAATTAAATACCATTTGGAGGTATTTAATGTTCGAGCAAAAACGGCTGATTTTCGACAAAAGAGATAACACCCCCCCATTACGTCATGCTTCAGAAATGTGGAAAATGGTCCGTTTTCAAATGTTTTATTTTTGAACGTCAGTTCACATTTGTAGGTGGATCATCAGTGTTAGAGCTAAAATTAGCATGTTTAAAGTGATTTTCATGCTTCCAGGGGCCCTAAACACAAGATTTATGGAATGGTTAAAAGTGCATGAAAATGGCCAATTTACTCACTCTGAGTTCTCAAAAAGGGTTTCTTCACCCCGGGAAGTTAATTAAATACCATTTGGAGGCATTTAATGTTCGAGCAAAAACTGCTGATTTTCGACAAAAGAGATAACACCCCCCCATTACGTCATGCTTCAGAAATGTGGAAAATGGTTCGTTTTCAAATATTTTATTTTTGAACGTCAGTTCACATTTGTAGGTGGATCATCAGTGTTAGAGCTAAAATTAGCATGTTTAAAGTGATTTTCATGCTTCCAGGGGCCCTAAACACAAGATTTATGGAATGCTTAAAAGTGCATGAAAATGGCCAATTTACTCACTCTGAGTTCTCAAAAAGGGTTTCTTCACCCCGGGAAGTTAATTAAATACCATTTGGAGGCATTTAATGTTCGAGCAAAAACGGCTGATTTTCGACAAAAGAGATAACACCCCCCCATTACGTCATGCTTCAGAAATGTGGAAAATGGTCCGTTTTCAAATGTTTTATTTTTGAACGTCAGTTCACATTTGTAGGTGGATCATCAGTGTTAGAGCTAAAATTAGCATGTTTAAAGCGATTTTCATGCTTCCAGGGGCTCGGGAAGTGAATTAAATACTATTTGGAGGCATTTAATGTTCAATCAAAAACAGCTGATTTTTGACAAAAGAGGTAACACCCCCCCATCACGTCATGCTTCAGAAATGTGGAAAATGGTCCGTTTTCAAATGTTTTATTTTTGAACGTCAGTTCACATTTGTAGGTGGATCATCAGTGTTAGAGCTAAAATTAGCATGTTTAAAGTGATTTTCATGCTTCCAGGGGCCCTAAACACAAGATTTATGGAATGGTTAAAAGTGCATGAAAATGGCCAATTTACTCACTCTGAGTTCTCAAAAAGGGTTTCTTCACCCCGGGAAGTTAATTAAATACCATTTGGAGGCATTTAATGTTCGAGCAGAAACGGCTGATTTTCGACAAAAGAGATAACACCCCCCCCCATTACGTCATGCTTCAGAAATGTGGAAAATGGTCCGTTTTCAAATGTTTTATTTTTGAACGTCAGTTCACATTTGTAGGTGGATCATCAGTGTTAGAGCTAAAATTAGCATGTTTAAAGTGATTTTCATGCTTCCAGGGGCTCGGGAAGTGAATTAAATACTATTTGGAGGCATTTAATGTTCAATCAAAAACAGCTGATTTTTGACAAAAGAGATAACACCCCCCCATTACGTCATGCTTCAGAAATGTGGAAAATGGTCAGTTTTAAAATGTTTTATTTTTGAATGTCAGTTCACATTTGTAGGTGGATCATCAGTGTTGGAGCTAAAATTAGCATGTTTAAAGTGATTTTCATGCTTCCAGGGGCCCTAAACACAAGATTTATGGAATGGTTAAAAGTGCATGAAAATGGCCAATTTACTCACTCTGAGTTCTCAAAAAGGGTTTCTTCACCCCGGGAAGTTAATTAAATACCATTTGGAGGCATTTAATGTTCGAGCAAAAACGGCTGATTTTCGACAAAAGAGATAACACCCCCCCATTACGTCATGCTTCAGAAATGTGGAAAATGGTCCGTTTTCAAATGTTTTATTTTTGAATGTCAGTTCACATTTGTAGGTGGATCATCAGTGTTAGAGCTAAAATTAGCATGTTTAAAGTGATTTTCATGCTTCCAGGGGCCCTAAACACAAGATTTATGGAATGGTTAAAAGTGCATGAAAATGGCCAATTTACTCACTCTGAGTTCTCAAAAAGGGTTTCTTCACCCCGGGAAGTTAATTAAATACCATTTGGAGGCATTTAATGTTCGAGCAGAAACGGCTGATTTTCGACAAAAGAGATAACACCCCCCCCATTACGTCATGCTTCAGAAATGTGGAAAATGGTCCGTTTTCAAATGTTTTATTTTTGAACGTCAGTTCACATTTGTAGGTGGATCATCAGTGTTAGAGCTAAAATTAGCATGTTTAAAGTGATTTTCATGCTTCCAGGGGCTCGGGAAGTGAATTAAATACTATTTGGAGGCATTTAATGTTCAAGCAAAAACAGCTGATTTTTGACAAAAGAGATAACACCCCCCCATTACGTCATGCTTCAGAAATGTGGAAAATGGTCCGTTTTCAAATGTTTTATTTTTGAACGTCAGTTCACATTTGTAGGTGGATCATCAGTGTTAGAGCTAAAATTAGCATGTTTAAAGTGATTTTCATGCTTCCAGGGGCCCTAAACACAAGATTTATGGAATGGTTAAAAGTGCATGAAAATGGCCAATTTACTCACTCTGAGTTCTCAAAAAGGGTTTCTTCACCCCGGGAAGTTAATTAAATACCATTTGGAGGCATTTAATGTTCGAGCAAAAACGGCTGATTTTCGACAAAAGAGATAACACCCCCCCATTACGTCATGCTTCAGAAATGTGGAAAATGGTCCGTTTTCAAATGTTTTATTTTTGAACGTCAGTTCACATTTGTAGGTGGATCATCAGTGTTAGAGCTAAAATTAGCATGTTTAAAGTGATTTTCATGCTTCCAGGGGCTCGGGAAGTGAATTAAATACTATTTGGAGGCATTTAATGTTCAAGCAAAAACAGCTGATTTTTGACAAAAGAGACAACACCCCCCCCATTACGTCATGCTTCAGAAATGTGGAAAATGGTCCGTTTTCAAATGTTTTATTTTTGAACGTCAGTTCACATTTGTAGGTGGATCATCAGTGTTATAGCTAAAATTAGCATGTTTAAAGTGATTTTCATGCTTCCAGGGGCTCGGGAAGTGAATTAAATACTATTTGGAGGCATTTAATGTTCAATCAAAAACAGCTGATTTTTGACAAAGAGATAACACCCCCCCATTACGTCATGCTTCAGAAATGTGGAAAATGGTCCGTTTTCAAATGTTTTATTTTTGAACGTCAGTTCACATTTGTAGGTGGATCATCAGTGTTAGAGCTAAAATTAGCATGTTTAAAGTGATTTTCATGCTTCCAGGGGCCCTAAACACAAGATTTATGGAATGGTTAAAAGTGCATGAAAATGGCCAATTTACTCACTCTGAGTTCTCAAAAAGGGTTTCTTCACCCCGGGAAGTTAATTAAATACCATTTGGAGGCATTTAATGTTCGAGCAAAAACGGCTGATTTTCGACAAAAGAGATAACACCCCCCCATTACGTCATGCTTCAGAAATGTGGAAAATGGTCCGTTTTCAAATGTTTTATTTTTGAACGTCAGTTCACATTTGTAGGTGGATCATCAGTGTTAGAGCTAAAATTAGCATGTTTAAAGTGATTTTCATGCTTCCAGGGGCTCGGGAAGTGAATTAAATACTATTTGGAGGCATTTAATGTTCAAGCAAAAACAGCGGATTTTTGACAAAAGAGACAACACCCCCCCATTACGTCATGCTTCAGAAATGTGGAAAATGGTCCGTTTTCAAATGTTTTATTTTTGAACGTCAGTTCACATTTGTAGGTGGATCATCAGTGTTGGAGCTAAAATTAGCATGTTTAAAGTGATTTTCATGCTTCCAGCGGCCCTAAACACAAGATTTATGGAATGGTTAAAAGTGCATGAAAATGGCCAATTTACTCACTCTGAGTTCTCAAAAAGGGTTTCTTCACCCCGGGAAGTTAATTAAATACCATTTGGAGGCATTTAATGTATGAGCAAAAACGGCTGATTTTCGACAAAAGAGATAACACCCCCCAATTACGTCATGCTTCAGAAATGTGGAAAATGGTCCGTTTTCAAATGTTTTATTTTTGAACGTCAGTTCACATTTGTAGGTGGATCATCAGTGTTAGAGCTAAAATTAGCATGTTTAAAGTGATTTTCATGCTTCCAGGGGCTCGGGAAGAGAATTAAATACTATTTGGAGGCATTTAATGTTCAATCAAAAACAGCTGATTTTTGGCAAAAGAGATAACACCCCCCCATTACGTCATGCTTCAGAAATGTGGAAAATGGTCCGTTTTCAAATGTTTTATTTTTGAACGTCAGTTCACATTTGTAGGTGGATCATCAGTGTTAGAGCTAAAATTAGCATGTTTAAAGTGATTTTCATGCTTCCAGGGGCTCGGGAAGTGAATTAAATACTATTTGGAGGCATTTAATGTTCAATCAAAAACAGCTGATTTTTGACAAAAGAGATAACACCCCCACATTACGTCATGCTTCAGAAATGTGGAAAATGGTCCGTTTTCAAATGTTTTATTTTTGAACGTCAGTTCACATTTGTAGGTGGATCATCAGTGTTAGAGCTAAAATTAGCATGTTTAAAGTGATTTTCATGCTTCCAGGGGCTCGGGAAGTGAATTAAATACTATTTGGAGGCATTTAATGTTCAAGCAAAAACAGCTGATTTTTGACAAAAGAGACAACACCCCCCCATTACGTCATGCTTCAGAAATGTGGAAAATGGTCCGTTTTCAAATGTTTTATTTTTGAACGTCAGTTCACATTTGTAGGTGGATCATCAGTGTTAGAGCTAAAATTAGCATGTTTAAAGTGATTTTCATGTTTCCAGCGGCCCTAAACACAAGATTTATGGAATGGTTAAAAGTGCATGAAAATGGCCAATTTACTCACTCTGAGTTCTCAAAAAGGGTTTCTTCACCCCGGGAAGTTAATTAAATACCATTTGGAGGCATTTAATGTACGAGCAAAAACGGCTGATTTTCGACAAAAGAGATAACACCCCCCCATTACGTCATGCTTCTGAAATGTGGAAAATGGTCCGTTTTCAAATGTTTTATTTTTGAACGTCAGTTCACATTTGTAGGTGGATCATCAGTGTTAGAGCTAAAATTAGCATGTTTAAAGTGATTTTCATGCTTCCAGGGGCTCGGGAAGAGAATTAAATACTATTTGGAGGCATTTAATGTTCAATCAAAAACAGCTGATTTTTGGCAAAAGAGATAACACCCCCCCATTACGTCATGCTTCAGAAATGTGGAAAATGGTCCGTTTTCAAATGTTTTATTTTTGAACGTCAGTTCACATTTGTAGGTGGATCATCAGTGTTAGAGCTAAAATTAGCATGTTTAAAGTGATTTTCATGCTTCCAGGGGCCCTAAACACAAGATTTATGGAATGGTTAAAAGTGCATGAAAATGGCCAATTTACTCACTCTGAGTTCTCAAAAAGGGTTTCTTCACCCCGGGAAGTTAATTAAATACCATTTGGAGGCATTTAATGTTCGAGCAAAAACGGCTGATTTTCGACAAAAGAGATAACACCCCCCCATTACGTCATGCTTCAGAAATGTGGAAAATGGTCCGTTTTCAAATGTTTTATTTTTGAACGTCAGTTCACATTTGTAGGTGGATCATCAGTGTTAGAGCTAAAATTAGCATGTTTAAAGCGATTTTCATGCTTCCAGGGGCTCGGGAAGTGAATTAAATACTATTTGGAGGCATTTAATGTTCAATCAAAAACAGCTGATTTTTGACAAAAGAGATAACACCCCCCCATTACGTCATGCTTCAGAAATGTGGAAAATGGTCCGTTTTAAAATGTTTTATTTTTGAATGTCAGTTCACATTTGTAGGTGGATCATCAGTGTTGGAGCTAAAATTAGCATGTTTAAAGTGATTTTCATGCTTCCAGGGGCCCTAAACACAAGATTTATGGAATGGTTAAAAGTGCATGAAAATGGCCAATTTACTCACTCTGAGTTCTCAAAAAGGGTTTCTTCACCCCGGGAAGTTAATTAAATACCATTTGGAGGCATTTAATGTTCGAGCAAAAACGGCAGATTTTCGACAAAAGAGATAACACCCCCCCATTACGTCATGCTTCAGAAATGTGGAAAATGGTCCGTTTTCAAATGTTTTATTTTTGAACGTCAGTTCACATTTGTAGGTGGATCATCAGTGTTAGAGCTAAAATTAGCATGTTTAAAGTGATTTTCATGCTTCCAGGGGCCCTAAACACAAGATTTATGGAATGGTTAAAAGTGCATGAAAATGGCCAATTTACTCACTCTGAGTTCTCAAAAAGGGTTTCTTCACCCCGGGAAGTTAATTAAATACCATTTGGAGGCATTTAATGTTCGAGCAAAAACTGCTGATTTTGGACAAAAGAGATAACACCCCCGATTACGTCATGCTTCAGAAATGTGGAAAATGGTCCGTTTTCAAATGTTTTATTTTTGAACGTCAGTTCACATTTGTAGGTGTATCATCAGTGTTAGAGCTAAAATTAGCATGTTTAAAGTGATTTTCATGCTTCCAGGGGCTCGGGAAGTGAATTAAATACTATTTGGAGGCATTTCATGTTCAATCAAAAACAGCTGATTTTTGACAAAAGAGATAACACCCCCCCATTACGTCATGCTTCAGAAATGTGGAAAATGATCCGTTTTCAAATGTTTTATTTTTGAACGTCAGTTCACATTTGTAGGTGGATCATCAGTGTTAGAGCTAAAATTAACATGTTTAAAGTGATTTTCATGCTTCCAGGGGCCCTAAACTCAAGATTTATGGAATGGTTAAAAGTGCATGAAAATAGCCAATTTATTCACTCTGAGTTCTCAAAAAGGGTTTCTTTACCCCGGAAAGTTAATTAAATACAATTTGGAGGCATTTAATGTTCGAGCAAAAACGGCAGATTTTTGACAAAAGAGATAACACCCCCCCATTACGTCATGCTTCAGAAATGTGGAAAATGGTCCGTTTTCAAATGTTTTATTTTTGAACGTCAGTTCACATTTGTAGGTGGATCATCAGTGTTAGAGCTAAAATTAGCATGTTTAAAGTGATTTTCATGCTTCCAGGGGCTCGGGAAGTGAATTAAATACTATTTGGAGGCATTTAATGTTCAATCAAAAACAGCTGATTTTTGACAAAAGAGATAACATCCCCCCATTACGTCATGCTTCAGAAATGTGGAAAATGGTCCGTTTTCAAATGTTTTATTTTTGAACGTCAGTTCACATTTGTAGGTGGATCATCAGTGTTAGAGCTAAAATTAGCATGTTTAAAGTGATTTTCATGCTTCCAGGGGCCCTAAACACAAGATTTATGGAATGGTTAAAAGTGCATGAAAATGGCCAATTTACTCACTCTGAGTTCTCAAAAAGGGTTTCTTCACCCCGGGAAGTTAATTAAATACCATTTGGAGGCATTTAATGTTCGAGCAGAAACGGCTGATTTTCGACAAAAGAGATAACACCCCCCCCATTACGTCATGCTTCAGAAATGTGGAAAATGGTCCGTTTTCAAATGTTTTATTTTTGAACGTCAGTTCACATTTGTAGGTGGATCATCAGTGTTAGAGCTAAAATTAGCATGTTTAAAGTGATTTTCATGCTTCCAGGGGCTCGGGAAGTGAATTAAATACTATTTGGAGGCATTTAATGTACAATCAAAAACAGCTGATTTTTGACAAAAGAGATAACACCCCCCCATTACGTCATGCTTCAGAAATGTGGAAAATGGTCCGTTTTAAAATGTTTTATTTTTGAATGTCAGTTCACATTTGTAGGTGGATCATCAGTGTTGGAGCTAAAATTAGCATGTTTAAAGTGATTTTCATGCTTCCAGGGGCCCTAAACACAAGATTTATGGAATGGTTAAAAGTGCATGAAAATGGCCAATTTACTCACTCTGAGTTCTCAAAAAGGGTTTCTTCACCCCGGGAAGTTAATTAAATACCATTTGGAGGCATTTAATGTTCGAGCAAAAACGGCTGATTTTCGACAAAAGAGATAACACCCCCCCATTACGTCATGCTTCAGAAATGTGGAAAATGGTCCGTTTTCAAATGTTTTATTTTTGAACGTCAGTTCACATTTGTAGGTGGATCATCAGTGTTAGAGCTAAAATTAGCATGTTTAAAGTGATTTTCATGCTTCCAGGGGCCCTAAACACAAGATTTATGGAATGGTTAAAAGTGCATGAAAATGGCCAATTTACTCACTCTGAGTTCTCAAAAAGGGTTTCTTCACCCCGGGAAGTTAATTAAATACCATTTGGAGGCATTTAATGTTCGAGCAAAAACTGCTGATTTTCGACAAAAGAGATAACACCCCCCGATTACGTCATGCTTCAGAAATGTGGAAAATGGTCCGTTTTCAAATGTTTTATTTTTGAATGTCAGTTCACATTTGTAGGTGTATCATCAGTGTTAGAGCTAAAATTAGCATGTTTAAAGTGATTTTCATGCTTCCAGGGGCTCGGGAAGTGAATTAAATACTATTTGGAGGCATTTAATGTTCAAGCAAAAACAGCTGATTTTTGACAAAAGAGATAACACCCCCCCATTACGTCATGCTTCAGAAATGTGGAAAATGGTCCGTTTTCAAATGTTTTATTTTTGAACGTCAGTTCACATTTGTAGGTGGATCATCAGTGTTAGAGCTAAAATTAGCACGTTTAAAGTGATTTTCATGCTTCCAGGGGCCCTAAACACAAGATTTATGGAATGGTTAAAAGTGCATGAAAATGGCCAATTTACTCACTCTGAGTTCTCAAAAAGGGTTTCTTCACCCCGGGAAGTTAATTAAATACCATTTGGAGGCATTTAATGTTCGAGCAAAAACGGCTGATTTTCGACAAAAGAGATAACACCCCCCCATTACGTCATGCTTCAGAAATGTGGAAAATGGTCCGTTTTCAAATGTTTTATTTTTGAACGTCAGTTCACATTTGTAGGTGGATCATCAGTGTTAGAGCTAAAATTAGCATGTTTAAAGTGATTTTCATGCTTCCAGGGGCTCGGGAAGTGAATTAAATACTATTTGGAGGCATTTAATGTTCAAGCAAAAACAGCTGATTTTTGACAAAAGAGATAACACCCCCCCATTACGTCATGCTTCAGAAATGTGGAAAATGGTCCGTTTTCAAATGTTTTATTTTTGAACGTCAGTTCACATTTGTAGGTGGATCATCAGTGTTAGAGCTAAAATTAGCATGTTTAAAGTGATTTTCATGCTTCCAGGGGCTCGGGAAGTGAATTAAATACTATTTGGAGGCATTTAATGTTCAAGCAAAAACAGCTGATTTTTGACAAAAGAGATAACACCCCCCCATTACGTCATGCTTCAGAAATGTGGAAAATGGTCCGTTTTCAAATGTTTTATTTTTGAACGTCAGTTCACATTTGTAGGTGGATCATCAGTGTTAGAGCTAAAATTAGCATGTTTAAAGTGATTTTCATGCTTCCAGGGGCCCTAAACACAATATTTATGGAATGGTTAAAAGTGCATGAAAATGGCCAATTTACTCACTCTGAGTTCTCAAAAAGGGTTTCTTCACCCCGGGAAGTTAATTAAATACCATTTGGAGGCATTTAATGTTCGAGCAAAAACGGCTGATTTTCGACAAAAGAGATAACACCCCCCCATTACGTCATGCTTCAGAAATGTGGAAAATGGTCCGTTTTCAAATGTTTTATTTTTGAACGTCAGTTCACATTTGTAGGTGGATCATCAGTGTTAGAGCTAAAATTAGCATGTTTAAAGTGATTTTCATGCTTCCAGGGGCTCGGGAAGTGAATTAAATACTATTTGGAGGCATTTAATGTTCAAGCAAAAACAGCTGATTTTTGACAAAAGAGACAACACCCCCCCATTACGTCATGCTTCAGAAATGTGGAAAATGGTCCGTTTTCAAATGTTTTATTTTTGAACGTCAGTTCACATTTGTAGGTGGATCATCAGTGTTAGAGCTAAAATTAGCATGTTTAAAGTGATTTTCATGCTTCCAGGGGCCCTAAACACAAGATTTATGGAATGGTTAAAAGTGCATGAAAATGGCCAATTTACTCACTCTGAGTTCTCAAAAAGGGTTTCTTCACCCCGGGAAGTTAATTAAATACCATTTGGAGGCATTTAATGTTCGAGCAAAAACGGCTGATTTTCGACAAAAGAGATAACACCCCCCCATTACGTCATGCTTCAGAAATGTGGAAAATGGTCCGTTTTCAAATGTTTTATTTTTGAACGTCAGTTCACATTTGTAGGTGGATCATCAGTGTTAGAGCTAAAATTAGCATGTTTAAAGTGATTTTCATGCTTCCAGGGGCTCGGGAAGTGAATTAAATACTATTTGGAGGCATTTAATGTTCAAGCAAAAACAGCTGATTTTTGACAAAAGAGACAACACCCCCCCATTACGTCATGCTTCAGAAATGTGGAAAATGGTCCGTTTTCAAATGTTTTATTTTTGAACGTCAGTTCACATTTGTAGGTGGATCATCAGTGTTAGAGCTAAAATTAGCATGTTTAAAGTGATTTTCATGCTTCCAGCGGCCCTAAACACAAGATTTATGGAATGGTTAAAAGTGCATGAAAATGGCCAATTTACTCACTCTGAGTTCTCAAAAAGGGTTTCTTCACCCCGGGAAGTTAATTAAATACCATTTGGAGGCATTTAATGTACGAGCAAAAACGGCTGATTTTCGACAAAAGAGATAACACCCCCCCATTACGTCATGCTTCAGAAATGTGGAAAATGGTCCGTTTTCAAATGTTTTATTTTTGAACGTCAGTTCACATTTGTAGGTGGATCATCAGTGTTAGAGCTAAAATTAGCATGTTTAAAGTGATTTTCATGCTTCCAGGGGCTCGGGAAGAGAATTAAATACTATTTGGAGGCATTTAATGTTCAAACAAAAACAGCTGATTTTTGGCAAAAGAGATAACACCCCCCCATTACGTCATGCTTCAGAAATGTGGAAAATGGTCCGTTTTCAAATGTTTTATTTTTGAACGTCAGTTCACATTTGTAGGTGGATCATCAGTGTTAGAGCTAAAATTAGCATGTTTAAAGTGATTTTCATGCTTCCAGGGGCCCTAAACTCAAGATTTATGGAATGGTTAAAAGTGCATGAAAATGGCCAATTTATTCACTCTGAGTTCTCAAAAAGGGTTTCTTTACCCCGGAAAGTTAATTAAAAACAATTTGGAGGCATTTAATGTTCGAGCAAAAACGGCTGATTTTCGACAAAAGAGATAACACCCCCCCATTACGTCATGCTTCAGAAATGTGGAAAATGGTCCGTTTTCAAATGTTTTATTTTTGAACGTCAGTTCACATTTGTAGGTGGATCATCAGTGTTAGAGCTAAAATTAGCATGTTTAAAGTGATTTTCATGCTTCCAGGGGCTCGGGAAGTGAATTAAATACTATTTGGAGGCATTTAATGTTCAATCAAAAACAGCTGATTTTTGACAAAAGAGATAACACCCCCCCCATTACGTCATGCTTCAGAAATGTGGAAAATGGTCCGTTTTCAAATGTTTTATTTTTGAACGTCAGTTCACATTTGTAGGTGGATCATCAGTGTTAGAGCTAAAATGAGCATGTTTAAAGTGATTTTCATGCTTCCAGGGGCTCGGGAAGTGAATTAAATACTATTTGGAGGCATTTAATGTTCAAGCAAAAACAGCTGATTTTTGACAAAAGAGATAACACCCCCCCATTACGTCATGCTTCAGAAATGTGGAAAATGGTCCGTTTTCAAATGTTTTATTTTTGAACGTCAGTTCACATTTGTAGGTGGATCATCAGTGTTAGAGCTAAAATTAGCATGTTTAAAGTGATTTTCATGCTTCCAGGGGCCCTAAACACAAGATTTATGGAATGGTTAAAAGTGCATGAAAATGGCCAATTTACTCACTCTGAGTTCTCAAAAAGGGTTTCTTCACCCCGGGAAGTTAATTAAATACCATTTGGAGGCATTTAATGTTCGAGCAAAAACGGCTGATTTTTGACAAAAGAGATAACACCCCCCCATTACGTCATGCTTCAGAAATGTGGAAAATGGTCCGTTTTCAAATATTTTATTTTTGAACATCAGTTCACATTTGTAGGTGGATCATCAGTGTTAGAGCTAAAATTAGCATGTTTAAAGTGATTTTCATGCTTCCAGGGGCTCGGGAAGTGAATTAAATACTATTTGGAGGCATTTCATGTTCAATCAAAAACAGCTGATTTTTGACAAAAGAGATAACACCCCCCCATTACGTCATGCTTCAGAAATGTGGAAAATGGTCCGTTTTCAAATGTTTTATTTTTGAACGTCAGTTCACATTTGTAGGTGGATCATCAGTGTTAGAGCTAAAATTAGCATGTTTAAAGTGATTTTCATGCTTCCAGGGGCCCTAAACTCAAGATTTATGGAATGGTTAAAAGTGCATGAAAATAGCCAATTTATTCACTCTGAGTTCTCAAAAAGGGTTTCTTTACCCCGGAAAGTTAATTAAATACAATTTGGAGGCATTTAATGTTCGAGCAAAAACGGCTGATTTTCGACAAAAGAGATAACACCCCCCCATTACGTCATGCTTCAGAAATGTGGAAAATGGTCCGTTTTCAAATGTTTTATTTTTGAACGTCAGTTCACATTTGTAGGTGGATCATCAGTGTTAGAGCTAAAATTAGCATGTTTAAAGTGATTTTCATGCTTCCAGGGGCTCGGGAAGTGAATTAAATACTATTTGGAGGCATTTAATGTTCAATCAAAAACAGCTGATTTTTGACAAAAGAGATAACATCCCCCCATTACGTCATGCTTCAGAAATGTGGAAAATGGTCCGTTTTCAAATGTTTTATTTTTGAACGTCAGTTCACATTTGTAGGTGGATCATCAGTGTTAGAGCTAAAATTAGCATGTTTAAAGTGATTTTCATGCTTCCAGGGGCCCTAAACACAAGATTTATGGAATGGTTAAAAGTGCATGAAAATGGCCAATTTACTCACTCTGAGTTCTCAAAAAGGGTTTCTTCACCCCGGGAAGTTAATTAAATACCATTTGGAGGCATTTAATGTTCGAGCAAAAACGGCTGATTTTCGACAAAAGAGATAACACCCCCCATTACGTCATGCTTCAGAAATGTGGAAAATGGTCCGTTTTCAAATGTTTTATTTTTGAACGTCAGTTCACATTTGTAGGTAGATCATCAGTGTTAGAGCTAAAATTAGCATGTTTAAAGCGATTTTCATGCTTCCAGGGGCTCGGGAAGTGAATTAAATACTATTTGGAGGCATTTAATGTTCAATCAAAAACAGCTGATTTTTGACAAAAGAGATAACACCCCCCCCATTACGTCATGCTTCAGAAATGTGGAAAATGGTCCGTTTTCAAATGTTTTATTTTTGAACGTCAGTTCACATTTGTAGGTGGATCATCAGTGTTAGAGCTAAAATTAGCATGTTTAAAGTGATTTTCATGCTTCCAGGGGCCCTAAACACAAGATTTATGGAATGGTTAAAAGTGCATGAAAATGGCCAATTTACTCACTCTGAGTTCTCAAAAAGGGTTTCTTCACCCCGGGAAGTTAATTAAATACCATTTGGAGGCATTTAATGTTCGAGCAGAAACGGCTGATTTTCGACAAAAGAGATAATACCCCCCCCCCATTACGTCATGCTTCAGAAATGTGGAAAATGGTCCGTTTTCAAATGTTTTATTTTTGAACGTCAGTTCACATTTGTAGGTGGATCATCAGTGTTAGAGCTAAAATTAGCATGTTTAAAGTGATTTTCATGCTTCCAGGGGCCCTAAACACAAGATTTATGGAATGGTTAAAAGTGCATGAAAATGGCCAATTTACTCACTCTGAGTTCTCAAAAAGGGTTTCTTCACCCCGGGAAGTTAATTAAATACCATTTGGAGGCATTTAATGTTCGAGCAAAAACTGCTGATTTTGGACAAAAGAGATAACACCCCCCGATTACGTCATGCTTCAGAAATGTGGAAAATGGTCCGTTTTCAAATGTTTTATTTTTGAACGTCAGTTCACATTTGTAGGTGTATCATCAGTGTTAGAGCTAAAATTAGCATGTTTAAAGTGATTTTCATGCTTCCAGGGGCTCGGGAAGTGAATTAAATACTATTTGGAGGCATTTCATGTTCAATCAAAAACAGCTGATTTTTGACAAAAGAGATAACACCCCCCCATTACGTCATGCTTCAGAAATGTGGAAAATGATCCGTTTTCAAATGTTTTATTTTTGAACGTCAGTTCACATTTGTAGGTGGATCATCCGTGTTAGAGCTAAAATTAGCATGTTTAAAGTGATTTTCATGCTTCCAGGGGCCCTAAACTCAAGATTTATGGAATGGTTAAAAGTGCATGAAAATAGCCAATTTATTCACTCTGAGTTCTCAAAAAGGGTTTCTTTACCCCGGAAAGTTAATTAAATACAATTTGGAGGCATTTAATGTTCGAGCAAAAACGGCTGATTTTTGACAAAAGAGATAACACCCCCCCATTACGTCATGCTTCAGAAATGTGGAAAATGGTCCGTTTTCAAATGTTTTATTTTTGAACGTCAGTTCACATTTGTAGGTGGATCATCAGTGTTAGAGCTAAAATTAGCATGTTTAAAGTGATTTTCATGCTTCCAGGGGCTCGGGAAGTGAATTAAATACTATTTGGAGGCATTTAATGTTCAATCAAAAACAGCTGATTTTTGACAAAAGAGATAACATCCCCCCATTACGTCATGCTTCAGAAATGTGGAAAATGGTCCGTTTTCAAATGTTTTATTTTTGAACGTCAGTTCACATTTGTAGGTGGATCATCAGTGTTAGAGCTAAAATTAGCATGTTTAAAGTGATTTTCATGCTTCCAGGGGCCCTAAACACAAGATTTATGGAATGGTTAAAAGTGCATGAAAATGGCCAATTTACTCACTCTGAGTTCTCAAAAAGGGTTTCTTCACCCCGGGAAGTTAATTAAATACCATTTGGAGGCATTTAATGTTCGAGCAGAAACGGCTGATTTTCGACAAAAGAGATAACACCCCCCCCATTACGTCATGCTTCAGAAATGTGGAAAATGGTCCGTTTTCAAATGTTTTATTTTTGAACGTCAGTTCACATTTGTAGGTGGATCATCAGTGTTAGAGCTAAAATTAGCATGTTTAAAGTGATTTTCATGCTTCCAGGGGCTCGGGAAGTGAATTAAATACTATTTGGAGGCATTTAATGTTCAATCAAAAACAGCTGATTTTTGACAAAAGAGATAACACCCCCCCATTACGTCATGCTTCAGAAATGTGGAAAATGGTCTGTTTTAAAATGTTTTATTTTTGAATGTCAGTTCACATTTGTAGGTGGATCATCAGTGTTGGAGCTAAAATTAGCATGTTTAAAGTGATTTTCATGCTTCCAGGGGCCCTAAACACAAGATTTATGGAATGGTTAAAAGTGCATGAAAATGGCCAATTTACTCACTCTGAGTTCTCAAAAAGGGTTTCTTCACCCCGGGAAGTTAATTAAATACCATTTGGAGGCATTTAATGTTCAAGCAAAAACGGCTGATTTTCGACAAAAGAGATAACACCCCCCCATTACGTCATGCTTCAGAAATGTGGAAAATGGTCCGTTTTCAAATGTTTTATTTTTGAACGTCAGTTCACATTTGTAGGTGTATCATCAGTGTTAGAGCTAAAATTAGCATGTTTAAAGTGATTTTCATGCTTCCAGGGGCTCGGGAAGTGAATTAAATACTATTTGGAGGCATTTAATGTTCAAGCAAAAACAGCTGATTTTTGACAAAAGAGATAACACCCCCCCATTACGTCATGCTTCAGAAATGTGGAAAATGGTCCGTTTTCAAATGTTTTATTTTTGAACGTCAGTTCACATTTGTAGGTGGATCATCAGTGTTAGAGCTAAAATTAGCACGTTTAAAGTGATTTTCATGCTTCCAGGGGCCCTAAACACAAGATTTATGGAATGGTTAAAAGTGCATGAAAATGGCCAATTTACTCACTCTGAGTTCTCAAAAAGGGTTTCTTCACCCCGGGAAGTTAATTAAATACCATTTGGAGGCATTTAATGTTCGAGCAAAAACGGCTGATTTTCGACAAAAGAGATAACACCCCCCCATTACGTCATGCTTCAGAAATGTGGAAAATGGTCCGTTTTCAAATGTTTTATTTTTGAACGTCAGTTCACATTTGTAGGTGGATCATCAGTGTTAGAGCTAAAATTAGCATGTTTAAAGTGATTTTCATGCTTCCAGGGGCTCGGGAAGTGAATTAAATACTATTTGGAGGCATTTAATGTTCAAGCAAAAACAGCTGATTTTTGACAAAAGAGATAACACCCCCCCATTACGTCATGCTTCAGAAATGTGGAAAATGGTCCGTTTTCAAATGTTTTATTTTTGAACGTCAGTTCACATTTGTAGGTGGATCATCAGTGTTAGAGCTAAAATTAGCATGTTTAAAGTGATTTTCATGCTTCCAGGGGCTCGGGAAGTGAATTAAATACTATTTGGAGGCATTTAATGTTCAAGCAAAAACAGCTGATTTTTGACAAAAGAGATAACACCCCCCCATTACGTCATGCTTCAGAAATGTGGAAAATGGTCCGTTTTCAAATGTTTTATTTTTGAACGTCAGTTCACATTTGTAGGTGGATCATCAGTGTTAGAGCTAAAATTAGCATGTTTAAAGTGATTTTCATGCTTCCAGGGGCCCTAAACACAAGATTTATGGAATGGTTAAAAGTGCATGAAAATGGCCAATTTACTCACTCTGAGTTCTCAAAAAGGGTTTCTTCACCCCGGGAAGTTAATTAAATACCATTTGGAGGCATTTAATGTTCGAGCAAAAACGGCTGATTTTCGACAAAAGAGATAACACCCCCCCATTACGTCATGCTTCAGAAATGTGGAAAATGGTCCGTTTTCAAATGTTTTATTTTTGAACGTCAGTTCACATTTGTAGGTGGATCATCAGTGTTAGAGCTAAAATTAGCATGTTTAAAGTGATTTTCATGCTTCCAGGGGCTCGGGAAGTGAATTAAATACTATTTGGAGGCATTTAATGTTCAAGCAAAAACAGCTGATTTTTGACAAAAGAGACAACACCCCCCCATTACGTCATGCTTCAGAAATGTGGAAAATGGTCCGTTTTCAAATGTTTTATTTTTGAACGTCAGTTCACATTTGTAGGTGGATCATCAGTGTTATAGCTAAAATTAGCATGTTTAAAGTGATTTTCATGCTTCCAGGGGCTCGGGAAGTGAATTAAATACTATTTGGAGGCATTTAATGTTCAATCAAAAACAGCTGATTTTTGACAAAGAGATAACACCCCCCCATTACGTCATGCTTCAGAAATGTGGAAAATGGTCCGTTTTCAAATGTTTCATTTTTGAACGTCAGTTCACATTTGTAGGTGGATCATCAGTGTTAGAGCTAAAATTAGCATGTTTAAAGTGATTTTCATGCTTCCAGGGGCCCTAAACACAAGATTTATGGAATGGTTAAAAGTGCATGAAAATGGCCAATTTACTCACTCTGAGTTCTCAAAAGGGGTTTCTTCACCCCGGGAAGTTAATTAAATACCATTTGGAGGCATTTAATGTTCGAGCAAAAACGGCTGATTTTCGACAAAAGAGATAACACCCCCCCATTACGTCATGCTTCAGAAATGTGGAAAATGGTCCGTTTTCAAATGTTTTATTTTTGAACGTCAGTTCACATTTGTAGGTGGATCATCAGTGTTAGAGCTAAAATTAGCATGTTTAAAGTGATTTTCATGCTTCCAGGGGCTCGGGAAGTGAATTAAATACTATTTGGAGGCATTTAATGTTCAAGCAAATACAGCTGATTTTTGACAAAAGAGACAACACCCCCCCATTACGTCATGCTTCAGAAATGTGGAAAATGGTCCGTTTTCAAATGTTTTATTTTTGAACGTCAGTTCACATTTGTAGGTGGATCATCAGTGTTAGAGCTAAAATTAGCATGTTTAAAGTGATTTTCATGCTTCCAGGGGCTCGGGAAGTGAATTAAATACTATTTGGAGGCATTTAATGTTCAATCAAAAACAGCTGATTTTTGACAAAAGAGATAACACCCCCCCATTACGTCATGCTTCAGAAATGTGGAAAATGGTCAGTTTTAAAATGTTTTATTTTTGAATGTCAGTTCACATTTGTAGGTGGATCATCAGTGTTGGAGCTAAAATTAGCATGTTTAAAGTGATTTTCATGCTTCCAGGGGCCCTAAACACAAGATTTATGGAATGGTTAAAAGTGCATGAAAATGGCCAATTTACTCACTCTGAGTTCTCAAAAAGGGTTTCTTCACCCCGGGAAGTTAATTAAATACCATTTGGAGGCATTTAATGTTCGAGCAAAAACGGCTGATTTTCGACAAAAGAGATAACACCCCCCCATTACGTCATGCTTCAGAAATGTGGAAAATGGTCCGTTTTCAAATGTTTTATTTTTGAACGTCAGTTCACATTTGTAGGTGGATCATCAGTGTTAGAGCTAAAATTAGCATGTTTAAAGTGATTTTCATGCTTCCAGGGGCTCGGGAAGTGAATTAAATACTATTTGGAGGCATTTAATGTTCAAGCAAAAACAGCTGATTTTTGACAAAAGAGACAACACCCCCCCATTACGTCATGCTTCAGAAATGTGGAAAATGGTCCGTTTTCAAATGTTTTATTTTTGAACGTCAGTTCACATTTGTAGGTGGATCATCAGTGTTAGAGCTAAAATTAGCATGTTTAAAGTGATTTTCATGCTTCCAGCGGCCCTAAACACAAGATTTATGGAATGGTTAAAAGTGCATGAAAATGGCCAATTTACTCACTCTGAGTTCTCAAAAAGGGTTTCTTCACCCCGGGAAGTTAATTAAATACCATTTGGAGGCATTTAATGTACGAGCAAAAACGGCTGATTTTCGACAAAAGAGATAACACCCCCCCATTACGTCATGCTTCAGAAATGTGGAAAATGGTCCGTTTTCAAATGTTTTATTTTTGAACGTCAGTTCACATTTGTAGGTGGATCATCAGTGTTAGAGCTAAAATTAGCATGTTTAAAGTGATTTTCATGCTTCCAGGGGCTCGGGAAGAGAATTAAATACTATTTGGAGGCATTTAATGTTCAAACAAAAACAGCTGATTTTTGGCAAAAGAGATAACACCCCCCCATTACGTCATGCTTCAGAAATGTGGAAAATGGTCCGTTTTCAAATGTTTTATTTTTGAACGTCAGTTCACATTTGTAGGTGGATCATCAGTGTTAGAGCTAAAATTAGCATGTTTAAAGTGATTTTCATGCTTCCAGGGGCCCTAAACTCAAGATTTATGGAATGGTTAAAAGTGCATGAAAATAGCCAATTTATTCACTCTGAGTTCTCAAAAAGGGTTTCTTTACCCCGGAAAGTTAATTAAATACAATTTGGAGGCATTTAATGTTCGAGCAAAAACGGCTGATTTTCGACAAAAGAGATAACACCCCCCCATTACGTCATGCTTCAGAAATGTGGAAAATGGTCCGTTTTCAAATGTTTTATTTTTGAACGTCAGTTCACATTTGTAGGTGGATCATCAGTGTTAGAGCTAAAATTAGCATGTTTAAAGTGATTTTCATGCTTCCAGGGGCTCGGGAAGTGAATTAAATACTATTTGGAGGCATTTAATGTTCAATCAAAAACAGCTGATTTTTGACAAAAGAGATAACATCCCCCCATTACGTCATGCTTCAGAAATGTGGAAAATGGTCCGTTTTCAAATGTTTTATTTTTGAACGTCAGTTCACATTTGTAGGTGGATCATCAGTGTTAGAGCTAAAATTAGCATGTTTAAAGTGATTTTCATGCTTCCAGGGGCCCTAAACACAAGATTTATGGAATGGTTAAAAGTGCATGAAAATGGCCAATTTACTCACTCTGAGTTCTCAAAAAGGGTTTCTTCACCCCGGGAAGTTAATTAAATACCATTTGGAGGCATTTAATGTTCGAGCAAAAACGGCTGATTTTCGACAAAAGAGATAACACCCCCCCATTACGTCATGCTTCAGAAATGTGGAAAATGGTCCGTTTTCAAATGTTTTATTTTTGAACGTCAGTTCACATTTGTAGGTAGATCATCAGTGTTAGAGCTAAAATTAGCATGTTTAAAGCGATTTTCATGCTTCCAGGGGCTCGGGAAGTGAATTAAATACTATTTGGAGGCATTTAATGTTCAATCAAAAACAGCTGATTTTTGACAAAAGAGATAACACCCCCCCCATTACGTCATGCTTCAGAAATGTGGAAAATGGTCCGTTTTCAAATGTTTTATTTTTGAACGTCAGTTCACATTTGTAGGTGGATCATCAGTGTTAGAGCTAAAATTAGCATGTTTAAAGTGATTTTCATGCTTCCAGGGGCCCTAAACACAAGATTTATGGAATGGTTAAAAGTGCATGAAAATGGCCAATTTACTCACTCTGAGTTCTCAAAAAGGGTTTCTTCACCCCGGGAAGTTAATTAAATACCATTTGGAGGCATTTAATGTTCGAGCAGAAACGGCTGATTTTCGACAAAAGAGATAATACCCCCCCCATTACGTCATGCTTCAGAAATGTGGAAAATGGTCCGTTTTCAAATGTTTTATTTTTGAATGTCAGTTCACATTTGTAGGTGGATCATCACTGTTAGAGCTAAAATTAGCATGTTTAAAGTGATTTTCATGCTTCCAGGGGCTCGGGAAGTGAATTAAATACTATTTGGAGGCATTTAATGTTCAATCAAAAACAGCTGATTTTTGACAAAAGAGATAACACCCCCCCCCATTACGTCATGCTTCAGAAATGTGGAAAATGGTCCGTTTTAAAATGTTTTATTTTTGAATGTCAGTTCACATTTGTAGGTGGATCATCAGTGTTGGAGCTAAAATTAGCATGTTTAAAGTGATTTTCATGCTTCCAGGGGCCCTAAACACAAGATTTATGGAATGGTTAAAAGTGCATGAAAATGGCCAATTTACTCACTCTGAGTTCTCAAAAAGGGTTTCTTCACCCCGGGAAGTTAATTAAATACCATTTGGAGGCATTTAATGTTCGAGCAAAAACGGCTGATTTTCGACAAAAGAGATAACACCCCCCCATTACGTCATGCTTCAGAAATGTGGAAAATGGTCCGTTTTCAAATGTTTTATTTTTGAACGTCAGTTCACATTTGTAGGTGGATCATCAGTGTTAGAGCTAAAATTAGCATGTTTAAAGTGATTTTCATGCTTCCAGGGGCCCTAAACACAAGATTTATGGAATGGTTAAAAGTGCATGAAAATGGCCAATTTACTCACTCTGAGTTCTCAAAAAGGGTTTCTTCACCCCGGGAAGTTAATTAAATACCATTTGGAGGCATTTAATGTTCGAGCAAAAACTGCTGATTTTGGACAAAAGAGATAACACCCCCCGATTACGTCATGCTTCAGAAATGTGGAAAATGGTCCGTTTTCAAATGTTTTATTTTTGAACGTCAGTTCACATTTGTAGGTGTATCATCAGTGTTAGAGCTAAAATTAGCATGTTTAAAGTGATTTTCATGCTTCCAGGGGCTCGGGAAGTGAATTAAATACTATTTGGAGGCATTTCATGTTCAATCAAAAACAGCTGATTTTTGACAAAAGAGATAACACCCCCCCATTACGTCATGCTTCAGAAATGTGGAAAATGATCCGTTTTCAAATGTTTTATTTTTGAACGTCAGTTCACATTTGTAGGTGGATCATCAGTGTTAGAGCTAAAATTAGCATGTTTAAAGTGATTTTCATGCTTCCAGGGGCCCTAAACTCAAGATTTATGGAATGGTTAAAAGTGCATGAAAATAGCCAATTTATTCACTCTGAGTTCTCAAAAAGGGTTTCTTTACCCCGGAAAGTTAATTAAATACAATTTGGAGGCATTTAATGTTCGAGCAAAAACGGCTGATTTTTGACAAAAGAGATAACACCCCCCCATTACGTCATGCTTCAGAAATGTGGAAAATGGTCCGTTTTCAAATGTTTTATTTTTGAACGTCAGTTCACATTTGTAGGTGGATCATCAGTGTTAGAGCTAAAATTAGCATGTTTAAAGTGATTTTCATGCTTCCAGGGGCTCGGGAAGTGAATTAAATACTATTTGGAGGCATTTAATGTTCAATCAAAAACAGCTGATTTTTGACAAAAGAGATAACATCCCCCCATTACGTCATGCTTCAGAAATGTGGAAATGGTCCGTTTTCAAATGTTTTATTTTTGAACGTCAGTTCACATTTGTAGGTGGATCATCAGTGTTAGAGCTAAAATTAGCATGTTTAAAGTGATTTTCATGCTTCCAGGGGCCCTAAACACAAGATTTATGGAATGGTTAAAAGTGCATGAAAATGGCCAATTTACTCACTCTGAGTTCTCAAAAAGGGTTTCTTCACCCCGGGAAGTTAATTAAATACCATTTGGAGGCATTTAATGTTCGAGCAGAAACGGCTGATTTTCGACAAAAGAGATAACACCCCCCCCATTACGTCATGCTTCAGAAATGTGGAAAATGGTCCGTTTTCAAATGTTTTATTTTTGAACGTCAGTTCACATTTGTAGGTGGATCATCAGTGTTAGAGCTAAAATTAGCATGTTTAAAGTGATTTTCATGCTTCCAGGGGCTCGGGAAGTGAATTAAATACTATTTGGAGGCATTTAATGTTCAATCAAAAACAGCTGATTTTTGACAAAAGAGATAACACCCCCCCATTACGTCATGCTTCAGAAATGTGGAAAATGGTCCGTTTTAAAATGTTTTATTTTTGAATGTCAGTTCACATTTGTAGGTGGATCATCAGTGTTGGAGCTAAAATTAGCATGTTTAAAGTGATTTTCATGCTTCCAGGGGCCCTAAACACAAGATTTATGGAATGGTTAAAAGTGCATGAAAATGGCCAATTTACTCACTCTGAGTTCTCAAAAAGGGTTTCTTCACCCCGGGAAGTTAATTAAATACCATTTGGAGGCATTTAATGTTCGAGCAAAAACGGCTGATTTTCGACAAAAGAGATAACACCCCCCCATTACGTCATGCTTCAGAAATGTGGAAAATGGTCCGTTTTCAAATGTTTTATTTTTGAACGTCAGTTCACATTTGTAGGTGGATCATCAGTGTTAGAGCTAAAATTAGCATGTTTAAAGTGATTTTCATGCTTCCAGGGGCCCTAAACACAAGATTTATGGAATGGTTAAAAGTGCATGAAAATGGCCAATTTACTCACTCTGAGTTCTCAAAAAGGGTTTCTTCACCCCGGGAAGTTAATTAAATACCATTTGGAGGCATTTAATGTTCGAGCAAAAACTGCTGATTTTCGACAAAAGAGATAACACCCCCCGATTACGTCATGCTTCAGAAATGTGGAAAATGGTCCGTTTTCAAATGTTTTATTTTTGAATGTCAGTTCACATTTGTAGGTGTATCATCAGTGTTAGAGCTAAAATTAGCATGTTTAAAGTGATTTTCATGCTTCCAGGGGCTCGGGAAGTGAATTAAATACTATTTGGAGGCATTTAATGTTCAAGCAAAAACAGCTGATTTTTGACAAAAGAGATAACACCCCCCCATTACGTCATGCTTCAGAAATGTGGAAAATGGTCCGTTTTCAAATGTTTTATTTTTGAACGTCAGTTCACATTTGTAGGTGGATCATCAGTGTTAGAGCTAAAATTAGCACGTTTAAAGTGATTTTCATGCTTCCAGGGGCCCTAAACACAAGATTTATGGAATGGTTAAAAGTGCATGAAAATGGCCAATTTACTCACTCTGAGTTCTCAAAAAGGGTTTCTTCACCCCGGGAAGTTAATTAAATACCATTTGGAGGCATTTAATGTTCGAGCAAAAACGGCTGATTTTCGACAAAAGAGATAACACCCCCCCATTACGTCATGCTTCAGAAATGTGGAAAATGGTCCGTTTTCAAATGTTTTATTTTTGAACGTCAGTTCACATTTGTAGGTGGATCATCAGTGTTAGAGCTAAAATTAGCATGTTTAAAGTGATTTTCATGCTTCCAGGGGCTCGGGAAGTGAATTAAATACTATTTGGAGGCATTTAATGTTCAAGCAAAAACAGCTGATTTTTGACAAAAGAGATAACACCCCCCCATTACGTCATGCTTCAGAAATGTGGAAAATGGTCCGTTTTCAAATGTTTTATTTTTGAACGTCAGTTCACATTTGTAGGTGGATCATCAGTGTTAGAGCTAAAATTAGCATGTTTAAAGTGATTTTCATGCTTCCAGGGGCTCGGGAAGTGAATTAAATACTATTTGGAGGCATTTAATGTTCAAGCAAAAACAGCTGATTTTTGACAAAAGAGATAACACCCCCCCATTACGTCATGCTTCAGAAATGTGGAAAATGGTCCGTTTTCAAATGTTTTATTTTTGAACGTCAGTTCACATTTGTAGGTGGATCATCAGTGTTAGAGCTAAAATTAGCATGTTTAAAGTGATTTTCATGCTTCCAGGGGCCCTAAACACAAGATTTATGGAATGGTTAAAAGTGCATGAAAATGGCCAATTTACTCACTCTGAGTTCTCAAAAAGGGTTTCTTCACCCCGGGAAGTTAATTAAATACCATTTGGAGGCATTTAATGTTCGAGCAAAAACGGCTGATTTTCGACAAAAGAGATAACACCCCCCCATTACGTCATGCTTCAGAAATGTGGAAAATGGTCCGTTTTCAAATGTTTTATTTTTGAACGTCAGTTCACATTTGTAGGTGGATCATCAGTGTTAGAGCTAAAATTAGCATGTTTAAAGTGATTTTCATGCTTCCAGGGGCTCGGGAAGTGAATTAAATACTATTTGGAGGCATTTAATGTTCAAGCAAAAACAGCTGATTTTTGACAAAAGAGACAACACCCCCCCATTACGTCATGCTTCAGAAATGTGGAAAATGGTCCGTTTTCAAATGTTTTATTTTTGAACGTCAGTTCACATTTGTAGGTGGATCATCAGTGTTATAGCTAAAATTAGCATGTTTAAAGTGATTTTCATGCTTCCAGGGGCTCGGGAAGTGAATTAAATACTATTTGGAGGCATTTAATGTTCAAGCAAAAACAGCTGATTTTTGACAAAAGAGACAACACCCCCCCATTACGTCATGCTTCAGAAATGTGGAAAATGGTCCGTTTTCAAATGTTTTATTTTTGAACGTCAGTTCACATTTGTAGGTGGATCATCAGTGTTAGAGCTAAAATTAGCATGTTTAAAGTGATTTTCATGCTTCCAGCGGCCCTAAACACAAGATTTATGGAATGGTTAAAAGTGCATGAAAATGGCCAATTTACTCACTCTGAGTTCTCAAAAAGGGTTTCTTCACCCCGGGAAGTTAATTAAATACCATTTGGAGGCATTTAATGTACGAGCAAAAACGGCTGATTTTCGACAAAAGAGATAACACCCCCCCATTACGTCATGCTTCAGAAATGTGGAAAATGGTCCGTTTTCAAATGTTTTATTTTTGAACGTCAGTTCACATTTGTAGGTGGATCATCAGTGTTAGAGCTAAAATTAGCATGTTTAAAGTGATTTTCATGCTTCCAGGGGCTCGGGAAGAGAATTAAATACTATTTGGAGGCATTTAATGTTCAAACAAAAACAGCTGATTTTTGGCAAAAGAGATAACACCCCCCCATTACGTCATGCTTCAGAAATGTGGAAAATGGTCCGTTTTCAAATGTTTTATTTTTGAACGTCAGTTCACATTTGTAGGTGGATCATCAGTGTTAGAGCTAAAATTAGCATGTTTAAAGTGATTTTCATGCTTCCAGGGGCCCTAAACTCAAGATTTATGGAATGGTTAAAAGTGCATGAAAATGGCCAATTTATTCACTCTGAGTTCTCAAAAAGGGTTTCTTTACCCCGGAAAGTTAATTAAAAACAATTTGGAGGCATTTAATGTTCGAGCAAAAACGGCTGATTTTCGACAAAAGAGATAACACCCCCCCATTACGTCATGCTTCAGAAATGTGGAAAATGGTCCGTTTTCAAATGTTTTATTTTTGAACGTCAGTTCACATTTGTAGGTGGATCATCAGTGTTAGAGCTAAAATTAGCATGTTTAAAGTGATTTTCATGCTTCCAGGGGCTCGGGAAGTGAATTAAATACTATTTGGAGGCATTTAATGTTCAATCAAAAACAGCTGATTTTTGACAAAAGAGATAACACCCCCCCATTACGTCATGCTTCAGAAATGTGGAAAATGGTCCGTTTTCAAATGTTTTATTTTTGAACGTCAGTTCACATTTGTAGGTGGATCATCAGTGTTAGAGCTAAAATTAGCATGTTTAAAGTGATTTTCATGCTTCCAGGGGCTCGGGAAGTGAATTAAATACTATTTGGAGGCATTTAATGTTCAATCAAAAACAGCTGATTTTTGACAAAGAGATAACACCCCCCCCATTACGTCATGCTTCAGAAATGTGGAAAATGGTCCGTTTTCAAATGTTTTATTTTTGAACGTCAGTTCACATTTGTAGGTGGATCATCAGTGTTAGAGCTAAAATTAGCATGTTTAAAGTGATTTTCATGCTTCCAGGGGCTCGGGAAGTGAATTAAATACTATTTGGAGGCATTTAATGTTCAAGCAAAAACAGCTGATTTTTGACAAAAGAGACAACACCCCCCCATTACGTCATGCTTCAGAAATGTGGAAAATGGTCCGTTTTCAAATGTTTTATTTTTGAACGTCAGTTCACATTTGTAGGTGGATCATCAGTGTTAGAGCTAAAATTAGCATGTTTAAAGTGATTTTCATGCTTCCAGCGGCCCTAAACACAAGATTTATGGAATGGTTAAAAGTGCATGAAAATGGCCAATTTACTCACTCTGAGTTCTCAAAAAGGGTTTCTTCACCCCGGGAAGTTAATTAAATACCATTTGGAGGCATTTAATGTACGAGCAAAAACGGCTGATTTTCGACAAAAGAGATAACACCCCCCCATTACGTCATGCTTCAGAAATGTGGAAAATGGTCCGTTTTCAAATGTTTTATTTTTGAACGTCAGTTCACATTTGTAGGTGGATCATCAGTGTTAGAGCTAAAATTAGCATGTTTAAAGTGATTTTCATGCTTCCAGGGGCTCGGGAAGAGAATTAAATACTATTTGGAGGCATTTAATGTTCAAACAAAAACAGCTGATTTTTGGCAAAAGAGATAACACCCCCCCATTACGTCATGCTTCAGAAATGTGGAAAATGGTCCGTTTTCAAATGTTTTATTTTTGAACGTCAGTTCACATTTGTAGGTGGATCATCAGTGTTAGAGCTAAAATTAGCATGTTTAAAGTGATTTTCATGCTTCCAGGGGCCCTAAACTCAAGATTTATGGAATGGTTAAAAGTGCATGAAAATGGCCAATTTATTCACTCTGAGTTCTCAAAAAGGGTTTCTTTACCCCGGAAAGTTAATTAAAAACAATTTGGAGGCATTTAATGTTCGAGCAAAAACGGCTGATTTTCGACAAAAGAGATAACACCCCCCCATTACGTCATGCTTCAGAAATGTGGAAAATGGTCCGTTTTCAAATGTTTTATTTTTGAACGTCAGTTCACATTTGTAGGTGGATCATCAGTGTTAGAGCTAAAATTAGCATGTTTAAAGTGATTTTCATGCTTCCAGGGGCTCGGGAAGTGAATTAAATACTATTTGGAGGCATTTAATGTTCAATCAAAAACAGCTGATTTTTGACAAAAGAGATAACACCCCCCCATTACGTCATGCTTCAGAAATGTGGAAAATGGTCCGTTTTCAAATGTTTTATTTTTGAACGTCAGTTCACATTTGTAGGTGGATCATCAGTGTTAGAGCTAAAATGAGCATGTTTAAAGTGATTTTCATGCTTCCAGGGGCTCGGGAAGTGAATTAAATACTATTTGGAGGCATTTAATGTTCAAGCAAAAACAGCTGATTTTTGACAAAAGAGATAACACCCCCCCATTACGTCATGCTTCAGAAATGTGGAAAATGGTCCGTTTTCAAATGTTTTATTTTTGAACGTCAGTTCACATTTGTAGGTGGATCATCAGTGTTAGAGCTAAAATTAGCATGTTTAAAGTGATTTTCATGCTTCCAGGGGCCCTAAACACAAGATTTATGGAATGGTTAAAAGTGCATGAAAATGGCCAATTTACTCACTCTGAGTTCTCAAAAAGGGTTTCTTCACCCCGGGAAGTTAATTAAATACCATTTGGAGGCATTTAATGTTCGAGCAAAAACGGCTGATTTTTGACAAAAGAGATAACACCCCCCCATTACGTCATGCTTCAGAAATGTGGAAAATGGTCCGTTTTCAAATATTTTATTTTTGAACATCAGTTCACATTTGTAGGTGGATCATCAGTGTTAGAGCTAAAATTAGCATGTTTAAAGTGATTTTCATGCTTCCAGGGGCTCGGGAAGTGAATTAAATACTATTTGGAGGCATTTCATGTTCAATCAAAAACAGCTGATTTTTGACAAAAGAGATAACACCCCCCCATTACGTCATGCTTCAGAAATGTGGAAAATGGTCCGTTTTCAAATGTTTTATTTTTGAACGTCAGTTCACATTTGTAGGTAGATCATCAGTGTTAGAGCTAAAATTAGCATGTTTAAAGCGATTTTCATGCTTCCAGGGGCTCGGGAAGTGAATTAAATACTATTTGGAGGCATTTAATGTTCAATCAAAAACAGCTGATTTTTGACAAAAGAGATAACACCCCCCCCATTACGTCATGCTTCAGAAATGTGGAAAATGGTCCGTTTTCAAATGTTTTATTTTTGAACGTCAGTTCACATTTGTAGGTGGATCATCAGTGTTAGAGCTAAAATTAGCATGTTTAAAGTGATTTTCATGCTTCCAGGGGCCCTAAACACAAGATTTATGGAATGGTTAAAAGTGCATGAAAATGGCCAATTTACTCACTCTGAGTTCTCAAAAAGGGTTTCTTCACCCCGGGAAGTTAATTAAATACCATTTGGAGGCATTTAATGTTCGAGCAAAAACGGCTGATTTTCGACAAAAGAGATAACACCCCCCCATTACGTCATGCTTCAGAAATGTGGAAAATGGTCCGTTTTCAAATGTTTTATTTTTGAACGTCAGTTCACATTTGTAGGTGGATCATCAGTGTTAGAGCTAAAATTAGCATGTTTAAAGTGATTTTCATGCTTCCAGGGGCCCTAAACACAAGATTTATGGAATGGTTAAAAGTGCATGAAAATGGCCAATTTACTCACTCTGAGTTCTCAAAAAGGGTTTCTTCACCCCGGGAAGTTAATTAAATACCATTTGGAGGCATTTAATGTTCGAGCAAAAACTGCTGATTTTCGACAAAAGAGATAACACCCCCCGATTACGTCATGCTTCAGAAATGTGGAAAATGGTCCGTTTTCAAATGTTTTATTTTTGAACGTCAGTTCACATTTGTAGGTGTATCATCAGTGTTAGAGCTAAAATTAGCATGTTTAAAGTGATTTTCATGCTTCCAGGGGCTCGGGAAGTGAATTAAATACTATTTGGAGGCATTTAATGTTCAAGCAAAAACAGCTGATTTTTGACAAAAGAGATAACACCCCCCCATTACGTCATGCTTCAGAAATGTGGAAAATGGTCCGTTTTCAAATGTTTTATTTTTGAACGTCAGTTCACATTTGTAGGTGGATCATCAGTGTTAGAGCTAAAATTAGCATGTTTAAAGTGATTTTCATGCTTCCAGGGGCCCTAAACACAAGATTTATGGAATGGTTAAAAGTGCATGAAAATGGCCAATTTACTCACTCTGAGTTCTCAAAAAGGGTTTCTTCACCCCGGGAAGTTAATTAAATACCATTTGGAGGCATTTAATGTTCGAGCAAAAACGGCTGATTTTCGACAAAAGAGATAACACCCCCCCATTACGTCATGCTTCAGAAATGTGGAAAATGGTCCGTTTTCAAATGTTTTATTTTTGAACGTCAGTTCACATTTGTAGGTGGATCATCAGTGTTAGAGCTAAAATTAGCATGTTTAAAGTGATTTTCATGCTTCCAGGGGCTCGGGAAGTGAATTAAATACTATTTGGAGGCATTTAATGTTCAAGCAAAAACAGCTGATTTTTGACAAAAGAGATAACACCCCCCCATTACGTCATGCTTCAGAAATGTGGAAAATGGTCCGTTTTCAAATGTTTTATTTTTGAACGTCAGTTCACATTTGTAGGTGGATCATCAGTGTTAGAGCTAAAATTAGCATGTTTAAAGTGATTTTCATGCTTCCAGGGGCCCTAACCACAAGATTTATGGAATGGTTAAAAGTGCATGAAAATGGCCAATTTACTCACTCTGAGTTCTCAAAAAGGGTTTCTTCACCCCGGGAAGTTAATTAAATACCATTTGGAGGCATTTAATGTTCGAGCAAAAACGGCTGATTTTCGACAAAAGAGATAACACCCCCCCAGTACGTCATGCTTCAGAAATGTGGAAAATGGTCCGTTTTCAAATGTTTTATTTTTGAACGTCAGTTCACATTTGTGGGTGGATCATCAGTGTTAGAGCTAAAATTAGCATGTTTAAAGCGATTTTCATGCTTCCAGGGGCTCGGGAAGTGAATTAAATACTATTTGGAGGCATTTAATGTTCAATCAAAAAGAGCTGATTTTTGACAAAAGAGATAACACCCCCCCATTACGTCATGCTTCAGAAATGTGGAAAATGGTCCGTTTTCAAATGTTTTATTTTTGAACGTCAGTTCACATTTGTAGGTGGATCATCAGTGTTAGAGCTAAAATTAGCATGTTTAAAGTGATTTTCATGCTTCCAGGGGCCCTAAACACAAGATTTATGGAATGGTTAAAAGTGCATGAAAATGGCCAATTTACTCACTCTGAGTTCTCAAAAAGGGTTTCTTCACCCCGGGAAGTTAATTAAATACCATTTGGAGGCATTTAATGTTCGAGCAGAAACGGCTGATTTTCGACAAAAGAGATAACACCCCCCCCATTACGTCATGCTTCAGAAATGTGGAAAATGGTCCGTTTTCAAATGTTTTATTTTTGAACGTCAGTTCACATTTGTAGGTGGATCATCAGTGTTAGAGCTAAAATTAGCATGTTTAAAGTGATTTTCATGCTTCCAGGGGCTTGGGAAGTGAATTAAATACTATTTGGAGGCATTTAATGTTCAATCAAAAACAGCTGATTTTTGACAAAAGAGATAACACCCCCCCATTACGTCATGCTTCAGAAATGTGGAAAATGGTCCGTTTTAAAATGTTTTATTTTTGAATGTCAGTTCACATTTGTAGGTGGATCATCAGTGTTGGAGCTAAAATTAGCATGTTTAAAGTGATTTTCATGCTTCCAGGGGCCCTAAACACAAGATTTATGGAATGGTTAAAAGTGCATGAAAATGGCCAATTTACTCACTCTGAGTTCTCAAAAAGGGTTTCTTCACCCCGGGAAGTTAATTAAATACCATTTGGAGGCATTTAATGTTCGAGCAAAAACGGCTGATTTTCGACAAAAGAGATAACACCCCCCCATTACGTCATGCTTCAGAAATGTGGAAAATGGTCCGTTTTCAAATGTTTTATTTTTGAACGTCAGTTCACATTTGTAGGTGGATCATCAGTGTTAGAGCTAAAATTAGCATGTTTAAAGTGATTTTCATGCTTCCAGGGGCCCTAAACACAAGATTTATGGAATGGTTAAAAGTGCATGAAAATGGCCAATTTACTCACTCTGAGTTCTCAAAAAGGGTTTCTTCACCCCGGGAAGTTAATTAAATACCATTTGGAGGCATTTAATGTTCGAGCAAAAACTGCTGATTTTCGACAAAAGAGATAACACCCCCCCATTACGTCATGCTTCAGAAATGTGGAAAATGGTCCGTTTTCAAATGTTTTATTTTTGAACGTCAGTTCACATTTGTAGGTGTATCATCAGTGTTAGAGCTAAAATTAGCATGTTTAAAGTGATTTTCATGCTTCCAGGGGCTCGGGAAGTGAATTAAATACTATTTGGAGGCATTTAATGTTCAAGCAAAAACAGCTGATTTTTGACAAAAGAGATAACACCCCCCCATTACGTCATGCTTCAGAAATGTGGAAAATGGTCCGTTTTCAAATGTTTTATTTTTGAACGTCAGTTCACATTTGTAGGTGGATCATCAGTGTTAGAGCTAAAATTAGCATGTTTAAAGTGATTTTCATGCTTCCAGGGGCCCTAAACACAAGATTTATGGAATGGTTAAAAGTGCATGAAAATGGCCAATTTACTCACTCTGAGTTCTCAAAAAGGGTTTCTTCACCCCGGGAAGTTAATTAAATACCATTTGGAGGCATTTAATGTTCGAGCAAAAACGGCTGATTTTCGACAAAAGAGATAACACCCCCCCATTACGTCATGCTTCAGAAATGTGGAAAATGGTCCGTTTTCAAATGTTTTATTTTTGAACGTCAGTTCACATTTGTAGGTGGATCATCAGTGTTAGAGCTAAAATTAGCATGTTTAAAGTGATTTTCATGCTTCCAGGGGCTCGGGAAGTGAATTAAATACTATTTGGAGGCATTTAATGTTCAAGCAAAAACAGCTGATTTTTGACAAAAGAGACAACACCCCCCCATTACGTCATGCTTCAGAAATGTGGAAAATGGTCCGTTTTCAAATGTTTTATTTTTGAACGTCAGTTCACATTTGTATGTGGATCATCAGTGTTATAGCTAAAATTAGCATGTTTAAAGTGATTTTCATGCTTCCAGGGGCTCGGGAAGTGAATTAAATACTATTTGGAGGCATTTAATGTTCAATCAAAAACAGCTGATTTTTGACAAAGAGATAACACCCCCCCATTACGTCATGCTTCAGAAATGTGGAAAATGGTCCGTTTTCAAATGTTTTATTTTTGAACGTCAGTTCACATTTGTAGGTGGATCATCAGTGTTAGAGCTAAAATTAGCATGTTTAAAGTGATTTTCATGCTTCCAGGGGCCCTAAACACAAGATTTATGGAATGGTTAAAAGTGCATGAAAATGGCCAATTTACTCACTCTGAGTTCTCAAAAGGGGTTTCTTCACCCCGGGAAGTTAATTAAATACCATTTGGAGGCATTTAATGTTCGAGCAAAAACGGCTGATTTTCGACAAAAGAGATAACACCCCCCCATTACGTCATGCTTCAGAAATGTGGAAAATGGTCCGTTTTCAAATGTTTTATTTTTGAACGTCAGTTCACATTTGTAGGTGGATCATCAGTGTTAGAGCTAAAATTAGCATGTTTAAAGTGATTTTCATGCTTCCAGGGGCCCTAAACACAAGATTTATGGAATGGTTTAAAGTGCATGAAAATGGCCAATTTACTCACTCTGAGTTCTCAAAAGGGGTTTCTTCACCCCGGGAAGTTAATTAAATACCATTTGGAGGCATTTAATGTTCGAGCAAAAACGGCTGATTTTCGACAAAAGAGATAACACCCCCCCATTACGTCATGCTTCAGAAATGTGGAAAATGGTCCGTTTTCAAATGTTTTATTTTTGAACGTCAGTTCACATTTGTAGGTGGATCATCAGTGTTAGAGCTAAAATTAGCATGTTTAAAGTGATTTTCATGCTTCCAGGGGCTCGGGAAGTGAATTAAATACTATTTGGAGGCATTTAATGTTCAAGCAAATACAGCTGATTTTTGACAAAAGAGACAACACCCCCCCATTACGTCATGCTTCAGAAATGTGGAAAATGGTCCGTTTTCAAATGTTTTATTTTTGAACGTCAGTTCACATTTGTAGGTGGATCATCAGTGTTAGAGCTAAAATTAGCATGTTTAAAGTGATTTTCATGCTTCCAGGGGCTCGGGAAGTGAATTAAATACTATTTGGAGGCATTTAATGTTCAATCAAAAACGGCTGATTTTCGACAAAAGAGATAACACCCCCCCATTACGTCATGCTTCAGAAATGTGGAAAATGGTCCGTTTTCAAATGTTTTATTTTTGAACGTCAGTTCACATTTGTAGGTGGATCATCAGTGTTAGAGCTAAAATTAGCATGTTTAAAGTGATTTTCATGCTTCCAGGGGCTCGGGAAGAGAATTAAATACTATTTGGAGGCATTTAATGTTCAAACAAAAACAGCTGATTTTTGGCAAAAGAGATAACACCCCCCCCATTACGTCATGCTTCAGAATTGTGGAAAATGGTCCGTTTTCAAATGTTTTATTTTTGAACGTCAGTTCACATTTGTAGGTGGATCATCAGTGTTAGAGCTAAAATTAGCATGTTTAAAGTGATTTTCATGCTTCCAGGGGCCCTAAACTCAAGATTTATGGAATGGTTAAAAGTGCATGAAAATGGCCAATTTATTCACTCTGAGTTCTCAAAAAGGGTTTCTTTACCCCGGAAAGGTAATTAAATACAATTTGGAGGCATTTAATGTTCGAGCAAAAACGGCTGATTTTCGACAAAAGAGATAACACCCCCCCATTACGTCATGCTTCAGAAATGTGGAAAATGGTCCGTTTTCAAATGTTTTATTTTTGAACGTCAGTTCACATTTGTAGGTGGATCATCAGTGTTAGAGCTAAAATTAGCATGTTTAAAGTGATTTTCATGCTTCCAGGGGCTCGGGAAGTGAATTAAATACTATTTGGAGGCATTTAATGTTCAATCAAAAACAGCTGATTTTTGACAAAAGAGATAACACCCCCCCATTACGTCATGCTTCAGAAATGTGGAAAATGGTCCGTTTTCAAATGTTTTATTTTTGAACGTCAGTTCACATTTGTAGGTGGATCATCAGTGTTAGAGCTAAAATGAGCATGTTTAAAGTGATTTTCATGCTTCCAGGGGCTCGGGAAGTGAATTAAACACTATTTGGAGGCATTTCATGTTCAATCAAAAACAGCTGATTTTTGACAAAAGAGATAACACCCCCCCATTACGTCATGCTTCAGAAATGTGGAAAATGGTCCGTTTTCAAATGTTTTATTTTTGAACGTCAGTTCACATTTGTAGGTGGATCATCAGTGTTAGAGCTAAAATTAGCATGTTTAAAGTGATTTTCATGCTTCCAGGGGCCCTAAACTCAAGATTTATGGAATGGTTAAAAGTGCATGAAAATAGCCAATTTATTCACTCTGAGTTCTCAAAAAGGGTTTCTTTACCCCGGAAAGTTAATTAAATACAATTTGGAGGCATTTAATGTTCGAGCAAAAACGGCTGATTTTCGACAAAAGAGATAACACCCCCCCATTACGTCATGCTTCAGAAATGTGGAAAATGGTCCGTTTTCAAATGTTTTATTTTTGAACGTCAGTTCACATTTGTAGGTGGATCATCAGTGTTAGAGCTAAAATTAGCATGTTTAAAGTGATTTTCATGCTTCCAGGGGCTCGGGAAGTGAATTAAATACTATTTGGAGGCATTTAATGTTCAATCAAAAACAGCTGATTTTTGACAAAAGAGATAACATCCCCCCATTACGTCATGCTTCAGAAATGTGGAAAATGGTCCGTTTTCAAATGTTTTATTTTTGAACGTCAGTTCACATTTGTAGGTGGATCATCAGTGTTAGAGCTAAAATTAGCATGTTTAAAGTGATTTTCATGCTTCCAGGGGCTCGGGAAGTGAATTAAATACTATTTGGAGGCATTTAATGTTCAAGCAAAAACAGCTGATTTTTGACAAAAGAGATAACACCCCCCCATTACGTCATGCTTCAGAAATGTGGAAAATGGTCCGTTTTCAAATGTTTTATTTTTGAACGTCAGTTCACATTTGTAGGTGGATCATCAGTGTTAGAGCTAAAATTAGCATGTTTAAAGTGATTTTCATGCTTCCAGGGGCCCTAAACACAAGATTTATGGAATGGTTAAAAGTGCATGAAAATGGCCAATTTACTCACTCTGAGTTCTCAAAAAGGGTTTCTTCACCCCGGGAAGTTAATTAAATACCATTTGGAGGCATTTAATGTTCGAGCAAAAACGGCTGATTTTCAACAAAAGAGATAACACCCCCCCATTACGTCATGCTTCAGAAATGTGGAAAATGGTCCGTTTTAAAATGTTTTATTTTTGAACGTCAGTTCACATTTGTAGGTAGATCATCAGTGTTAGAGCTAAAATTAGCATGTTTAAAGCGATTTTCATGCTTCCAGGGGCTCGGGAAGTGAATTAAATACTATTTGGAGGCATTTAATGTTCAATCAAAAACAGCTGATTTTTGACAAAAGAGATAACACCCCCCCCATTACGTCATGCTTCAGAAATGTGGAAAATGGTCCGTTTTCAAATGTTTTATTTTTGAACGTCAGTTCACATTTGTAGGTGGATCATCAGTGTTAGAGCTAAAATTAGCATGTTTAAAGTGATTTTCATGCTTCCAGGGGCCCTAAACACAAGATTTATGGAATGGTTAAAAGTGCATGAAAATGGCCAATTTACTCACTCTGAGTTCTCAAAAAGGGTTTCTTCACCCCGGGAAGTTAATTAAATACCATTTGGAGGCATTTAATGTTCGAGCAGAAACGGCTGATTTTCGACAAAAGAGATAATACCCCCCCCCATTACGTCATGCTTCAGAAATGTGGAAAATGGTCCGTTTTCAAATGTTTTATTTTTGAACGTCAGTTCACATTTGTAGGTGGATCATCAGTGTTAGAGCTAAAATTAGCATGTTTAAAGTGATTTTCATGCTTCCAGGGGCTCGGGAAGTGAATTAAATACTATTTGGAGGCATTTAATGTTCAATCAAAAACAGCTGATTTTTGACAAAAGAGATAACACCCCCCCCATTACGTCATGCTTCAGAAATGTGGAAAATGGTCCGTTTTAAAATGTTTTATTTTTGAATGTCAGTTCACATTTGTAGGTGGATCATCAGTGTTGGAGCTAAAATTAGCATGTTTAAAGTGATTTTCATGCTTCCAGGGGCCCTAAACACAAGATTTATGGAATGGTTAAAAGTGCATGAAAATGGCCAATTTACTCACTCTGAGTTCTCAAAAAGGGTTTCTTCACCCCGGGAAGTTAATTAAATACCATTTGGAGGCATTTAATGTTCGAGCAAAAACGGCTGATTTTCGACAAAAGAGATAACACCCCCCCATTACGTCATGCTTCAGAAATGTGGAAAATGGTCCGTTTTCAAATGTTTTATTTTTGAACGTCAGTTCACATTTGTAGGTGGATCATCAGTGTTAGAGCTAAAATTAGCATGTTTAAAGTGATTTTCATGCTTCCAGGGGCTCGGGAAGTGAATTAAATACTATTTGGAGGCATTTAATGTTCAAGCAAAAACAGCTGATTTTTGACAAAAGAGATAACACCCCCCCATTACGTCATGCTTCAGAAATGTGGAAAATGGTCCGTTTTCAAATGTTTTATTTTTGTACATCAGTTCACATTTGTAGGTGGATCATCAGTGTTAGAGCTAAAATTAGCATGTTTAAAGTGATTTTCATGCTTCCAGGGGCCCTAAACACAAGATTTATGGAATGGTTAAAAGTGCATGAAAATGGCCAATTTACTCACTCTGAGTTCTCAAAAAGGGTTTCTTCACCCCGGGAAGTTAATTAAATACCATTTGGAGGCATTTAATGTTCGAGCAAAAACGGCTGATTTTCGACAAAAGAGATAACACCCCCCCATTACGTCATGCTTCAGAAATGTGGAAAATGGTCCGTTTTCAAATGTTTTATTTTTGAACGTCAGTTCACATTTGTAGGTGGATCATCAGTGTTAGAGCTAAAATTAGCATGTTTAAAGTGATTTTCATGCTTCCAGGGGCTCGGGAAGTGAATTAAATACTATTTGGAGGCATTTAATGTTCAAGCAAAAACAGCTGATTTTTGACAAAAGAGATAACACCCCCCCATTACGTCATGCTTCAGAAATGTGGAAAATGGTCCGTTTTCAAATGTTTTATTTTTGAACGTCAGTTCACATTTGTAGGTGGATCATCAGTGTTAGAGCTAAAATTAGCATGTTTAAAGTGATTTTCATGCTTCCAGGGGCCCTAAACACAAGATTTATGGAATGGTTAAAAGTGCATGAAAATGGCCAATTTACTCACTCTGAGTTCTCAAAAAGGGTTTCTTCACCCCGGGAAGTTAATTAAATACCATTTGGAGGCATTTAATGTTCGAGCAAAAACGGCTGATTTTCGACAAAAGAGATAACACCCCCCCATTACGTCATGCTTCAGAAATGTGGAAAATGGTCCGTTTTCAAATGTTTTATTTTTGAACGTCAGTTCACATTTGTAGGTGGATCATCAGTGTTAGAGCTAAAATTAGCATGTTTAAAGTGATTTTCATGCTTCCAGGGGCTCGGGAAGTGAATTAAATACTATTTGGAGGCATTTAATGTTCAATCAAAAACAGCTGATTTTTGACAAAAGAGATAACATCCCCCCATTACGTCATGCTTCAGAAATGTGGAAAATGGTCCGTTTTCAAATGTTTTATTTTTGAACGTCAGTTCACATTTGTAGGTGGATCATCAGTGTTAGAGCTAAAATTAGCATGTTTAAAGTGATTTTCATGCTTCCAGGGGCTCGGGAAGTGAATTAAATACTATTTGGAGGCATTTAATGTTCAAGCAAAAACAGCTGATTTTTGACAAAAGAGATAACACCCCCCCATTACGTCATGCTTCAGAAATGTGGAAAATGGTCCGTTTTCAAATGTTTTATTTTTGAACGTCAGTTCACATTTGTAGGTGGATCATCAGTGTTAGAGCTAAAATTAGCATGTTTAAAGTGATTTTCATGCTTCCAGGGGCCCTAAACACAAGATTTATGGAATGGTTAAAAGTGCATGAAAATGGCCAATTTACTCACTCTGAGTTCTCAAAAAGGGTTTCTTCACCCCGGGAAGTTAATTAAATACCATTTGGAGGCATTTAATGTTCGAGCAAAAACGGCTGATTTTCGACAAAAGAGATAACACCCCCCCATTACGTCATGCTTCAGAAATGTGGAAAATGGTCCGTTTTCAAATGTTTTATTTTTGAACGTCAGTTCACATTTGTAGGTAGATCATCAGTGTTAGAGCTAAAATTAGCATGTTTAAAGCGATTTTCATGCTTCCAGGGGCTCGGGAAGTGAATTAAATACTATTTGGAGGCATTTAATGTTCAATCAAAAACAGCTGATTTTTGACAAAAGAGATAACACCCCCCCCATTACGTCATGCTTCAGAAATGTGGAAAATGGTCCGTTTTCAAATGTTTTATTTTTGAACGTCAGTTCACATTTGTAGGTGGATCATCAGTGTTAGAGCTAAAATTAGCATGTTTAAAGTGATTTTCATGCTTCCAGGGGCCCTAAACACAAGATTTATGGAATGGTTAAAAGTGCATGAAAATGGCCAATTTACTCACTCTGAGTTCTCAAAAAGGGTTTCTTCACCCCGGGAAGTTAATTAAATACCATTTGGAGGCATTTAATGTTCGAGCAGAAACGGCTGATTTTCGACAAAAGAGATAATACCCCCCCCATTACGTCATGCTTCAGAAATGTGGAAAATGGTCCGTTTTCAAATGTTTTATTTTTGAACGTCAGTTCACATTTGTAGGTGGACCATCAGTGTTAGAGCTAAAATTAGCATGTTTAAAGTGATTTTCATGCTTCCAGGGGCTCGGGAAGTGAATTAAATACTATTTGGAGGCATTTAATGTTCAATCAAAAACAGCTGATTTTTGACAAAAGAGATAACACCCCCCCCCCATTACGTCATGCTTCAGAAATGTGGAAAATGGTCCGTTTTAAAATGTTTTATTTTTGAATGTCAGTTCACATTTGTAGGTGGATCATCAGTGTTGGAGCTAAAATTAGCATGTTTAAAGTGATTTTCATGCTTCTAGGGGCCCTAAACACAAGATTTATGGAATGGTTAAAAGTGCATGAAAATGGCCAATTTACTCACTCTGAGTTCTCAAAAAGGGTTTCTTCACCCCGGGAAGTTAATTAAATACCATTTGGAGGCATTTAATGTTCGAGCAAAAACGGCTGATTTTCGACAAAAGAGATAACACCCCCCCATTACGTCATGCTTCAGAAATGTGGAAAATGGTCCGTTTTCAAATGTTTTATTTTTGAACGTCAGTTCACATTTGTAGGTGGATCATCAGTGTTAGAGCTAAAATTAGCATGTTTAAAGTGATTTTCATGCTTCCAGGGGCTCGGGAAGTGAATTAAATACTATTTGGAGGCATTTAATGTTCAAGCAAAAACAGCTGATTTTTGACAAAAGAGATAACACCCCCCCATTACGTCATGCTTCAGAAATGTGGAAAATGGTCCGTTTTCAAATGTTTTATTTTTGTACATCAGTTCACATTTGTAGGTGGATCATCAGTGTTAGAGCTAAAATTAGCATGTTTAAAGTGATTTTCATGCTTCCAGGGGCCCTAAACACAAGATTTATGGAATGGTTAAAAGTGCATGAAAATGGCCAATTTACTCACTCTGAGTTCTCAAAAAGGGTTTCTTCACCCCGGGAAGTTAATTAAATACCATTTGGAGGCATTTAATGTTCGAGCAAAAACGGCTGATTTTCGACAAAAGAGATAACACCCCCCCATTACGTCATGCTTCAGAAATGTGGAAAATGGTCCGTTTTCAAATGTTTTATTTTTGAACGTCAGTTCACATTTGTAGGTGGATCATCAGTGTTAGAGCTAAAATTAGCATGTTTAAAGTGATTTTCATGCTTCCAGGGGCTCGGGAAGTGAATTAAATACTATTTGGAGGCATTTAATGTTCAAGCAAAAACAGCTGATTTTTGACAAAAGAGATAACACCCCCCCATTACGTCATGCTTCAGAAATGTGGAAAATGGTCCGTTTTCAAATGTTTTATTTTTGAACGTCAGTTCACATTTGTAGGTGGATCATCAGTGTTAGAGCTAAAATTAGCATGTTTAAAGTGATTTTCATGCTTCCAGGGGCCCTAAACACAAGATTTATGGAATGGTTAAAAGTGCATGAAAATGGCCAATTTACTCACTCTGAGTTCTCAAAAAGGGTTTCTTCACCCCGGGAAGTTAATTAAATACCATTTGGAGGCATTTAATGTTCGAGCAAAAACGGCTGATTTTCGACAAAAGAGATAACACCCCCCCATTACGTCATGCTTCAGAAATGTGGAAAATGGTCCGTTTTCAAATGTTTTATTTTTGAACGTCAGTTCACATTTGTAGGTAGATCATCAGTGTTAGAGCTAAAATTAGCATGTTTAAAGCGATTGTCATGCTTCCAGGGGCTCGGGAAGTGAATTAAATACTATTTGGAGGCATTTAATGTTCAATCAAAAACAGCTGATTTTTGACAAAAGAGATAACACCCCCCCCATTACGTCATGCTTCAGAAATGTGGAAAATGGTCCGTTTTCAAATGTTTTATTTTTGAACGTCAGTTCACATTTGTAGGTGGATCATCACTGTTAGAGCTAAAATTAGCATGTTTAAAGTGATTTTCATGCTTCCAGGGGCCCTAAACACAAGATTTATGGAATGGTTAAAAGTGCATGAAAATGGCCAATTTACTCACTCTGAGTTCTCAAAAAGGGTTTCTTCACCACGGGAAGTTAATTAAATACCATTTGGAGGCATTTAATGTTCGAGCAGAAACGGCTGATTTTCGACAAAAGAGATAATACCCCCCCATTACGTCATGCTTCAGAAATGTGGAAAATGGTCTGTTTTCAAATGTTTTATTTTTGAACGTCAGTTCACATTTGTAGGTGGATCATCAGTGTTAGAGCTAAAATTAGCATGTTTAAAGTGATTTTCATGCTTCCAGGGGCTCGGGAAGTGAATTAAATACTATTTGGAGGCATTTAATGTTCAATCAAAAACAGCTGATTTTTGACAAAAGAGATAACACCCCCCCCATTACGTCATGCTTCAGAAATGTGGAAAATGGTCCGTTTTAAAATGTTTTATTTTTGAATGTCAGTTCACATTTGTAGGTGGATCATCAGTGTTGGAGCTAAAATTAGCATGTTTAAAGTGATTTTCATGCTTCCAGGGGCCCTAAACACAAGATTTATGGAATGGTTAAAAGTGCATGAAAATGGCCAATTTACTCACTCTGAGTTCTCAAAAAGGGTTTCTTCACCCCGGGAAGTTAATTAAATACCATTTGGAGGCATTTAATGTTCGAGCAAAAACGGCTGATTTTCGACAAAAGAGATAACACCCCCCCATTACGTCATGCTTCAGAAATGTGGAAAATGGTCCGTTTTCAAATGTTTTATTTTTGAACGTCAGTTCACATTTGTAGGTGGATCATCAGTGTTAGAGCTAAAATTAGCATGTTTAAAGTGATTTTCATGCTTCCAGGGGCTCGGGAAGTGAATTAAATACTATTTGGAGGCATTTAATGTTCAAGCAAAAACAGCTGATTTTTGACAAAAGAGATAACACCCCCCCATTACGTCATGCTTCAGAAATGTGGAAAATGGTCCGTTTTCAAATGTTTTATTTTTGTACGTCAGTTCACATTTGTAGGTGGATCATCAGTGTTAGAGCTAAAATTAGCATGTTTAAAGTGATTTTCATGCTTCCAGGGGCCCTAAACACAAGATTTATGGAATGGTTAAAAGTGCATGAAAATGGCCAATTTACTCACTCTGAGTTCTCAAAAAGGGTTTCTTCACCCCGGGAAGTTAATTAAATACCATTTGGAGGCATTTAATGTTCGAGCAAAAACGGCTGATTTTCGACAAAAGAGATAACACCCCCCCCATTACGTCATGCTTCAGAAATGTGGAAAATGGTCCGTTTTCAAATGTTTTATTTTTGAACGTCAGTTCACATTTGTAGGTGGATCATCAGTGTTAGAGCTAAAATTAGCATGTTTAAAGTGATTTTCATGCTTCCAGGGGCTCGGGAAGTGAATTAAATACTATTTGGAGGCATTTAATGTTCAAGCAAAAACAGCTGATTTTTGACAAAAGAGATAACACCCCCCCATTACGTCATGCTTCAGAAATGTGGAAAATGGTCCGTTTTCAAATGTTTTATTTTTGAACGTCAGTTCACATTTGTAGGTGGATCATCAGTGTTAGAGCTAAAATTAGCATGTTTAAAGTGATTTTCATGCTTCCAGGGGCCCTAAACACAAGATTTATGGAATGGTTAAAAGTGCATGAAAATGGCCAATTTACTCACTCTGAGTTCTCAAAAAGGGTTTCTTCACCCCGGGAAGTTAATTAAATACCATTTGGAGGCATTTAATGTTTGAGCAAAAACGGCTGATTTTCGACAAAAGAGATAACACCCCCCCATTACGTCATGCTTCAGAAATGTGGAAAATGGTCCGTTTTCAAATGTTTTATTTTTGAACGTCAGTTCACATTTGTAGGTGGATCATCAGTGTTAGAGCTAAAATTAGCATGTTTAAAGTGATTTTCATGCTTCCAGGGGCTCGGGAAGTGAATTAAATACTATTTGGAGGCATTTAATGTTCAAGCAAAAACAGCTGATTTTTGACAAAAGAGACAACACCCCCCCCATTACGTCATGCTTCAGAAATGTGGAAAATGGTCCGTTTTCAAATGTTTTATTTTTGAACGTCAGTTCACATTTGTAGGTGGATCATCAGTGTTATAGCTAAAATTAGCATGTTTAAAGTGATTTTCATGCTTCCAGGGGCTCGGGAAGTGAATTAAATACTATTTGGAGGCATTTAATGTTCAATCAAAAACAGCTGATTTTTGACAAAAGACATAACACCCCCCCATTACGTCATGCTTCAGAAATGTGGAAAATGGTCCGTTTTCAAATGTTTTATTTTTGAACGTCAGTTCACATTTGTAGGTGGATCATCAGTGTTAGAGCTAAAATTAGCATGTTTAAAGTGATTTTGATGCTTCCAGGGGCCCTAAACACAAGATTTATGGAATGGTTAAAAGTGCATGAAAATGGCCAATTTACTCACTCTGAGTTCTCAAAAAGGGTTTCTTCACCCCGGGAAGTTAATTAAATACCATTTGGAGGCATTTAATGTTCGAGCAAAAACGGCTGATTTTCGACAAAAGAGATAACACCCCCCCATTACGTCATGCTTCAGAAATGTGGAAAATGGTCCGTTTTCAAATGTTTTATTTTTGAACGTCAGTTCACATTTGTAGGTGGATCATCAGTGTTAGAGCTAAAATTAGCATGTTTAAAGTGATTTTCATGCTTCCAGGGGCTCGGGAAGTGAATTAAATACTATTTGGAGGCATTTAATGTTCAAGCAAAAACAGCTGATTTTTGACAAAAGAGATAACACCCCCCCATTACGTCATGCTTCAGAAATGTGGAAAATGGTCCGTTTTCAAATGTTTTATTTTTGAACGTCAGTTCACATTTGTAGGTGGATCATCAGTGTTAGAGCTAAAATTAGCATGTTTAAAGTGATTTTCATGCTTCCAGGGGCCATAAACACAAGATTTATGGAATGGTTAAAAGTGCATGAAAATGGCCAATTTACTCACTCTGAGTTCTCAAAAAGGGTTTCTTCACCCCGGGAAGTTAATTAAATACCATTTGGAGGCATTTAATGTTCGAGCAAAAACGGCTGATTTTCGACAAAAGAGATAACACCCCCCCATTACGTCATGCTTCAGAAATGTGGAAAATGGTCCGTTTTCAAATGTTTTATTTTTGAACGTCAGTTCACATTTGTAGGTGGATCATCAGTGTTAGAGCTAAAATTAGCATGTTTAAAGTGATTTTCATGCTTCCAGGGGCTCGGGAAGTGAATTAAATACTATTTGGAGGCATTTAATGTTCAAGCAAAAACAGCTGATTTTTGACAAAAGAGATAACACCCTCCCATTACGTCATGCTTCAGAAATGTGGAAAATGGTCCGTTTTCAAATGTTTTATTTTTGAACGTCAGTTCACATTTGTAGGTGGATCATCAGTGTTAGAGCTAAAATTAGCATGTTTAAAGTGATTTTCATGCTTCCAGGGGCCCTAAACACAAGATTTATGGAATGGTTAAAAGTGCATGAAAACGGCCAATTTACTCACTCTGAGTTCTCAAAAAGTGTTTCTTCACCCCGGGAAGTTAATTAAATACCATTTGGAGGCATTTAATGTTCGAGCAGAAACGGCTGATTTTCGACAAAAGAGATGACACCCCCCCATTAAGTCATGCTTCAGAAATGTGGAAAATGGTCCGTTTTCAAATGTTTTATTTTGGAACGTCAGTTCACATTTGTAGGTGGATCATCAGTGTTAGAGCTAAAATTAGCATGTTTATAGTGATGTTCATGCTTCCAGGGGCTCGGGAAGTGAATTAAATACTATTTGGAGGCATTTAATGTTCAATCAAAAACAGCTGATATTTGACAAAAGAGATAACACCCCCCCATTACGTCATGCTTCAGAAATGTGGAAAATGGTCCATTTTAAAATGTTTTATTTTTGAATGTCAGTTCACATTTGTAGGTGGATCATCAGTGTTGGAGCTAAAATTAGCATGTTTAAAGTGATTTTCATGCTTCCAGGGGCCCTAAACACAAGATTTATGGAATGGTTAAAAGTGCATGAAAATGGCCAATTTACTCACTCTGAGTTCTCAAAAAGGGTTTCTTCACCCCGGGAAGTTAATTAAATACCATTTGGAGGCATTTAATGTTCGAGCAAAAACGGCTGATTTTCGACAAAAGAGATAACACCCCCCCCATTACGTCATGCTTCAGAAATGTGGAAAATGGTCCGTTTTCAAATGTTTTATTTTTGAACGTCAGTTCACATTTGTAGGTGGATCATCAGTGTTAGAGCTAAAATTAGCATGTTTAAAGTGATTTTCATGCTTCCAGGGGCTCGGGAAGAGAATTAAATACTATTTGGAGGCATTTAATGTTCAATCAAAAACAGCTGATTTTTGGCAAAAGAGATAACACCCCCCCATTACGTCATGCTTCAGAAATGTGGAAAATGGTCCGTTTTCAAATGTTTTATTTTTGAACGTCAGTTCACATTTGTAGGTGGATCATCAGTGTTAGAGCTAAAATTAGCATGTTTAAAGTGATTTTCATGCTTCCAGGGGCCCTAAACTCAAGATTTATGGAATGGTTAAAAGTGCATGAAAATGGCCAATTTATTCACTCTGAGTTCTCAAAAAGCGTTTCTTTACCCCGGAAAGTTAATTAAATACCATTTGGAGGCATTTAATGTTCGAGCAAAAACGGCTGATTTTCGACAAAAGAGATAACACCCCCCCCCATTACGTCATGCTTCAGAAATGTGGAAAATGGTCCGTTTTCAAATGTTTTATTTTTGAACGTCAGTTCACATTTGTAGGTGGATCATCAGTGTTAGAGCTAAAATTAGCATGTTTAAAGTGATTTTCATGCTTCCAGGGGCTCGGGAAGTGAATTAAATACTATTTGGAGGCATTTAATGTTCAATCAAAAACAGCTGATTTTTGACAAAAGAGATAACACCCCCCCATTACGTCATGCTTCAGAAATGTGGAAAATGGTCCGTTTTCAAATGTTTTATTTTTGAACGTCAGTTCACATTTGTAGGTGGATCATCAGTGTTAGAGCTAAAATTAGCATGTTTAAAGTGATTTTCATGCTTCCAGGGGCTCGGGAAGTGAATTAAATACTATTTGGAGGCATTTAATGTTCGAGCAAAAACGGCTGATTTTCGACAAAAGAGATAACACCCCCCCCCATTACGTCATGCTTCAGAAATGTGGAAAATGGTCCGTTTTCAAATGTTTTATTTTTGAACGTCAGTTCACATTTGTAGGTGGATCATCAGTGTTAGAGCTAAAATTAGCATGTTTAAAGTGATTTTCATGCTTCCAGGGGCTCGGGAAGTGAATTAAATACTATTTGGAGGCATTTAATGTTCAATCAAAAACAGCTGATTTTTGACAAAAGAGATAACACCCCCCCATTACGTCATGCTTCAGAAATGTGGAAAATGGTCCGTTTTCAAATGTTTTATTTTTGAACGTCAGTTCACATTTGTAGGTGGATTATCAGTGTTAGAGCTAAAATTAGCATGTTTAAAGTGATTTTCATGCTTCCAGGGGCTCGGGAAGTGAATTAAATACTATTTGGAGGCATTTAATGTTCAATCAAAAACAGCTGATTTTTGACAAAAGAGATAACACCCCCCCATTACGTCATGCTTCAGAAATGTGGAAAATGGTCCGTTTTCAAATGTTTTATTTTTTAACGTCAGTTCACATTTGTAGGTGGATCATCAGTGTTAGAGCTAAAATTAGCATGTTTAAAGTGATTTTCATGCTTCCAGGGGCCCTAAACACAAGATTTATGGAATGGTTAAAAGTGCATGAAAATGGCCAATTTACTCACTCTGAGTTCTCAAAAAGGGTTTCTTCACCCCGGGAAGTTAATTAAATACCATTTGGAGGCATTTAATGTTCGAGCAAAAACGGCTGATTTTCGACAAAAGAGATAACACCCCCCCATTACGTCATGCTTCAGAAATGTGGAAAATGGTCCGTTTTCAAATGTTTTATTTTTGAACGTCAGTTCACATTTGTAGGTGGATCATCAGTGTTATAGCTAAAATTAGCATGTTTAAAGTGATTTTCATGCTTCCAGGGGCTCGGGAAGTGAATTAAATACTATTTGGAGGCATTTAATGTTCAATCAAAAACAGCTGATTTTTGACAAAAGAGATAACACCCCCCCATTACGTCATGCTTCAGAAATGTGGAAAATGGTCCGTTTTCAAATGTTTTATTTTTGAACGTCAGTTCACATTTGTAGGTGGATCATCAGTGTTAGAGCTAAAATTAGCATGTTTAAAGTGATTTTTATGCTTCCAGGGGCCCTAAACACAAGATTTATGGAATGGTTAAAAGTGCATGAAAATGGCCAATTTACTCACTCTGAGTTCTCAAAAAGTGTTTCTTCACCCCGGGAAGTTAATTAAATACCATTTGGAGGCATTTAATGTTCGAGCAGAAACGGCTGATTTTCGACAAAAGAGATAACACCCCCCCATTACGTCATGCTTCAGAAATGTGGAAAATGGTCCGTTTTCAAATGTTTTATTTTTGAACATCAGTTCACATTTGTAGGTGGATCATCAGTGTTAGAGCTAAAATTAGCATGTTTATAGTGATGTTCATGCTTCCAGGGGCTCGGGAAGTGAATTAAATACTATTTGGAGGCATTTAATGTTCAATCAAAAACAGCTGATTTTTGACAAAAGAGATAACACCCCCCCATTACGTCATGCTTCAGAAATGTGGAAAATGGTCCGTTTTCAAATGTTTTATTTTTGAACGTCAGTTCACATTTGTAGGTGGATCATCAGTGTTAGAGCTAAAATTAGCATGTTTAAAGTGATTTTCATGCTTCCAGGGGCCCTAAACACAAGATTTATGGAATGGTTAAAAGTGCATGAAAATGGCCAATTTACTCACTCTGAGTTCTCAAAAAGGGTTTCGTCACCCCGGGAAGTTAATTAAATACCATTTGGAGGCATTTAATGTTCGAGCAAAAACGGCTGATTTTCGACAAAAGAGATAACACCCCCCCATTACGTCATGCTTCAGAAATGTGGAAAATGGTCCGTTTTCAAATGTTTTATTTTTGAACGTCAGTTCACATTTGTAGGTAGATCATCAGTGTTAGAGCTAAAATTAGCATGTTTAAAGTGATTTTCATGCTTCCAGGGGCTCGGGAAGTGAATTAAATACTATTTGGAGGCATTTAATGTTCAATCAAAAACAGCTGATTTTTGACAAAAGAGATAACACCCCCCCATTACGTCATGCTTCAGAAATGTGGAAAATGGTCCGTTTTCAAATGTTTTATTTTTGAACGTCAGTTCACATTTGTAGGTGGATCATCAGTGTTAGAGCTAAAATTAGCATGTTTAAAGTGATTGTCATGCTTCCAGGGGCCCTAAACACAAGATTTATGGAATGGTTAAAAGTGCATGAAAATGGCCAATTTACTCACTCTGAGTTCTCAAAAAGGGTTTCTTCACCCCGGTAAGTTAATTAAATACCATTTGGAGGCATTTAATGTTCGAGCAAAAACGGCTGATTTTCGACAAAAGAGATAACACCCCCCCATTACGTCATGCTTCTGAAATGTGGAAAATGGTCCGTTTTCAAATGTTTTATTTTTGAACGTCAGTTCACATTTGTAGGTGGATCATCAGTGTTAGAGCTAAAATTAGCATGTTTAAAGTGATTTTCATGCTTCCAGGGGCTCGGGAAGTGAATTAAATACTATTTGGAGGCATTTAATGTTCAAGCAAAAACAGCTGATTTTTGACAAAAGAGATAACACCCCCCCCATTACGTCATGCTTCAGAAATGTGGAAAATGGTCCGTTTTCAAATGTTTTATTTTTGAACGTCAGTTCACATTTGTAGGTGGATCATCAGTGTTAGAGCTAAAATTAGCATGTTTAAAGTGATTTTCATGCTTCCAGGGGCCCTAAACACAAGATTTATGGAATGGTTAAAAGTGCATGAAAATGGCCAATTTACTCACTCTGAGTTCTCAAAAAGGGTTTCTTCACCCCGGGAAGTTAATTAAATACCATTTGGAGGCATTTAATGTTCGAGCAAAAACGGCTGATTTTCGACAAAAGAGATAACACCCCCCCATTACGTCATGCTTCAGAAATGTGGAAAATGGTCCGTTTTCAAATGTTTTATTTTTGAACATCAGTTCACATTTGTAGGTGGATCATCAGTGTTAGAGCTAAAATTAGCATGTTTAAAGTGATTTTCATGCTTCCAGGGGCTCGGGAAGTGAATTAAATACTATTTGGAGGCATTTAATGTTCAATCAAAAACAGCTGATTTTTGACAAAAGAGATAACACCCCCCCATTACGTCATGCTTCAGAAATGTGGAAAATGGTCCGTTTTCAAATGTTTTATTTTTGAACGTCAGTTCACATTTGTAGGTGGATCATCAGTGTTAGAGCTAAAATTAGCATGTTTAAAGTGATTTTCATGCTTCCAGGGGCCCTAAACACAAGATTTATGGAATGGTTAAAAGTGCATGAAAATGGCCAATTTACTCACTCTGAGTTCTCAAAAAGGGTTTCTTCACCCCGGGAAGTTAATTAAATACCATTTGGAGGCATTTAATGTTCGAGCAAAAACGGCTGATTTTCGACAAAAGAGATAACACCCCCCCATTACGTCATGCTTCAGAAATGTGGAAAATGGTCCGTTTTCAAATGTTTTATTTTTGAATGTCAGTTCACATTTGTAGGTGGATCATCAGTGTTAGAGATAAAATTAGCATGTTTAAAGTGATTTTCATGCTTCCAGGGGCTCGGGAAGTGAATTAAATACTATTTGGAGGCATTTAATGTTCAAGCAAAAACAGCTGATTTTTGACAAAAGAGATAACACCCCCCCATTACGTCATGCTTCAGAAATGTGGAAAATGGTCCGTTTTCAAATGTTTTATTTTTGAACGTCAGTTCACATTTGTAGGTGGATCATCAGTGTTAGAGCTAAAATTAGCATGTTTAAAGTGATTTTCATGCTTCCAGGGGCTCGGGAAGTGAATTAAATACTATTTGGAGGCATTTAATGTTCAAGCAAAAACAGCTGATTTTTGACAAAAGAGATAACACCCCCCCATTACGTCATGCTTCAGAAATGTGGAAAATGGTCCGTTTTCAAATGTTTTATTTTTGAATGTCAGTTCACATTTGTAGGTGGATCATCAGTGTTAGAGCTAAAATTAGCATGTTTAAAGTGATTTTCATGCTTCCAGGGGCCCTAAACACAAGATTTATGGAATGGTTAAAAGTGCATGAAAATGGCCAATTTACTCACTCTGAGTTCTCAAAAAGGGTTTCTTCACCCCGGGAAGTTAATTAAATACCATTTGGAGGCATTTAATGTTCGAGCAAAAACGGCTGATTTTCGACAAAAGAGATAACACCCCCCCATTACGTCATGCTTCAGAAATGTGGAAAATGGTCCGTTTTCAAATGTTTTATTTTTGAACATCAGTTCACATTTGTAGGTGGATCATCAGTGTTAGAGCTAAAATTAGCATGTTTAAAGTGATTTTCATGCTTCCAGGGGCTCGGGAAGTGAATTAAATACTATTTGGAGGCATTTAATGTTCAATCAAAAACAGCTGATTTTTGACAAAAGAGATAACACCCCCCCATTACGTCATGCTTCAGAAATGTGGAAAATGGTCCGTTTTCAAATGTTTTATTTTTGAACGTCAGTTCACATTTGTAGGTGGATCATCAGTGTTAGAGCTAAAATTAGCATGTTTAAAGTGATTTTCATGCTTCCAGGGGCCCTAAACACAAGATTTATGGAATGGTTAAAAGTGCATGAAAATGGCCAATTTACTCACTCTGAGTTCTCAAAAAGGGTTTCTTCACCCCGGGAAGTTAATTAAATACCATTTGGAGGCATTTAATGTTCGAGCAAAAACGGCTGATTTTCGACAAAAGAGATAACACCCCCCCATTACGTCATGCTTCAGAAATGTGGAAAATGGTCCGTTTTCAAATGTTTTATTTTTGAATGTCAGTTCACATTTGTAGGTGGATCATCAGTGTTAGAGCTAAAATTAGCATGTTTAAAGTGATTTTCATGCTTCCAGGGGCTCGGGAAGTGAATTAAATACTATTTGGAGGCATTTAATGTTCAAGCAAAAACAGCTGATTTTTGACAAAAGAGATAACACCCCCCCATTACGTCATGCTTCAGAAATGTGGAAAATGGTCCGTTTTCAAATGTTTTATTTTTGAACGTCAGTTCACATTTGTAGGTGGATCATCAGTGTTAGAGCTAAAATTAGCATGTTTAAAGTGATTTTCATGCTTCCAGGGGCCCTAAACACAAGATTTATGGAATGGTTAAAAGTGCATGAAAATGGCCAATTTACTCACTCTGAGTTCTCAAAAAGGGTTTCTTCACCCCGGGAAGTTAATTAAATACCATTTTGAGGCATTTAATGTTCGAGCAAAAACGGCTAATTTTCGACAAAAGAGATAACACCCCCCCATTACGTCATGCTTCAGAAATGTGGAAAATGGTCCGTTTTCAAATGTTTTATTTTTGAACGTCAGTTCACATTTGTAGGTGGATCATCAGTGTTAGAGCTAAAATTAGCATGTTTAAAGTGATTTTCATGCTTCCAGGGGCCCTAAACTCAAGATTTATGGAATGGTTAAAAGTGCATGAAAATGGCCAATTTATTCACTCTGAGTTCTCAAAAAGCGTTTCTTTACCCCGGAAAGTTAATTAAATACCATTTGGAGGCATTTAATGTTCGAGCAAAAACGGCTGATTTTCGACAAAAGAGATAACACCCCCCCCCATTACGTCATGCTTCAGAAATGTGGAAAATGGTCCGTTTTCAAATGTTTTATTTTTGAACGTCAGTTCACATTTGTAGGTGGATCATCAGTGTTAGAGCTAAAATTAGCATGTTTAAAGTGATTTTCATGCTTCCAGGGGCTCGGGAAGTGAATTAAATACTATTTGGAGGCATTTAATGTTCAATCAAAAACAGCTGATTTTTGACAAAAGAGATAACACCCCCCCATTACGTCATGCTTCAGAAATGTGGAAAATGGTCCGTTTTCAAATGTTTTATTTTTGAACGTCAGTTCACATTTGTAGGTGGATCATCAGTGTTAGAGCTAAAATTAGCATGTTTAAAGTGATTTTCATGCTTCCAGGGGCTCGGGAAGTGAATTAAATACTATTTGGAGGCATTTAATGTTCGAGCAAAAACGGCTGATTTTCGACAAAAGAGATAACACCCCCCCCCATTACGTCATGCTTCAGAAATGTGGAAAATGGTCCGTTTTCAAATGTTTTATTTTTGAACGTCAGTTCACATTTGTAGGTGGATCATCAGTGTTAGAGCTAAAATTAGCATGTTTAAAGTGATTTTCATGCTTCCAGGGGCTCGGGAAGTGAATTAAATACTATTTGGAGGCATTTAATGTTCAATCAAAAACAGCTGATTTTTGACAAAAGAGATAACACCCCCCCATTACGTCATGCTTCAGAAATGTGGAAAATGGTCCGTTTTCAAATGTTTTATTTTTGAACGTCAGTTCACATTTGTAGGTGGATTATCAGTGTTAGAGCTAAAATTAGCATGTTTAAAGTGATTTTCATGCTTCCAGGGGCTCGGGAAGTGAATTAAATACTATTTGGAGGCATTTAATGTTCAATCAAAAACAGCTGATTTTTGACAAAAGAGATAACACCCCCCCATTACGTCATGCTTCAGAAATGTGGAAAATGGTCCGTTTTCAAATGTTTTATTTTTTAACGTCAGTTCACATTTGTAGGTGGATCATCAGTGTTAGAGCTAAAATTAGCATGTTTAAAGTGATTTTCATGCTTCCAGGGGCCCTAAACACAAGATTTATGGAATGGTTAAAAGTGCATGAAAATGGCCAATTTACTCACTCTGAGTTCTCAAAAAGGGTTTCTTCACCCCGGGAAGTTAATTAAATACCATTTGGAGGCATTTAATGTTCGAGCAAAAACGGCTGATTTTCGACAAAAGAGATAACACCCCCCCATTACGTCATGCTTCAGAAATGTGGAAAATGGTCCGTTTTCAAATGTTTTATTTTTGAACGTCAGTTCACATTTGTAGGTGGATCATCAGTGTTATAGCTAAAATTAGCATGTTTAAAGTGATTTTCATGCTTCCAGGGGCTCGGGAAGTGAATTAAATACTATTTGGAGGCATTTAATGTTCAATCAAAAACAGCTGATTTTTGACAAAAGAGATAACACCCCCCCATTACGTCATGCTTCAGAAATGTGGAAAATGGTCCGTTTTCAAATGTTTTATTTTTGAACGTCAGTTCACATTTGTAGGTGGATCATCAGTGTTAGAGCTAAAATTAGCATGTTTAAAGTGATTTTTATGCTTCCAGGGGCCCTAAACACAAGATTTATGGAATGGTTAAAAGTGCATGAAAATGGCCAATTTACTCACTCTGAGTTCTCAAAAAGTGTTTCTTCACCCCGGGAAGTTAATTAAATACCATTTGGAGGCATTTAATGTTCGAGCAGAAACGGCTGATTTTCGACAAAAGAGATAACACCCCCCCATTACGTCATGCTTCAGAAATGTGGAAAATGGTCCGTTTTCAAATGTTTTATTTTTGAACATCAGTTCACATTTGTAGGTGGATCATCAGTGTTAGAGCTAAAATTAGCATGTTTATAGTGATGTTCATGCTTCCAGGGGCTCGGGAAGTGAATTAAATACTATTTGGAGGCATTTAATGTTCAATCAAAAACAGCTGATTTTTGACAAAAGAGATAACACCCCCCCATTACGTCATGCTTCAGAAATGTGGAAAATGGTCCGTTTTCAAATGTTTTATTTTTGAACGTCAGTTCACATTTGTAGGTGGATCATCAGTGTTAGAGCTAAAATTAGCATGTTTAAAGTGATTTTCATGCTTCCAGGGGCCCTAAACACAAGATTTATGGAATGGTTAAAAGTGCATGAAAATGGCCAATTTACTCACTCTGAGTTCTCAAAAAGGGTTTCGTCACCCCGGGAAGTTAATTAAATACCATTTGGAGGCATTTAATGTTCGAGCAAAAACGGCTGATTTTCGACAAAAGAGATAACACCCCCCCATTACGTCATGCTTCAGAAATGTGGAAAATGGTCCGTTTTCAAATGTTTTATTTTTGAACGTCAGTTCACATTTGTAGGTAGATCATCAGTGTTAGAGCTAAAATTAGCATGTTTAAAGTGATTTTCATGCTTCCAGGGGCTCGGGAAGTGAATTAAATACTATTTGGAGGCATTTAATGTTCAATCAAAAACAGCTGATTTTTGACAAAAGAGATAACACCCCCCCATTACGTCATGCTTCAGAAATGTGGAAAATGGTCCGTTTTCAAATGTTTTATTTTTGAACGTCAGTTCACATTTGTAGGTGGATCATCAGTGTTAGAGCTAAAATTAGCATGTTTAAAGTGATTGTCATGCTTCCAGGGGCCCTAAACACAAGATTTATGGAATGGTTAAAAGTGCATGAAAATGGCCAATTTACTCACTCTGAGTTCTCAAAAAGGGTTTCTTCACCCCGGTAAGTTAATTAAATACCATTTGGAGGCATTTAATGTTCGAGCAAAAACGGCTGATTTTCGACAAAAGAGATAACACCCCCCCATTACGTCATGCTTCTGAAATGTGGAAAATGGTCCGTTTTCAAATGTTTTATTTTTGAACGTCAGTTCACATTTGTAGGTGGATCATCAGTGTTAGAGCTAAAATTAGCATGTTTAAAGTGATTTTCATGCTTCCAGGGGCTCGGGAAGTGAATTAAATACTATTTGGAGGCATTTAATGTTCAAGCAAAAACAGCTGATTTTTGACAAAAGAGATAACACCCCCCCCATTACGTCATGCTTCAGAAATGTGGAAAATGGTCCGTTTTCAAATGTTTTATTTTTGAACGTCAGTTCACATTTGTAGGTGGATCATCAGTGTTAGAGCTAAAATTAGCATGTTTAAAGTGATTTTCATGCTTCCAGGGGCCCTAAACACAAGATTTATGGAATGGTTAAAAGTGCATGAAAATGGCCAATTTACTCACTCTGAGTTCTCAAAAAGGGTTTCTTCACCCCGGGAAGTTAATTAAATACCATTTGGAGGCATTTAATGTTCGAGCAAAAACGGCTGATTTTCGACAAAAGAGATAACACCCCCCCATTACGTCATGCTTCAGAAATGTGGAAAATGGTCCGTTTTCAAATGTTTTATTTTTGAACATCAGTTCACATTTGTAGGTGGATCATCAGTGTTAGAGCTAAAATTAGCATGTTTAAAGTGATTTTCATGCTTCCAGGGGCTCGGGAAGTGAATTAAATACTATTTGGAGGCATTTAATGTTCAATCAAAAACAGCTGATTTTTGACAAAAGAGATAACACCCCCCCATTACGTCATGCTTCAGAAATGTGGAAAATGGTCCGTTTTCAAATGTTTTATTTTTGAACGTCAGTTCACATTTGTAGGTGGATCATCAGTGTTAGAGCTAAAATTAGCATGTTTAAAGTGATTTTCATGCTTCCAGGGGCCCTAAACACAAGATTTATGGAATGGTTAAAAGTGCATGAAAATGGCCAATTTACTCACTCTGAGTTCTCAAAAAGGGTTTCTTCACCCCGGGAAGTTAATTAAATACCATTTGGAGGCATTTAATGTTCGAGCAAAAACGGCTGATTTTCGACAAAAGAGATAACACCCCCCCATTACGTCATGCTTCAGAAATGTGGAAAATGGTCCGTTTTCAAATGTTTTATTTTTGAATGTCAGTTCACATTTGTAGGTGGATCATCAGTGTTAGAGATAAAATTAGCATGTTTAAAGTGATTTTCATGCTTCCAGGGGCTCGGGAAGTGAATTAAATACTATTTGGAGGCATTTAATGTTCAAGCAAAAACAGCTGATTTTTGACAAAAGAGATAACACCCCCCCATTACGTCATGCTTCAGAAATGTGGAAAATGGTCCGTTTTCAAATGTTTTATTTTTGAACGTCAGTTCACATTTGTAGGTGGATCATCAGTGTTAGAGCTAAAATTAGCATGTTTAAAGTGATTTTCATGCTTCCAGGGGCTCGGGAAGTGAATTAAATACTATTTGGAGGCATTTAATGTTCAAGCAAAAACAGCTGATTTTTGACAAAAGAGATAACACCCCCCCATTACGTCATGCTTCAGAAATGTGGAAAATGGTCCGTTTTCAAATGTTTTATTTTTGAATGTCAGTTCACATTTGTAGGTGGATCATCAGTGTTAGAGCTAAAATTAGCATGTTTAAAGTGATTTTCATGCTTCCAGGGGCCCTAAACACAAGATTTATGGAATGGTTAAAAGTGCATGAAAATGGCCAATTTACTCACTCTGAGTTCTCAAAAAGGGTTTCTTCACCCCGGGAAGTTAATTAAATACCATTTGGAGGCATTTAATGTTCGAGCAAAAACGGCTGATTTTCGACAAAAGAGATAACACCCCCCCATTACGTCATGCTTCAGAAATGTGGAAAATGGTCCGTTTTCAAATGTTTTATTTTTGAACATCAGTTCACATTTGTAGGTGGATCATCAGTGTTAGAGCTAAAATTAGCATGTTTAAAGTGATTTTCATGCTTCCAGGGGCTCGGGAAGTGAATTAAATACTATTTGGAGGCATTTAATGTTCAATCAAAAACAGCTGATTTTTGACAAAAGAGATAACACCCCCCCATTACGTCATGCTTCAGAAATGTGGAAAATGGTCCGTTTTCAAATGTTTTATTTTTGAACGTCAGTTCACATTTGTAGGTGGATCATCAGTGTTAGAGCTAAAATTAGCATGTTTAAAGTGATTTTCATGCTTCCAGGGGCCCTAAACACAAGATTTATGGAATGGTTAAAAGTGCATGAAAATGGCCAATTTACTCACTCTGAGTTCTCAAAAAGGGTTTCTTCACCCCGGGAAGTTAATTAAATACCATTTGGAGGCATTTAATGTTCGAGCAAAAACGGCTGATTTTCGACAAAAGAGATAACACCCCCCCATTACGTCATGCTTCAGAAATGTGGAAAATGGTCCGTTTTCAAATGTTTTATTTTTGAATGTCAGTTCACATTTGTAGGTGGATCATCAGTGTTAGAGCTAAAATTAGCATGTTTAAAGTGATTTTCATGCTTCCAGGGGCTCGGGAAGTGAATTAAATACTATTTGGAGGCATTTAATGTTCAAGCAAAAACAGCTGATTTTTGACAAAAGAGATAACACCCCCCCATTACGTCATGCTTCAGAAATGTGGAAAATGGTCCGTTTTCAAATGTTTTATTTTTGAACGTCAGTTCACATTTGTAGGTGGATCATCAGTGTTAGAGCTAAAATTAGCATGTTTAAAGTGATTTTCATGCTTCCAGGGGCCCTAAACACAAGATTTATGGAATGGTTAAAAGTGCATGAAAATGGCCAATTTACTCACTCTGAGTTCTCAAAAAGGGTTTCTTCACCCCGGGAAGTTAATTAAATACCATTTTGAGGCATTTAATGTTCGAGCAAAAACGGCTAATTTTCGACAAAAGAGATAACACCCCCCCATTACGTCATGCTTCAGAAATGTGGAAAATGGTCCGTTTTCAAATGTTTTATTTTTGAACATCAGTTCACATTTGTAGGTGGATCATCAGTGTTAGAGCTAAAATTAGCATGTTTAAAGTGATTTTCATGCTTCCAGGGGCCCTAAACACAAGATTTATGGAATGGTTAAAAGTGCATGAAAATGGCCAATTTACTCACTCTGAGTTCTCAAAAAGGGTTTCTTCACCCCGGGAAGTTAATTAAGTACCATTTGGAGGCATTTAATGTTCGAGCAAAAACGGCTGATTTTCGACAAAAGAGATAACACCCCCCCCATTACGTCATGCTTCAGAAATGTGGAAAATGGTCCGTTTTCAAATGTTTTATTTTTGAACATCAGTTCACATTTGTAGGTGGATCATCAGTGTTAGAGCTAAAATTAGCATGTTTAAAGTGATTTTCATGCTTCCAGGGGCTCGGGAAGTGAATTAAATACTATTTGGAGGCATTTAATGTTCAATCAAAAACAGCTGATTTTTGACAAAAGAGATAACACCCCCCCATTACGTCATGCTTCAGAAATGTGGAAAATGGTCCGTTTCCAAATGTTTTATTTTTTAACGTCAGTTCACATTTGTAGGTGGATCATCAGTGTTAGAGCTAAAATTAGCATGTTTAAAGTGATTTTCATGCTTCCAGGGGCCCTAAACACAAGATTTATGGAATGGTTAAAAGTGCATGAAAATGGCCAATTTACTCACTCTGAGTTCTCAAAAAGGGTTTCTTCACCCCGGGAAGTTAATTAAATACCATTTGGAGGCATTTAATGTTCGAGCAAAAACGGCTGATTTTCGACAAAAGAGATAACACCCCCCCATTACGTCATGCTTCAGAAATGTGGAAAATGGTCCGTTTTCAAATGTTTTATTTTTGAACGTCAGTTCACATTTGTAGGTGGATCATCAGTGTTAGAGCTAAAATTAGCATGTTTAAAGTGATTTTCATGCTTCCAGGGGCTCGGGAAGTGAATTAAATACTATTTGGAGGCATTTAATGTTCAAGCAAAAACAGCTGATTTTTGACAAAAGAGATAACACCCCCCCATTACGTCATGCTTCAGAAATGTGGAAAATGGTCCGTTTTCAAATGTTTTATTTTTGAACGTCAGTTCACATTTGTAGGTGGATCATCAGTGTTAGAGCTAAAATTAGCATGTTTAAAGTGATTTTCATGCTTCCAGGGGCCCTAAACACAAGATTTATGGAATGATTAAAAGTGCATGAAAATGGCCAATTTACTCACTCTGAGTTCTCAAAAAGGGTTTCTTCACCCCGGGAAGTTAATTAAATACCATTTGGAGGCATTTAATGTTCGAGCAAAAACGGCTGATTTTCGACAAAAGAGATAACACCCCCCCATTACGTCATGCTTCAGAAATGTGGAAAATGGTCCGTTTTCAAATGTTTTATTTTTGAACATCAGTTCACATTTGTAGGTGGATCATCAGTGTTAGAGCTAAAATTAGCATGTTTAAAGTGATTTTCATGCTTCCAGGGGCTCGGGAAGTGAATTAAATACTATTTGGAGGCATTTAATGTTCAATCAAAAACAGCTGATTTTTGACAAAAGAGATAACACCCCCCCATTACGTCATGCTTCAGAAATGTGGAAAATGGTCCGTTTTCAAATGTTTTATTTTTGAACGTCAGTTCACATTTGTAGGTGGATCATCAGTGTTAGAGCTAAAATTAGCATGTTTAAAGTGATTTTCATGCTTCCAGGGGCCCTAAACACAAGATTTATGGAATGGTTAAAAGTGCATGAAAATGGCCAATTTACTCACTCTGAGTTCTCAAAAAGGGTTTCTTCACCCCGGGAAGTTAATTAAATACCATTTGGAGGCATTTAATGTTCGAGCAAAAACGGCTGATTTTCGACAAAAGAGATAACACCCCCCCATTACGTCATGCTTCAGAAATGTGGAAAATGGTCCGTTTTCAAATGTTTTATTTTTGAACGTCAGTTCACATTTGTAGGTGGATCATCAGTGTTAGAGCTAAAATTAGCATGTTTAAAGTGATTTTCATGCTTCCAGGGGCCCTAAACACAAGATTTATAGAATGGTTAAAAGTGCATGAAAATGGCCAATTTACTCACTCTGAGTTCTCAAAAAGGGTTTCTTCACCCCGGGAAGTTAATTAAATACCATTTTGAGGCATTTAATGTTCGAGCAAAAACGGCTGATTTTCGACAAAAGAGATAACACCCCCCCATTACGTCATGCTTCAGAAATGTGGAAAATGGTCCGTTTTCAAATGTTTTATTTTTGAACATCAGTTCACATTTGTAGGTGGATCATCAGTGTTAGAGCTAAAATTAGCATGTTTAAAGTGATTTTCATGCTTCCAGGGGCCCTAAACACAAGATTTATGGAATGGTTAAAAGTGCATGAAAATGGCCAATTTACTCACTCTGAGTTCTCAAAAAGGGTTTCTTCACCCCGGGAAGTTAATTAAATACCATTTGGAGGCATTTAATGTTCGAGCAAAAACGGCTGATTTTCGACAAAAGAGATAACACCCCCCCCCCATTACGTCATGCTTCAGAAATGTGGAAAATGGTCCGTTTTCAAATGTTTTATTTTTGAACATCAGTTCACATTTGTAGGTGGATCATCAGTGTTAGAGCTAAAATTAGCATGTTTAAAGTGATTTTCATGCTTCCAGGGGCTCGGGAAGTGAATTAAATACTATTTGGAGGCATTTAATGTTCAATCAAAAACAGCTGATTTTTGACAAAAGAGATAACACCCCCCCATTACGTCATGCTTCAGAAATGTGGAAAATGGTCCGTTTCCAAATGTTTTATTTTTTAACGTCAGTTCACATTTGTAGGTGGATCATCAGTGTTAGAGCTAAAATTAGCATGTTTAAAGTGATTTTCATGCTTCCAGGGGCCCTAAACACAAGATTTATGGAATGGTTAAAAGTGCATGAAAATGGCCAATTTACTCACTCTGAGTTCTCAAAAAGGGTTTCTTCACCCCGGGAAGTTAATTAAATACCATTTGGAGGCATTTAATGTTCGAGCAAAAACGGCTGATTTTCGACAAAAGAGATAACACCCCCCCATTACGTCATGCTTCAGAAATGTGGAAAATGGTCCGTTTTCAAATGTTTTATTTTTGAACGTCAGTTCACATTTGTAGGTGGATCATCAGTGTTATAGCTAAAATTAGCATGTTTAAAGTGATTTTCATGCTTCCAGGGGCTCGGGAAGTGAATTAAATACTATTTGGAGGCATTTAATGTTCAATCAAAAACAGCTGATTTTTGACAAAAGAGATAACACCCCCCCATTACGTCATGCTTCAGAAATGTGGAAAATGGTCCGTTTTCAAATGTTTTATTTTTGAACGTCAGTTCACATTTGTAGGTGGATCATCAGTGTTAGAGCTAAAATTAGCATGTTTAAAGTGATTTTTATGCTTCCAGGGGCCCTAAACACAAGATTTATGGAATGGTTAAAAGTGCATGAAAATGGCCAATTTACTCACTCTGAGTTCTCAAAAAGTGTTTCTTCACCCCGGGAAGTTAATTAAATACCATTTGGAGGCATTTAATGTTCGAGCAGAAACGGCTGATTTTCGACAAAAGAGATGACACCCCCCCCATTAAGTCATGCTTCAGAAATGTGGAAAATGGTCCGTTTTCAAATGTTTTATTTTGGAAGGTCAGTTCACATTTGTAGGTGGATCATCAGTGTTAGAGCTAAAATTAGCATGTTTATAGTGATGTTCATGCTTCCAGGGGCTCGGGAAGTGAATTAAATACTATTTGGAGGCATTTAATGTTCAATCAAAAACAGCTGATTTTTGACAAAAGAGATAACACCCCCCCCCATTACGTCATGCTTCAGAAATGTGGAAAATGGTCCGTTTTAAAATGTTTTATTTTTGAATGTCAGTTCACATTTGTAGGTGGATCATCAGTGTTGGAGCTAAAATTAGCATGTTTAAAGTGATTTTCATGCTTCCAGGGGCCCTAAACACAAGATTTATGGAATGGGTAAAAGTGCATGAAAATGGCCAATTTACTCACTCTGAGTTCTCAAAAAGGGTTTCTTCACCCCGGGAAGTTAATTAAATACCATTTGGAGGCATTTAATGTTCGAGCAAAAACGGCTGATTTTCGACAAAAGAGATAACATCCCCCCATTACGTCATGCTTCAGAAATGTGGAAAATGGTCCGTTTTCAAATGTTTTATTTTTGAACGTCAGTTCACATTTGTAGGTGGATCATCAGTGTTAGAGCTAAAATTAGCATGTTTAAAGTGATTTTCATGCTTCCAGGGGCCCTAAACTCAAGATTTATGGAATGGTTAAAAGTGCATGAAAATGGCCAATTTATTCACTCTGAGTTCTCAAAAAGGGTTTCTTTACCCCGGAAAGTTAATTAAATACCATTTGGAGGCATTTAATGTTCGAGCAAAAGCGGCTGATTTTCGACAAAAGAGATAACACCCCCCCATTACGTCATGCTTCAGAAATGTGGAAAATGGTCCGTTTTCAAATGTTTTATTTTTGAACGTCAGTTCACATTTGTAGGTGGATCATCGGTGTTAGAGCTAAAATTAGCATGTTTAAAGTGATTTTCATGCTTCCAGGGGCTCGGGAAGTGAATTAAATACTATTTGGAGGCATTTAATGTTCAATCAAAAACAGCTGATTTTTGACAAAAGAGATAACACCCCCCCATTACGTCATGCTTCAGAAATGTGGAAAATGGTCCGTTTTCAAATGTTTTATTTTTGAACATCATTTCACTTTTGTAGGTGCATCATCAGTGTTAGAGCTAAAATTAGCATGTTTAAAGTGATTTTCATGCTTCCAGGGGCTCGGGAAGTGAATTAAATACTATTTGGAGGCATTTAATGTTCAATCAAAAACAGCTGATTTTTGACAAAAGAGATAACACCCCCCCATTACGTCATGCTTCAGAAATGTGGAAAATGGTCCGTTTTCAAATGTTTTATTTTTGAACGTCAGTTCACATTTGTAGGTGGATCATCAGTGTTAGAGCTAAAATTAGCATGTTTAAAGTGATTTTCATGCTTCCAGGGGCCCTAAACACAAGATTTATGGAATGGTTAAAAGTGCATGAAAATGGCCAATTTACTCACTCTGAGTTCTCAAAAAGGGTTTCTTCACCCCGGGAAGTTAATTAAATACCATTTGGAGGCATTTAATGTTCGAGCAAAAACGGCTGATTTTCGACAAAAGAGATAACACCCCCCCATTACGTCATGCTTCAGAAATGTGGAAAATGGTCCGTTTTCAAATGTTTTATTTTTGAACGTCAGTTCACATTTGTAGGTGGATCATCAGTGTTAGAGCTAAAATTAGCATGTTTAAAGTGATTTTTATGCTTCCAGGGGCCCTAAACACAAGATTTATGGAATGGTTAAAAGTGCATGAAAATGGCCAATTTACTCACTCTGAGTTCTCAAAAAGGGTTTCTTCACCCCGGGAAGTTAATTAAATACCATTTTGAGGCATTTAATGTTCGAGCAAAAACGGCTGATTTTCGACAAAAGAGATAACACCCCCCCATTACGTCATGCTTCAGAAATGTGGAAAATGGTCCGTTTTCAAATGTTTTATTTTTGAACATCAGTTCACATTTGTAGGTGGATCATCAGTGTTAGAGCTAAAATGAGCATGTTTAAAGTGATTTTCATGCTTCCAGGGGCTCGGGAAGTGAATTAAATACTATTTGGAGGCATTTAATGTTCAATCAAAAACAGCTGATTTTTGACAAAAGAGATAACACCCCCCCATTACGTCATGCTTCAGAAATGTGGAAAATGGTCCGTTTTCAAATGCTTTATTTTTGAACGTCAGTTCACATTTGTAGGTGGATCATCAGTGTTAGAGCTAAAATTAGCATGTTTAAAGTGATTTTCATGCTTCCAGGGGCCCTAAACACAAGATTTATGGAATGGTTAAAAGTGCATGAAAATGGCCAGTTTACTCACTCTGAGTTCTCAAAAAGGGTTTCTTCACCCCGGGAAGTTAATTAAATACCATTTGGAGGCATTTAATGTTCGAGCAAAAACGGCTGATTTTCGACAAAAGAGATAACACCCCCCCCATTACGTCATGCTTCAGAAATGTGGAAAATGGTCCGTTTTCAAATGTTTTATTTTTGAACGTCAGTTCACATTTGTAGGTAGATCAGCAGTGTTAGAGCTAAAATTAGCATGTTTAAAGTGATTTTCATGCTTCCAGGGGTTTGGGAAGTGAATTAAATACTATTTGGAGGCATTTAATGTTCAAGCGAAAACAGCTGATTTTTGACAAAAGAGATAACACCCCCCATTACGTCATGCTTCAGAAATGTGGAAAATGGTCCGTTTTCAAATGTTTTATTTTTGAACGTCAGTTCACATTTGTAGGTGGATCATCAGTGTTAGAGCTAAAATTAGCATGTTTAAAGTGATTTTCATGCTTCCAGGGGCCCTAAACACAAGATTTATGGAATGGTTAAAAGTGCATGAAAATGGCCAGTTTACTCACTCTGAGTTCTCAAAAAGGGTTTCTTCACCCCGGGAAGTTAATTAAATACCATTTGGAGGCATTTAATGTTCGAGCAAAAACGGCTGATTTTCGACAAAAGAGATAACACCCCCCCCATTACGTCATGCTTCAGAAATGTGGAAAATGGTCCGTTTTCAAATGTTTTATTTTTGAACGTCAGTTCACATTTGTAGGTAGATCATCAGTGTTAGAGCTAAAATTAGCATGTTTAAAGTGATTTTCATGCTTCCAGGGGTTTGGGAAGTGAATTAAATACTATTTGGAGGCATTTAATGTTCAAGCGAAAACAGCTGATTTTTGACAAAAGAGATAACACCCCCCATTACGTCATGCTTCAGAAATGTGGAAAATGGTCCGTTTTCAAATGTTTTATTTTTGAACGTCAGTTCACATTTGTAGGTGGATCATCAGTGTTAGAGCTAAAATTAGCATGTTTAAAGTGATTTTCATGCTTCCAGGGGCCCTAAACACAAGATTTATGGAATGGTTAAAAGTGCATGAAAATGGCCAATTTACTCACTCTGAGTTCTCAAAAAGGGTTTCTTCACCCCGGGAAGTTAATTAAATACCATTTTGAGGCATTTAATGTTCGAGCAAAAACGGCTGATTTTCGACAAAAGAGATAACACCCCCCCATTACGTCATGCTTCAGAAATGTGGAAAATGGTCCGTTGTCAAATGTTTTATTTTTGAACATCAGTTCACATTTGTAGGTGGATCATCAGTGTTAGAGCTAAAATTAGCATGTTTAAAGTGATTTTCATGCTTCCAGGGGCCCTAAACACAAGATTTATGGAATGGTTAAAAGTGCATGAAAATGGCCAATTTACTCACTCTGAGTTCTCAAAAAGGGTTTCTTCACCCCGGGAAGTTAATTAAATACCATTTGGAGGCATTTAATGTTCGAGCAAAAACGGCTGATTTTCGACAAAAGAGATAACACCCCCCCATTACGTCATGCTTCAGAAATGTGGAAAATGGTCCGTTTTCAAATGTTTTATTTTTGAACATCAGTTCACATTTGTAGGTGGATCATCAGTGTTAGAGCTAAAATTAGCATGTTTAAAGTGATTTTCATGCTTCCAGGGGCTCGGGAAGTGAATTAAATACTATTTGGAGGCATTTAATGTTCAATCAAAAACAGCTGATTTTTGACAAAAGAGATAACACCCCCCCATTACGTCATGCTTCAGAAATGTGGAAAATGGTCCGTTTTCAAATGTTTTATTTTTGAACGTCAGTTCACATTTGTAGGTGGATCATCAGTGTTAGAGCTAAAATTAGCATGTTTAAAGTGATTTTTATGCTTCCAGGGGCCCTAAACACAAGATTTATGGAATGGTTAAAAGTGCATGAAAATGGCCAATTTACTCACTCTGAGTTCTCAAAAAGTGTTTCTTCACCCCGGGAAGTTAATTAAATACCATTTGGAGGCATTTAATGTTCGAGCAAAAACGGCTGATTTTCGACAAAAGAGATAACATCCCCCCATTACGTCATGCTTCAGAAATGTGGAAAATGGTCCGTTTTCAAATGTTTTATTTTTGAACGTCAGTTCACATTTGTAGGTGGATCATCAGTGTTAGAGCTAAAATTAGCATGTTTAAAGTGATTTTCATGCTTCCAGGGGCCCTAAACTCAAGATTTATGGAATGGTTAAAAGTGCATGAAAATGGCCAATTTATTCACTCTGAGTTCTCAAAAAGGGTTTCTTTACCCCGGAAAGTTAATTAAATACCATTTGGAGGCATTTAATGTTCGAGCAAAAGCGGCTGATTTTCGACAAAAGAGATAACACCCCCCCATTACGTCATGCTTCAGAAATGTGGAAAATGGTCCGTTTTCAAATGTTTTATTTTTGAACGTCAGTTCACATTTGTAGGTGGATCATCGGTGTTAGAGCTAAAATTAGCATGTTTAAAGTGATTTTCATGCTTCCAGGGGCTCGGGAAGTGAATTAAATACTATTTGGAGGCATTTAATGTTCAATCAAAAACAGCTGATTTTTGACAAAAGAGATAACACCCCCCCATTACGTCATGCTTCAGAAATGTGGAAAATGGTCCGTTTTCAAATGTTTTATTTTTGAACATCATTTCACTTTTGTAGGTGCATCATCAGTGTTAGAGCTAAAATTAGCATGTTTAAAGTGATTTTCATGCTTCCAGGGGCTCGGGAAGTGAATTAAATACTATTTGGAGGCATTTAATGTTCAATCAAAAACAGCTGATTTTTGACAAAAGAGATAACACCCCCCCATTACGTCATGCTTCAGAAATGTGGAAAATGGTCCGTTTTCAAATGTTTTATTTTTGAACGTCAGTTCACATTTGTAGGTGGATCATCAGTGTTAGAGCTAAAATTAGCATGTTTAAAGTGATTTTCATGCTTCCAGGGGCCCTAAACACAAGATTTATGGAATGGTTAAAAGTGCATGAAAATGGCCAATTTACTCACTCTGAGTTCTCAAAAAGGGTTTCTTCACCCCGGGAAGTTAATTAAATACCATTTGGAGGCATTTAATGTTCGAGCAAAAACGGCTGATTTTCGACAAAAGAGATAACACCCCCCCATTACGTCATGCTTCAGAAATGTGGAAAATGGTCCGTTTTCAAATGTTTTATTTTTGAACGTCAGTTCACATTTGTAGGTGGATCATCAGTGTTAGAGCTAAAATTAGCATGTTTAAAGTGATTTTTATGCTTCCAGGGGCCCTAAACACAAGATTTATGGAATGGTTAAAAGTGCATGAAAATGGCCAATTTACTCACTCTGAGTTCTCAAAAAGGGTTTCTTCACCCCGGGAAGTTAATTAAATACCATTTTGAGGCATTTAATGTTCGAGCAAAAACGGCTGATTTTCGACAAAAGAGATAACACCCCCCCATTACGTCATGCTTCAGAAATGTGGAAAATGGTCCGTTTTCAAATGTTTTATTTTTGAACATCAGTTCACATTTGTAGGTGGATCATCAGTGTTAGAGCTAAAATGAGCATGTTTAAAGTGATTTTCATGCTTCCAGGGGCTCGGGAAGTGAATTAAATACTATTTGGAGGCATTTAATGTTCAATCAAAAACAGCTGATTTTTGACAAAAGAGATAACACCCCCCCATTACGTCATGCTTCAGAAATGTGGAAAATGGTCCGTTTTCAAATGCTTTATTTTTGAACGTCAGTTCACATTTGTAGGTGGATCATCAGTGTTAGAGCTAAAATTAGCATGTTTAAAGTGATTTTCATGCTTCCAGGGGCCCTAAACACAAGATTTATGGAATGGTTAAAAGTGCATGAAAATGGCCAGTTTACTCACTCTGAGTTCTCAAAAAGGGTTTCTTCACCCCGGGAAGTTAATTAAATACCATTTGGAGGCATTTAATGTTCGAGCAAAAACGGCTGATTTTCGACAAAAGAGATAACACCCCCCCCATTACGTCATGCTTCAGAAATGTGGAAAATGGTCCGTTTTCAAATGTTTTATTTTTGAACGTCAGTTCACATTTGTAGGTAGATCATCAGTGTTAGAGCTAAAATTAGCATGTTTAAAGTGATTTTCATGCTTCCAGGGGTTTGGGAAGTGAATTAAATACTATTTGGAGGCATTTAATGTTCAAGCGAAAACAGCTGATTTTTGACAAAAGAGATAACACCCCCCATTACGTCATGCTTCAGAAATGTGGAAAATGGTCTGTTTTCAAATGTTTTATTTTTGAACGTCAGTTCACATTTGTAGGTGGATCATCAGTGTTAGAGCTAAAATTAGCATGTTTAAAGTGATTTTCATGCTTCCAGGGGCCCTAAACACAAGATTTATGGAATGGTTAAAAGTGCATGAAAATGGCCAGTTTACTCACTCTGAGTTCTCAAAAAGGGTTTCTTCACCCCGGGAAGTTAATTAAATACCATTTGGAGGCATTTAATGTTCGAGCAAAAACGGCTGATTTTCGACAAAAGAGATAACACCCCCCCCATTACGTCATGCTTCAGAAATGTGGAAAATGGTCCGTTTTCAAATGTTTTATTTTTGAACGTCAGTTCACATTTGTAGGTAGATCATCAGTGTTAGAGCTAAAATTAGCATGTTTAAAGTGATTTTCATGCTTCCAGGGGTTTGGGAAGTGAATTAAATACTATTTGGAGGCATTTAATGTTCAAGCGAAAACAGCTGATTTTTGACAAAAGAGATAACACCCCCCATTACGTCATGCTTCAGAAATGTGGAAAATGGTCCGTTTTCAAATGTTTTATTTTTGAACGTCAGTTCACATTTGTAGGTGGATCATCAGTGTTAGAGCTAAAATTAGCATGTTTAAAGTGATTTTCATGCTTCCAGGGGCCCTAAACACAAGATTTATGGAATGGTTAAAAGTGCATGAAAATGGCCAATTTACTCACTCTGAGTTCTCAAAAAGGGTTTCTTCACCCCGGGAAGTTAATTAAATACCATTTTGAGGCATTTAATGTTCGAGCAAAAACGGCTGATTTTCGACAAAAGAGATAACACCCCCCCATTACGTCATGCTTCAGAAATGTGGAAAATGGTCCGTTGTCAAATGTTTTATTTTTGAACATCAGTTCACATTTGTAGGTGGATCATCAGTGTTAGAGCTAAAATTAGCATGTTTAAAGTGATTTTCATGCTTCCAGGGGCCCTAAACACAAGATTTATGGAATGGTTAAAAGTGCATGAAAATGGCCAATTTACTCACTCTGAGTTCTCAAAAAGGGTTTCTTCACCCCGGGAAGTTAATTAAATACCATTTGGAGGCATTTAATGTTCGAGCAAAAACGGCTGATTTTCGACAAAAGAGATAACACCCCCCCATTACGTCATGCTTCAGAAATGTGGAAAATGGTCCGTTTTCAAATGTTTTATTTTTGAACATCAGTTCACATTTGTAGGTGGATCATCAGTGTTAGAGCTAAAATTAGCATGTTTAAAGTGATTTTCATGCTTCCAGGGGCTCGGGAAGTGAATTAAATACTATTTGGAGGCATTTAATGTTCAATCAAAAACAGCTGATTTTTGACAAAAGAGATAACACCCCCCCATTACGTCATGCTTCAGAAATGTGGAAAATGGTCCGTTTTCAAATGTTTTATTTTTGAACGTCAGTTCACATTTGTAGGTGGATCATCAGTGTTAGAGCTAAAATTAGCATGTTTAAAGTGATTTTTATGCTTCCAGGGGCCCTAAACACAAGATTTATGGAATGGTTAAAAGTGCATGAAAATGGCCAATTTACTCACTCTGAGTTCTCAAAAAGTGTTTCTTCACCCCGGGAAGTTAATTAAATACCATTTGGAGGCATTTAATGTTCGAGCAGAAACGGCTGATTTTCGACAAAAGAGATGACACCCCCCCCATTAAGTCATGCTTCAGAAATGTGGAAAATGGTCCGTTTTCAAATGTTTTATTTTGGAACGTCAGTTCACATTTGTAGGTGGATCATCAGTGTTAGAGCTAAAATTAGCATGTTTATAGTGATGTTCATGCTTCCAGGGGCTCGGGAAGTGAATTAAATACTATTTGGAGGCATTTAATGTTCAATCAAAAACAGCTGATTTTTGACAAAAGAGATAACACCCCCCCATTACGTCATGCTTCAGAAATGTGGAAAATGGTCCGTTTTAAAATGTTTTATTTTTGAATGTCAGTTCACATTTGTAGGTGGATCATCAGTGTTGGAGCTAAAATTAGCATGTTTAAAGTGATTTTCATGCTTCCAGGGGCCCTAAACACAAGATTTATGGAATGGTTAAAAGTGCATGAAAATGGCCAATTTACTCACTCTGAGTTCTCAAAAAGGGTTTCTTCACCCCGGGAAGTTAATTAAATACCATTTGGAGGCATTTAATGTTCGAGCAAAAATGGCTGATTTTCGACAAAAGAGATAACATCCCCCCATTACGTCATGCTTCAGAAATGTGGAAAATGGTCCGTTTTCAAATGTTTTATTTTTGAACGTCAGTTCACATTTGTAGGTGGATCATCAGTGTTAGAGCTAAAATTAGCATGTTTAAAGTGATTTTCATGCTTCCAGGGGCTCGGGAAGTGAATTAAATACTATTTGGAGGCATTTAATGTTCAAGCAAAAACAGCTGATTTTTGACAAAAGAGACAACACCCCCCCATTACGTCATGCTTCAGAAATTGGGAAAATGGTCCGTTTTCAAATGTTTTATTTTTGAACGTCAGTTCACATTTGTAGGTGGATCATCAGTGTTAGAGCTAAAATTAGCATGTTTAAAGTGATTTTCATGCTTCCAGGGGCCCTAAACACAAGATTTATGGAATGGTTAAAAGTGCATGAAAATGGCCAATTTACTCACTCTGAGTTCTCAAAAAGGGTTTCTTCACCCCGGGAAGTTAATTAAATACCATTTGGAGGCATTTAATGTTCGAGCAAAAACGGCTGATTTTCGACAAAAGAGATAACACCCCCCCATTACGTCATGCTTCAGAAGTGTGGAAAATGGTCCGTTTTCAAATGTTTTATTTTTGAACGTCAGTTCACATTTGTTGGTGGATCATCAGTGTTAGAGCTAAAATTAGCATGTTTAAAGTGATTTTCATGCTTCCAGGGGCCCTAAACTCAAGATTTATGGAATGGTTAAAAGTGCATGAAAATGGCCAATTTATTCACTCTGAGTTCTCAAAAAGGGTTTCTTTACCCCGGAAAGTTAATTAAATACCATTTGGAGGCATTTAATGTTCGAGCAAAAACGGCTGATTTTCGACAAAAGAGATAACACCCCCCCATTACGTCATGCTTCAGAAATGTGGAAAATGGTCAGTTTTCAAATGTTTTATTTTTGAACGTCAGTTCACATTTGTAGGTGGATCATCAGTGTTAGAGCTAAAATTAGCATGTTTAAAGTGATTTTCATGCTTCCAGGGGCTCGGGAAGTGAATTAAATACTATTTGGAGGCATTTATTGTTCAATCAAAAACAGCTGATTTTTGACAAAAGAGATAACACCCCCCCATTACGTCATGCTTCAGAAATGTGGAAAATGGTCCGTTTTCAAATGTTTTATTTTTGAACATCAGTTCACATTTGTAGGTGCATCATCAGTGTTAGAGCTAAAATTAGCATGTTTAAAGTGATTTTCATGCTTCCAGGGGCTCGGGAAGTGAATTAAATACTATTTGGAGGCATTTAATGTTCAATCAAAAACAGCTGATTTTTGACAAAAGAGATAACACCCCCCCATTACGTCATGCTTCAGAAATGTGGAAAATGGTCCGTTTTCAAATGTTTTATTTTTGAACGTCAGTTCACATTTGTAGGTGGATCATCAGTGTTAGAGCTAAAATTAGCATGTTTAAAGTGATTTTCATGCTTCCAGGGGCCCTAAACACAAGATTTATGGAATGGTTAAAAGTGCATGAAAATAGCCAATTTACTCACTCTGAGTTCTCAAAAAGGGTTTCTTCACCCCGGGAAGTTAATTAAATACCATTTGGAGGCATTTAATGTTCGAGCAAAAACGGCTGATTTTCGACAAAAGAGATAACACCCCCCCATTACGTCATGCTTCAGAAATGTGGAAAATGGTCCGTTTTCAAATGTTTTATTTTTGAACGTCAGTTCACATTTGTAGGTGGATCATCAGTGTTAGAGCTAAAATTAGCATGTTTAAAGTGATTTTTATGCTTCCAGGGGCCCTAAACACAAGATTTATGGAATGGTTAAAAGTGCATGAAAATGGCCAATTTACTCACTCTGAGTTCTCAAAAAGGGTTTCTTCACCCCGGGAAGTTAATTAAATACCATTTTGAGGCATTTAATGTTCGAGCAAAAACGGCTGATTTTCGACAAAAGAGATAACACCCCCCCATTACGTCATGCTTCAGAAATGTGGAAAATGGTCCGTTTTCAAATGTTTTATTTTTGAACATCAGTTCACATTTGTAGGTGGATCATCAGTGTTAGAGCTAAAATGAGCATGTTTAAAGTGATTTTCATGCTTCCAGGGGCTCGGGAAGTGAATTAAATACTATTTGGAGGCATTTAATGTTCAATCAAAAACAGCAGATTTTTGACAAAAGAGATAACACCCCCCCATTACGTCATGCTTCAGAAATGTGGAAAATGGTCTGTTTTCAAATGTTTTATTTTTGAACGTCAGTTCACATTTGTAGGTGGATCATCAGTGTTAGAGCTAAAATTAGCATGTTTAAAGTGATTTTCATGCTTCCAGGGGCCCTAAACACAAGATTTATGGAATGGTTAAAAGTGCATGAAAATGGCCAATTTACTCACTCTGAGTTCTCAAAAAGGGTTTCTTCACCCCGGGAAGTTAATTAAATACCATTTGGAGGCATTTAATGTTCGAGCAAAAATGGCTGATTTTCGACAAAAGAGATAACACCCCCCCATTACGTCATGCTTCAGAAATGTGGAAAATGGTCTGTTTTCAAATGTTTTATTTTTGAACGTCAGTTCACATTTGTAGGTGGATCATCAGTGTTAGAGCTAAAATTAGCATGTTTAAAGTGATTTTCATGCTTCCAGGGGCTCGGGAAGTGAATTAAATACTATTTGGAGGCATTTAATGTTCAAGCAAAAACAGCTGATTTTTGACAAAAGAGATAACACCCCCCCATTACGTCATGCTTCAGAAATGTGGAAAATGGTCCGTTTTCAAATGTTTTATTTTTGAACGTCAGTTCACATTTGTAGGTGGATCATCAGTGTTAGAGCTAAAATTAGCATGTTTAAAGTGATTTTCATGCTTCCAGGGGCCCTAAACACAAGATTTATGGAATGGTTAAAAGTGCATGAAAATGGCCAATTTACTCACTCTGAGTTCTCAAAAAGGGTTTCTTCACCCCGGTAAATTAATTAAATACCATTTGGAGGCATTTAATGTTCGAGCAAAAACTGCTGATTTTCGACAAAAGAGATAACACCCCCCCATTACGTCATGCTTCAGAAATGTGGAAAATGGTCCGTTTTCAAATGTTTTATTTTTGAACGTCAGTTCACATTTGTAGGTGGATCATCAGTGTTAGAGCTAAAATTAGCATGTTTAAAGTGATTTTCATGCTTCCAGGGGCTCGGGAAGTGAATTAAATACTATTTGGAGGCATTTAATGTTCAATCAAAAACAGCTGATTTTTGACAAAAGAGATAACACCCCCCCATTACGTCATGCTTCAGAAATGTGGAAAATGGTCCGTTTTCAAATGTTTTATTTTTGAACGTCAGTTCACATTTGTAGGTGGATCATCAGTGTTAGAGCTAAAATTAGCATGTTTAAAGTGATTGTCATGCTTCCAGGGGCCCTAAACACAAGATTTATGGAATGGTTAAAAGTGCATGAAAATGGCCAATTTACTCACTCTGAGTTCTCAAAAAGGGTTTCTTCACCCCGGGAAGTTAATTAAATACCATTTGGAGGCATTTAATGTTCGAGCAAAAACGGCTGATTTTCGACAAAAGAGATAACACCCCCCCATTACGTCATGCTTCAGAAATGTGGAAAATGGTCCGTTTTCAAATGTTTTATTTTTGAACATCAGTTCACATTTGTAGGTGGATCATCAGTGTTAGAGCTAAAATTAGCATGTTTAAAGTGATTTTCATGCTTCCAGGGGCTCGGGAAGTGAATTAAATACTATTTGGAGGCATTTAATGTTCAATCAAAAACAGCTGATTTTTGACAAAAGAGATAACACCCCCCCATTACGTCATGCTTCAGAAATGTGGAAAATGGTCCGTTTTCAAATGTTTTATTTTTGAACGTCAGTTCACATTTGTAGGTGGATCATCAGTGTTAGAGCTAAAATTAGCATGTTTAAAGTGATTTTCATGCTTCCAGGGGCCCTAAACACAAGATTTATGGAATGGTTAAAAGTGCATGAAAATGGCCAATTTACTCACTCTGAGTTCTCAAAAAGGGTTTCGTCACCCCGGGAAGTTAATTAAATACCATTTGGAGGCATTTAATGTTCGAGCAAAAACGGCTGATTTTCGACAAAAGAGATAACACCCCCCCATTACGTCATGCTTCAGAAATGTGGAAAATGGTCCGTTTTCAAATGTTTTATTTTTGAACGTCAGTTCACATTTGTAGGTAGATCATCAGTGTTAGAGCTAAAATTAGCATGTTTAAAGTGATTTTCATGCTTCCAGGGGCTCGGGAAGTGAATTAAATACTATTTGGAGGCATTTAATGTTCAAGCAAAAACAGCTGATTTTTGACAAAAGAGATAACACCCCCCATTACGTCATGCTTCAGAAATGTGGAAAATGGTCCGTTTTCAAATGTTTTATTTTTGAACGTCAGTTCACATTTGTAGGTGGATCATCAGTGTTAGAGCTAAAATTAGCATGTTTAAAGTGATTTTCATGCTTCCAGGGGCCCTAAACACAAGATTTATGGAATGGTTAAAAGTGCATGAAAATGGCCAATTTACTCACTCTGAGTTCTCAAAAAGGGTTTCTTCACCCCGGGAAGTTAATTAAATACCATTTGGAGGCATTTAATGTTCGAGCAAAAACGGCTGATTTTCGACAAAAGAGATAACACCCCCCCATTACGTCATGCTTCAGAAATGTGGAAAATGGTCCGTTTTCAAATGTTTTATTTTTGAACGTCAGTTCACATTTGTAGGTGGATCATCAGTGTTAGAGCTAAAATTAGCATGTTTAAAGTGATTTTCATGCTTCCAGGGGCTCGGGAAGTGAATTAAATACTATTTGGAGGCATTTAATGTTCAAGCAAAAACAGCTGATTTTTGACAAAAGAGATAACACCCCCCCATTACGTCATGCTTCAGAAATGTGGAAAATGGTCCGTTTTCAAATGTTTTATTTTTGAACGTCAGTTCACATTTGTAGGTGGATCATCAGTGTTAGAGCTAAAATTAGCATGTTTAAAGTGATTTTCATGCTTCCAGGGGCCCTAAACACAAGATTTATGGAATGGTTAAAAGTGCATGAAAATGGCCAATTTACTCACTCTGAGTTCTCAAAAAGGGTTTCTTCACCCCGGGAAGTTAATTAAATACCATTTGGAGGCATTTAATGTTCAAGCAAAAACTGCTGATTTTCGACAAAAGAGATAACACCCCCCCATTACGTCATGCTTCAGAAATGTGGAAAATGGTCCGTTTTCAAATGTTTTATTTTTGAACGTCAGTTCACATTTGTAGGTGGATCATCAGTGTTAGAGCTAAAATTAGCATGTTTAAAGTGATTTTCATGCTTCCAGGGGCTCGGGAAGTGAATTAAATACTATTTGGAGGCATTTAATGTTCAGTTAAAAACAGCTGATTTTTGACAAAAGAGATAACACCCCCCATTACGTCATGCTTCAGAAATGTGGAAAATGGTCCGTTTTCAAATGTTTTATTTTTGAACGTCAGTTCACATTTGTAGGTGGATCATCAGTGTTAGAGCTAAAATTAGCATGTTTAAAGTGATTTTCATGCTTCCAGGGGCCCTAAACACAAGATTTATGGAATGGTTAAAAGTGCATGAAAATGGCCAATTTACTCACTCTGAGTTCTCAAAAAGGGTTTCTTCACCCCGGGAAGTTAATTAAATACCATTTGGAGGCATTTAATGTTCGAGCAAAAACAGCTGATTTTCGACAAAAGAGATAACACCCCCCCATTACGTCATGCTTCAGAAATGTGGAAAATGGTCAGTTTTCAAATGTTTTATTTTTGAACGTCAGTTCACATTTGTAGGTGGATCATCAGTGTTAGAGCTAAAATTAGCATGTGTAAAGTGATTTTCATGCTTCCAGGGGCTCGGGAAGTGAATTAAATACTATTTGGAGGCATTTAATGTTCAAGCAAAAACAGCTGATTTTTGACAAAAGAGATAACACCCCCCCATTACGTCATGCTTCAGAAATGTGGAAAATGGTCCGTTTTCAAATGTTTTATTTTTGAACGTCAGTTCACATTTGTAGGTGGATCATCAGTGTTAGAGCTAAAATTAGCATGTTTAAAGTGATTTTCATGCTTCCAGGGGCCCTAAACACAAGATTTATGGAATGGTTAAAAGTGCATGAAAATGGCCAATTTACTCACTCTGAGTTCTCAAAAAGGGTTTCTTCACCCCAGGAAGTTAATTAAATACCATTTGGAGGCATTTAATGTTCGAGCAAAAACGGCTGATTTTCGACAAAAGAGATAACACCCCCCCATTACGTCATGCTTCAGAAATGTGGACAATGGTCCGTTTTCAAATGTTTTATTTTGGAACGTCAGTTCACATTTGTAGGTGGATCATCAGTGTTAGAGCTAAAATTAGCATGTTTAAAGTGATTTTCATGCTTCCAGGGGCTCGGGAAGTGAATTAAATACTATTTGGAGGCATTTAATGTTCAAGCAAAAACAGCTGATTTTTGACAAAAGAGATAACACCCCCCCATTACGTCATGCTTCAGAAATGTGGAAAATGGTCCGTTTTCAAATGTTTTATTTTTGAACGTCAGTTCACATTTGTAGGTGGATCATCAGTGTTAGAGCTAAAATTAGCATGTTTAAAGTGATTTTCATGCTTCCAGGGGCCCTAAACACAAGATTTATGGAATGGTTAAAAGTGCATGAAAATGGCCAATTTACTCACTCTGAGTTCTCAAAAAGGGTTTCTTCACCCCGGGAAGTTAATTAAATACCATTTGGAGGCATTTAATGTTCGAGCAAAAACGGCTGATTTTCGACAAAAGAGATAACACCCCCCCATTACGTCATGCTTCAGAAATGTGGAAAATGGTCGGTTTTCAAATGTTTTATTTTTGAACGTCAGTTCACATTTGTAGGTGGATCATCAGTGTTAGAGCTAAAATGAGCATGTTTAAAGTGATTTTCATGCTTCCAGGGGCTCGAGAAGTGAATGAAATACTATTTGGAGGCATTTAATGTTCAATCAAAAACAGCTGATTTTTGACAAAAGAGATAACACCCCCCATTACGTCATGCTTCAGAAATGTGGAAAATGGTCAGTTTTCAAATGTTTTATTTTTGAACGTCAGTTCAAATTTGTAGGTGGATCATCAGTGTTAGAGCTAAAATTAGCATGTTTAAAGTGATTTTCATGCTTCCAGGGGCCCTAAACACAAGATTTATGGAATGGTTAAAAGTGCATGAAAATGGCCAATTTACTCACTCTGAGTTCTCAAAAAGGGTTTCTTCACCCCGGGAAGTTAATTAAATACCATTTGGAGGCATTTAATGTTCGAGCAAAAACGGCTGATTTTCGACAAAAGAGATAACACCCCCCCATTACGTCATGCTTCAGAAATGTGGAAAATGGTCCGTTTTCAAATGTTTTATTTTTGAACGTCAGTTCACATTTGTAGGTGGATCATCAGTGTTAGAGCTAAAATTAGCATGTTTAAAGTGATTTTCATGCTTCCAGGGGCTCGGGAAGTGAATTAAATACTATTTGGAGGCATTTAATATTCAAGCAAAAACAGCTGATTTTTGACAAAAGAGATAACACCCCCCCATTACGTCATGCTTCAGAAATTTGGAAAATGGTCCGTTTTCAAATGTTTTATTTTTGAACGTCAGTTCACATTTGTAGGTGGATCATCAGTGTTAGAGCTAAAATTAGCATGTTTAAAGTGATTTTCATGCTTCCAGGGGCCCTAAACACAAGATTTATGGAATGGTTAAAAGTGCATGAAAATGGCCAATTTACTCACTCTGAGTTCTCAAAAAGGGTTTCTTCACCCCGGGAAGTTAATTAAATACCATTTGGACGCATTTAATGTTCGAGCAAAAACGGCTGATTTTCGACAAAAGAGATAACACCCCCCCCATTACGTCATGCTTCAGAAATGTGGAAAATGGTCCGTTTTCAAATGTTTTATTTTTGAACATCAGTTCACATTTGTAGGTGGATCATCAGTGTTAGAGCTAAAATTAGCATGTTTAAAGTGATTTTTATGCTTCCAGGGGCCCTAAACACAAGATTTATGGAATGGTTAAAAGTGCTTGAAAATGGCCAATTTACTCACTCTGAGTTCTCAAAAAGGGTTTCTTCACCCCGGGAAGTTAATTAAATACCATTTTGAGGCATTTAATGTTCGAGCAAAAACGGCTGATTTTCGACAAAAGAGATAACACCCCCCCATTACGTCATGCTTCAGAAATGTGGAAAATGGTCCGTTTTCAAATGTTTTATTTTTGAACATCAGTTCACATTTGTAGGTGGATCATCAGTGTTAGAGCTAAAATGAGCATGTTTAAAGTGATTTTCATGCTTCCAGGGGCTCGGGAAGTGAATTAAATACTATTTGGAGGCATTTAATGCTCAATCAAAAACAGCTGATTTTTGACAAAAGAGATAACACCCCCCCATTACGTCATGCTTCAGAAATGTGGAAAATGGTCTGTTTTCAAATGTTTTATTTTTGAACGTCAGTTCACATTTGTAGGTGGATCATCAGTGTTAGAGCTAAAATTAGCATGTTTAAAGTGATTTTCATGCTTCCAGGGGCCCTAAACACAAGATTTATGGAATGGTTAAAAGTGCATGAAAATGGCCAATTTACTCACTCTGAGTTCTCAAAAAGGGTTTCTTCACCCCGGGAAGTTAATTAAATACCATTTGGAGGCATTTAATGTTCGAGCAAAAATGGCTGATTTTCGACAAAAGAGATAACACCCCCCCATTACGTCATGCTTCAGAAATGTGGAAAATGGTCTGTTTTCAAATGTTTTATTTTTGAACGTCAGTTCACATTTGTAGGTGGATCATCAGTGTTAGAGCTAAAATTAGCATGTTTAAAGTGATTTTCATGCTTCCAGGGGCTCGGGAAGTGAATTAAATACTATTTGGAGGCATTTAATGTTCAAGCAAAAACAGCTGATTTTTGACAAAAGAGATAACACCCCCCCATTACGTCATGCTTCAGAAATGTGGAAAATGGTCCGTTTTCAAATGTTTTATTTTTGAACGTCAGTTCACATTTGTAGGTGGATCATCAGTGTTAGAGCTAAAATTAGCATGTTTAAAGTGATTTTCATGCTTCCAGGGGCCCTAAACACAAGATTTATGGAATGGTTAAAAGTGCATGAAAATGGCCAATTTACTCACTCTGAGTTCTCAAAAAGGGTTTCTTCACCCCGGTAAATTAATTAAATACCATTTCGAGGCATTTAATGTTCGAGCAAAAACTGCTGATTTTCGACAAAAGAGATAACACCCCCCCATTACGTCATGCTTCTGAAATGTGGAAAATGGTCCGTTTTCAAATGTTTTATTTTTGAACGTCAGTTCACATTTGTAGGTGGATCATCAGTGTTAGAGCTAAAATTAGCATGTTTAAAGTGATTTTCATGCTTCCAGGGGCTCGGGAAGTGAATTAAATACTATTTGGAGGCATTTAATGTTCAACCAAAAACAGCTGATTTTTGACAAAAGAGATAACACCCCCCCATTACGTCATGCTTCAGAAATGTGGAAAATGGTCCGTTTTCAAATGTTTTATTTTTGAACGTCAGTTCACATTTGTAGGTGGATCATCAGTGTTAGAGCTAAAATTAGCATGTTTAAAGTGATTGTCATGCTTCCAGGGGCCCTAAACACAAGATTTATGGAATGGTTAAAAGTGCATGAAAATGGCCAATTTACTCACTCTGAGTTCTCAAAAAGGGTTTCTTCACCCCGGGAAGTTAATTAAATACCATTTGGAGGCATTTAATGTTCGAGCAAAAACGGCTGATTTTCGACAAAAGAGATAACACCCCCCCATTACGTCATGCTTCTGAAATGTGGAAAATGGTCCGTTTTCAAATGTTTTATTTTTGAACGTCAGTTCACATTTGTAGGTGGATCATCAGTGTTAGAGCTAAAATTAGCATGTTTAAAGTGATTTTCATGCTTCCAGGGGCTCGGGAAGTGAATTAAATACTATTTGGAGGCATTTAATGTTCAAGCAAAAACAGCTGATTTTTGACAAAAGAGATAACACCCCCCCATTACGTCATGCTTCAGAAATGTGGAAAATGGTCCGTTTTCAAATGTTTTATTTTTGAACGTCAGTTCACATTTGTAGGTGGATCATCAGTGTTAGAGCTAAAATTAGCATGTTTAAAGTGATTTTCATGCTTCCAGGGGCCCTAAACACAAGATTTATGGAATGGTTAAAAGTGCATGAAAATGGCCAATTTACTCACTCTGAGTTCTCAAAAAGGGTTTCTTCACCCCGGGAAGTTAATTAAATACCATTTGGAGGCATTTAATGTTCGAGCAAAAACGGCTGATTTTCGACAAAAGAGATAACACCCCCCCATTACGTCATGCTTCAGAAATGTGGAAAATGGTCCGTTTTCAAATGTTTTATTTTTGAACATCAGTTCACATTTGTAGGTGGATCATCAGTGTTAGAGCTAAAATTAGCATGTTTAAAGTGATTTTCATGCTTCCAGGGGCTCGGGAAGTGAATTAAATACTATTTGGAGGCATTTAATGTTCAATCAAAAACAGCTGATTTTTGACAAAAGAGATAACACCCCCCCATTACGTCATGCTTCAGAAATGTGGAAAATGGTCCGTTTTCAAATGTTTTATTTTTGAACGTCAGTTCACATTTGTAGGTGGATCATCAGTGTTAGAGCTAAAATTAGCATGTTTAAAGTGATTTTCATGCTTCCAGGGGCCCTAAACACAAGATTTATGGAATGGTTAAAAGTGCATGAAAATGGCCAATTTACTCACTCTGAGTTCTCAAAAAGGGTTTCTTCACCCCGGGAAGTTAATTAAATACCATTTGGAGGCATTTAATGTTCGAGCAAAAACGGCTGATTTTCGACAAAAGAGATAACACCCCCCCATTACGTCATGCTTCAGAAATGTGGAAAATAGTCCGTTTTCAAATGTTTTATTTTTGAACGTCAGTTCACATTTGTAGGTGGATCATCAGTGTTAGAGCTAAAATTAGCATGTTTAAAGTGATTTTCATGCTTCCAGGGGCTCGGGAAGTGAATTAAATACTATTTGGAGGCATTTAATGTTCAAGCAAAAACAGCTGATTTTTGACAAAAGAGATAACACCCCCCTATTACGTCATGCTTCAGAAATGTGGAAAATGGTCCGTTTTCAAATGTTTTATTTTTGAACGTCAGTTCACATTTGTAGGTGGATCATCAGTGTTAGAGCTAAAATTAGCATGTTTAAAGTGATTTTCATGCTTCCAGGGGCCCTAAACACAAGATTTATGGAATGGTTAAAAGTGCATGAAAATGGCCAATTTACTCACTCTGAGTTCTCAAAAAGGGTTTCTTCACCCCGGGAAGTTAATTAAATACCATTTGGAGGCATTTAATGTTCAAGCAAAAACTGCTGATTTTCGACAAAAGAGATAACACCCCCCCATTACGTCATGCTTCAGAAATGTGGAAAATGGTCCGTTTTCAAATGTTTTATTTTTGAACGTCAGTTCACATTTGTAGGTGGATCATCAGTGTTAGAGCTAAAATTAGCATGTTTAAAGTGATTTTCATGCTTCCAGGGGCTCGGGAAGTGAATTAAATACTATTTGGAGGCATTTAATGTTCAAGCAAAAACAGCTGATTTTTGACAAAAGAGATAACACCCCCCCATTACGTCATGCTTCAGAAATGTGGAAAATGGTCCGTTTTCAAATGTGTTATTTTTGAACGTCAGTTCACATTTGTAGGTGGATCATCAGTGTTAGAGCTAAAATTAGCATGTTTAAAGTGATTTTCATGCTTCCAGGGGCCCTAAACACAAGATTTATGGAATGGTTAAAAGTGCATGAAAATGGCCAATTTACTCACTCTGAGTTCTCAAAAAGGGTTTCTTCACCCCAGGAAGTTAATTAAATACCATTTGGAGGCATTTAATGTTCGAGCAAAAACGGCTGATTTTCGACAAAAGAGATAACACCCCCCCCAGTACGTCATGCTTCAGAAATGTGGACAATGGTCCGTTTTCAAATGTTTTATTTTGGAACGTCAGTTCACATTTGTAGGTGGATCATCAGTGTTAGAGCTAAAATTAGCATGTTTAAAGTGATTTTCATGCTTCCAGGGGCTCGGGAAGTGAATTAAATACTATTTGGAGGCATTTAATGTTCAAGCAAAAACAGCTGATTTTTGACAAAAGAGATAACACCCCCCCATTACGTCATGCTTCAGAAATGTGGAAAATGGTCCGTTTTCAAATGTTTTATTTTTGAACGTCAGTTCACATTTGTAGGTGGATCATCAGTGTTAGAGCTAAAATTAGCATGTTTAAAGTGATTTTCATGCTTCCAGGGGCTCGGGAAGTGAATTAAATACTATTTGGAGGCATTTAATGTTCAAGCAAAAACAGCTGATTTTTGACAAAAGAGATAACACCCCCCTATTACGTCATGCTTCAGAAATGTGGAAAATGGTCCGTTTTCAAATGTTTTATTTTTGAACGTCAGTTCACATTTGTAGGTGGATCATCAGTGTTAGAGCTAAAATTAGCATGTTTAAAGTGATTTTCATGCTTCCAGGGGCCCTAAACACAAGATTTATGGAATGGTTAAAAGTGCATGAAAATGGCCAATTTACTCACTCTGAGTTCTCAAAAAGGGTTTCTTCACCCCGGGAAGTTAATTAAATACCATTTGGAGGCATTTAATGTTCAAGCAAAAACTGCTGATTTTCGACAAAAGAGATAACACCCCCCCATTACGTCATGCTTCAGAAATGTGGAAAATGGTCCGTTTTCAAATGTTTTATTTTTGAACGTCAGTTCACATTTGTAGGTGGATCATCAGTGTTAGAGCTAAAATTAGCATGTTTAAAGTGATTTTCATGCTTCCAGGGGCTCGGGAAGTGAATTAAATACTATTTGGAGGCATTTAATGTTCAAGCAAAAACAGCTGATTTTTGACAAAAGAGATAACACCCCCCCATTACGTCATGCTTCAGAAATGTGGAAAATGGTCCGTTTTCAAATGTGTTATTTTTGAACGTCAGTTCACATTTGTAGGTGGATCATCAGTGTTAGAGCTAAAATTAGCATGTTTAAAGTGATTTTCATGCTTCCAGGGGCCCTAAACACAAGATTTATGGAATGGTTAAAAGTGCATGAAAATGGCCAATTTACTCACTCTGAGTTCTCAAAAAGGGTTTCTTCACCCCAGGAAGTTAATTAAATACCATTTGGAGGCATTTAATGTTCGAGCAAAAACGGCTGATTTTCGACAAAAGAGATAACACCCCCCCCATTACGTCATGCTTCAGAAATGTGGACAATGGTCCGTTTTCAAATGTTTTATTTTGGAACGTCAGTTCACATTTGTAGGTGGATCATCAGTGTTAGAGCTAAAATTAGCATGTTTAAAGTGATTTTCATGCTTCCAGGGGCTCGGGAAGTGAATTAAATACTATTTGGAGGCATTTAATGTTCAAGCAAAAACAGCTGATTTTTGACAAAAGAGATAACACCCCCCCATTACGTCATGCTTCAGAAATGTGGAAAATGGTCCGTTTTCAAATGTTTTATTTTTGAACGTCAGTTCACATTTGTAGGTGGATCATCAGTGTTAGAGCTAAAATTAGCATGTTTAAAGTGATTTTCATGCTTCCAGGGGCCCTAAACACAAGATTTATGGAATGGTTAAAAGTGCATGAAAATGGCCAATTTACTCACTCTGAGTTCTCAAAAAGGGTTTCTTCACCCCGGGAAGTTAATTAAATACCATTTGGAGGCATTTAATGTTCGAGCAAAAACGGCTGATTTTCGACAAAAGAGATAACACCCCCCCATTACGTCATGCTTCAGAAATGTGGAAAATGGTCGGTTTTCAAATGTTTTATTTTTGAACGTCAGTTCACATTTGTAGGTGGATCATCAGTGTTAGAGCTAAAATGAGCATGTTTAAAGTGATTTTCATGCTTCCAGGGGCTCGAGAAGTGAATTAAATACTATTTGGAGGCATTTAATGTTCAATCAAAAACAGCTGATTTTTGACAAAAGAGATAACACCCCCCATTACGTCATGCTTCAGAAATGTGGAAAATGGTCAGTTTTCAAAGGTTTTATTTTTGAACGTCAGTTCACATTTGTAGGTGGATCATCAGTGTTAGAGCTAAAATTAGCATGTTTAAAGTGATTTTCATGCTTCCAGGGGCCCTAAACACAAGATTTATGGAATGGTTAAAAGTGCATGAAAATGGCCAATTTACTCACTCTGAGTTCTCAAAAAGGGTTTCTTCACCCCGGGAAGTTAATTAAATACCATTTGGAGGCATTTAATGTTCGAGCAAAAACGGCTGATTTTCGACAAAAGAGATAACACCCCCCCATTACGTCATGCTTCAGAAATGTGGAAAATGGTCCGTTTTCAAATGTTTTATTTTTGAACGTCAGTTCACATTTGTAGGTAGATCATCAGTGTTAGAGCTAAAATTAGCATGTTTAAAGTGATTTTCATGCTTCCAGGGGCTCGGGAAGTGAATTAAATACTATTTGGAGGCATTTAATGTTCAAGCAAAAACAGCTGATTTTTGACAAAAGAGATAACACCCCCCCATTACGTCATGCTTCAGAAATGTGGAAAATGGTCCGTTTTCAAATGTTTTATTTTTGAACGTCAGTTCACATTTGTAGGTGGATCATCAGTGTTAGAGCTAAAATTAGCATGTTTAAAGTGATTTTCATGCTTCCAGGGGCCCTAAACACAAGATTTATGGAATGGTTAAAAGTGCATGAAAATGGCCAATTTACTCACTCTGAGTTCTCAAAAAGGGTTTCTTCACCCCGGGAAGTTGATTAAATACCATTTGGAGGCATTTAATGTTCGAGCAAAAACGGCTGATTTTCGACAAAAGAGATAACACCCCCCCATTACGTCATGCTTCAGAAATGTGGAAAATGGTCCGTTTTCAAATGTTTTATTTTTGAACGTCAGTTCACATTTGTAGGTGGATCATCAGTGTTAGAGCTAAAATTAGCATGTTTAAAGTGATTTTCATGCTTCCAGGGGCTCGGGAAGTGAATTAAATACTATTTGGAGGCATTTAATGTTCAAGCAAAAACAGCTGATTTTTGACAAAAGAGATAACACCCCCCCATTACTTCATGCTTCAGAAATGTGGAAAATGGTCCGTTTTCAAATGTTTTATTTTTGAACGTCAGTTCACATTTGTAGGTGGATCATCAGTGTTAGAGCTAAAATTAGCATGTTTAAAGTGATTTTCATGCTTCCAGGGGCCCTAAACACAAGATTTATGGAATGGTTAAAAGTGCATGAAAATGGCCAATTTACTCACTCTGAGTTCTCAAAAAGGGTTTCTTCACCCCGGGAAGTTAATTAAATACCATTTGGAGGCATTTAATGTTCAAGCAAAAACTGCTGATTTTCGACAAAAGAGATAACACCCCCCCATTACGTCATGCTTCAGAAATGTGGAAAATGGTCCGTTTTCAAATGTTTTATTTTTGAACGTCAGTTCACATTTGTAGGTGGATCATCAGTGTTAGAGCTAAAATTAGCATGTTTAAAGTGATTTTCATGCTTCCAGGGGCTCGGGAAGTGAATTAAATACTATTTGGAGGCATTTAATGTTCAGTTAAAAACAGCTGATTTTTGACAAAAGTGATAACACCCCCCCATTACGTCATGCTTCAGAAATGTGGAAAATGGTCCGTTTTCAAATGTTTTATTTTTGAACGTCAGTTCACATTTGTAGGTGGATCATCAGTGTTAGAGCTAAAATTAGCATGTTTAAAGTGATTTTCATGCTTCCAGGGGCCCTAAACACAAGATTTATGGAATGGTTAAAAGTGCATGAAAATGGCCAATTTACTCACTCTGAGTTCTCAAAAAGGGTTTCTTCACCCCGGGAAGTTAATTAAATACCATTTGGAGGCATTTAATGTTCGAGCAAAAACGGCTGATTTTCGACAAAAGAGATAACACCCCCCCATTACGTCATGCTTCAGAAATGTGGAAAATGGTCAGTTTTCAAATGTTTTATTTTTGAACGTCAGTTCACATTTGTAGGTGGATCATCAGTGTTAGAGCTAAAATTAGCATGTTTAAAGTGATTTTCATGCTTCCAGGGGCTCGGGAAGTGAATTAAATACTATTTGGAGGCATTTAATGTTCAAGCAAAAACAGCTGATTTTTGACAAAAGAGATAACACCCCCCCATTACGTCATGCTTCAGAAATGTGGAAAATGGTCCGTTTTCAAATGTTTTATTTTTGAACATCAGTTCACATTTGTAGGTGGATCATCAGTGTTAGAGCTAAAATTAGCATGTTTAAAGTGATTTTCATGCTTCCAGGGGCCCTAAACACAAGATTTATGGAATGGTTAAAAGTGCATGAAAATGGCCAATTTACTCACTCTGAGTTCTCAAAAAGGGTTTCTTCACCCCAGGAAGTTAATTAAATACCATTTGGAGGCATTTAATGTTCGAGCAAAAACGGCTGATTTTCGACAAAAGAGATAACACCCCCCCATTAAGTCATGCTTCAGAAATGTGGAAAATGGTCCGTTTTCAAATGTTTCATTTTGGAACGTCAGTTCACATTTGTAGGTGGATCATCAGTGTTAGAGCTAAAATTAGCATGTTTATAGTGATGTTCATGCTTCCAGGGGCTCGGGAAGTGAATTAAATACTATTTGGAGGCATTTAATGTTCAATCAAAAACAGCTGATTTTTGACAAAAGAGATAACACCCCCCCCCATTACGTCATGCTTCAGAAATGTGGAAAATGGTCCGTTTTAAAATGTTTTATTTTTGAATGTCAGTTCACATTTGTAGGTGGATCATCAGTGTTGGAGCTAAAATTAGCATGTTTAAAGTGATTTTCATGCTTCCAGGGGCCCTAAACACAAGATTTATGGAATGGTTAAAAGTGCATGAAAATGGCCAATTTACTCACTCTGAGTTCTCAAAAAGGGTTTCTTCACCCCGGGAAGTTAATTAAATACCATTTGGAGGCATTTAATGTTCGAGCAAAAACGGCTGATTTTCGACAAAAGAGATAACACCCCCCCATTACGTCATGCTTCAGAAATGTGGAAAATGGTCCGTTTTCAAATGTTTTATTTTTGAACGTCAGTTCACATTTGTAGGTGGATCATCAGTGTTAGAGCTAAAATTAGCATGTTTAAAGTGATTTTCATGCTTCCAGGGGCTCGGGAAGTGAATTAAATACTATTTGGAGGCATTTAATGTTCAATCAAAAACAGCTGATTTTTGACAAAAGAGATAACAACCCCCCATTACGTCATGCTTCAGAAATGTGGAAAATGGTCCGTTTTCAAATGTTTTATTTTTGAACGTCAGTTCACATTTGTAGGTGGATCATCAGTGTTAGAGCTAAAATTAGCATGTTTAAAGTGATTTTCATGCTTCCAGGGGCCCTAAACACAAGATTTATGGAATGGTTAAAAGTGCATGAAAATGGCCAATTTACTCACTCTGAGTTCTCAAAAAGGGTTTCTTCACCCCGGGAAGTTAATTAAATACCATTTGGAGGCATTTAATGTTCGAGCAAAAACTGCTGATTTTCGACAAAAGAGATAACACCCCCCATTACGTCATGCTTCAGAAATGTGGAAAATGGTCCGTTTTCAGATGTTTTATTTTTGAACGTCAGTTCACATTTGTAGGTGGATCATCAGTGTTAGAGCTAAAATTAGCATGTTTAAAGTGATTTTCATGCATCCAGGGGCTCGGGAAGTGAATTAAATACTATTTGGAGGCATTTAATGTTCAAGCAAAAACAGCTGATTTTTGACAAAAGAGATAACACCCCCCCATTACGTCATGCTTCAGAAATGTGGAAAATGGTCCGTTTTCAAATGTTTTATTTTTGAACGTCAGTTCACATTTGTAGGTGGATCATCAGTGTTAGAGCTAAAATTAGCATGTTTAAAGTGATTTTCATGCTTCCAGGGGCCCTAAACACAAGATTTATGGAATGGTTAAAAGTGCATGAAAATGGCCAATTTACTCACTCTGAGTTCTCAAAAAGTGTTTCTTCACCCCGGGAAGTTAATTAAATACCATTTGGAGGCATTTAATGTTCGAGCAGAAACGGCTGATTTTCGACAAAAGAGATAACACCCCCCCATTAAGTCATGCTTCAGAAATGTGGAAAATGGTCCGTTTTCAAATGTTTCATTTTGGAACGTCAGTTCACATTTGTAGGTGGATCATCAGTGTTAGAGCTAAAATTAGCATGTTTATAGTGATGTTCATGCTTCCAGGGGCTCGGGAAGTGAATTAAATACTATTTGGAGGCATTTAATGTTCAATCAAAAACAGCTGATTTTTGACAAAAGAGATAACACCCCCCCCCATTACGTCATGCTTCAGAAATGTGGAAAATGGTCCGTTTTAAAATGTTTTATTTTTGAATGTCAGTTCACATTTGTAGGTGGATCATCAGTGTTGGAGCTAAAATTAGCATGTTTAAAGTGATTTTCATGCTTCCAGGGGCCCTAAACACAAGATTTATGGAATGGTTAAAAGTGCATGAAAATGGCCAATTTACTCACTCTGAGTTCTCAAAAAGGGTTTCTTCACCCCGGGAAGTTAATTAAATACCATTTGGAGGCATTTAATGTTCGAGCAAAAACGGCTGATTTTCGACAAAAGAGATAACACCCCCCCATTACGTCATGCTTCAGAAATGTGGAAAATGGTCCGTTTTCAAATGTTTTATTTTTGAACGTCAGTTCACATTTGTAGGTGGATCATCAGTGTTAGAGCTAAAATTAGCATGTTTAAAGTGATTTTCATGCTTCCAGGGGCTCGGGAAGTGAATTAAATACTATTTGGAGGCATTTAATGTTCAATCAAAAACAGCTGATTTTTGACAAAAGAGATAACAACCCCCCATTACGTCATGCTTCAGAAATGTGGAAAATGGTCCGTTTTCAAATGTTTTATTTTTGAACGTCAGTTCACATTTGTAGGTGGATCATCAGTGTTAGAGGTAAAATTAGCATGTTTAAAGTGATTTTCATGCTTCCAGGGGCCCTAAACACAAGATTTATGGAATGGTTAAAAGTGCATGAAAATGGCCAATTTACTCACTCTGAGTTCTCAAAAAGGGTTTCTTCACCCCGGGAAGTTAATTAAATACCATTTGGAGGCATTTAATGTTCGAGCAAAAACTGCTGATTTTCGACAAAAGAGATAACACCCCCCATTACGTCATGCTTCAGAAATGTGGAAAATGGTCCGTTTTCAGATGTTTTATTTTTGAACGTCAGTTCACATTTGTAGGTGGATCATCAGTGTTAGAGCTAAAATTAGCATGTTTAAAGTGATTTTCATGCATCCAGGGGCTCGGGAAGTGAATTAAATACTATTTGGAGGCATTTAATGTTCAAGCAAAAACAGCTGATTTTTGACAAAAGAGATAACACCCCCCCATTACGTCATGCTTCAGAAATGTGGAAAATGGTCCGTTTTCAAATGTTTTATTTTTGAACGTCAGTTCACATTTGTAGGTGGATCATCAGTGTTAGAGCTAAAATTAGCATGTTTAAAGTGATTTTCATGCTTCCAGGGGCCCTAAACACAAGATTTATGGAATGGTTAAAAGTGCATGAAAATGGCCAATTTACTCACTCTGAGTTCTCAAAAAGTGTTTCTTCACCCCGGGAAGTTAATTAAATACCATTTGGAGGCATTTAATGTTCGAGCAGAAACGGCTCATTTTCGTCAAAAGAGATAACACCCCCCCCATTAAGTCATGCTTCAGAAATGTGGAAAATGGTCCATTTTCAAATGTTTTATTTTGGAACGTCAGTTCACATTTGTAGGTGGATCATCAGTGTTAGAGCTAAAATTAGCATGTTTATAGTGATGTTCATGCTTCCAGGGGCTCGGGAAGTGAATTAAATACTATTTGGAGGCATTTAATGTTCAATCAAAAACAGCTGATTTTTGACAAAAGAGATAACACCCCCCCATTACGTCATGCTTCAGAAATGTGGAAAATGGTCCGTTTTCAAATGTTTTATTTTTGAACGTCAGTTCACATTTGTAGGTGGATCATCAGTGTTAGAGCTAAAATTAGCATGTTTAAAGTGACTTTCATGCTTCCAGGGGCCCTAAACACAAGATTTATGGAATGGTTAAAAGTGCATGAAAATGGCCAATTTACTCACTCTGAGTTCTCAAAAAGGGTTTCTTCACCCCGGGAAGGTAATTAAATACCATTTGGAGGCATTTAATGTTCGAGCAAAAACTGCTGATTTTCGACAAAAGAGATAACACCCCCCATTACGTCATGCTTCAGAAATGTGGAAAATGGTCCGTTTTCACATGTTTTATTTTTGAACGTCAGTTCACATTTGTAGGTGGATCATCAGTGTTAGAGCTAACATTAGCATGTTTAAAGTGATTTTCATGCTTCCAGGGGCTCGGGAAGTGAATTAAATACTATTTGGAGGCATTTAATGTTCAAGCAAAAACAGCTGATTTTTGACAAAAGAGATAACACCCCCCCATTACGTCATGCTTCAGAAATGTGGAAAATGGTCCGTTTTCAAATGTTTTATTTTTGAACGTCAGTTCACATTTGTAGGTGGATCATCAGTGTTAGAGCTAAAATTAGCATGTTTAAATTGATTTTCATGCTTCCAGGGGCCCTAAACACAAGATTTATGGAATGGTTAAAAGTGCATGAAAATGGCCAATTTACTCACTCTGAGTTCTCAAAAAGTGTTTCTTCACCCCGGGAAGTTAATTAAATACCATTTGGAGGCATTTAATGTTCGAGCAGAACCGGCTGATTTTCGTCAAAAGAGATAACACCCCCCCCCATTAAGTCATGCTTCAGAAATGTGGAAAATGGTCCGTTTTCAAATGTTTTATTTTGGAACGTCAGTTCACATTTGTAGGTGGATCATCAGTGTTAGAGCTAAAATTAGCATGTTTATAGTGATGTTCATGCTTCCAGGGGCTCGGGAAGTGAATTAAATACTATTTGGAGGCATTTAATGTTCAATCAAAAACAGCTGATTTTTGACAAAAGAGATAACACCCCCCCATTACGTCATGCTTCAGAAATGTGGAAAATGGTCCGTTTTCAAATGTTTTATTTTTGAACGTCAGTTCACATTTGTAGGTGGATCATCAGTGTTAGAGCTAAAATTAGCATGTTTAAAGTGATTTTCATGCTTCCATGGGCCCTAAACACAAGATTTATGGAATGGTTAAAAGTGCATGAAAATGGCCAATTTACTCACTCTGAGTTCTCAAAAAGGGTTTCTTCACCCCGGGAAGTTAATTAAATACCATTTGGAGGCATTTAATGTTCGAGCAAAAACGGCTGATTTTCGACAAAAGAGATAACACCCCCCCATTACGTCATGCTTCAGAAATGTGGAAAATGGTCCGTTTTCAAATGTTTTATTTTTGAACGTCAATTCACATTTGTAGGTGGATCATCAGTGTTAGAGCTAAAATTAGCATGTTTAAAGTGATTTTCATGCTTCCAGGGGCTCAGGAAGTGAATTAAATACTATTTGGAGGCATTTAATGTTCAATCAAAAACAGCTGATTTTTGACAAAAGAGATAACACCCTCCCATTACGTCATGCTTCAGAAATGTGGAAAATGGTCCGTTTTCAAATGTTTTATTTTTGAACGTCAGTTCACATTTGTAGGTGGATCATCAGTGTTAGAGCTAAAATTAGCATGTTTAAAGTGATTTTCATGCTTCCAGGGGCCCTAAACACAAGATTTATGGAATGGTTAAAAGTGCATGAAAATGGCCAATTTACTCACTCTGAGTTCTCAAAAAGGGTTTCTTCACCCCGGGAAGTTAATTAAATACCATTTGGAGGCATTTAATGTTCGAGCAAAAACTGCTGATTTTCGACAAAAGAGATAACACCCCCCCATTACGTCATGCTTCAGAAATGTGGAAAATGGTCCGTTTTCAAATGTTTTATTTTTGAACGTCAGTTCACATTTGTAGGTGGATCATCAGTGTTAGAGCTAAAATTAGCATGTTTAAAGTGATTTTCATGCTTTCAGGGGCTCGGGAAGTGAAATAAATACTATTTGGAGGCATTTAATGTTCAAGCAAAAACAGCTGATTTTTGACAAAAGAGATAACACCCCCCCATTACGTCATGCTTCAGAAATGTGGAAAATGGTCCGTTTTCAAATGTTTTATTTTTGAACGTCAGTTCACATTTGTAGGTGGATCATCAGTGTTAGAGCTAAAATTAGCATGTTTAAAGTGATTTTCATGCTTCCAGGGGCCCTAAACACAAGATTTATGGAATGGTTAAAAGTGCATGAAAATGGCCAATTTACTCACTCTGAGTTCTCAAAAAGGGTTTCTTCACCCCGGGAAGTTAATTAAATACCATTTGGAGGCATTTAATGTTCGAGCAAAAACGGCTGATTTTCGACAAAAGAGATAACATCCCCCCATTACGTCATGCTTCAGAAATGTGGAAAATGGTCCGTTTTCAAATGTTTTATTTTTGAACATCAGTTCACATTTGTAGGTGGATCATCAGTGTTAGAGCTAAAATTAGCATGTTTAAAGTGATTTTCATGCTTCCAGGGGCTCGGGAAGTGAATTAAATACTATTTGGAGGCATTTAATGTTCAATCAAAAACAGCTGATTTTTGACAAAAGAGATAACACCCCCCCCATTACGTCATGCTTCAGAAATGTGGAAAATGGTCCGTTTTCAAATGTTTTATTTTTGAACGTCAGTTCACATTTGTAGGTGGATCATCAGTGTTAGAGCTAAAATTAGCATGTTTAAAGTGATTTTCATGCTTCCAGGGGCCCTAAACACAAGATTTATGGAATGGTTAAAAGTGCATGAAAATGGCCAATTTACTCACTCTGAGTTCTCAAAAAGGGTTTCTTCACCCCGGGAAGTTAATTAAATACCATTTGGAGGCATTTAATGTTCGAGCAAAAACGGCTGATTTTCGACAAAAGAGATAACACCCCCCCATTACGTCATGCTTCAGAAATGTGGAAAATGGTCCGTTTTCAAATGTTTTATTTTTGAACGTCAGTTCACATTTGTAGGTGGATCATCAGTGTTAGAGCTAAAATTAGCATGTTTAAAGTGATTTTCATGCTTCCAGGGGCTCGGGAAGTGAATTAAATACTATTTGGAGGCATTTAATGTTCAATCAAAAACAGCTGATTTTTGACAAAAGAGATAACACCCCCCCATTACGTCATGCTTCAGAAATGTGGAAAATGGTCAGTTTTCAAATGTTTTATTTTTGAACGTCAGTTCACATTTGTAGGTGGATCATCAGTGTTAGAGCTAAAATTAGCATGTTTAAAGTGATTTTCATGCTTCCAGGGGCCCTAAACACAAGATTTATGGAATGGTTAAAAGTGCATGAAAATGGCCAATTTACTCACTCTGAGTTCTCAAAAAGGGTTTCTTCACCCCGGGAAGTTAATTAAATACCATTTGGAGGCATTTAATGTTCGAGCAAAAACTGCTGATTTTCGACAAAAGAGATAACACCCCCCCATTACGTCATGCTTCAGAAATGTGGAAAATGGTCCGTTTTCAAATGTTTTATTTTTGAACATCAGTTCACATTTGTAGGTGGATCATCAGTGTTAGAGCTAAAATTAGCATGTTTAAAGTGATTTTCATGTTTCCAGGGGCTCGGGAAGTGAATTAAATACTATTTGGAGGCATTTAATGTTCAATCAAAAACAGCTGATTTTTCACAAAAGAGATAACACCCCCCCATTACGTCATGCTTCAGAAATGTGGAAAATGGTCCGTTTTCAAATGTTTTATTTTTGAACGTCAGTTCACATTTGTAGGTGGATCATCAGTGTTAGAGCTAAAATTAGCATGTTTAAAGTGATTTTCATGCTTCCAGGGGCCCTAAACACAAGATTTATGGAATGGTTAAAAGTGCATGAAAATGGCCAATTTACTCACTCTGAGTTCTCAAAAAGGGTTTCTTCACCCCGGGAAGTTAATTAAATACCATTTGGAGGCATTTAATGTTCGAGCAAAAACGGCTGATTTTCGACAAAAGAGATAACACCCCCCCGTTACGTCATGCTTCAGAAATGTGGAAAATGGTCCATTTTCAAATGTTTTATTTTTGAACGTCAGTTCACATTTGTAGGTGGATCATCAGTGTTAGAGCTAAAATTAGCATGTTTAAAGTGATTTTCATGCTTCCAGGGGCTCGGGAAGTGAATTAAATACTATTTGGAGGCATTTAATGTTCAAGCAAAAACAGCTGATTTTTGACAAAAGAGATAACACCCCCCCATTACGTCATGCTTCAGAAATGTGGAAAATGGTCCGCTTTCAAATGTTTTATTTTTGAACGTCAGTTCACATTTGTAGGTGGATCATCAGTGTTAGAGCTAAAATTAGCATGTTTAAAGTGATTTTCATGCTTCCAGGGGCCCTAAACACAAGATTTATGGAATGGTTAAAAGTGCATGAAAATGGCCAATTTACTCACTCTGAGTTCTCAAAAAGGGTTTCGACACCCCGGGAAGTTAATTAAATACCATTTGGAGGCATTTAATGTTCGAGCAAAAACTGCTGATTTTCGACAAAAGAGATAATACCCCCCCATTACGTCATGCTTCAGAAATGTGGAAAATGGTCCGTTTTCAAATGTTTTATTTTTGAACGTCAGTTCACATTTGTAGGTGGATCATCAGTGTTAGAGCTAAAATTAGCATGTTTAAAGTGATTTTCATGCTTCCAGGGGCTCGGGAAGTGAATTAAATACTATTTGGAGGCATTTAATGTTCAAGCAAAAACAGCTGATTTTTGACAAAAGAGATAACACCCCCCCTTTACGTCATGCTTCAGAAATGTGGAAAATGGTCAGTTTTCAAATGTTTTATTTTTGAACGTCAGTTCACATTTGTAGGTGGATCATCAGTGTTAGAGCTAAAATTAGCATGTTTAAAGTGATTTTCATGCTTCCAGGGGCCCTAAACACAAGATTTATGGAATGGTTAAAAGTGCATGAAAATGGCCAATTTACTCACTCTGAGTTCTCAAAAAGGGTTTCTTCACCCCGGGAAGTTAATTAAATACCATTTGGAGGCATTTAATGTTCGAGCAAAAACTGCTGATTTTCGACAAAAGAGATAACACCCCCCCTTTACGTCATGCTTCAGAAATGTGGAAAATGGTCAGTTTTCAAATGTTTTATTTTTGAACGTCAGTTCACATTTGTAGGTGGATCATCAGTGTTAGAGCTACAATTAGCATGTTTAAAGTGATTTTCATGCTTCCAGGGGCCCTAAACACAAGATTTATGGAATGGTTAAAAGTGCATGAAAATGGCCAATTTACTCACTCTGAGTTCTCAAAAAGGGTTTCTTCACCCCGGGAAGTTAATTAAATACCATTTGGAGGCATTTAATGTTCGAGCAAAAACGGCTGATTTTCGACAAAAGAGATAACACCCCCCCGTTACGTCATGCTTCAGAAATGTGGAAAATGGTCCATTTTCAAATGTTTTATTTTTGAACGTCAGTTCACATTTGTAGGTGGATCATCAGTGTTAGAGCTAAAATTAGCATGTTTAAAGTGATTTTCATGCTTCCAGGGGCTCGGGAAGTGAATTAAATACTATTTGGAGGCATTTAATGTTCAAGCAAAAACAGCTGATTTTTGACAAAAGAGATAACACCCCCCCATTACGTCATGCTTCAGAAATGTGGAAAATGGTACGTTTTCAAATGTTTTATTTTTGAACGTCAGTTCACATTTGTAGGTGGATCATCAGTGTTAGAGCTAAAATTAGCATGTTTAAAGTGATTTTCATGCTTCCAGGGGCCCTAAACACAAGATTCATGGAATGGTTAAAAGTGCATGAAAATGGCCAATTTACTCACTCTGAGTTCTCAAAAAGGGTTTCTTCACCCCGGGAAGTTAATTAAATACCATTTGGAGGCATTTAATGTTCGAGCAAAAACGGCTGATTTTCGACAAAAGAGATAACACCCCCCCATTACGTCATGCTTCAGAAATGTGGAAAATGGTCCGTTTTCAAATGTTTTATTTTTGAACATCAGTTCACATTTGTAGGTGGATCATCAGTGTTAGAGCTAAAATTAGCATGTTTAAAGTGATTTTCATGCTTCCAGGGGCTCGGGAAGTGAATTAAATACTATTTGGAGGCATTTAATGTTCAATCAAAAACAGCTGATTTTTGACAAAAGAGATAACACCCCCCCATTACGTCATGCTTCAGAAATGTGGAAAATGGTCCGTTTTCAAATGTTTTATTTTTGAACGTCAGTTCACATTTGTAGGTGGATCATCAGTGTTAGAGCTAAAATTAGCATGTTTAAAGTGATTTTCATGCTTCCAGGGGCCCTAAACACAAGATTTATGGAATGGTTAAAAGTGCATGAAAATGGCCAATTTACTCACTCTGAGTTCTCAAAAAGGGTTTCTTCACCCCGGGAAGTTAATTAAATACCATTTGGAGGCATTTAATGTTCGAGCAAAAACGGCTGATTTTCGACAAAAGAGATAACACCCCCCCATTACGTCATGCTTCAGAAATGTGGAAAATGGTCCGTTTTCAAATGTTTTATTTTTGAACGTCAGTTCACATTTGTAGGTAGATCATCAGTGTTAGAGCTAAAATTAGCATGTTTAAAGTGATTTTCATGCTTTCAGGGGCTCGGGAAGTGTATTAAATACTATTTGGAGGCATTTAATGTTCAAGCAAAAACAGCTGATTTTTGACAAAAGAGATAACACCCCCCCATTACGTCATGCTTCAGAAATGTGGAAAATGGTCCGTTTTCAAATGTTTTATTTTTGAACGTCAGTTCACATTTGTAGGTGGATCATCAGTGTTAGAGCTAAAATTAGCATGTTTAAAGTGATTTTCATGCTTCCAGGGGCCCTAAACACAAGATTTATGGAATGGTTAAAAGTGCATGAAAATGGCCAATTTACTCACTCTGAGTTCTCAAAAAGGGTTTCTTCACCCCGGGAAGTTAATTAAATACCATTTGGAGGCATTTAATGTTCGAGCAAAAACGGCTGATTTTCGACAAAAGAGATCACACCCCCCCATTACGTCATGCTTCAGAAATGTGGAAAATGGTCCGTTTTCAAATGTTTTATTTTTGAACGTCAGTTCACATTTGTAGGTGGATCATCAGTGTTAGAGCTAAAATTAGCACGTTTAAAGTGATTTTCATGCTTCCAGGGGCTCGGGAAGTGAATTAAATACTATTTGGAGGCATTTAATGTTCAGTTAAAAACAGCTGATTTTTGACAAAAGAGATAACACCCCCCCATTACGTCATGCTTCAGAAATGTGGAAAATGGTCCGTTTTCAAATGTTTTATTTTTGAACGTCAGTTCACATTTGTAGGTGGATCATCAGTGTTAGAGCTAAAATTAGCATGTTTAAAGTGATTTTCATGCTTCCAGGGGCCCTAAACACAAGATTTATGGAATGGTTAAAAGTGCATGAAAATGGCCAATTTACTCACTCTGAGTTCTCAAAAAGGGTTTCTTCACCCCGGGAAGTTATTTAAATACCATTTGGAGGCATTTAATGTTCGAGCAAAAACTGCTGATTTTCGACAAAAGAGATAACACCCCCCCATTACGTCATGCTTCAGAAATGTGGAAAATGGTCCGTTTTCAAATGTTTTATTTTTGAACATCAGTTCACATTTGTAGGTGGATCATCAGTGTTAGAGCTAAAATTAGCATGTTTAAAGTGATTTTCATGCTTCCAGGGGCTCGGGAAGTGAATTAAATACTATTTGGAGGCATTTAATGTTCAATCAAAAACAGCTGATTTTTCACAAAAGAGATAACAACCCCCCATTACGTCATGCTTCAGAAATGTGGAAAATGGTCCGTTTTCAAATGTTTTATTTTTGAACGTCAGTTCACATTTGTAGGTGGATCATCAGTGTTAGAGCAAAAATTAGCATGTTTAAAGTGATTTTCATGCTTCCAGGGGCCCTAAACACAAGATTTATGGAATGGTTAAAAGTGCATGAAAATGGCCAATTTACTCACTCTGAGTTCTCAAAAAGGGTTTCTTCACCCCGGGAAGTTAATTAAATACCATTTGGAGGCATTTAATGTTCGAGCAAAAACGGCTGATTTTCGACAAAAGAGATAACACCCCCCATTACGTCATGCTTCAGAAATGTGGAAAATGGTCCGTTTTCAAATGTTTTATTTTTGAACGTCAGTTCACATTTGTAGGTGGATCATCAGTGTTAGAGCTAAAATTAGCATGTTTAAAGTGATTTTCATGCTTCCAGGGGCTCGGGAAGTGAATTAAATACTATTTGGAGGCATTTAATGTTCAAGCAAAAACAGCTGATTTTTGACAAAAGAGATAACACCCCCCCATTACGTCATGCTTCAGAAATGTGGAAAATGGTCCGTTTTCAAATGTTTTATTTTTGAATGTCAGTTCACATTTGTAGGTGGATCATCAGTGTTAGAGCTAAAATTAGCATGTTTAAAGTGATTTTCAAATTGAATTTAATAACAACAAGGGACCCCAATTTTAGTCAGCAGGGACCATGGGGAGCATACTTTTTGAACAACAACAGTGGTCCCAACCATTGAAGGATATCACATGAATAAAATATAGACAGAGTCAATCTATACTTTCAAGAAAGACATGTCCAGCCGGACAGGGGTCTTCCAGAGACTTTACTCGAGAATTATGTATTGAAATCACATAAAAATCATCCAACAATCACCAAGGTTGGACCACAAGCCTGTGTCCAGTACTAACAGAACAAGTACAAGAGGTGATGTAGACAGCAGAGAAGGGCTTAGTAAGGCAGAAAAACGTTACTCTATAAACAGTACAATTATACAGAGTATACCAAACATGCACTGGACATTTTAGTAGTATTCACAGTTAGGTTCAAGTGCATAAAAGGTCGACGGCGTTTCGGACCCCTATAAAATATCAGGGACCATCATCAGGACAAATACATTGAAAAGCCTTAGATTAATTAAGCCTCAAAATGCCTAAAGGGGGGAAAAAGGAAAAAAGCAATATTCAAACCACATACAGGAAAAATGAAGGTATGATCTGTAACATAGTGACTTGAGTGTGACCAGTGAGCGACAAGGTATCGGTCAAGTATATCAAGTGGACTATGGTGCTGGTGTGCACATTATTATCCGTGATCCCGAAACGGGAGAGTTACATATAATAGTGAGAGTGTCCAGTCAAGAACGTAATTAGGCGCGGTGACTAAAATAAAATTGGCCTCGCAGTCAGGGAGTGATGTCGGGTGAAAGCGATGGTAAAACGGGGCAAGACGCGTGATCGTGATGAAATAACGTGAAGAGATACCGGCCGGTGCGGTTGATTCAAAAAAGTGCACAAGGGCTCACCGGGTAGCCTCATAGGATGGGGGCTGACTCCTCGGGCATTAGGATACCGCGCGATCACCCTGCAGGGGCGAAAGAGTCAGTAGTGAAAAGGACGCAGTATTTAAATTTAAGGGACCGCGAGCGCTAGGGGCTGAGCAACTCACCAGAATCGGGTCGCGACAACCGCGGAAAATTAAGGTCCGTCGGCTTGCCAGGATACCTAATGGGAGGGGGACGCATTGTTAGTATATTCAATGACAATAAAACCAGAGCGGAGGGGGGAACGGAGGGAGTCCACTTACCGGGTTAGTCGGCATGAATCATCTCCTGGCGTGCACAAGGCAGGGCATCCAGTTAGTAATATACTCGCACCGGATTGGTCTGAGGGTGGGGCATAGAAATCAAAGACGGACACGCATGGGCGCCATCTTAGGCTGTGTTTGTGAAGGGGATTGTGACGCGGAGTGAAATACCATGCTAGGGAGGCATGCTTTTTAGAAACAGGCGCGTGATTAATGAACAGTGAAGTTAAAATACATTGTTAACATTTATACAGTGGACTGATAGCAGCATCCAGTTCTTAATGAATGCTGCACGGAAGGCACATAGTTATTGCAGTCCAAACACAATCATAAAATAAGGTTTAAAGAGACAAGTCTAACTCCAGACCCAGAGTATCAGATAAGGGCAGTCCATTCATCTTGAAGGTTAAGCCCTGAATTCAGACTATCAGTCTTCAGGATCCATTTCAGTTCCTCCCTGTTCAAGAGGCGTGTCAGATCACCACCCCTGGGTGAGATGATGATTTGTGAAATCACAGTCCAGCGAATGTCATTTTCGGAGTGTCCCTTCTCCAAAAAGTGCTCCACAAGAGGGGCGTTGGGTGTTTTACACCTGATGCGGCTTCGATGTTGGGAAATCCTTAGTTTGACCTTCTGTTTGGTTTGGCCCACGTATATCATATTACACGGGCAGAAGATGGCATACACAACGTTCTGACTGTTGCAATTGGTAAATGTTTTAAGTACATATCTTGCATTATTAAACACAAATTCCTTGCCATCAATTGAGAACTCACATACAACGCACGACCCGCAGCGGGCGTGCCCAAGAAGTGGAGGTAATTGCCAGTGGTCATGGAGGGTTACATTTCTAGTAGATGGTAACACAGCCCTCACCAATTGGTCCTTGAGATTTTTGTTTTTCTTGAAGGCAAACAATGGAGTATCCCAATTTAAAACCCCTGAGTTTAAAATGTGCCAGTTCTTTTTGACACTTTGCCTCACCCTGTTGGAGACTGGGGAATATGTAGTCACGCAAACCAATTTTTCAGTAGCCTTTTTGGGTTTTGGGTCAAGGAGGGTTTCCCGTGGGCAATACCAAGCTCTCTTCATAGAGTTCTTGATGAGGCGCTTGGGGTATCCCCTGAACCGGAGTTTGCTCGATAATATGTTGGCTTCACAGAAATAATCCTCCTTTTTATAACAGTTCCTTCTCAGCCTAAGGAACTGGGAGTATGGCAGACTGTCCCTCAGAGCCCTGGGGTGACAACTGTCATACCGCAGCAGTGTGTTTCTCTCCGTAGGTTTACGGAAAAGGGAAGTGTATAGGGTACCCTCATGATGATGAATAGTCAAATCAAGGAAGGAAATACTGCTTTGGTTGTGAGTAATTGTAAAGGTGAGACCATTACAATTCTGGTTCAACCAGTGTAGGAGCCCGTCTAATTCAGGGATAGTGCCGCCCCAGATCAAAAAGATATCGTCTATATATCTTTTCCAATTTTGTAATCCTTGGTAAAAGGGATTCGTGGGACACAAGATGGTATTTGTCTCCAACCAGTCCATATACAGGATCGCCAGGGTGGGGGCAAAGACAGCCCCCATAGATGTACCACGCACTTGTTGGTAGTACTGTGAATCGTACATGAAAAAGTTTTGGGTAAGGCAGATTTCTAGAAGTTGAATGATAAATATTGTCGGAACTCTGTGTGGACTGGGTCGGGTGTTGAGAATGTTCTCCATCACCAACAGGGAGTCCCTCTGTGGTATATTGGTGTACAAAGACTCGACGTCTAATGTACACAGGGTCTCAGTGTTAGGGTCATAGGTGTGGTTTTCTATGATATTTATCATATGCATACTATCCCTAATATAACACTGGGTTGTTGATACAAAGTCCCTTAGGAAATAGTTGACATAGAGGCCCAGTGGTTCAAGAACTGAACCACACCCCGAAATGATGGGTCTGCCGGGGGGGTTATCCAATCTTTTGTGGATCTTCGGTAAGGTGTATATTACCGGTATTCTGGGGTTGGGAGTGTTGAGAAAATTATATTCATGTTGGCTGATGATGCCCATTGACATAGCATCAGTAGTCACATGCCTGATGAGTGTCTGAAGTTCCTTTGTTGGATTACAGGGTAACCTGCAGTAATGATCAGTGTTGGAAACCTGACGCAGTAGTTCATTTTTGTAGTTTCCAATGTCTTGTAAGACAATACCCCCACCCTTATCAGCAGGTTTAATTATAAGCTGGTTGTTGTTTTTCAGAGTGGAAATGGCATCTTTCTCTTCAATAGGGATATTAAACGGTATGAAGAGATGAGATTTTTCTAGTTCAGAAATCTCCTTAAGGATAACCTTTTCAAATGTCACAATCTCTCTTGGTATCATGCTGGCTGCCGGAGAGAAGGTCGAAGGTGGTCTAAACGGTGTAACAGTGGTTTTTGGCTCAGAGGGATTGAGTTCGAAGTAAGAACGTAGTCTCAACTTGCGAAAAAAGGACATTAATTCAGATTGTAGGTCCAAGAAATTAGGGTATTTAGCAGGGACAAAAGATAGTCCTCTTTGGAGGAGTGACGACTCAAAGTCAGTGAGTACGTGGTTGGAGATATTAAAAATAGGTATCAGGTTATGGGCACAATCAGGATCTACCATTGGTAAAATAGAGTAACGTTTTTCTGCCTTACTAAGCCCTTCTCTGCTGTCTACATCACCTCTTGTACTTGTTCTGTTAGTACTGGACACAGGCTTGTGGTCCACCCTTGGTGATTGTTGGATGATTTTTATGTGATTTCAATACATAATTCTCGAGTAAAGTCTCTGGAAGACCCCTGTCCGGCTGGACATGTCTTTCTTGAAAGTATAGATTGACTCTGTCTATATTTTATTCATGTGATATCCTTCAATGTTTGGGACCACTGTTGTTGTTCAATAAAGTGATTTTCATGCTTCCAGGGGCCCTAAACACAAGATTTATGGAATGGTTAAAAGTGCATGAAAATGGCCAATTTACTCACTCTGAGTTCTCAAAAAGTGTTTCTTCACCCCGGGAAGTTAATTAAATACCATTTGGAGGCATTTAATGTTCGAGCAGAAACGGCTGATTTTCGACAAAAGAGATAACACCCCCCCATTAAGTCATGCTTCAGAAATGTGGAAAATGGTCCGTTTTCAAATGTTTCATTTTGGAACGTCAGTTCACATTTGTAGGTGGATCAACACTGTTAGAGCTAAAATTAGCATGTTTATAGTGATGTTCATGCTTCCAGGGGCTCGGGAAGTGAATTAAATACTATTTGGAGGCATTTAATGTTCAATCAAAAACAGCTGATTTTTGACAAAAGAGATAACACCCCCCCATTACGTCATGCTACAGAAATGTGGAAAATGGTCCGTTTTAAAATGTTTTATTTTTGAATGTCAGTTCACATTTGTAGGTGGATCATCAGTGTTGGAGCTAAAATTAGCATGTTTAAAGTGATTTTCATGCTTCCAGGGGCCCTAAACACAAGATTTATGGAATGGTTAAAAGTGAATGAAAATGGCCAATTTACTCACTCTGAGTTCTCAAAAAGGGTTTCTTCACCCCGGGAAGTTAATTAAATACCATTTGGAGGCATTTAATGTTCGAGCAAAAACGGCTGATTTTCGACAAAAGAGATAACACCCCCCCATTACGTCATGCTTCAGAAATGTGGAAAATGGTCCGTTTTCAAATGTTTTATTTTTGAACGTCAGTTCACATTTGTAGGTGGATCATCAGTGTTAGAGCTAAAATTAGCATGTTTAAAGTGATTTTCATGCTTCCAGGGGCTCGGGAAGTGAATTAAATACTATTTGGAGGCATTTAATGTTCAATCAAAAACAGCTGATTTTTGACAAAAGAGATAACACCCCCCATTACGTCATGCTTCAGAAATGTGGAAAATTGTCCGTTTTCAAATGTTTTATTTTTGAACGTCAGTTCACATTTGTAGGTGGATCATCAGTGTTAGAGCTAAAATTAGCATGTTTAAAGTGATTTTCATGCTTCCAGGGGCCCTAAACACAAGATTTATGGAATTGTTAAAAGTGCATGAAAATGGCCAATTTACTCACTCTGAGTTCTCAAAAAGGGTTTCTTCACCCCGGGAAGTTAATTAAATACCATTTGGAGGCATTTAATGTTCGAGCAAAAACTGCTGATTTTCGACAAAAGAGATAACACCCCCCATTACGTCATGCTTCAGAAATGTGGAAAATGGTCCGTTTTCAAATGTTTTATTTTTGAACGTCAGTTCACATTTGTAGGTGGATCATCAGTGTTAGAGCTAAAATTAGCATGTTTAAAGTGATTTTCATGCTTCCAGGGGCTCGGGAAGTGAATTAAATACTATTTGGAGGCATTTAATGTTCAAGCAAAAACAGCTGATTTTTGACAAAAGAGATAACACCCCCCCATTACGTCATGCTTCAGAAATGTGGAAAATGGTCCGTTTTCAAATGTTTTATTTTTGAACGTCAGTTCACATTTGTAGGTGGATCATCAGTGTTAGAGCTAAAATTAGCATGTTTAAAGTGATTTTCATGCTTCCAGGGGCCCTAAACACAAGATTTATGGAATAGTTAAAAGTGCATGAAAATGGCCAATTTACTCACTCTGAGTTCTCAAAAAGTGTTTCTTCACCCCGGGAAGTTAATTAAATACCATTTGGAGGCATTTAATGTTCGAGCAGAAACGGCTGATTTTCGTCAAAAGAGATAACACCCCCCCCCCATTAAGTCATGCTTCAGAAATGTGGAAAATGGTCCGTTTTCAAATGTTTTATTTTGGAACGTCAGTTCACATTTGTAGGTGGATCATCAGTGTTAGAGCTAAAATTAGCATGTTTATAGTGATGTTCATGCTTCCAGGGGCTCGGGAAGTGAATTAAATACTATTTGGAGGCATTTAATGTTCAATCAAAAACAGCTGATTTTTGACAAAAGAGATAACACCCCCCCATTACGTCATGCTTCAGAAATGTGGAAAATGGTCCGTTTTCAAATGTTTTATTTTTGAACGTCAGTTCACATTTGTAGGTGGATCATCAGTGTTAGAGCTAAAATTAGCATGTTTAAAGTGATTTTCATGCTTCCAGGGGCCCTAAACACAAGATTTATGGAATGGTTAAAAGTGCATGAAAATGGCCAATTTACTCACTCTGAGTTCTCAAAAAGGGTTTCTTCACCCGGGAAGTTAATTAAATATCATTTGGAGGCATTTAATGTTCGAGCAAAAACTGCTGATTTTCGACAAAAGAGATAACACCCCCCCCCATTACGTCATGCTTCAGAAATGTGGAAAATGGTCCGTTTTCAAATGTTTTATTTTTGAACGTCAGTTCACATTTGTAGGTGGATCAACAATGTTAGAGCTAAAATTAGCATGTTTATAGTGATGTTCATGCTTCCAGGGGCTCGGGAAGTGAATTAAATACTATTTGGAGGCATTTAATGTTCAATCAAAAACAGCTGATTTTTGACAAAAGAGATAACACCCCCCCATTACGTCATGCTTCAGAAATGTGGAAAATGGTCCGTTTTAAAATGTTTTATTTTTGAATGTCAGTTCACATTTGTAGGTGGATCATCAGTGTTGGAGCTAAAATTAGCATGTTTAAAGTGATTTTCATGCTTCCAGGGGCCCTAAACACAAGATTTATGGAATGGTTAAAAGTGCATGAAAATGGCCAATTTACTCACTCTGAGTTCTCAAAAAGGGTTTCTTCACCCGGGAAGTTAATTAAATACCATTTGGAGGCATTTAATGTTCGAGCAAAAACTGCTGATTTTCGACAAAAGAGATAACACCCCCCCATTACGTCATGCTTCAGAAATGTGGAAAATGGTCCGTTTTCAAATGTTTTATTTTTGAACGTCAGTTCACATTTGTAGGTGGATCAACAATGTTAGAGCTAAAATTAGCATGTTTATAGTGATGTTCATGCTTCCAGGGGCTCGGGAAGTGAATTAAATACTATTTGGAGGCATTTAATGTTCAATCAAAAACAGCTGATTTTTGACAAAAGAGATAACACCCCCCCATTACGTCATGCTTCAGAAATGTGGAAAATGGTCCGTTTTAAAATGTTTTATTTTTGAATGTCAGTTCACATTTGTAGGTGGATCATCAGTGTTGGAGCTAAAATTAGCATGTTTAAAGTGATTTTCATGCTTCCAGGGGCCCTAAACACAAGATTTATGGAATGGTTAAAAGTGCATGAAAATGGCCAATTTACTCACTCTGAGTTCTCAAAAAGGGTTTCTTCACCCCGGGAAGTTAATTAAATACCATTTGGAGGCATTTAATGTTCGAGCAAAAACGGCTGATTTTCGACAAAAGAGATAACACCCCCCCATTACGTCATGCTTCAGAAATGTGGAAAATGGTCCGTTTTCAAATGTTTTATTTTTGAACGTCAGTTCACATTTGTAGGTGGATCATCAGTGTTAGAGCTAAAATTAGCATGTTTAAAGTGATTTTCATGCTTCCAGGGGCTCGGGAAGTGAATTAAATACTATTTGGAGGCATTTAATGTTCAATCAAAAACAGCTGATTTTTGACAAAAGAGATAACACCCCCCATTACGTCATGCTTCAGAAATGTGGAAAATTGTCCGTTTTCAAATGTTTTATTTTTGAACGTCAGTTCACATTTGTAGGTGGATCATCAGTGTTAGAGCTAAAATTAGCATGTTTAAAGTGATTTTCATGCTTCCAGGGGCCCTAAACACAAGATTTATGGAATGGTTAAAAGTGCATGAAAATGGCCAATTTACTCACTCTGAGTTCTCAAAAAGGGTTTCTTCACCCCGGGAAGTTAATTAAATACCATTTGGAGGCATTTAATGTTCGAGCAAAAACTGCTGATTTTCGACAAAAGAGATAACACCCCCCATTACGTCATGCTTCAGAAATGTGGAAAATGGTCCGTTTTCAAATGTTTTATTTTTGAACGTCAGTTCACATTTGTAGGTGGATCATCAGTGTTAGAGCTAAAATTAGCATGTTTAAAGTGATTTTCATGCTTCCAGGGGCTCGGGAAGTGAATTAAATACTATTTGGAGGCATTTAATGTTCAAGCAAAAACAGCTGATTTTTGACAAAAGAGATAACACCCCCCCATTACGTCATGCTTCAGAAATGTGGAAAATGGTCCGTTTTCAAATGTTTTATTTTTGAACGTCAGTTCACATTTGTAGGTGGATCATCAGTGTTAGAGCTAAAATTAGCATGTTTAAAGTGATTTTCATGCTTCCAGGGGCCCTAAACACAAGATTTATGGAATGGTTAAAAGTGCATGAAAATGGCCAATTTACTCACTCTGAGTTCTCAAAAAGTGTTTCTTCACCCCGGGAAGTTAATTAAATACCATTTGGAGGCATTTAATGTTCGAGCAGAAACGGCTGATTTTCGTCAAAAGAGATAACACCCCCCCCCCATTAAGTCATGCTTCAGAAATGTGGAAAATGGTCCGTTTTCAAATGTTTTATTTTGGAACGTCAGTTCACATTTGTAGGTGGATCATCAGTGTTAGAGCTAAAATTAGCATGTTTATAGTGATGTTCATGCTTCCAGGGGCTCGGGAAGTGAATTAAATACTATTTGGAGGCATTTAATGTTCAATCAAAAACAGCTGATTTTTGACAAAAGAGATAACACCCCCCCATTACGTCATGCTTCAGAAATGTGGAAAATGGTCCGTTTTCAAATGTTTTATTTTTGAACGTCAGTTCACATTTGTAGGTGGATCATCAGTGTTAGAGCTAAAATTAGCATGTTTAAAGTGATTTTCATGCTTCCAGGGGCCCTAAACACAAGATTTATGGAATGGTTAAAAGTGCATGAAAATGGCCAATTTACTCACTCTGAGTTCTCAAAAAGGGTTTCTTCACCCGGGAAGTTAATTAAATACCATTTGGAGGCATTTAATGTTCGAGCAAAAACTGCTGATTTTCGACAAAAGAGATAACACCCCCCCATTACGTCATGCTTCAGAAATGTGGAAAATGGTCCGTTTTCAAATGTTTTATTTTTGAACGTCAGTTCACATTTGTAGGTGGATCATCAGTGTTAGAGCTAAAATTAGCATGTTTAAAGTGATTTTCATGCTTCCAGGGGCTCGGGAAGTGAATTAAATACTATTTGGAGGCATTTAATGTTCAATCAAAACAGCTGATTTTTGACAAAAGAGATAACACCCCCCCATTACGTCATGCTTCAGAAATGTGGAAAATGGTCCGTTTTCAAATGTTTTATTTTTGAACGTCAGTTCACATTTGTAGGTGGATCATCAGTGTTAGAGCTAAAATTAGCATGTTTAAAGTGATTTTCATGCTTCCAGGGGCCCTAAACACAAGATTTATGGAATGGTTAAAAGTGCATGAAAATGGCCAATTTACTCACTCTGAGTTCTCAAAAAGGGTTTCTTCACCCCGGGAAGTTAATTAAATACCATTTGGAGGCATTTAATGTTCGAGCAAAAACGGCTGATTTTCGACAAAAGAGATAACATCCCCCAATTACGTCATGCTTCAGAAATGTGGAAAATGGTCCGTTTTCAAATGTTTTATTTTTGAACATCAGTTCACATTTGTAGGTGGATCATCAGTGTTAGAGCTAAAATTAGCATGTTTAAAGTGATTTTCATGCTTCCAGGGGCTCGGGAAGTGAATTAAATACTATTTGGAGGCATTTAATGTTCAATCAAAAACAGCTGATTTTTGACAAAAGAGATAACACCCCCCCATTACGTCATGCTTCAGAAATGTGGAAAATGGTCCGTTTTCAAATGTTTTATTTTTGAACGTCAGTTCACATTTGTAGGTGGATCATCAGTGTTAGAGCTAAAATTAGCATGTTTAAAGTGATTTTCATGCTTCTAGGGGCCCTAAACACAAGATTTATGGAATGGTTAAAAGTGCATGAAAATGGCCAATTTACTCACTCTGAGTTCTCAAAAAGGGTTTCTTCACCCCGGGAAGTTAATTAAATACCATTTGGAGGCATTTAATGTTCGAGCAAAAACGGCTGATTTTCGACAAAAGAGATAACACCCCCCCATTACGTCATGCTTCAGAAATGTGGAAAATGGTCCATTTTCAAATGTTTTATTTTTGAACGTCAGTTCACATTTGTAGGTGGATCATCAGTGTTAGAGCTAAAATTAGCATGTTTAAAGTGATTTTCATGCTTCCAGGGGCTCGGGAAGTGAATTAAATACTATTTGGAGGCATTTAATGTTCAATCAAAAACAGCTGATTTTTGACAAAAGAGATAACACCCCCCCATTACGTCATGCTTCAGAAATGTGGAAAATGGTCCGTTTTCAAATGTTTTATTTTTGAACGTCAGTTCACATTTGTAGGTGGATCATCAGTGTTAGAGCTAAAATTAGCATGTTTAAAGTGATTTTCATGCTTCCAGGGGCCCTAAACACAAGATTTATGGAATGGTTAAAAGTGCATGAAAATGGCCAATTTACTCACTCTGAGTTCTCAAAAAGGGTTTCTTCACCCCGGGAAGTTAATTAAATACTATTTGGAGGCATTTAATGTTCAATCAAAAACAGCTGATTTTTGACAAAAGAGATAACACCCCCCCATTACGTCATGCTTCACAAATGTGGAAAATGGTCCGTTTTCAAATGTTTTATTTTTGAACGTCAATTCACATTTGCAGGTGGATCATCAGTGTTAGAGCTAAAATTAGCATGTTTAAAGTGATTTTCATGCTTCCAGGGGCTCGGGAAGTGAATTAAATACTATTTGGAGGCATTTAATGTTCAATCAAAAACAGCTGATTTTTGACAAAAGAGATAAGACCCCCCCCATTACGTCATGCTTCAGAAATGTGGAAAATGGTCCGTTTTCAAATGTTTTATTTTTGAACGTCAGTTCACATTTGTAGGTGGATCATCAGTGTTAGAGGTAAAATTAGCATGTTTAAAGTGATTTTCATGCTTCCAGGGGCCCTAAACACAAGATTTATGGAATGGTTAAAAGTGCATGAAAATGGCCAATTTACTCACTCTGAGTTCTCAAAAAGGGTTTCTTCACCCGGGAAGTTAATTAAATACCATTTGGAGGCATTTAATGTTCGAGCAAAAACTGCTGATTTTCGACAAAAGAGATAACACCCCCCCATTACGTCATGCTTCAGAAATGTGGAAAATGGTCCGTTTTCAAATGTTTTATTTTTGAACGTCAGTTCACATTTGTAGGTGGATCATCAGTGTTAGAGCTAAAATTAGCATGTTTAAAGTGATTTTCATGCTTCCAGGGGCTCGGGAAGTGAATTAAATACTATTTGGAGGCATTTAATGTTCAAGCAAAAACAGCAGATTTTTGACAAAAGAGATAACACCCCCCCATTACGTCATGCTTCAGAAATGTGGAAAATGGTCCGTTTTCAAATGTTTTATTTTTGAACGTCAGTTCACATTTGTAGGTGGATCATCAGTGTTAGAGCTAAAATTAGCATGTTTAAAGTGATTTTCATGCTTCCAGGGGCCCTAAACACAAGATTTATGGAATGGTTAAAAGTGCATGAAAATGGCCAATTTACTCACTCTGAGTTCTCAAAAAGGGTTTCTTCACCCCGGGAAGTTAATTAAATACCATTTGGAGGCATTTAATGTTCGAGCAAAAACGGCTGATTTTCGACAAAAGAGATAACATCCCCCCATTACGTCATGCTTCAGAAATGTGGAAAATGGTCCGTTTTCAAATGTTTTATTTTTGAACATCAGTTCACATTTGTAGGTGGATCATCAGTGTTAGAGCTAAAATTAGCATGTTTAAAGTGATTTTCATGCTTCCAGGGGCTCGGGAAGTGAATTAAATACTATTTGGAGGCATTTAATGTTCAATCAAAAACAGCTGATTTTTGACAAAAGAGATAACACCCCCCCATTACGTCATGCTTCAGAAATAGGGAAAATGGTCCGTTTTCAAATGTTTTATTTTTGAACGTCAGTTCACATTTGTAGGTGGATCATCAGTGTTAGAGCTAAAATTAGCATGTTTAAAGTGATTTTCATGCTTCTAGGGGCCCTAAACACAAGATTTATGGAATGGTTAAAAGTGCATGAAAATGGCCAATTTACTCACTCTGAGTTCTCAAAAAGGGTTTCTTCACCCCGGGAAGTTAATTAAATACCATTTGGAGGCATTTAATGTTCGAGCAAAAACGGCTGATTTTCGACAAAAGAGATAACACCCCCCCATTACGTCATGCTTCAGAAATGTGGAAAATGGTCCATTTTCAAATGTTTTATTTTTGAACGTCAGTTCACATTTGTAGGTGGATCATCAGTGTTAGAGCTAAAATTAGCATGTTTAAAGTGATTTTCATGCTTCCAGGGGCTCGGGAAGTGAATTAAATACTATTTGGAGGCATTTAATGTTCAATCAAAAACAGCTGATTTTTGACAAAAGAGATAACACCCCCCCATTACGTCATGCTTCAGAAATGTGGAAAATGGTCCGTTTTCAAATGTTTTATTTTTGAACGTCAGTTCACATTTGTAGGTGGATCATCAGTGTTAGAGCTAAAATTAGCATGTTTAAAGTGATTTTCATGCTTCCAGGGGCCCTAAACACAAGATTTATGGAATGGTTAAAAGTGCATGAAAATGGCCAATTTACTCACTCTGAGTTCTCAAAAAGGGTTTCTTCACCCCGGGAAGTTAATTAAATACCATTTGGAGGCATTTAATGTTCGAGCAAAAACGGCTGATTTTCGACAAAAGAGATAACACCCCCCCATTACGTCATGCTTCAGAAATGTGGAAAATGGTCCGTTTTCAAATGTTTTATTTTTGAACGTCAGTTCACATTTGTAGGTGGATCATCAGTGTTAGAGCTAAAATTAGCATGTTTAAAGTGATTTTCATGCTTCCAGGGGCTCGGGAAGTGAATTAAATACTATTTGGAGGCATTTAATGTTCAATCAAAAACAGCTGATTTTTGACAAAAGAGATAACACCCCCCCATTACGTCATGCTTCAGAAATGTGGAAAATGGTCAGTTTTCAAATGTTTTATTTTTGAACGTCAGTTCACATTTGTAGGTGGATCATCAGTGTTAGAGCTAAAATTAGCATGTTTAAAGTGATTTTCATGCTTCCAGGGGCCCTAAACACAAGATTTATGGAATGGTTAAAAGTGCATGAAAATGGCCAATTTACTCACTCTGAGTTCTCAAAAAGGGTTTCTTCACCCCGGGAAGTTAATTAAATACCATTTGGAGGCATTTAATGTTCGAGCAAAAACTGCTGATTTTCGACAAAAGAGATAACACCCCCCCCATTACGTCATGCTTCAGAAATGTGGAAAATGGTCCGTTTTCAAATGTTTTATTTTTGAACGTCAGTTCACATTTGTAGGTGGATCATCAGTGTTAGAGCTAAAATTAGCATGTTTAAAGTGATTTTCATGCTTCCAGGGGCCCTAAACACAAGATTTATGGAATGGTTAAAAGTGCATGAAAATGGCCAATTTACTCACTCTGAGTTCTCAAAAAGGGTTTCTTCACCCCGGGAAGTTAATTAAATACCATTTGGAGGCATTTAATGTTCGAGCAAAAACGGCTGATTTTCGACAAAAGAGATAACACCCCCCCATTACGTCATGCTTCAGAAATGTGGAAAATGGTCCGTTTTCAAATGTTTTATTTTTGAACATCAGTTCACATTTGTAGGTGGATCATCAGTGTTAGAGCTAAAATTAGCATGTTTAAAGTGATTTTCATGCTTCCAGGGGCCCTAAACACAAGATTTATGGAATGGTTAAAAGTGCATGAAAATGGCCAATTTACTCACTCTGAGTTCTCAAAAAGGGTTTCTTCACCCCTGGAAGTTAATTAAATACCATTTGGAGGCATTTAATGTTCGAGCAAAAACGGCTGATTTTCGACAAAAGAGATAACACCCCCCCATTACGTCATGCTTTAGAAATGTGGAAAATGGTCCGTTTTCAAATGTTTTATTTATGAACGTCAGTTCACATTTGTAGGTGGATCATCAGTGTTAGAGCTAAAATTAGCATGTTTAAAGTGATTTTCATGCTTCCAGGGGCTCGGGAAGTGAATTAAATACTATTTGGAGGCATTTAATGTTCAATCAAAAACAGCTGATTTTTGACAAAAGAGATAACACCCCCCCATTACGTCATGCTTCAGAAATGTGGAAACTGGTCCGTTTTCAAATGTTTTATTTTTGAACGTCAGTTCACATTTGTAGGTGGATCATCAGTGTTAGAGCAAAAATTAGCATGTTTAAAGTGATTTTCATGCTTCCAGGGGCCCTAAACACAAGATTTATGGAATGGTTAAAAGTGCATGAAAATGGCCAATTTACTCACTCTGAGTTCTCAAAAAGGGTTTCTTCACCCCGGGAAGTTAATTAAATACCATTTGGAGGCATTTAATGTTCGAGCAAAAACGGCTGATTTTCGACAAAAGAGATAACACCCCCCCATTACGTCATGCTTCAGAAATGTGGAAAATGGTCCGTTTTCAAATGTTTTATTTTTGAACGTCAGTTCACATTTGTAGGTGGATCATCAGTGTTAGAGCTAAAATTAGCATGTTTAAAGTGATTTTCATGCTTCCAGGGGCTCGGGAAGTGAATTAAATACTATTTGGAGGCATTTAATGTTCAAGCAAAAACAGCTGATTTTTGACAAAAGAGATAACACCCCCCCATTACGTCATGCTTCAGAAATGTGGAAAATTGTCCGTTTTCAAATGTTTTATTTTTGAACGTCAGTTCACATTTGTAGGTGGATCATCAGTGTTAGAGCTAAAATTAGCATGTTTAAAGTGATTTTCATGCTTCCAGGGGCCCTAAACACAAGATTTATGGAATGGTTAAAAGTGCATGAAAATGGCCAATTTACTCACTCTGAGTTCTCAAAAAGGGTTTCTTCACCCCGGGAAGTTAATTAAATACCATTTGGAGGCATTTAATGTTCAAGCAAAAACGGCTGATTTTCGACAAAATAGATAACACCCCCCCCCATTACGTCATGCTTCAGAAATGTGGAAAATGGTCCGTTTTCAAATGTTTTATTTTTGAACATCAGTTCACATTTGTAGGTGTATCATCAGTGTTAGAGCTAAAATTAGCATGTTTAAAGTGATTTTCATGCTTCCAGGGGCTCGGGAAGTGAATTAAATACTATTTGGAGGCATTTAATGTTCAATCAAAAACAGCTGATTTTTGACAAAAGAGATAACACCCCCCCATTACGTCATGCTTCAGAAATGTGGAAAATGGTCCGTTTTCAAATGTTTTATTTTTGAACGTCAGTTCACATTTGTAGGTGGATCATCAGTGTTAGAGCTAAAATTAGCATGTTTAAAGTGATTTTCATGCTTCCAGGGGCCCTAAACACAAGATTTATGGAATGGTTAAAAGTGCATGAAAATGGCCAATTTACTCACTCTGAGTTCTCAAAAAGTGTTTCTTCACCCCGGGAAGTTAATTAAATACCATTTGGAGGCATTTAATGTTCGAGCAAAAACGGCTGATTTTCGACAAAAGAGATAACATCCCCCAATTACGTCATGCTTCAGAAATGTGGAAAATGGTCCGTTTTCAAATGTTTTATTTTTGAACATCAGTTCACATTTGTAGGTGGATCATCAGTGTTAGAGCTAAAATTAGCATGTTTAAAGTGATTTTCATGCTTCCAGGGGCTCGGGAAGTGAATTAAATACTATTTGGAGGCATTTAATGTTCAATCAAAAACAGCTGATTTTTGACAAAAGAGATAACACCCCCCCATTACGTCATGCTTCAGAAATGTGGAAAATGGTCCGTTTTCAAATGTTTTATTTTTGAACGTCAGTTCACATTTGTAGGTGGATCATCAGTGTTAGAGCTAAAATTAGCATGTTTAAAGTGATTTTCATGCTTCCAGGGGCCCTAAACACAAGATTTATGGAATGGTTAAAAGTGCATGAAAATGGCCAATTTACTCACTCTGAGTTCTCAAAAAGGGTTTCTTCACCCCGGGAAGTTAATTAAATACCATTTGGAGGCATTTAATGTTCGAGCAAAAACTGCTGATTTTCGACAAAAGAGATAACACCCCCCATTACGTCATGCTTCAGAAATGTGGAAAATGGTCCGTTTTCAAATGTTTTATTTTTGAACGTCAGTTCACATTTGTAGGTGGATCATCAGTGTTAGAGCTAAAATTAGCATGTTTAAAGTGATTTTCATGCTTCCAGGGGCTCGGGAAGTGAATTAAATACTATTTGGAGGCATTTAATGTTCAAGCAAAAACAGCTGATTTTTGACAAAAGAGATAACACCCCCCCATTACGTCATGCTTCAGAAATGTGGAAAATGGTCCGTTTTCAAATGTTTTATTTTTGAACGTCAGTTCACATTTGTAGGTGGATCATCAGTGTTAGAGCTAAAATTAGCATGTTTAAAGTGATTTTCATGCTTCCAGGGGCCCTAAACACAAGATTTATGGAATGGTTAAAAGTGCATGAAAATGGCCAATTTACTCACTCTGAGTTCTCAAAAAGTGTTTCTTCACCCCGGGAAGTTAATTAAATACCATTTGGAGGCATTTAATGTTCGAGCAGAAACGGCTGATTTTCGTCAAAAGAGATAACACCCCCCCCCCCATTAAGTCATGCTTCAGAAATGTGGAAAATGGTCCGTTTTCAAATGTTTTATTTTGGAACGTCAGTTCACATTTGTAGGTGGATCATCAGTGTTAGAGCTAAAATTAGCATGTTTATAGTGATGTTCATGCTTCCAGGGGCTCGGGAAGTGAATTAAATACTATTTGGAGGCATTTAATGTTCAATCAAAAACAGCTGATTTTTGACAAAAGAGATAACACCCCCCCATTACGTCATGCTTCAGAAATGTGGAAAATGGTCCGTTTTCAAATGTTTTATTTTTGAACGTCAGTTCACATTTGTAGGTGGATCATCAGTGTTAGAGCTAAAATTAGCATGTTTAAAGTGATTTTCATGCTTCCAGGGGCCCTAAACACAAGATTTATGGAATGGTTAAAAGTGCATGAAAATGGCCAATTTACTCACTCTGAGTTCTCAAAAAGGGTTTCTTCACCCCGGGAAGTTAATTAAATACCATTTGGAGGCATTTAATGTTCGAGCAAAAACGGCTGATTTTCGACAAAAGAGATAACACCCCCCCATTACGTCATGCTTCAGAAATGTGGAAAATGGTCCGTTTTCAAATGTTTTATTTTTGAACGTCAATTCACATTTGCAGGTGGATCATCAGTGTTAGAGCTAAAATTAGCATGTTTAAAGTGATTTTCATGCTTCCAGGGGCTCGGGAAGTGAATTAAATACTATTTGGAGGCATTTAATGTTCAATCAAAAACAGCTGATTTTTGACAAAAGAGATAAGACCCCCCCATTACGTCATGCTTCAGAAATGTGGAAAATGGTCCGTTTTCAAATGTTTTATTTTTGAACGTCAGTTCACATTTGTAGGTGGATCATCAGTGTTAGAGGTAAAATTAGCATGTTTAAAGTGATTTTCATGCTTCCAGGGGCCCTAAACACAAGATTTATGGAATGGTTAAAAGTGCATGAAAATGGCCAATTTACTCACTCTGAGTTCTCAAAAAGGGTTTCTTCACCCGGGAAGTTAATTAAATACCATTTGGAGGCATTTAATGTTCGAGCAAAAACTGCTGATTTTCGACAAAAGAGATAACACCCCCCCATTACGTCATGCTTCAGAAATGTGGAAAATGGTCCGTTTTCAAATGTTTTATTTTTGAACGTCAGTTCACATTTGTAGGTGGATCATCAGTGTTAGAGCTACAATTAGCATGTTTAAAGTGATTTTCATGCTTCCAGGGGCTCGGGAAGTGAATTAAATACTATTTGGAGGCATTTAATGTTCAATCAAAACAGCTGATTTTTGACAAAAGAGATAACACCCCCCCATTACGTCATGCTTCAGAAATGTGGAAAATGGTCCGTTTTCAAATGTTTTATTTTTGAACGTCAGTTCACATTTGTAGGTGGATCATCAGTGTTAGAGCTAAAATTAGCATGTTTAAAGTGATTTTCATGCTTCCAGGGGCCCTAAACACAAGATTTATGGAATGGTTAAAAGTGCATGAAAATGGCCAATTTACTCACTCTGAGTTCTCAAAAAGGGTTTCTTCACCCCGGGAAGTTAATTAAATACCATTTGGAGGCATTTAATGTTCGAGCAAAAACGGCTGATTTTCGACAAAAGAGATAACATCCCCCAATTACGTCATGCTTCAGAAATGTGGAAAATGGTCCGTTTTCAAATGTTTTATTTTTGAACATCAGTTCACATTTGTAGGTGGATCATCAGTGTTAGAGCTAAAATTAGCATGTTTAAAGTGATTTTCATGCTTCCAGGGGCTCGGGAAGTGAATTAAATACTATTTGGAGGCATTTAATGTTCAATCAAAAACAGCTGATTTTTGACAAAAGAGATAACACCCCCCCATTACGTCATGCTTCAGAAATGTGGAAAATGGTCCGTTTTCAAATGTTTTATTTTTGAACGTCAGTTCACATTTGTAGGTGGATCATCAGTGTTAGAGCTAAAATTAGCATGTTTAAAGTGATTTTCATGCTTCTAGGGGCCCTAAACACAAGATTTATGGAATGGTTAAAAGTGCATGAAAATGGCCAATTTACTCACTCTGAGTTCTCAAAAAGGGTTTCTTCACCCCGGGAAGTTAATTAAATACCATTTGGAGGCATTTAATGTTCGAGCAAAAACGGCTGATTTTCGACAAAAGAGATAACACCCCCCCATTACGTCATGCTTCAGAAATGTGGAAAATGGTCCATTTTCAAATGTTTTATTTTTGAACGTCAGTTCACATTTGTAGGTGGATCATCAGTGTTAGAGCTAAAATTAGCATGTTTAAAGTGATTTTCATGCTTCCAGGGGCTCGGGAAGTGAATTAAATACTATTTGGAGGCATTTAATGTTCAATCAAAAACAGCTGATTTTTGACAAAAGAGATAACACCCCCCCATTACGTCATGCTTCAGAAATGTGGAAAATGGTCCGTTTTCAAATGTTTTATTTTTGAACGTCAGTTCACATTTGTAGGTGGATCATCAGTGTTAGAGCTAAAATTAGCATGTTTAAAGTGATTTTCATGCTTCCAGGGGCCCTAAACACAAGATTTATGGAATGGTTAAAAGTGCATGAAAATGGCCAATTTACTCACTCTGAGTTCTCAAAAAGGGTTTCTTCACCCCGGGAAGTTAATTAAATACTATTTGGAGGCATTTAATGTTCAATCAAAAACAGCTGATTTTTGACAAAAGAGATAACACCCCCCCATTACGTCATGCTTCACAAATGTGGAAAATGGTCCGTTTTCAAATGTTTTATTTTTGAACGTCAATTCACATTTGCAGGTGGATCATCAGTGTTAGAGCTAAAATTAGCATGTTTAAAGTGATTTTCATGCTTCCAGGGGCTCGGGAAGTGAATTAAATACTATTTGGAGGCATTTAATGTTCAATCAAAAACAGCTGATTTTTGACAAAAGAGATAAGACCCCCCCATTACGTCATGCTTCAGAAATGTGGAAAATGGTCCGTTTTCAAATGTTTTATTTTTGAACGTCAGTTCACATTTGTAGGTGGATCATCAGTGTTAGAGGTAAAATTAGCATGTTTAAAGTGATTTTCATGCTTCCAGGGGCCCTAAACACAAGATTTATGGAATGGTTAAAAGTGCATGAAAATGGCCAATTTACTCACTCTGAGTTCTCAAAAAGGGTTTCTTCACCCGGGAAGTTAATTAAATACCATTTGGAGGCATTTAATGTTCGAGCAAAAACTGCTGATTTTCGACAAAAGAGATAACACCCCCCCATTACGTCATGCTTCAGAAATGTGGAAAATGGTCCGTTTTCAAATGTTTTATTTTTGAACGTCAGTTCACATTTGTAGGTGGATCATCAGTGTTAGAGCTAAAATTAGCATGTTTAAAGTGATTTTCATGCTTCCAGGGGCTCGGGAAGTGAATTAAATACTATTTGGAGGCATTTAATGTTCAAGCAAAAACAGCAGATTTATGACAAAAGAGATAACACCCCCCCATTACGTCATGCTTCAGAAATGTGGAAAATGGTCCGTTTTCAAATGTTTTATTTTTGAACGTCAGTTCACATTTGTAGGTGGATCATCAGTGTTAGAGCTAAAATTAGCATGTTTAAAGTGATTTTCATGCTTCCAGGGGCCCTAAACACAAGATTTATGGAATGGTTAAAAGTGCATGAAAATGGCCAATTTACTCACTCTGAGTTCTCAAAAAGGGTTTCTTCACCCCGGGAAGTTAATTAAATACCATTTGGAGGCATTTAATGTTCGAGCAAAAACGGCTGATTTTCGACAAAAGAGATAACATCCCCCCATTACGTCATGCTTCAGAAATGTGGAAAATGGTCCGTTTTCAAATGTTTTATTTTTGAACATCAGTTCACATTTGTAGGTGGATCATCAGTGTTAGAGCTAAAATTAGCATGTTTAAAGTGATTTTCATGCTTCCAGGGGCTCGGGAAGTGAATTAAATACTATTTGGAGGCATTTAATGTTCAATCAAAAACAGCTGATTTTTGACAAAAGAGATAACACCCCCCCCATTACGTCATGCTTCAGAAATAGGGAAAATGGTCCGTTTTCAAATGTTTTATTTTTGAACGTCAGTTCACATTTGTAGGTGGATCATCAGTGTTAGAGCTAAAATTAGCATGTTTAAAGTGATTTTCATGCTTCTAGGGGCCCTAAACACAAGATTTATGGAATGGTTAAAAGTGCATGAAAATGGCCAATTTACTCACTCTGAGTTCTCAAAAAGGGTTTCTTCACCCCGGGAAGTTAATTAAATACCATTTGGAGGCATTTAATGTTCGAGCAAAAACGGCTGATTTTCGACAAAAGAGATAACACCCCCCCATTACGTCATGCTTCAGAAATGTGGAAAATGGTCCATTTTCAAATGTTTTATTTTTGAACGTCAGTTCACATTTGTAGGTGGATCATCAGTGTTAGAGCTAAAATTAGCATGTTTAAAGTGATTTTCATGCTTCCAGGGGCTCGGGAAGTGAATTAAATACTATTTGGAGGCATTTAATGTTCAATCAAAAACAGCTGATTTTTGACAAAAGAGATAACACCCCCCCATTACGTCATGCTTCAGAAATGTGGAAAATGGTCCGTTTTCAAATGTTTTATTTTTGAACGTCAGTTCACATTTGTAGGTGGATCATCAGTGTTAGAGCTAAAATTAGCATGTTTAAAGTGATTTTCATGCTTCCAGGGGCCCTAAACACAAGATTTATGGAATGGTTAAAAGTGCATGAAAATGGCCAATTTACTCACTCTGAGTTCTCAAAAAGGGTTTCTTCACCCCGGGAAGTTAATTAAATACCATTTGGAGGCATTTAATGTTCGAGCAAAAACGGCTGATTTTCGACAAAAGAGATAACACCCCCCCATTACGTCATGCTTCAGAAATGTGGAAAATGGTCCGTTTTCAAATGTTTTATTTTTGAACGTCAGTTCACATTTGTAGGTGGATCATCAGTGTTAGAGCTAAAATTAGCATGTTTAAAGTGATTTTCATGCTTCCAGGGGCTCGGGAAGTGAATTAAATACTATTTGGAGGCATTTAATGTTCAATCAAAAACAGCTGATTTTTGACAAAAGAGATAACACCCCCCCATTACGTCATGCTTCAGAAATGTGGAAAATGGTCAGTTTTCAAATGTTTTATTTTTGAACGTCAGTTCACATTTGTAGGTGGATCATCAGTGTTAGAGCTAAAATTAGCATGTTTAAAGTGATTTTCATGCTTCCAGGGGCCCTAAACACAAGATTTATGGAATGGTTAAAAGTGCATGAAAATGGCCAATTTACTCACTCTGAGTTCTCAAAAAGGGTTTCTTCACCCCGGGAAGTTAATTAAATACCATTTGGAGGCATTTAATGTTCGAGCAAAAACTGCTGATTTTCGACAAAAGAGATAACACCCCCCCATTACGTCATGCTTCAGAAATGTGGAAAATGGTCCGTTTTCAAATGTTTTATTTTTGAACGTCAGTTCACATTTGTAGGTGGATCATCAGTGTTAGAGCTAAAATTAGCATGTTTAAAGTGATTTTCATGCTTCCAGGGGCCCTAAACACAAGATTTATGGAATGGTTAAAAGTGCATGAAAATGGCCAATTTACTCACTCTGAGTTCTCAAAAAGGGTTTCTTCACCCCGGGAAGTTAATTAAATACCATTTGGAGGCATTTAATGTTCGAGCAAAAACGGCTGATTTTCGACAAAAGAGATAACACCCCCCCATTACGTCATGCTTCAGAAATGTGGAAAATGGTCCGTTTTCAAATGTTTTATTTTTGAACATCAGTTCACATTTGTAGGTGGATCATCAGTGTTAGAGCTAAAATTAGCATGTTTAAAGTGATTTTCATGCTTCCAGGGGCCCTAAACACAAGATTTATGGAATGGTTAAAAGTGCATGAAAATGGCCAATTTACTCACTCTGAGTTCTCAAAAAGGGTTTCTTCACCCCGGGAAGTTAATTAAATACCATTTGGAGGCATTTAATGTTCGAGCAAAAACGGCTGATTTTCGACAAAAGAGATAACACCCCCCCATTACGTCATGCTTCAGAAATGTGGAAAATGGTCCGTTTTCAAATGTTTTATTTTTGAACGTCAGTTCACATTTGTAGGTGGATCATCAGTGTTAGAGCTAAAATTAGCATGTTTAAAGTGATTTTCATGCTTCCAGGGGCTCGGGAAGTGAATTAAATACTATTTGGAGGCATTTAATGTTCAATCAAAAACAGCTGATTTTTGACAAAAGAGATAACACCCCCCCATTACGTCATGCTTCAGAAATGTGGAAACTGGTCCGTTTTCAAATGTTTTATTTTTGAACGTCAGTTCACATTTGTAGGTGGATCATCAGTGTTAGAGCAAAAATTAGCATGTTTAAAGTGATTTTCATGCTTCCAGGGGCCCTAAACACAAGATTTATGGAATGGTTAAAAGTGCATGAAAATGGCCAATTTACTCACTCTGAGTTCTCAAAAAGGGTTTCTTCACCCCGGGAAGTTAATTAAATACCATTTGGAGGCATTTAATGTTCGAGCAAAAACGGCTGATTTTCGACAAAAGAGATAACACCCCCCCATTACGTCATGCTTCAGAAATGTGGAAAATGGTCCGTTTTCAAATGTTTTATTTTTGAACGTCAGTTCACATTTGTAGGTGGATCATCAGTGTTAGAGCTAAAATTAGCATGTTTAAAGTGATTTTCATGCTTCCAGGGGCTCGGGAAGTGAATTAAATACTATTTGGAGGCATTTAATGTTCAAGCAAAAACAGCTGATTTTTGACAAAAGAGATAACACCCCCCCATTACGTCATGCTTCAGAAATGTGGAAAATTGTCCGTTTTCAAATGTTTTATTTTTGAACGTCAGTTCACATTTGTAGGTGGATCATCAGTGTTAGAGCTAAAATTAGCATGTTTAAAGTGATTTTCATGCTTCCAGGGGCCCTAAACACAAGATTTATGGAATGGTTAAAAGTGCATGAAAATGGCCAATTTACTCACTCTGAGTTCTCAAAAAGGGTTTCTTCACCCCGGGAAGTTAATTAAATACCATTTGGAGGCATTTAATGTTCGAGCAAAAACTGCTGATTTTCGACAAAAGAGATAACACCCCCCCATTACGTCATGCTTCAGAAATGTGGAAAATGGTCCGTTTTCAAATGTTTTATTTTTGAACGTCAGTTCACATTTGTAGGTGGATCATCAGTGTTAGAGCTAAAATTAGCATGTTTAAAGTGATTTTCATGCTTCCAGGGGCTCGGGAAGTGAATTAAATACTATTTGGAGGCATTTAATGTTCAATCAAAAACAGCTGATTTTTGACAAAAGAGATAACACCCCCCCATTACGTCATGCTTCAGAAATGTGGAAAATGGTCAGTTTTCAAATGTTTTATTTTTGAACGTCAGTTCACATTTGTAGGTGGATCATCAGTGTTAGAGCTAAAATTAGCATGTTTAAAGTGATTTTCATGCTTCCAGGGGCCCTAAACACAAGATTTATGGAATGGTTAAAAGTGCATGAAAATGGCCAATTTACTCACTCTGAGTTCTCAAAAAGGGTTTCTTCACCCCGGGAAGTTAATTAAATACCATTTGGAGGCATTTAATGTTCGAGCAAAAACTGCTGATTTTCGACAAAAGAGATAACACCCCCCCATTACGTCATGCTTCAGAAATGTGGAAAATGGTCCGTTTTCAAATGTTTTATTTTTGAACGTCAGTTCACATTTGTAGGTGGATCATCAGTGTTAGAGCTAAAATTAGCATGTTTAAAGTGATTTTCATGCTTCCAGGGGCCCTAAACACAAGATTTATGGAATGGTTAAAAGTGCATGAAAATGGCCAATTTACTCACTCTGAGTTCTCAAAAAGGGTTTCTTCACCCCGGGAAGTTAATTAAATACCATTTGGAGGCATTTAATGTTCGAGCAAAAACGGCTGATTTTCGACAAAAGAGATAACACCCCCCCATTACGTCATGCTTCAGAAATGTGGAAAATGGTCCGTTTTCAAATGTTTTATTTTTGAACATCAGTTCACATTTGTAGGTGGATCATCAGTGTTAGAGCTAAAATTAGCATGTTTAAAGTGATTTTCATGCTTCCAGGGGCCCTAAACACAAGATTTATGGAATGGTTAAAAGTGCATGAAAATGGCCAATTTACTCACTCTGAGTTCTCAAAAAGGGTTTCTTCACCCCGGGAAGTTAATTAAATACCATTTGGAGGCATTTAATGTTCGAGCAAAAACGGCTGATTTTCGACAAAAGAGATAACACCCCCCCATTACGTCATGCTTCAGAAATGTGGAAAATGGTCCGTTTTCAAATGTTTTATTTTTGAACGTCAGTTCACATTTGTAGGTGGATCATCAGTGTTAGAGCTAAAATTAGCATGTTTAAAGTGATTTTCATGCTTCCAGGGGCTCGGGAAGTGAATTAAATACTATTTGGAGGCATTTAATGTTCAATCAAAAACAGCTGATTTTTGACAAAAGAGATAACACCCCCCCATTACGTCATGCTTCAGAAATGTGGAAACTGGTCCGTTTTCAAATGTTTTATTTTTGAACGTCAGTTCACATTTGTAGGTGGATCATCAGTGTTAGAGCAAAAATTAGCATGTTTAAAGTGATTTTCATGCTTCCAGGGGCCCTAAACACAAGATTTATGGAATGGTTAAAAGTGCATGAAAATGGCCAATTTACTCACTCTGAGTTCTCAAAAAGGGTTTCTTCACCCCGGGAAGTTAATTAAATACCATTTGGAGGCATTTAATGTTCGAGCAAAAACGGCTGATTTTCGACAAAAGAGATAACACCCCCCCATTACGTCATGCTTCAGAAATGTGGAAAATGGTCCGTTTTCAAATGTTTTATTTTTGAACGTCAGTTCACATTTGTAGGTGGATCATCAGTGTTAGAGCTAAAATTAGCATGTTTAAAGTGATTTTCATGCTTCCAGGGGCTCGGGAAGTGAATTAAATACTATTTGGAGGCATTTAATGTTCAAGCAAAAACAGCTGATTTTTGACAAAAGAGATAACACCCCCCCATTACGTCATGCTTCAGAAATGTGGAAAATTGTCCGTTTTCAAATGTTTTATTTTTGAACGTCAGTTCACATTTGTAGGTGGATCATCAGTGTTAGAGCTAAAATTAGCATGTTTAAAGTGATTTTCATGCTTCCAGGGGCCCTAAACACAAGATTTATGGAATGGTTAAAAGTGCATGAAAATGGCCAATTTACTCACTCTGAGTTCTCAAAAAGGGTTTCTTCACCCCGGGAAGTTAATTAAATACCATTTGGAGGCATTTAATGTTCGAGCAAAAACTGCTGATTTTCGACAAAAGAGATAACACCCCCCCATTACGTCATGCTTCAGAAATGTGGAAAATGGTCCGTTTTCAAATGTTTTATTTTTGAACGTCAGTTCACATTTGTAGGTGGATCATCAGTGTTAGAGCTAAAATTAGCATGTTTAAAGTGATTTTCATGCTTCCAGGGGCCCTAAACACAAGATTTATGGAATGGTTAAAAGTGCATGAAAATGGCCAATTTACTCACTCTGAGTTCTCAAAAAGGGTTTCTTCACCCCGGGAAGTTAATTAAATACCATTTGGAGGCATTTAATGTTCGAGCAAAAACGGCTGATTTTCGACAAAAGAGATAACACCCCCCATTACGTCATGCTTCAGAAATGTGGAAAATGGTCCGTTTTCAAATGTTTTATTTTTGAACATCAGTTCACATTTGTAGGTGGATCATCAGTGTTAGAGCTAAAATTAGCATGTTTAAAGTGATTTTCATGCTTCCAGGGGCCCTAAACACAAGATTTATGGAATGGTTAAAAGTGCATGAAAATGGCCAATTTACTCACTCTGAGTTCTCAAAAAGGGTTTCTTCACCCCTGGAAGTTAATTAAATACCATTTGGAGGCATTTAATGTTCGAGCAAAAACGGCTGATTTTCGACAAAAGAGATAACACCCCCCCATTACGTCATGCTTCAGAAATGTGGAAAATGGTCCGTTTTCAAATGTTTTATTTTTGAACGTCAGTTCACATTTGTAGGTGGATCATCAGTGTTAGAGCTAAAATTAGCATGTTTAAAGTGATTTTCATGCTTCCAGGGGCTCGGGAAGTGAATTAAATACTATTTGGAGGCATTTAATGTTCAATCAAAAACAGCTGATTTTTGACAAAAGAGATAACACCCCCCCATTACGTCATGCTTCAGAAATGTGGAAACTGGTCCGTTTTCAAATGTTTTATTTTTGAACGTCAGTTCACATTTGTAGGTGGATCATCAGTGTTAGAGCAAAAATTAGCATGTTTAAAGTGATTTTCATGCTTCCAGGGGCCCTAAACACAAGATTTATGGAATGGTTAAAAGTGCATGAAAATGGCCAATTTACTCACTCTGAGTTCTCAAAAAGGGTTTCTTCACCCCGGGAAGTTAATTAAATACCATTTGGAGGCATTTAATGTTCGAGCAAAAACGGCTGATTTTCGACAAAAGAGATAACACCCCCCCATTACGTCATGCTTCAGAAATGTGGAAAATGGTCCGTTTTCAAATGTTTTATTTTTGAACGTCAGTTCACATTTGTAGGTGGATCATCAGTGTTAGAGCTAAAATTAGCATGTTTAAAGTGATTTTCATGCTTCCAGGGGCTCGGGAAGTGAATTAAATACTATTTGGAGGCATTTCATGTTCAAGCAAAAACAGCTGATTTTTGACAAAAGAGATAACACCCCCCCATTACGTCATGCTTCAGAAATGTGGAAAATTGTCCGTTTTCAAATGTTTTATTTTTGAACGTCAGTTCACATTTGTAGGTGGATCATCAGTGTTAGAGCTAAAATTAGCATGTTTAAAGTGATTTTCATGCTTCCAGGGGCCCTAAACACAAGATTTATGGAATGGTTAAAAGTGCATGAAAATGGCCAATTTACTCACTCTGAGTTCTCAAAAAGGGTTTCTTCACCCCGGGAAGTTAATTAAATACCATTTGGAGGCATTTAATGTTCGAGCAAAAACGGCTGATTTTCGACAAAATAGATAACACCCCCCCCCATTACGTCATGCTTCAGAAATGTGGAAAATGGTCCGTTTTCAAATGTTTTATTTTTGAACATCAGTTCACATTTGTAGGTGTATCATCAGTGTTAGAGCTAAAATTAGCATGTTTAAAGTGATTTTCATGCTTCCAGGGGCTCGGGAAGTGAATTAAATACTATTTGGAGGCATTTAATGTTCAATCAAAAACAGCTGATTTTTGACAAAAGAGATAACACCCCCCCATTACGTCATGCTTCAGAAATGTGGAAAATGGTCCGTTTTCAAATGTTTTATTTTTGAACGTCAGTTCACATTTGTAGGTGGATCATCAGTGTTAGAGCTAAAATTAGCATGTTTAAAGTGATTTTCATGCTTCCAGGGGCCCTAAACACAAGATTTATGGAATGGTTAAAAGTGCATGAAAATGGCCAATTTACTCACTCTGAGTTCTCAAAAAGTGTTTCTTCACCCCGGGAAGTTAATTAAATACCATTTGGAGGCATTTAATGTTCGAGCAGAAACGGCTGATTTTCTACAAAAGAGATAACACCCCCCCCCCATTAAGTCATCTTTCAGAAATGTGGAAAATGGTCCGTTTTCAAATGTTTTATTTTGAAACGTCAGTTCACATTTGTAGGTGGATCATCAGTGTTAGAGCTAAAATTAGCATGTTTATAGTGATGTTCATGCTTCCAGGGGCTCGGGAAGTGAATTAAATATTATTTGGAGGCATTTAATGTTCAATCAAAAACAGCTGATTTTTGACAAAAGAGATAACACCCCCCCATTACGTCATGCTTCAGAAATGTGGAAAATGGTCCGTTTTAAAATGTTTTATTTTTGAATGTCAGTTCACATTTGTAGGTGGATCATCAGTGTTGGAGCTAAAATTAGCATGTTTAAAGTGATTTTCATGCTTCCAGGGGCCCTAAACACAAGATTTATGGAATGGTTAAAAGTGCATGAAAATGGCCAATTTACTCACTCTGAGTTCTCAAAAAGGGTTTCTTCACCCCGGGAAGTTAATTAAATACCATTTGGAGGCATTTAATGTTCGAGCAAAAACGGCTGATTTTCGACAAAAGAGATAACACCCCCCCATTACGTCATGCTTCAGAAATGTGGAAAATGGTCCGTTTTCAAATGTTTTATTTTTGAACGTCAGTTCACATTTGTAGGTGGATCATCAGTGTTAGAGCTAAAATTAGCATGTTTAAAGTGATTTTCATGCTTCCAGGGGCTCGGGAAGTAAATTAAATACTATTTGGAGGCATTTAATGTTCAAGCAAAAACAGCTGATTTTTGATAAAAGAGATAACACCCCCCCATTACGTCATGCTTCAGAAATGTGGAAAATGGTCCGTTTTCAAATGTTTTATTTTTGAACGTCAGTTCACATTTGTAGGTGGATCATCAGTGTTAGAGCTAAAATTAGCATGTTTAAAGTGATTTTTATGCTTCCAGGGGCCCTAAACACAAGATTTATGGAATGGTTAAAAGTGCATGAAAATGGCCAATTTACTCACTCTGAGTTCTCAAAAAGGGTTTCTTCACCCCGGGAAGTTAATTAAATAACATTTGGAGGCATTTAATGTTCGAGCAAAAACGGCTGATTTTCGACAAAAGAGATAACACCCCCCATTACGTCATGCTTCAGAAATGTGGAAAATGGTCCGTTTTCAAATGTTTTATTTTTGAACGTCAGTTCACATTTGTAGGTGGATCATCAGTGTTAGAGCTAAAATTAGCATGTTTAAAGTGATTTTCATGCTTCCAGGGGCTCGGGAAGTGAATTAAATACTATTTGGAGGCATTTAATGTTCAATCAAAAACATCTGATTTTTGACAAAAGAGATAACACCCCCCCATTACGTCATGCTTCAGAAATGTGGAAAATGGTCCGTTTTCAAATGTTTTATTTTTGAACGTCAGTTCACATTTGTAGGTGGATCATCAGTGTTAGAGCTAAAATTAGCATGTTTAAAGTGATTTTCATGCTTCCAGGGGCTCGGGAAGTGAATTAAATACTATTTGGAGGCATTTAATGTTCAATCAAAAACAGCTGATTTTTGACAAAAGAGATAACACCCCCCCCATTACGTCATGCTTCAGAAATGTGGAAAATGGTCCGTTTTCAAATGTTTTATTTTTGAACGTCAGTTCCCATTTGTAGGTGGATCATCAGTGTTAGAGCTAAAATTAGCATGTTTAAAGTGATTTTCATGCTTCCAGGGGCCCTAAACACAAGATTTATGGAATGGTTAAAAGTGCATGAAAATGGCCAATTTACTCACTCTGAGTTCTCAAAAAGGGTTTCTTCACCCCGGGAAGTTAATTAAATACCATTTGGAGGCATTTAATGTTCGAGCAAAAACGGCTGATTTTCGACAAAAGAGATAACACCCCCCCATTACGTCATGCTTCAGAAATGTGGAAAATGGTCCGTTTTCAAATGTTTTATTTTTGAACGTCAGTTCACATTTGTAGGTGGATCATCAGTGTTAGAGCTAAAATTAGCATGTTTAAAGTGATTTTCATGCTTCCAGGGGCTCGGGAAGTAAATTAAATACTATTTGGAGGCATTTAATGTTCAAGCAAAAACAGCTGATTTTTGATAAAAGAGATAACACCCCCCCATTACGTCATGCTTCAGAAATGTGGAAAATGGTCCGTTTTCAAATGTTTTATTTTTGAACGTCAGTTCACATTTGTAGGTGGATCATCAGTGTTAGAGCTAAAATTAGCATGTTTAAAGTGATTTTCATGCTTCCAGGGGCCCTAAACACAAGATTTATGGAATGGTTAAAAGTGCATGAAAATGGCCAATTTACTCACTCTGAGTTCTCAAAAAGGGTTTCTTCACCCCGGGAAGTTAATTAAATAACATTTGGAGGCATTTAATGTTCGAGCAAAAACGGCTGATTTTCGACAAAAGAGATAACACCCCCCCATTACGTCATGCTTCAGAAATGTGGAAAATGGTCCGTTTTCAAATGTTTTATTTTTGAACGTCAGTTCACATTTGTAGGTGGATCATCAGTGTTAGAGCTAAAATTAGCATGTTTAAAGTGATTTTCATGCTTCCAGGGGCTCGGGAAGTGAATTAAATACTATTTGGAGGCATTTAATGTTCAATCAAAAACAGCTGATTTTTGACAAAAGAGATAACACCCCCCCATTACGTCATGCTTCAGAAATGTGGAAAATGGTCCGTTTTCAAATGTTTTATTTTTGAACGTCAGTTCACATTTGTAGGTGGATCATCAGTGTTAGAGCTAAAATTAGCATGTTTAAAGTGATTTTCATGCTTCCAGGGGCCCTAAACACAAGATTTATGGAATGGTTAAAAGTGCATGAAAATGGCCAATTTACTCACTCTGAGTTCTCAAAAAGGGTTTCTTCACCCCGGGAAATTAATTAAATACCATTTGGGGGCATTTAATGTTCGAGCAAAAACTGCTGATTTTCGACAAAAGAGATAACACCCCCCCATTACGTCATGCTTCAGAAATGTGGAAAATGGTCTGTTTTCAAATGTTTTATTTTTGAACGTCAGTTCACATTTGTAGGTGGATCATCAGTGTTAGAGCTAAAATTAGCATGTTTAAAGTGATTTTCATGCTTCCAGGGGCTCGGGAAGTGAATTAAATACTATTTGAAGGCATTTAATGTTCAAGCAAAAACAGCTGATTTTTGACAAAAGAGATAACACCCCCCCATTACGTCATGCTTCAGAAATGTGGAAAATGGTCCGTTTTCAAATGTTTTATTTTTGAACGTCAGTTCACATTTGTAGGTGGATCATCAGTGTTAGAGCTAAAATTAGCATGTTTAAAGTGATTTTCATGCTTCCAGGGGCCCTAAACACAAGATTTATGGAATGGTTAAAAGTGCATGAAAATGGCCAATTTACTCACTCTGAGTTCTCAAAAAGGGTTTCTTCACCCCGGGAAGTTAATTAAATACCATTTGGAGGCATTTAATGTTCGAGCAAAAACGGCTGATTTTCGACAAAAGAGATAACACCCCCCCATTACGTCATGCTTCAGAAATGTGGAAAATGGTCCGTTTTCAAATGTTTTATTTTTGAACGTCAGTTCACATTTGTAGGTGGATCATCAGTGTTAGAGCTAAAATTAGCATGTTTAAAGTGATTTTCATGCTTCCAGGGGCTCGGGAAGTGAATTAAATACTATTTGGAGGCATTTAATGTTCAAGCAAAAACAGCTGATTTTTGACAAAAGAGATAACACCCCCCCATTACGTCATGCTTCAGAAATGTGGAAAATGGTCCGTTTTCAAATGTTTTATTTTTGAACGTCAGTTCACATTTGTAGGTGGATCATCAGTGTTAGAGCTAAAATTAGCATGTTTAAAGTGATTTTCATGCTTCCAGGGGCCCTAAACACAAGATTTATGGAATGGTTAAAAGTGCATGAAAATGGCCAATTTACTCACTCTGAGTTCTCAAAAAGGGTTTCTTCACCCCGGGAAGTTAATTAAATACCATCTGGAGGCATTTAATGTTCGAGCAAAAACGGCTGATTTTCGACAAGAGATAACACCCCCCCATTACGTCATGCTTCAGAAATGTGGAAAATGGTCCGTTTTCAAATGTTTTATTTTTTAACATCAGTTCACATTTGTAGGTGGATAATCAGTGTTAGAGCTAAAATTAGCATGTTTAAAGTGATTTTCATGCTTCCAGGGGCTCGGGAAGTGAATTAAATACTATTTGGAGGCATTTAATGTTCAATCAAAAACAGCTGATTTTTGACAAAAGAGATAACACCCCCCCATTACGTCATGCTTCAGAAATGTGGAAAATGGTCCGTTTTCAAATGTTTTATTTTTGAACGTCAGTTCACATTTGTAGGTGGATCATCAGTGTTAGAGCTAAAATTAGCATGTTTAAAGTGATTTTCATGCTTCCAGGGGCTCGGGAAGTGAATTAAATACTATTTGGAGGCATTTAATGTTCAATCAAAAACAGCTGATTTTTGACAAAAGAGATAACACCCCCCCATTACGTCATGCTTCAGAAATGTGGAAAATGGTCCGTTTTCAAATGTTTTATTTTTGAACGTCAGTTCACATTTGTAGGTGGATCATCAGTGTTAGAGCTAAAATTAGCATGTTTAAAGTGATTTTCATGCTTCCAGGGGCCCTAAACACAAGATTTATGGAATGGTTAAAAGTGCATGAAAATGGCCAATTTACTCACTCTGAGTTCTCAAAAAGGGTTTCTTCACCCCGGGAAATTAATTAAATACCATTTGGGGGCATTTAATGTTCGAGCAAAAACTGCTGATTTTCGACAAAAGAGATAACACCCCCCCATTACGTCATGCTTCAGAAATGTGGAAAATGGTCTGTTTTCAAATGTTTTATTTTTGAACGTCAGTTCACATTTGTAGGTGGATCATCAGTGTTAGAGCTAAAATTAGCATGTTTAAAGTGATTTTCATGCTTCCAGGGGCTCGGGAAGTGAATTAAATACTATTTGAAGGCATTTAATGTTCAAGCAAAAACAGCTGATTTTTGACAAAAGAGATAACACCCCCCCATTACGTCATGCTTCAGAAATGTGGAAAATGGTCCGTTTTCAAATGTTTTATTTTTGAACGTCAGTTCACATTTGTAGGTGGATCATCAGTGTTAGAGCTAAAATTAGCATGTTTAAAGTGATTTTCATGCTTCCAGGGGCCCTAAACACAAGATTTATGGAATGGTTAAAAGTGCATGAAAATGGCCAATTTACTCACTCTGAGTTCTCAAAAAGGGTTTCTTCACCCCGGGAAGTTAATTAAATACCATTTGGAGGCATTTAATGTTCGAGCAAAAACGGCTGATTTTCGACAAAAGAGATAACACCCCCCCATTACGTCATGCTTCAGAAATGTGGAAAATGGTCCGTTTTCAAATGTTTTATTTTTGAACATCAGTTCACATTTGTAGGTGGATCATCAGTGTTAGAGCTAAAATTAGCATGTTTAAAGTGATTTTCATGCTTCCAGGGGCTCGGGAAGTGAATTAAATATTATTTGGAGGCATTTAATGTTCAATCAAAAACAGCTGATTTTTGACAAAAGAGATAACACCCCCCCATTACGTCATGCTTCAGAAATGTGGAAAATGGTCCGTTTTCAAATGTTTTATTTTTGAACGTCAGTTCACATTTGTAGGTGGATCATCAGTGTTAGAGCTAAAATTAGCATGTTTAAAGTGATTTTCATGCTTCCAGGGGCCCTAAACACAAGATTTATGGAATGGTTAAAAGTGCATGAAAATGGCCAATTTACTCACTCTGAGTTCTCAAAAAGGGTTTCTTCACCCCGGGAAGTTAATTAAATACCATTTGGAGGCATTTAGTGTTTGAGCAAAAACGGCTGATTTTCGACAAAAGAGATAACACCCCCCCATTACGTCATGCTTCAGAAATGTGGAAAATGGTCCGTTTTCAAATGTTTTATTTTTGAACGTCAGTTCACATTTGTAGGTGGATCATCAGTGTTAGAGCTAAAATTAGCATGTTTAAAGTGATTTTCATGCTTCCAGGGGCTCGGGAAGTGAATTAAATACTATTTGGAGGCATTTAATGTTCAAGCAAAAACAGCTGATTTTTGACAAAAGAGATAACACCCCCCCATTACGTCATGCTTCAGAAATGTGGAAAATGGTCCGTTTTCAAATGTTTTATTTTTGAACGTCAGTTCACATTTGTAGGTGGATCATCAGTGTTAGAGCTAAAATTAGCATGTTTAAAGTGATTTTCATGCTTCCAGGGGCCCTAAACACAAGATTTATGGAATGGTTAAAAGTGCATGAAAATGGCCAATTTACTCACTCTGAGTTCTCAAAAAGGGTTTCTTCACCCCGGGAAGTTAATTAAATACCATCTGGAGGCATTTAATGTTCGAGCAAAAACGGCTGATTTTCGACAAGAGATAACACCCCCCCATTACGTCATGCTTCAGAAATGTGGAAAATGGTCCGTTTTCAAATGTTTTATTTTTGAACATCAGTTCACATTTGTAGGTGGATAATCAGTGTTAGAGCTAAAATTAGCATGTTTAAAGTGATTTTCATGCTTCCAGGGGCTCGGGAAGTGAATTAAATACTATTTGGAGGCATTTAATGTTCAATCAAAAACAGCTGATTTTTGACAAAAGAGATAACACCCCCCCATTACGTCATGCTTCAGAAATGTGGAAAATGGTCCGTTTTCAAATCTTTTATTTTTTAACGTCAGTTCACATTTGTAGGTGGATCATCAGTGTTAGAGCTAAAATTAGCATGTTTAAAGTGATTTTCATGCTTCCAGGGGCCCTAAACACAAGATTTATGGAATGGTTAAAAGTGCATGAAAATGGCCAATTTACTCACTCTGAGTTCTCAAAAAGGGTTTCTTCACCCCGGGAAGTTAATTAAATACCATTTGGAGGCATTTAATGTTCGAGCAAAAACGGCTGATTTTCGACAAAAGAGATAACACCCCCCCATTACATCATGCTTCAGAAATGTGGAAAACGGTCCGTTTTCAAATGTTTTATTTTTGAACGTCAGTTCACATTTGTAGGTGGATCATCAGTGTTAGAGCTAAAATTAGCATGTTTAAAGTGATTTTCATGCTTCCAGGGGCTCGGGAAGTGAATTAAATACTATTTGGAGGCATTTAATGTTCAATCAAAAACAGCTGATTTTTGACAAAAGAGATAACACCCCCCCATTACGTCATGCTTCAGAAATGTGGAAAATGGTCCGTTTTCAAATGTTTTATTTTTGAACGTCAGTTCACATTTGTAGGTGGATCATCAGTGTTAGAGCTAAAATTAGCATGTTTAAAGTGATTTTCATGCTTAAAGGGGCCCTAAACACACAATTTATGGAATGGTTAAAAGTGCATGAAAATGGCCAATTTACTCACTCTGAGTTCTCAAAAAGTGTTTCTTCACCCCGGGAAGTTAATTAAATACCATTTGGAGGCATTTAATGTTCGAGCAGAAATGGCTGATTTTCGACAAAAGAGATAACACCCCCCCCATTAAGTCATGCTTCAGAAATGTGGAAAATGGTCCGTTTTCAAATGTTTTATTTTGGAACGTCAGTTCACATTTGTAGGTGGATCATCAGTGTTAGAGCTAAAATTAGCATGTTTATAGTGATGTTCATGCTTCCAGGGGCTCGGGAAGTGAATTAAATACTATTTGGAGGCATTTAATGTTCAATCAAAAACAGCTGATTTTTGACAAAAGAGATAACACCCCCCCATTACGTCATGCTTCAGAAATGTGGAAAATGGTCAGTTTTCAAATGTTTTATTTTTGAACGTCAGTTCACATTTGTAGGTGGATCATCAGTGTTAGAGCTAAAATTAGCATGTTTAAAGTGATTTTCATGCTTCCAGGGGCCCTAAACACAAGATTTATGGAATGGTTAAAAGTGCATGAAAATGGCCAATTTACTCACTCTGAGTTCTCAAAAAGGGTTTCTTCACCCCGGGAAGTTAATTAAATACCATTTGGAGGCATTTAATGTTCGAGCAAAAACGGCTGATTTTCGACAAGAGATAACACCCCCCCATTACGTCATGCTTCAGAAATGTGGAAAATGGTCCGTTTTCAAATGTTTTATTTTTGAACATCAGTTCACATTTGTAGGTGGATAATCAGTGTTAGAGCTAAAATTAGCATGTTTAAAGTGATTTTCATGCTTCCAGGGGCTCGGGAAGTGAATTAAATACTATTTGGAGGCATTTAATGTTCAATCAAAAACAGCTGATTTTTGACAAAAGAGATAACACCCCCCCCATTACGTCATGCTTCAGAAATGTGGAAAATGGTCCGTTTTCAAATCTTTTATTTTTTAACGTCAGTTCACATTTGTAGGTGGATCATCAGTGTTAGAGCTAAAATTAGCATGTTTAAAGTGATTTTCATGCTTCCAGGGGCCCTAAACACAAGATTTATGGAATGGTTAAAAGTGCATGAAAATGGCCAATTTACTCACTCTGAGTTCTCAAAAAGGGTTTCTTCACCCCGGGAAGTTAATTAAATACCATTTGGAGGCATTTAATGTTCGAGCAAAAACGGCTGATTTTCGACAAAAGAGATAACACCCCCCCATTACATCATGCTTCAGAAATGTGGAAAACGGTCCGTTTTCAAATGTTTTATTTTTTAACGTCAGTTCACATTTGTAGGTGGATCATCAGTGTTAGAGCTAAAATTAGCATGTTTAAAGTGATTTTCATGCTTCCAGGGGCTCGGGAAGTGAATTAAATACTATTTGGAGGCATTTAATGTTCAATCAAAAACAGCTGATTTTTGACAAAAGAGATAACACCCCCCCATTACGTCATGCTTCAGAAATGTGGAAAATGGTCCGTTTTCAAATGTTTTATTTTTGAACGTCAGTTCACATTTGTAGGTGGATCATCAGTGTTAGAGCTAAAATTAGCATGTTTAAAGTGATTTTCATGCTTCCAGGGGCCCTAAACACAAGATTTATGGAATGGTTAAAAGTGCATGAAAATGGCCAATTTACTCACTCTGAGTTCTCAAAAAGGGTTTCTTCACCCCGGGAAGTTAATTAAATACCATTTGGAGGCATTTAATGTTCGAGCAAAAACGGCTGATTTTCGACAAGAGATAACACCCCCCCATTACGTCATGCTTCAGAAATGTGGAAAATGGTCCGTTTTCAAATGTTTTATTTTTGAACATCAGTTCACATTTGTAGGTGGATAATCAGTGTTAGAGCTAAAATTAGCATGTTTAAAGTGATTTTCATGCTTCCAGGGGCTCGGGAAGTGAATTAAATACTATTTGGAGGCATTTAATGTTCAATCAAAAACAGCTGATTTTTGACAAAAGAGATAACACCCCCCCATTACGTCATGCTTCAGAAATGTGGAAAATGGTCCGTTTTCAAATCTTTTATTTTTTAACGTCAGTTCACATTTGTAGGTGGATCATCAGTGTTAGAGCTAAAATTAGCATGTTTAAAGTGATTTTCATGCTTCCAGGGGCCCTAAACACAAGATTTATGGAATGGTTAAAAGTGCATGAAAATGGCCAATTTACTCACTCTGAGTTCTCAAAAAGGGTTTCTTCACCCCGGGAAGTTAATTAAATACCATTTGGAGGCATTTAATGTTCGAGCAAAAACGGCTGATTTTCGACAAAAGAGATAACACCCCCCCATTACATCATGCTTCAGAAATGTGGAAAACGGTCCGTTTTCAAATGTTTTATTTTTGAACGTCAGTTCACATTTGTAGGTGGATCATCAGTGTTAGAGCTAAAATTAGCATGTTTAAAGTGATTTTCATGCTTCCAGGGGCTCGGGAAGTGAATTAAATACTATTTGGAGGCATTTAATGTTCAATCAAAAACAGCTGATTTTTGACAAAAGAGATAACACCCCCCCATTACGTCATGCTTCAGAAATGTGGAAAATGGTCCGTTTTCAAATGTTTTATTTTTGAACGTCAGTTCACATTTGTAGGTGGATCATCAGTGTTAGAGCTAAAATTAGCATGTTTAAAGTGATTTTCATGCTTAAAGGGGCCCTAAACACACAATTTATGGAATGGTTAAAAGTGCATGAAAATGGCCAATTTACTCACTCTGAGTTCTCAAAAAGTGTTTCTTCACCCCGGGAAGTTAATTAAATACCATTTGGAGGCATTTAATGTTCGAGCAGAAATGGCTTATTTTCGACAAAAGAGATAACACCCCCCCCATTAAGTCATGCTTCAGAAATGTGGAAAATGGTCCGTTTTCAAATGTTTTATTTTGGAACGTCAGTTCACATTTGTAGGTGGATCATCAGTGTTAGAGCTAAAATTAGCATGTTTATAGTGATGTTCATGCTTCCAGGGGCTCGGGAAGTGAATTAAATACTATTTGGAGGCATTTAATGTTCAATCAAAAACAGCTGATTTTTGACAAAAGAGATAACACCCCCCCATTACGTCATGCTTCAGAAATGTGGAAAATGGTCAGTTTTCAAATGTTTTATTTTTGAACGTCAGTTCACATTTGTAGGTGGATCATCAGTGTTAGAGCTAAAATTAGCATGTTTAAAGTGATTTTCATGCTTCCAGGGGCCCTAAACACAAGATTTATGGAATGGTTAAAAGTGCATGAAAATGGCCAATTTACTCACTCTGAGTTCTCAAAAAGGGTTTCTTCACCCCGGGAAGTTAATTAAATACCATTTGGAGGCATTTAATGTTCGAGCAAAAACTGCTGATTTTCGACAAAAGAGATAACACCCCCCCATTACGTCATGCTTCAGAAATGTGGAAAATGGTCCGTTTTCAAATGTTTTATTTTTGAACGTCAGTTCACATTTGTAGGTGGATCATCAGTGTTAGAGCTAAAATTAGCATGTTTAAAATGATTTTCATGCTTCCAGGGGCCCTAAACACAAGATTTATGGAATGGTTAAAAGTGCATGAAAATGGCCAATTTACTCACTCTGAGTTCTCAAAAAGGGTTTCTTCACCCCGGGAAGTTAATTAAATACCATTTGGAGGCATTTAATGTTCGAGCAAAAACGGCTGATTTTCGACAAAAGAGATAACACCCCCCCATTACGTCATGATTCAGAAATGTGGAAAATGGTCCGTTTTCAAATGTTTTATTTTTGAACATCAGTTCACATTTGTAGGTGGATCATCAGTGTTAGAGCTAAAATTAGCATGTTTAAAGTGATTTTCATGCTTCCAGGGGCTCGGGAAGTGAATTAAATACTATTTGGAGGCATTTAATGTTCAATCAAAAACAGCTGATTTTTGACAAAAGAGATAACACCCCCCCATTACGTCATGCTTCAGAAATGTGGAAAATGGTCCGTTTTCAAATGTTTTATTTTTGAACGTCAGTTCACATTTGTAGGTGGATCATCAGTGTTAGAGCAAAAATTAGCATGTTTAAAGTGATTTTCATGCTTCCAGGGGCCCTAAACACAAGATTTATGGAATGGTTAAAAGTGCATGAAAATGGCCAATTTACTCACTCTGAGTTCTCAAAAAGGGTTTCTTCACCCCGGGAAGTTAATTAAATACCATTTGGAGGCATTTAATGTTCGAGCAAAAACGGCTGATTTTCGACAAAAGAGATAACACCCCCCCATTACGTCATGTTTCAGAAATGTGGAAAATGGTCCGTTTTCAAATGTTTTATTTTTGAACGTCAGTTCACATTTGTAGGTGGATCATCAGTGTTAGAGCTAAAATTAGCATGTTTAAAGTGATTTTCATGCTTCCAGGGGCTCGGGAAGTGAATTAAATACTATTTGGAGGCATTTAATGTTCAAGCCAAAACAGCTGATTTTTGACAAAAGAGATAACACCCCCCCATTACGTCATGCTTCAGAAATGTGGAAAATTGTCCGTTTTCAAATGTTTTATTTTTGAACGTCAGTTCACATTTGTAGGTGGATCATCAGTGTTAGAGCTAAAATTAGCATGTTTAAAGTGATTTTCATGCTTCCAGGGGCCCTAAACACAAGATTTATGGAATGGTTAAAAGTGCATGAAAATGGCCAATTTACTCACTCTGAGTTCTCAAAAAGGGTTTCTTCACCCCGGGAAGTTAATTAAATACCATTTGGAGGCATTTAATGTTCGAGCAAAAACGGCTGATTTTCGACAAAATAGATAACACCCCCCCCATTACGTCATGCTTCAGAAATGTGGAAAATGGTCCGTTTTCAAATGTTTTATTTTTGAACATCAGTTCACATTTGTAGGTGGATCATCAGTGTTAGAGCTAAAATTAGCATGTTTAAAGTGATTTTCATGCTTCCAGGGGCTCGGGAAGTGAATTAAATACTATTTGGAGGCATTTAATGTTCAATCAAAAACAGCTGATTTTTGACAAAAGAGATAACACCCCCCCATTACGTCATGCTTCAGAAATGTGGAAAATGGTCCGTTTTCAAATGTTTTATTTTTTAATGTCAGTTCACATTTGTAGGTGGATCATCAGTGTTAGAGCTAAAATTAGCATGTTTAAAGTGATTTTCATGCTTCCAGGGGCCCTAAACACAAGATTTATGGAATGGTTAAAAGTGCATGAAAATGGCCAATTTACTCACTCTGAGTTCTCAAAAAGTGTTTCTTCACCCCGGGAAGTTAATTAAATACCATTTGGAGGCATTTAATGTTCGAGCAGAAACGGCTGATTTTCGACAAAAGAGATAACACCCCCCCCCATTAAGTCATCTTTCAGAAATGTGGAAAATGGTCCGTTTTCAAATGTTTTATTTTGAAACGTCAGTTCACATTTGTAGGTGGATCATCAGTGTTAGAGCTAAAATTAGCATGTTTATAGTGATGTTCATGCTTCCAGGGGCTCGGGAAGTGAATTAAATATTATTTGGAGGCATTTAATGTTCAATCAAAAACAGCTGATTTTTGACAAAAGAGATAACACCCCCCCATTACGTCATGCTTCAGAAATGTGGAAAATGGTCCGTTTTAAAATGTTTTATTTTTGAATGTCAGTTCACATTTGTAGGTGGATCATCAGTGTTGGAGCTAAAATTAGCATGTTTAAAGTGATTTTCATGCTTCCAGGGGCCCTAAACACAAGATTTATGGAATGGTTAAAAGTGCATGAAAATGGCCAATTTACTCACTCTGAGTTCTCAAAAAGGGTTTCTTCACCCCGGGAAGTAAATTAAATACCATTTGAAGGCATTTAATGTTCGAGCAAAAACGGCTGATTTTCGACAAAAGAGATAACACCCCCCCATTACGTCATGCTTCAGAAATGTGGAAAATGGTCCGTTTTCAAATGTTTTATTTTTGAACGTCAGTTCACATTTGTAGGTGGATCATCAGTGTTAGAGCTAAAATTAGCATGTTTAAAGTGATTTTCATGCTTCCAGGGGCTCGGGAAGTGAATTAAATACTATTTGGAGGCATTTAATGTTCAAGCAAAAACAGCTGATTTTTGACAAAAGAGATAACACCCCCCCATTACGTCATGCTTCAGAAATGTGGAAAATGGTCCGTTTTCAAATGTTTTATTTTTGAACGTCAGTTCACATTTGTAGGTGGATCATCAGTGTTAGAGCTAAAATTAGCATGTTTAAAGTGATTTTCATGCTTCCAGGGGCCCTAAACACAAGATTTATGGAATGGTTAAAAGTGCATGAAAATGGCCAATTTACTCTCAAAAAGTGTTTCTTCACCCCGGGAAGTTAATTAAATACCATTTGGAGGCATTTAATGTTCGAGCAGAAAAGGCTGATTTTCGACAAAAGAGATAACACCCCCCCCATTAACCACTTGGCTGCTAAGGCAATATTTTACTCTTCATTGTTTTTCCATTGAAATCAATGGAAAGTCCATGACGAGTTACCCTTGTCATTAGCGGCGAAGAGGTTAAGTCATGCTTCAGAAATGTGGAAAATGGTCCGTTTTCAAATGTTTTATTTTGGAACGTCAGTTCACATTTGTAGGTGGATCATCAGTGTTAGAGCTAAAATTAGCATGTTTATAGTGATGTTCATGCTTCCAGGGGCTCGGGAAGTGAATTACATACTATTTGGAGGCATTTAATGTTCAATCAAAAACAGCTGATTTTTGACAAAAGAGATAACACCCCCCATTACGTCATGCTTCAGAAATGTCGAAAATGGTCCGTTTTAAAATGTTTTATTTTTGAATGTCAGTTCACATTTGTAGGTGGATCATCAGTGTTGGAGCTAAAATTAGCATGTTTAAAGTGATTTTCATGCTTCCAGGGGCCCTAAACACAAGATTTATGGAATGGTTAAAAGTGCATGAAAATGGCCAATTTACTCACTCTGAGTTCTCAAAAAGGGTTTCTTCACCCCGGGAAGTTAATTAAATACCATTTGGAGGCATTTAATGTTCGAGCAAAAACGGCTGATTTTCGACAAAAGAGATAACACCCCCCCATTACGTCATGCTTCAGAAATGTGGAAAATGGTCCGTTTTCAAATGCTTTATTTTTGAACGTCAGTTCACATTTGTAGGTGGATCATCAGTGTTAGAGCTAAAATTAGCATGTTTAAAGTGATTTTCATGCTTCCAGGGGCTCGGGAAGTGAATTAAATACTATTTGGAGGCATTTAATGTTCAAGCAAAAACAGCTGATTTTTTACAAAAGAGATAACACCCCCCCATTACGTCATGCTTCAGAAATGTGGAAAATGGTCCGTTTTCAAATGTTTTATTTTTGAACGTCAGTTCACATTTGTAGGTGGATCATCAGTGTTAGAGCTAAAATTAGCATGTTTAAAGTGATTTTCATGCTTCCAGGGGCCCTAAACACAAGATTTATGGAATGGTTAAAAGTGCATGAAAATGGCCAATTTACTCACTCTGAGTTCTCAAAAAGGGTTTCTTCACCCCGGGAAGTTAATTAAATACCATTTGGAGGCATTTAATGTTCGAGCAAAAACGGCTGATTTTCGACAAAAGAGATAACACCCCCCCATTACGTCATGCTTCAGAAATGTGGAAAATGGTCCGTTTTCAAATGTTTTATTTTTGAACGTCAATTCACATTTGTAGGTGGATCATCAGTGTTAGAGCTAAAATTAGCATGTTTAAAGTGATTTTCATGCTTCCAGGGGCTCGGGAAGTGAATTAAATACTATTTGGAGGCATTTAATGTTCAATCAAAAACAGCTGATTTTTGACAAAAGAGATAACACCCCCCCATTACGTCATGCTTCAGAAATGTGAAAAATGGTCCGTTTTCAAATGTTTTATTTTTGAACGTCAGTTCACATTTGTAGGTGGATCATCAGTGTTAGAGCTAAAATTAGCATGTTTAAAGTGATTTTCATGCTTCCAGGGGCCCTAAACACAAGATTTATGGAATGGTTAAAAGTGCATGAAAATGGCCAATTTACTCACTCTGAGTTCTCAAAAAGGGTTTCTTCACCCCGGGAAGTTAATTAAATACCATTTGGAGGCATTTAATGTTCGAGCAAAAACTGCTGATTTTCGACAAAAGAGATAACACCCCCCCATTACGTCATGCTTCAGAAATGTGGAAAATGGTCCGTTTTCAAATGTTTTATTTTTGAACGTCAGTTCACATTTGTAGGTGGATCATCAGTGTTAGAGCTAAAATTAGCATGTTTAAAGTGATTTTCATGCTTCCAGGGGCTCGGGAAGTGAATTAAATACTATTTGGAGGCATTTAATGTTCAAGCAAAAACAGCTGATTTTTGACAAAAGAGATAACACCCCCCCATTACGTCATGCTTCAGAAATGTGGAAAATGGTCCGTTTTCAAATGTTTTATTTTTGAACGTCAGTTCACATTTGTAGGTGGATCATCAGTGTTAGAGCTAAAATTAGCATGTTTAAAGTGATTTTCATGCTTCCAGGGGCCCTAAACACAAGATTTATGGAATGGTTAAAAGTGCATGAAAATGGCCAATTTACTCACTCTGAGTTCTCAAAAAGGGTTTCTTCACCCCGGGAAGTTAATTAAATACCATTTGGAGGCATTTAATGTTCGAGCAAAAACGGCTGATTTTCGACAAAAGAGATAACATCCCCCCATTACGTCATGCTTAAGAAATGTGGAAAATGGTCCGTTTTCAAATGTTTTATTTTTGAACGTCAGTTCACATTTGTAGGTGGATCATCAGTGTTAGAGCTAAAATTAGCATGTTTAAAGTGATTTTCATGCTTCCGGGGGCTCGGGAAGTGAATTAAATACTATTTGGAGGCATTTAATGTTCAATCAAAAACATCTGATTTTTGACAAAAGAGATAACACCCCCCCATTACGTCATGCTTCAGAAATGTGGAAAATGGTCCGTTTTCAAATGTTTTATTTTTGAACGTCAGTTCACATTTGTAGGTGGATCATCAGTGTTAGAGCTAAAATTAGCATGTTTAAAGTGATTTTCATGCTTCCAGGGGCCCTAAACACAAGATTTATGGAATGGTTAAAAGTGCATGAAAATGGCCAATTTACTCACTCTGAGTTCTCAAAAAGTGTTTCTTCACCCCGGGAAGTTAATTAAATACCATTTGGAGGCATTTAATGTTCGAGCAGAAACGGCTGATTTTCGACAAAAGAGATAGCACCCCCCCATTAAGTCATGCTTCAGAAATGTGGAAAATGGTCCGTTTTCAAATGTTTTATTTTGGAACGTCAGTTCACATTTGTAGGTGGATCATCAGTGTTAGAGCTAAAATTAGCATGTTTATAGTGATGTTCATGCTTCCAGGGGCTCGGGAAGTGAATTAAATACTATTTGGAGGCATTTAATGTTCAATCAAAAACAGCTGATTTTTGACAAAAGAGATAACACCCCCCCATTACGTCATGCTTCAGAAATGTGGAAAATGGTCCGTTTTAAAATGTTTTATTTTTGAATGTCAGTTCACATTTGTAGGTGGATCATCAGTGTTGGAGCTAAAATTAGCATGTTTAAAGTGATTTTCATGCTTCCAGGGGCTCGGGAAGTGAATTAAATACTATTTGGAGGCATTTAATGTTCAATCAAAAACAGCTGATTTTTGACAAAAGAGATAACACCCCCCCATTACGTCATGCTTCAGAAATGTGGAAAATGGTCCGTTTTCAAATGTTTTATTTTTGAACGTCAGTTCACATTTGTAGGTGGATCATCAGTGTTAGAGCTAAAATTAGCATGTTTAAAGTGATTTTCATGCTTCCAGGGGCCCTAAACACAAGATTTATGGAATGGTTAAAAGTGCATGAAAATGGCCAATTTACTCACTCTGAGTTCTCAAAAAGGGTTTCTTCACCCCGGGAAGTTAATTAAATACCATTTGGAGGCATTTAATGTTCGAGCAAAAACGGCTGATTTTCGACAAAAGAGATAACACCCCCCCATTACATCATGCTTCAGAAATGTGGAAAATGGTCCGTTTTCAAATGTTTTATTTTTGAACGTCAATTCACATTTGTAGGTGGATCATCAGTGTTAGAGCTAAAATTAGCATGTTTAAAGTGATTTTCATGCTTCCAGGGGCTCGGGAAGTGAATTAAATACTATTTGGAGGCATTTAATGTTCAAGCAAAAACAGCTGATTTTTGACAAAAGAGATAACACCCCCCCATTACGTCATGCTTCAGAAATGTGGAAAATGGTCCGTTTTCAAATGTTTTATTTTTGAACGTCAGTTCACATTTGTAGGTGGATCATCAGTGTTAGAGCTAAAATTAGCATGTTTAAAGTGATTTTCATGCTTCCAGGGGCCCTTAACATAAGATTTATGGAATGGGTAAAAGTGCATGAAAATGACCAATTTACTCACTCTGAGTTCTCAAAAAGGGTTTCTTCACCCCGGGAAGTTAATTAAATACCATTTGGAGGCATTTAATGTTCGAGCAAAAAAGGCTGATTTTCGACAAAAGAGATAACACCCCCCCATTACGTCATGCTTCAGAAATGTGGAAAATGGTCCGTTTTCAAATGTTTTATTTTTGAACATCAGTTCACATTTGTAGGTGGATCATCAGTGTTAGAGCTAAAATTAGCATGTTTAAAGTGATTTTCATGCTTCCAGGGGCTCGGGAAGTGAATTAAATACTATTTGGAGGCATTTAATGTTCAAGCAAAAACAGCTGATTTTTGACAAAAGAGATAACACCCCCCCATTACGTCATGCTTCAGAAATGTGGAAAATGGTCCGTTTTCAAATGTTTTATTTTTGAACGTCAGTTCACATTTGTAGGTGGATTATCAGTGTTAGAGCTAAAATTAGCATGTTTAAAGTGATTTTCATGCTTCTAGGGGCCCTAAACACAAGATTTATGGAATGGTTAAAAGTGCATGAAAATGGCCAATTTACTCACTCTGAGTTCTCAAAAAGGGTTTCTTCACCCCGGGAAGTTAAATAAATACCATTTGGAGGCATTTAATGTTCGAGCAAAAACGGCTGATTTTCGACAAAAGAGATAACACCCCCCCATTACGTCATGCTTCAGAAATGTGGAAAATGGTCAGTTTTCAAATGTTTTATTTTTGAACGTCAGTTCACATTTGTAGGTGGATCATCAGTGTTAGAGCTAAAATTAGCATGTTTAAAGTGATTTTCATGCTTCCAGGGGCTCGGGAAGTGAATTAAATACCATTTGGAGGCATTTAATGTTCGAGCAAAAACGGCTGATTTTCGACAAAAGAGATAACACCCCCCATTACGTCATGCTTCAGAAATGTGGAAAATGGTCCGTTTTCAAATGTTTTATTTTTGAACGTCAGTTCACATTTGTAGGTGGATCATCAGTGTTAGAGCTAAAATTAGCATGTTTAAAGTGATTTTCATGCTTCCAGGGGCTCGGGAAGTGAATTAAATACTATTTGGAGGCATTTAATGTTCAAGCAAAAACAGCTGATTTTTGACAAAAGAGATAACACCCCCCATTACGTCATGCTTCAGAAATGTGGAAAATGGTCCGTTTTCAAATGTTTTATTTTTGAACGTCAGTTCACATTTGTAGGTGGATCATCAGTGTTAGAGCTAAAATTAGCATGTTTAAAGTGATTTTCATGCTTCCAGGGGCCATAAACACAAGATTTATGGAATGGTTAAAAGTGCATGAAAATGGCCAATTTACTCACTCTGAGTTCTCCAAAAGGGTTTCTTCACCCCGGGAAGTTAATTAAATACCATTTGGAGGCATTTAATGTTCGAGCAAAAACGGCTGATTTTCGACAAAAGAGATAACACCCCCCATTACGTCATGCTTCAGAAATGTGGAAAATGATCCGTTTTCAAATGTTTTATTTTTGAACGTCAGTTCACATTTGTAGGTGGATCATCAGCGTTAGAGCTAAAATTAGCATGTTTAAAGTGATTTTCATGCTTCCAGGGGCTCGGGAAGTGAATTAAATACTATTTGGAGGCATTTAATGTTCAAACAAAAACAGCTGATTTTTGACAAAAGAGATAACACCCCCCCATTACGTCATGCTTCAGAAATGTGGAAAATGGTCCGTTTTCAAATGTTTTATTTTTGAACGTCAGTTCACATTTGTAGGTGGATCATCAGTGTTAGAGCTAAAATTAGCATGTTTAAAGTGATTTTCATGCTTCCAGGGGCCCTAAACACAAGATTTATGGAATGGTTAAAAGTGCATGAAAATGGCCAATTTACTCACTCGGAGTTCTCAAAAAGGGTTTCTTCACCCCGGGAAGTTAATTAAATACCATTTGGACGCATTTAATGTTCGAGCAAAAACTGCTGATTTTCGACAAAAGAGATAACACCCCCCCATTACGTCATGCTTCAGAAATGTGGAAAATGGTCCGTTTTCAAATGTTTTATTTTTGAACGTCAGTTCACATTTGTAGGTGGATCATCAGTGTTAGAGCTAAAATTAGCATGTTTAAAGTGATTTTCATGCTTCCAGGGGCTGGGGAAGTGAATTAAATACTATTTGGAGGCATTTAATGTTCAAGCAAAAACAGCTGATTTTTGACAAAAGAGATAACACCCCCCCATTACGTCATGCTTCAGAAATGTGGAAAATGGTCCGTTTTCAAATGTTTTATTTTTGAACGTCAGTTCACATTTGTAGGTGGATCATCAGTGTTAGAGCTAAAATTAGCATGTTTAAAGTGATTTTCATGCTTCCAGGGGCTCGGGAAGTGAATTAAATACTATTTGGAGGCATTTAATGTTCAAGCAAAAACAGCTGATTTTTGACAAAAGAGATAACACCCCCCATTACGTCATGCTTCAGAAATGTGGAAAATGGTCCGTTTTCAAATGTTTTATTTTTGAACATCAGTTCACATTTGTAGGTGGATCATCAGTGTTAGAGCTAAAATTAGCATGTTTAAAGTGATTTTCATGCTTCCAGGGGCTCGGGAAGTGAATTAAATACTATTTGGAGGCATTTAATGTTCAATCAAAAACAGCTGATTTTTGACAAAAGAGATAACACCCCCCCATTACGTCATGCTTCAGAAATGTGGAAAATGGTCCGTTTTCAAATGTTTTATTTTTGAACGTCAGTTCACATTTGTAGGTGGATCATCAGTGTTAGAGCTAAAATTAGCATGTTTAAAGTGATTTCCATGCTTCCAGGGGCCCTAAACACAAGATTTATGGAATGGTTAAAAGTGCATGAAAATGGCCAATTTACTCACTCTGAGTTCTCAAAAAGGGTTTCTTCACCCCGGGAAGTTAATTAAATACCATTTGGAGGCATTTAATGTTCGAGCAAAAACGGCTGATTTTCGACAAAAGAGATAACACCCCCCCATTACGTCATGCTTCAGAAATGTGGAAAATGGTCCGTTTTCAAATGTTTTATTTTTGAACGTCAGTTCACATTTGTAGGTGGATCATCAGTGTTAGAGCTAAAATTAGCATGTTTAAAGTGATTTTCATGCTTCCAGGGGCTCGGGAAGTGAATTAAATACTATTTGGAGGCATTTAATGTTCAAGCAAAAACAGCTGTTTTTTCCCAAAAGAGATAACACCCCCCCATTACGTCATGCTTCAGAAATGTGGAAAATGGTCCGTTTTCAAATGTTTTATTTTTGAACGTCAGTTCACATTTGTAGGTGGATCATCAGTGTTAGAGCTAAAATTAGCATGTTTAAAGTGATTTTCATGCTTCCAGGGGCCCTAAACACAAGATTTATGGAATGGTTAAAAGTGCATGAAAATGGCCAATTTACTCACTCTGAGTTCTCAAAAAGGGTTTCTTCACCCCGGGAAGTTAATTAAATACCATTTGAAGGCATTTAATGTTCGAGCAAAAACGGCTGATTTTCGACAAAAGAGATAACACCCCCCATTACGTCATGCTTCAGAAATGTGGAAAATGATCCGTTTTCAAATGTTTTATTTTTGAACGTCAGTTCACATTTGTAGGTGGATCATCAGTGTTAGAGCTAAAATTAGCATGTTTAAAGTGATTTTCATGCTTCCAGGGGCTCGGGAAGTGAATTAAATACTATTTGGAGGCATTTAATGTTCAATCAAAAACAGCTGATTTTTGACAAAAGAGATAACACCCCCCCATTACGTCATGCTTCAGAAATGTGGAAAATGGTCCGTTTTCAAATGTTTTATTTTTGAACGTCAGTTCACATTTGTAGGTGGATCATCAGTGTTAGAGCTAAAATTAGCATGTTTAAAGTGATTTTCATGCTTCCAGGGGCCCTAAACACAAGATTTATGGAATGGTTAAAAGTGCATGAAAATTGCCAATTTACTCACTCGGAGTTCTCAAAAAGGGTTTCTTCACCCCGGGAAGTTAATTAAATACCATTTGAACGCATTTAATGTCCGAGCAAAAACTGCTGATTTTCGACAAAAGAGATAACACCCCCCCCATTACGTCATGCTTCAGAAATGTGGAAAATGGTCCGTTTTCAAATGTTTTATTTTTGAACGTCAGTTCACATTTGTAGGTGGATCATCAGTGTTAGAGCTAAAATTAGCATGTTTAAAGTGATTTTCATGCTTCCAGGGGCTCGGGAAGTGAATTAAATACTATTTGGAGGCATTTAATGTTCAAGCAAAAACAGCTGATTTTTGACAAAAGAGATAACACCCCCCCCATTACGTCATGCTTCAGAAATGTGGAAAATGGTCCGTTTTCAAATGTTTTATTTTTGAACGTCAGTTCACATTTGTAGGTGGATCATCAGTGTTAGAGCTAAAATTAGCATGTTTAAAGTGATTTTCATGCTTCCAGGGGCCCTAAACACAAGATTTATGGAATGGTTAAAAGTGCATGAAAATGGCCAATTTACTCACTCTGAGTTCTCAAAAAGGGTTTCTTCACCCCGGGAAGTTAATTAAATACCATTTGGAGGCATTTAATGTTCGAGCAAAAACGGCTGATTTTCGACAAAAGAGATAACACCCCCCCATTACGTCATGCTTCAGAAATGTGGAAAATGGTCAGTTTTCAAATGTTTTATTTTTGAACGTCAGTTCACATTTGTAGGTGGATCATCAGTGTTAGAGCTAAAATTAGCATGTTTAAAGTGATTTTCATGCTTCCAGGGGCTCGGGAAGTGAATTAAATACCATTTGGAGGCATTTAATGTTCGAGCAAAAACGGCTGATTTTCGACAAAAGAGATAACACCCCCCATTACGTCATGCTTCAGAAATGTGGAAAATGGTCCGTTTTCAAATGTTTTATTTTTGAACGTCAGTTCACATTTGTAGGTGGATCATCAGTGTTAGAGCTAAAATTAGCATGTTTAAAGTGATTTTCATGCTTCCAGGGGCTCGGGAAGTGAATTAAATACTATTTGGAGGCATTTAATGTTCAAGCAAAAACAGCTGATTTTTGACAAAAGAGATAACACCCCCCATTACGTCATGCTTCAGAAATGTGGAAAATGGTCCGTTTTCAAATGTTTTATTTTTGAACGTCAGTTCACATTTGTAGGTGGATCATCAGTGTTAGAGCTAAAATTAGCATGTTTAAAGTGATTTTCATGCTTCCAGGGGCCATAAACACAAGATTTATGGAATGGTTAAAAGTGCATGAAAATGGCCAATTTACTCACTCTGAGTTCTCCAAAAGGGTTTCTTCACCCCGGGAAGTTAATTAAATACCATTTGGAGGCATTTAATGTTCGAGCAAAAACGGCTGATTTTCGACAAAAGAGATAACACCCCCCATTACGTCATGCTTCAGAAATGTGGAAAATGATCCGTTTTCAAATGTTTTATTTTTGAACGTCAGTTCACATTTGTAGGTGGATCATCAGCGTTAGAGCTAAAATTAGCATGTTTAAAGTGATTTTCATGCTTCCAGGGGCTCGGGAAGTGAATTAAATACTATTTGGAGGCATTTAATGTTCAAACAAAAACAGCTGATTTTTGACAAAAGAGATAACACCCCCCCATTACGTCATGCTTCAGAAATGTGGAAAATGGTCCGTTTTCAAATGTTTTATTTTTGAACGTCAGTTCACATTTGTAGGTGGATCATCAGTGTTAGAGCTAAAATTAGCATGTTTAAAGTGATTTTCATGCTTCCAGGGGCCCTAAACACAAGATTTATGGAATGGTTAAAAGTGCATGAAAATGGCCAATTTACTCACTCGGAGTTCTCAAAAAGGGTTTCTTCACCCTGGGAAGTTAATTAAATACCATTTGGACGCATTTAATGTTCGAGCAAAAACTGCTGATTTTCGACAAAAGAGATAACACCCCCCCATTACGTCATGCTTCAGAAATGTGGAAAATGGTCCGTTTTCAAATGTTTTATTTTTGAACGTCAGTTCACATTTGTAGGTGGATCATCAGTGTTAGAGCTAAAATTAGCATGTTTAAAGTGATTTTCATGCTTCCAGGGGCTCGGGAAGTGAATTAAATACTATTTGGAGGCATTTAATGTTCAAGCAAAAACAGCTGATTTTTGACAAAAGAGATAACACCCCCCCATTACGTCATGCTTCAGAAATGTGGAAAATGGTCCGTTTTCAAATGTTTTATTTTTGAACGTCAGTTCACATTTGTAGGTGGATCATCAGTGTTAGAGCTAAAATTAGCATGTTTAAAGTGATTTTCATGCTTCCAGGGGCTCGGGAAGTGAATTAAATACTATTTGGAGGCATTTAATGTTCAAGCAAAAACAGCTGATTTTTGACAAAAGAGATAACACCCCCCATTACGTCATGCTTCAGAAATGTGGAAAATGGTCCGTTTTCAAATGTTTTATTTTTGAACATCAGTTCACATTTGTAGGTGGATCATCAGTGTTAGAGCTAAAATTAGCATGTTTAAAGTGATTTTCATGCTTCCAGGGGCTCGGGAAGTGAATTAAATACTATTTGGAGGCATTTAATGTTCAATCAAAAACAGCTGATTTTTGACAAAAGAGATAACACCCCCCCATTACGTCATGCTTCAGAAATGTGGAAAATGGTCCGTTTTCAAATGTTTTATTTTTGAACGTCAGTTCACATTTGTAGGTGGATCATCAGTGTTAGAGCTAAAATTAGCATGTTTAAAGTGATTTCCATGCTTCCAGGGGCCCTAAACACAAGATTTATGGAATGGTTAAAAGTGCATGAAAATGGCCAATTTACTCACTCTGAGTTCTCAAAAAGGGTTTCTTCACCCCGGGAAGTTAATTAAATACCATTTGGAGGCATTTAATGTTCGAGCAAAAACGGCTGATTTTCGACAAAAGAGATAACACCCCCCCCCATTACGTCATGCTTCAGAAATGTGGAAAATGGTCCGTTTTCAAATGTTTTATTTTTGAACGTCAGTTCACATTTGTAGGTGGATCATCAGTGTTAGAGCTAAAATTAGCATGTTTAAAGTGATTTTCATGCTTCCAGGGGCTCGGGAAGTGAATTAAATACTATTTGGAGGCATTTAATGTTCAAGCAAAAACAGCTGTTTTTTCCCAAAAGAGATAACACCCCCCCATTACGTCATGCTTCAGAAATGTGGAAAATGGTCCGTTTTCAAATGTTTTATTTTTGAACGTCAGTTCACATTTGTAGGTGGATCATCAGTGTTAGAGCTAAAATTAGCATGTTTAAAGTGATTTTCATGCTTCCAGGGGCCCTAAACACAAGATTTATGGAATGGTTAAAAGTGCATGAAAATGGCCAATTTACTCACTCTGAGTTCTCAAAAAGGGTTTCTTCACCCCGGGAAGTTAATTAAATACCATTTGAAGGCATTTAATGTTCGAGCAAAAACGGCTGATTTTCGACAAAAGAGATAACACCCCCCATTACGTCATGCTTCAGAAATGTGGAAAATGATCCGTTTTCAAATGTTTTATTTTTGAACGTCAGTTCACATTTGTAGGTGGATCATCAGTGTTAGAGCTAAAATTAGCATGTTTAAAGTGATTTTCATGCTTCCAGGGGCTCGGGAAGTGAATTAAATACTATTTGGAGGCATTTAATGTTCAATCAAAAACAGCTGATTTTTGACAAAAGAGATAACACCCCCCCATTACGTCATGCTTCAGAAATGTGGAAAATGGTCCGTTTTCAAATGTTTTATTTTTGAACGTCAGTTCACATTTGTAGGTGGATCATCAGTGTTAGAGCTAAAATTAGCATGTTTAAAGTGATTTTCATGCTTCCAGGGGCCCTAAACACAAGATTTATGGAATGGTTAAAAGTGCATGAAAATTGCCAATTTACTCACTCGGAGTTCTCAAAAAGGGTTTCTTCACCCCGGGAAGTTAATTAAATACCATTTGAACGCATTTAATGTCCGAGCAAAAACTGCTGATTTTCGACAAAAGAGATAACACCCCCCCCATTACGTCATGCTTCAGAAATGTGGAAAATGGTCCGTTTTCAAATGTTTTATTTTTGAACGTCAGTTCACATTTGTAGGTGGATCATCAGTGTTAGAGCTAAAATTAGCATGTTTAAAGTGATTTTCATGCTTCCAGGGGCTCGGGAAGTGAATTAAATACTATTTGGAGGCATTTAATGTTCAAGCAAAAACAGCTGATTTTTGACAAAAGAGATAACACCCCCCCATTACGTCATGCTTCAGAAATGTGGAAAATGGTCCGTTTTCAAATGTTTTATTTTTGAACGTCAGTTCACATTTGTAGGTGGATCATCAGTGTTAGAGCTAAAATTAGCATGTTTAAAGTGATTTTCATGCTTCCAGGGGCCCTAAACACAAGATTTATGGAATGGTTAAAAGTGCATGAAAATGGCCAATTTACTCACTCTGAGTTCTCAAAAAGGGTTTCTTCACCCCGGGAAGTTAATTAAATACCATTTGGAGGCATTTAATGTTTGAGCAAAAATGGCTGATTTTCGACAAAAGAGATAACACCCCCCCATTACGTCATGCTTCAGAAATGTGGAAAATGGTCCATTTTCAAATGTTTTATTTTTGAACGTCAGTTCACATTTGTAGGTGGATCATCAGTGTTAGAGCTAAAATTAGCGTGTTTAAAGTGATTTTCATGCTTCCAGGGGCTCGGGAAGTGAATTAAATACTATTTGGAGGCATTTAATGTTCAATCAAAAACAGCTGATTTTTGACAAAAGAGATAACACCCCCCCATTACGTCATGCTTCAGAAATGTGGAAAATGGTCCGTTTTCAAATGTTTTATTTTTGAACGTCAGTTCACATTTGTAGGTGGATCATCAGTGTTAGAGCTAAAATTAGCATGTTTAAAGTGATTTCCATGCTTCCAGGGGCCCTAAACACAAGATTTATGGAATGGTTAAAAGTGCATGAAAATAGCCAATTTACTCACTCTGAGTTCTCAAAAAGGGTTTCTTCACCCCGGGAAGTTAATTAAATACCATTTGGAGGCATTTAATGTTCGAGCAAAAACGGCTGATTTTCGACAAAAGAGATAACACCCCCCCCATTACGTCATGCTTCAGAAATGTGGAAAATGGTCCGTTTTCAAATGTTTTATTTTTGAACGTCAGTTCACATTTGTAGGTGGATCATCAGTGTTAGAGCTAAAATTAGCATGTTTAAAGTGATTTTCATGCTTCCAGGGGCTCGGGAAGTGAATTAAATACTATTTGGAGGCATTTAATGTTCAAGCAAAAACAGCTGTTTTTTCCCAAAAGAGATAACACCCCCCCATTACGTCATGCTTCAGAAATGTGGAAAATGGTCCGTTTTCAAATGTTTTATTTTTGAACGTCAGTTCACATTTGTAGGTGGATCATCAGTGTTAGAGCTAAAATTAGCATGTTTAAAGTGATTTTCATGCTTCCAGGGGCCCTAAACACAAGATTTATGGAATGGTTAAAAGTGCATGAAAATGGCCAATTTACTCACTCTGAGTTCTCAAAAAGGGTTTCTTCACCCCGGGAAGTTAATTAAATACCATTTGAAGGCATTTAATGTTCGAGCAAAAACGGCTGATTTTCGACAAAAGAGATAACACCCCCCATTACGTCATGCTTCAGAAATGTGGAAAATGATCCGTTTTCAAATGTTTTATTTTTGAACGTCAGTTCACATTTGTAGGTGGATCATCAGTGTTAGAGCTAAAATTAGCATGTTTAAAGTGATTTTCATGCTTCCAGGGGCTCGGGAAGTGAATTAAATACTATTTGGAGGCATTTAATGTTCAATCAAAAACAGCTGATTTTTGACAAAAGAGATAACACCCCCCCATTACGTCATGCTTCAGAAATGTGGAAAATGGTCCGTTTTCAAATGTTTTATTTTTGAACGTCAGTTCACATTTGTAGGTGGATCATCAGTGTTAGAGCTAAAATTAGCATGTTTAAAGTGATTTTCATGCTTCCAGGGGCCCTAAACACAAGATTTATGGAATGGTTAAAAGTGCATGAAAATTGCCAATTTACTCACTCGGAGTTCTCAAAAAGGGTTTCTTCACCCCGGGAAGTTAATTAAATACCATTTGAACGCATTTAATGTCCGAGCAAAAACTGCTGATTTTCGACAAAAGAGATAACACCCCCCCCATTACGTCATGCTTCAGAAATGTGGAAAATGGTCCGTTTTCAAATGTTTTATTTTTGAACGTCAGTTCACATTTGTAGGTGGATCATCAGTGTTAGAGCTAAAATTAGCATGTTTAAAGTGATTTTCATGCTTCCAGGGGCTCGGGAAGTGAATTAAATACTATTTGGAGGCATTTAATGTTCAAGCAAAAACAGCTGATTTTTGACAAAAGAGATAACACCCCCCATTACGTCATGCTTCAGAAATGTGGAAAATGGTCCGTTTTCAAATGTTTTATTTTTGAACATCAGTTCACATTTGTAGGTGGATCATCAGTGTTAGAGCTAAAATTAGCATGTTTAAAGTGATTTTCATGCTTCCAGGGGCTCGGGAAGTGAATTAAATACTATTTGGAGGCATTTAATGTTCAATCAAAAACAGCTGATTTTTGACAAAAGAGATAACACCCCCCCATTACGTCATGCTTCAGAAATGTGGAAAATGGTCCGTTTTCAAATGTTTTATTTTTGAACGTCAGTTCACATTTGTAGGTGGATCATCAGTGTTAGAGCTAAAATTAGCATGTTTAAAGTGATTTCCATGCTTCCAGGGGCCCTAAACACAAGATTTATGGAATGGTTAAAAGTGCATGAAAATGGCCAATTTACTCACTCTGAGTTCTCAAAAAGGGTTTCTTCACCCCGGGAAGTTAATTAAATACCATTTGGAGGCATTTAATGTTCGAGCAAAAACGGCTGATTTTCGACAAAAGAGATAACACCCCCCCCCATTACGTCATGCTTCAGAAATGTGGAAAATGGTCCGTTTTCAAATGTTTTATTTTTGAACGTCAGTTCACATTTGTAGGTGGATCATCAGTGTTAGAGCTAAAATTAGCATGTTTAAAGTGATTTTCATGCTTCCAGGGGCTCGGGAAGTGAATTAAATACTATTTGGAGGCATTTAATGTTCAAGCAAAAACAGCTGTTTTTTCCCAAAAGAGATAACACCCCCCCATTACGTCATGCTTCAGAAATGTGGAAAATGGTCCGTTTTCAAATGTTTTATTTTTGAACGTCAGTTCACATTTGTAGGTGGATCATCAGTGTTAGAGCTAAAATTAGCATGTTTAAAGTGATTTTCATGCTTCCAGGGGCCCTAAACACAAGATTTATGGAATGGTTAAAAGTGCATGAAAATGGCCAATTTACTCACTCTGAGTTCTCAAAAAGGGTTTCTTCACCCCGGGAAGTTAATTAAATACCATTTGAAGGCATTTAATGTTCGAGCAAAAACGGCTGATTTTCGACAAAAGAGATAACACCCCCCATTACGTCATGCTTCAGAAATGTGGAAAATGATCCGTTTTCAAATGTTTTATTTTTGAACGTCAGTTCACATTTGTAGGTGGATCATCAGTGTTAGAGCTAAAATTAGCATGTTTAAAGTGATTTTCATGCTTCCAGGGGCTCGGGAAGTGAATTAAATACTATTTGGAGGCATTTAATGTTCAATCAAAAACAGCTGATTTTTGACAAAAGAGATAACACCCCCCCATTACGTCATGCTTCAGAAATGTGGAAAATGGTCCGTTTTCAAATGTTTTATTTTTGAACGTCAGTTCACATTTGTAGGTGGATCATCAGTGTTAGAGCTAAAATTAGCATGTTTAAAGTGATTTTCATGCTTCCAGGGGCCCTAAACACAAGATTTATGGAATGGTTAAAAGTGCATGAAAATTGCCAATTTACTCACTCGGAGTTCTCAAAAAGGGTTTCTTCACCCCGGGAAGTTAATTAAATACCATTTGAACGCATTTAATGTCCGAGCAAAAACTGCTGATTTTCGACAAAAGAGATAACACCCCCCCCATTACGTCATGCTTCAGAAATGTGGAAAATGGTCCGTTTTCAAATGTTTTATTTTTGAACGTCAGTTCACATTTGTAGGTGGATCATCAGTGTTAGAGCTAAAATTAGCATGTTTAAAGTGATTTTCATGCTTCCAGGGGCTCGGGAAGTGAATTAAATACTATTTGGAGGCATTTAATGTTCAAGCAAAAACAGCTGATTTTTGACAAAAGAGATAACACCCCCCCATTACGTCATGCTTCAGAAATGTGGAAAATGGTCCGTTTTCAAATGTTTTATTTTTGAACGTCAGTTCACATTTGTAGGTGGATCATCAGTGTTAGAGCTAAAATTAGCATGTTTAAAGTGATTTTCATGCTTCCAGGGGCCCTAAACACAAGATTTATGGAATGGTTAAAAGTGCATGAAAATGGCCAATTTACTCACTCTGAGTTCTCAAAAAGGGTTTCTTCACCCCGGGAAGTTAATTAAATACCATTTGGAGGCATTTAATGTTTGAGCAAAAATGGCTGATTTTCGACAAAAGAGATAACACCCCCCCATTACGTCATGCTTCAGAAATGTGGAAAATGGTCCATTTTCAAATGTTTTATTTTTGAACGTCAGTTCACATTTGTAGGTGGATCATCAGTGTTAGAGCTAAAATTAGCGTGTTTAAAGTGATTTTCATGCTTCCAGGGGCTCGGGAAGTGAATTAAATACTATTTGGAGGCATTTAATGTTCAATCAAAAACAGCTGATTTTTGACAAAAGAGATAACACCCCCCCATTACGTCATGCTTCAGAAATGTGGAAAATGGTCCGTTTTCAAATGTTTTATTTTTGAACGTCAGTTCACATTTGTAGGTGGATCATCAGTGTTAGAGCTAAAATTAGCATGTTTAAAGTGATTTCCATGCTTCCAGGGGCCCTAAACACAAGATTTATGGAATGGTTAAAAGTGCATGAAAATAGCCAATTTACTCACTCTGAGTTCTCAAAAAGGGTTTCTTCACCCCGGGAAGTTAATTAAATACCATTTGGAGGCATTTAATGTTCGAGCAAAAACGGCTGATTTTCGACAAAAGAGATAACACCCCCCCCATTACGTCATGCTTCAGAAATGTGGAAAATGGTCCGTTTTCAAATGTTTTATTTTTGAACGTCAGTTCACATTTGTAGGTGGATCATCAGTGTTAGAGCTAAAATTAGCATGTTTAAAGTGATTTTCATGCTTCCAGGGGCTCGGGAAGTGAATTAAATACTATTTGGAGGCATTTAATGTTCAAGCAAAAACAGCTGTTTTTTCCCAAAAGAGATAACACCCCCCCATTACGTCATGCTTCAGAAATGTGGAAAATGGTCCGTTTTCAAATGTTTTATTTTTGAACGTCAGTTCACATTTGTAGGTGGATCATCAGTGTTAGAGCTAAAATTAGCATGTTTAAAGTGATTTTCATGCTTCCAGGGGCCCTAAACACAAGATTTATGGAATGGTTAAAAGTGCATGAAAATGGCCAATTTACTCACTCTGAGTTCTCAAAAAGGGTTTCTTCACCCCGGGAAGTTAATTAAATACCATTTGAAGGCATTTAATGTTCGAGCAAAAACGGCTGATTTTCGACAAAAGAGATAACACCCCCCATTACGTCATGCTTCAGAAATGTGGAAAATGATCCGTTTTCAAATGTTTTATTTTTGAACGTCAGTTCACATTTGTAGGTGGATCATCAGTGTTAGAGCTAAAATTAGCATGTTTAAAGTGATTTTCATGCTTCCAGGGGCTCGGGAAGTGAATTAAATACTATTTGGAGGCATTTAATGTTCAATCAAAAACAGCTGATTTTTGACAAAAGAGATAACACCCCCCCATTACGTCATGCTTCAGAAATGTGGAAAATGGTCCGTTTTCAAATGTTTTATTTTTGAACGTCAGTTCACATTTGTAGGTGGATCATCAGTGTTAGAGCTAAAATTAGCATGTTTAAAGTGATTTTCATGCTTCCAGGGGCCCTAAACACAAGATTTATGGAATGGTTAAAAGTGCATGAAAATTGCCAATTTACTCACTCGGAGTTCTCAAAAAGGGTTTCTTCACCCCGGGAAGTTAATTAAATACCATTTGAACGCATTTAATGTCCGAGCAAAAACTGCTGATTTTCGACAAAAGAGATAACACCCCCCCCATTACGTCATGCTTCAGAAATGTGGAAAATGGTCCGTTTTCAAATGTTTTATTTTTGAACGTCAGTTCACATTTGTAGGTGGATCATCAGTGTTAGAGCTAAAATTAGCATGTTTAAAGTGATTTTCATGCTTCCAGGGGCTCGGGAAGTGAATTAAATACTATTTGGAGGCATTTAATGTTCAAGCAAAAACAGCTGATTTTTGACAAAAGAGATAACACCCCCCCATTACGTCATGCTTCAGAAATGTGGAAAATGGTCCGTTTTCAAATGTTTTATTTTTGAACGTCAGTTCACATTTGTAGGTGGATCATCAGTGTTAGAGCTAAAATTAGCATGTTTAAAGTGATTTTCATGCTTCCAGGGGCCCTAAACACAAGATTTATGGAATGGTTAAAAGTGCATGAAAATGGCCAATTTACTCACTCTGAGTTCTCAAAAAGGGTTTCTTCACCCCGGGAAGTTAATTAAATACCATTTGGAGGCATTTAATGTTTGAGCAAAAATGGCTGATTTTCGACAAAAGAGATAACACCCCCCCATTACGTCATGCTTCAGAAATGTGGAAAATGGTCCATTTTCAAATGTTTTATTTTTGAACGTCAGTTCACATTTGTAGGTGGATCATCAGTGTTAGAGCTAAAATTAGCGTGTTTAAAGTGATTTTCATGCTTCCAGGGGCTCGGGAAGTGAATTAAATACTATTTGGAGGCATTTAATGTTCAAGCAAAAACAGCTGATTTTTGACAAAAGAGATAACACCCCCCCATTACGTCATGCTTCAGAAATGTGGAAAATGGTCCGTTTTCAAATGTTTTATTTTTGAACATCAGTTCACATTTGTAGGTGGATCATCAGTGTTAGAGCTAAAATTAGCATGTTTAAAGTGATTTTCATGCTTCCAGGGGCTCGGGAAGTGAATTAAATACTATTTGGTGGCATTTAATGTTCAATCAAAAACAGCTGATTTTTGACAAAAGAGATAACACCCCCCCATTACGTCATCCTTCAGAAATGTGGAAAATGGTCCCTTTTCAAATGTTTTATTTTTGAACGTCAGTTCACATTTGTAGGTGGATCATCAGTGTTAGAGCTAAAATTAGCATGTTTAAAGTGATTTTCATGCTTCCAGGGGCCCTAAACACAAGATTTATGGAATGGTTAAAAGTGCATGAAAACGGCCAATTTACTCTCTCTGAGTTCTCAAAAAGGGTTTCTTCACCCCGGGAAGTTAATTAAATACCATTTGGAGGCATTTAATGTTCGAGCAAAAATGGCTGATTTTCGACAAAAGAGATAACACCCCCCCATTACGTCATGCTTCAGAAATGTGGAAAATGGTCCGTTTTCAAATGTTTCATTTTTGAACGTCAGTTCACATTTGTAGGTGGATTATCAGTGTTGGAGCTAAAATTAGCATGTTTAAAGTGATTTTCATGCTTCTAGGGGCCCTAAACACAAGATTTATGGAATGGTTAAAAGTGCATGAAAATGGCCAATTTACTCACTCTGAGTTCTCAAAAAGGGTTTCTTCACCCCGGGAAGTTAAATAAATACCATTTGGAGGCATTTAATGTTCGAGCAAAAACGGCTGATTTTCGACAAAAGAGATAACACCCCCCCATTACGTCATGCTTCAGAAATGTGGAAAATGGTCAGTTTTCAAATGTTTTATTTTTGAACGTCAGTTCACATTTGTAGGTGGATCATCAGTGTTAGAGCTAAAATTAGCATGTTTAAAGTGATTTTCATGCTTCCAGGGGCTCGGGAAGTGAATTAAATACCATTTGGAGGCATTTAATGTTCGAGCAAAAACGGCTGATTTTCGACAAAAGAGATAACACCCCCCATTACGTCATGCTTCAGAAATGTGGAAAATGGTCCGTTTTCAAATGTTTTATTTTTGAACGTCAGTTCACATTTGTAGGTGGATCATCAGTGTTAGAGCTAAAATTAGCATGTTTAAAGTGATTTTCATGCTTCCAGGGGCTCGGGAAGTGAATTAAATACTATTTGGAGGCATTTAATGTTCAAGCAAAAACAGCTGATTTTTGACAAAAGAGATAACACCCCCCATTACGTCATGCTTCAGAAATGTGGAAAATGGTCCGTTTTCAAATGTTTTATTTTTGAACGTCAGTTCACATTTGTAGGTGGATCATCAGTGTTAGAGCTAAAATTAGCATGTTTAAAGTGATTTTCATGCTTCCAGGGGCCATAAACACAAGATTTATGGAATGGTTAAAAGTGCATGAAAATGGCCAATTTACTCACTCTGAGTTCTCCAAAAGGGTTTCTTCACCCCGGGAAGTTAATTAAATACCATTTGGAGGCATTTAATGTTCGAGCAAAAACGGCTGATTTTCGACAAAAGAGATAACACCCCCCATTACGTCATGCTTCAGAAATGTGGAAAATGATCCGTTTTCAAATGTTTTATTTTTGAACGTCAGTTCACATTTGTAGGTGGATCATCAGCGTTAGAGCTAAAATTAGCATGTTTAAAGTGATTTTCATGCTTCCAGGGGCTCGGGAAGTGAATTAAATACTATTTGGAGGCATTCAATGTTCAAACAAAAACAGCTGATTTTTGACAAAAGAGATAACACCCCCCCCATTACGTCATGCTTCAGAAATGTGGAAAATGGTCCGTTTTCAAATGTTTTATTTTTGAACGTCAGTTCACATTTGTAGGTGGATCATCAGTGTTAGAGCTAAAATTAGCATGTTTAAAGTGATTTTCATGCTTCCAGGGGCCCTAAACACAAGATTTATGGAATGGTTAAAAGTGCATGAAAATGGCCAATTTACTCACTCGGAGTTCTCAAAAAGGGTTTCTTCACCCCGGGAAGTTAATTAAATACCATTTGGACGCATTTAATGTTCGAGCAAAAACTGCTGATTTTCGACAAAAGAGATAACACCCCCCCATTACGTCATGCTTCAGAAATGTGGAAAATGGTCAGTTTTCAAATGTTTTATTTTTGAACGTCAGTTCACATTTGTAGGTGGATCATCAGTGTTAGAGCTAAAATTAGCATGTTTAAAGTGATTTTCATGCTTCCAGGGGCTCGGGAAGTGAATTAAATACCATTTGGAGGCATTTAATGTTCGAGCAAAAACGGCTGATTTTCGACAAAAGAGATAACACCCCCCATTACGTCATGCTTCAGAAATGTGGAAAATGGTCCGTTTTCAAATGTTTTATTTTTGAACGTCAGTTCACATTTGTAGGTGGATCATCAGTGTTAGAGCTAAAATTAGCATGTTTAAAGTGATTTTCATGCTTCCAGGGGCTCGGGAAGTGAATTAAATACTATTTGGAGGCATTTAATGTTCAAGCAAAAACAGCTGATTTTTGACAAAAGAGATAACACCCCCCATTACGTCATGCTTCAGAAATGTGGAAAATGGTCCGTTTTCAAATGTTTTATTTTTGAACGTCAGTTCACATTTGTAGGTGGATCATCAGTGTTAGAGCTAAAATTAGCATGTTTAAAGTGATTTTCATGCTTCCAGGGGCCATAAACACAAGATTTATGGAATGGTTAAAAGTGCATGAAAATGGCCAATTTACTCACTCTGAGTTCTCCAAAAGGGTTTCTTCACCCCGGGAAGTTAATTAAATACCATTTGGAGGCATTTAATGTTCGAGCAAAAACGGCTGATTTTCGACAAAAGAGATAACACCCCCCATTACGTCATGCTTCAGAAATGTGGAAAATGATCCGTTTTCAAATGTTTTATTTTTGAACGTCAGTTCACATTTGTAGGTGGATCATCAGCGTTAGAGCTAAAATTAGCATGTTTAAAGTGATTTTCATGCTTCCAGGGGCTCGGGAAGTGAATTAAATACTATTTGGAGGCATTTAATGTTCAAACAAAAACAGCTGATTTTTGACAAAAGAGATAACACCCCCCCCATTACGTCATGCTTCAGAAATGTGGAAAATGGTCCGTTTTCAAATGTTTTATTTTTGAACGTCAGTTCACATTTGTAGGTGGATCATCAGTGTTAGAGCTAAAATTAGCATGTTTAAAGTGATTTTCATGCTTCCAGGGGCCCTAAACACAAGATTTATGGAATGGTTAAAAGTGCATGAAAATGGCCAATTTACTCACTCGGAGTTCTCAAAAAGGGTTTCTTCACCCCGGGAAGTTAATTAAATACCATTTGGACGCATTTAATGTTCGAGCAAAAACTGCTGATTTTCGACAAAAGAGATAACACCCCCCCATTACGTCATGCTTCAGAAATGTGGAAAATGGTCCGTTTTCAAATGTTTTATTTTTGAACGTCAGTTCACATTTGTAGGTGGATCATCAGTGTTAGAGCTAAAATTAGCATGTTTAAAGTGATTTTCATGCTTCCAGGGGCTCGGGAAGTGAATTAAATACTATTTGGAGGCATTTAATGTTCAAGCAAAAACAGCTGATTTTTGACAAAAGAGATAACACCCCCCCATTACGTCATGCTTCAGAAATGTGGAAAATGGTCCGTTTTCAAATGTTTTATTTTTGAACGTCAGTTCACATTTGTAGGTGGATCATCAGTGTTAGAGCTAAAATTAGCATGTTTAAAGTGATTTTCATGCTTCCAGGGGCTCGGGAAGTGAATTAAATACTATTTGGAGGCATTTAATGTTCAAGCAAAAACAGCTGATTTTTGACAAAAGAGATAACACCCCCCATTACGTCATGCTTCAGAAATGTGGAAAATGGTCCGTTTTCAAATGTTTTATTTTTGAACATCAGTTCACATTTGTAGGTGGATCATCAGTGTTAGAGCTAAAATTAGCATGTTTAAAGTGATTTTCATGCTTCCAGGGGCTCGGGAAGTGAATTAAATACTATTTGGAGGCATTTAATGTTCAATCAAAAACAGCTGATTTTTGACAAAAGAGATAACACCCCCCCATTACGTCATGCTTCAGAAATGTGGAAAATGGTCCGTTTTCAAATGTTTTATTTTTGAACGTCAGTTCACATTTGTAGGTGGATCATCAGTGTTAGAGCTAAAATTAGCATGTTTAAAGTGATTTCCATGCTTCCAGGGGCCCTAAACACAAGATTTATGGAATGGTTAAAAGTGCATGAAAATGGCCAATTTACTCACTCTGAGTTCTCAAAAAGGGTTTCTTCACCCCGGGAAGTTAATTAAATACCATTTGGAGGCATTTAATGTTCGAGCAAAAACGGCTGATTTTCGACAAAAGAGATAACACCCCCCCATTACGTCATGCTTCAGAAATGTGGAAAATGGTCCGTTTTCAAATGTTTTATTTTTGAACGTCAGTTCACATTTGTAGGTGGATCATCAGTGTTAGAGCTAAAATTAGCATGTTTAAAGTGATTTTCATGCTTCCAGGGGCTCGGGAAGTGAATTAAATACTATTTGGAGGCATTTAATGTTCAAGCAAAAACAGCTGTTTTTTCCCAAAAGAGATAACACCCCCCCATTACGTCATGCTTCAGAAATGTGGAAAATGGTCCGTTTTCAAATGTTTTATTTTTGAACGTCAGTTCACATTTGTAGGTGGATCATCAGTGTTAGAGCTAAAATTAGCATGTTTAAAGTGATTTTCATGCTTCCAGGGGCCCTAAACACAAGATTTATGGAATGGTTAAAAGTGCATGAAAATGGCCAATTTACTCACTCTGAGTTCTCAAAAAGGGTTTCTTCACCCCGGGAAGTTAATTAAATACCATTTGAAGGCATTTAATGTTCGAGCAAAAACGGCTGATTTTCGACAAAAGAGATAACACCCCCCATTACGTCATGCTTCAGAAATGTGGAAAATGATCCGTTTTCAAATGTTTTATTTTTGAACGTCAGTTCACATTTGTAGGTGGATCATCAGTGTTAGAGCTAAAATTAGCATGTTCAAAGTGATTTTCATGCTTCCAGGGGCTCGGGAAGTGAATTAAATACTATTTGGAGGCATTTAATGTTCAATCAAAAACAGCTGATTTTTGACAAAAGAGATAACACCCCCCCATTACGTCATGCTTCAGAAATGTGGAAAATGGTCCGTTTTCAAATGTTTTATTTTTGAACGTCAGTTCACATTTGTAGGTGGATCATCAGTGTTAGAGCTAAAATTAGCATGTTTAAAGTGATTTTCATGCTTCCAGGGGCCCTAAACACAAGATTTATGGAATGGTTAAAAGTGCATGAAAATTGCCAATTTACTCACTCGGAGTTCTCAAAAAGGGTTTCTTCACCCCGGGAAGTTAATTAAATACCATTTGAACGCATTTAATGTCCGAGCAAAAACTGCTGATTTTCGACAAAAGAGATAACACCCCCCCCATTACGTCATGCTTCAGAAATGTGGAAAATGGTCCGTTTTCAAATGTTTTATTTTTGAACGTCAGTTCACATTTGTAGGTGGATCATCAGTGTTAGAGCTAAAATTAGCATGTTTAAAGTGATTTTCATGCTTCCAGGGGCTCGGGAAGTGAATTAAATACTATTTGGAGGCATTTAATGTTCAAGCAAAAACAGCTGATTTTTGACAAAAGAGATAACACCCCCCCATTACGTCATGCTTCAGAAATGTGGAAAATGGTCCGTTTTCAAATGTTTTATTTTTGAACGTCAGTTCACATTTGTAGGTGGATCATCAGTGTTAGAGCTAAAATTAGCATGTTTAAAGTGATTTTCATGCTTCCAGGGGCCCTAAACACAAGATTTATGGAATGGTTAAAAGTGCATGAAAATGGCCAATTTACTCACTCTGAGTTCTCAAAAAGGGTTTCTTCACCCCGGGAAGTTAATTAAATACCATTTGGAGGCATTTAATGTTCGAGCAAAAACGGCTGATTTTCGACAAAAGAGATAACACCCCCCCATTACGTCATGCTTCAGAAATGTGGAAAATGGTCCATTTTCAAATGTTTTATTTTTGAACGTCAGTTCACATTTGTAGGTGGATCATAAGTGTTAGAGCTAAAATTAGCATGTTTAAAGTGATTTTCATGCTTCCAGGGGCTCGGGAAGTGAATTAAATACTATTTGGAGGCATTTAATGTTCAAGCAAAAACAGCTGATTTTTGACAAAAGAGATAACACCCCCCCATTACGTCATGCTTCAGAAATGTGGAAAATGGTTCGTTTTCAAATGTTTTATTTTTGAACATCAGTTCACATTTGTAGGTGGATCATCAGTGTTAGAGCTAAAATTAGCATGTTTAAAGTGATTTTCATGCTTCCAGGGGCTCGGGAAGTGAATTAAATACTATTTGGTGGCATTTAATGTTCAATCAAAAACAGCTGATTTTTGACAAAAGAGATAACACCCCCCCATTACGTCATGCTTCAGAAATGTGGAAAATGGTCCGTTTTCAAATGTTTTATTTTTGAACGTCAGTTCACATTTGTAGGTGGATCATCAGTGTTAGAGCTAAAATTAGCATGCTTAAAGTGATTTTCATGCTTCCAGGGGCCCTAAACACAAGATTTATGGAATGGTTAAAAGTGCATGAAAATGGCCAATTTACTCACTCGGAGTTCTCAAAAAGGGTTTCTTCACCCCGGGAAGTTAATTAAATACCATTTGGACGCATTTAATGTTCGAGCAAAAACTGCTGATTTTCGACAAAAGAGATAACACCCCCCCATTACGTCATGCTTCAGAAATGTGGAAAATGGTCCGTTTTCAAATGTTTTATTTTTGAACGTCAGTTCACATTTGTAGGTGGATCATCAGTGTTAGAGCTAAAATTAGCATGTTTAAAGTGATTTTCATGCTTCCAGGGGCTCGGGAAGTGAATTAAATACTATTTGGAGGCATTTAATGTTCAAGCAAAAACAGCTGATTTTTGACAAAAGAGATAACACCCCCCCATTACGTCATGCTTCAGAAATGTGGAAAATGGTCCGTTTTCAAATGTTTTATTTTTGAACGTCAGTTCACATTTGTAGGTGGATCATCAGTGTTAGAGCTAAAATTAGCATGTTTAAAGTGATTTTCATGCTTCCAGGGGCTCGGGAAGTGAATTAAATACTATTTGGAGGCATTTAATGTTCAAGCAAAAACAGCTGATTTTTGACAAAAGAGATAACACCCCCCATTACGTCATGCTTCAGAAATGTGGAAAATGGTCCGTTTTCAAATGTTTTATTTTTGAACATCAGTTCACATTTGTAGGTGGATCATCAGTGTTAGAGCTAAAATTAGCATGTTTAAAGTGATTTTCATGCTTCCAGGGGCTCGGGAAGTGAATTAAATACTATTTGGAGGCATTTAATGTTCAATCAAAAACAGCTGATTTTTGACAAAAGAGATAACACCCCCCCATTACGTCATGCTTCAGAAATGTGGAAAATGGTCCGTTTTCAAATGTTTTATTTTTGAACGTCAGTTCACATTTGTAGGTGGATCATCAGTGTTAGAGCTAAAATTAGCATGTTTAAAGTGATTTCCATGCTTCCAGGGGCCCTAAACACAAGATTTATGGAATGGTTAAAAGTGCATGAAAATGGCCAATTTACTCACTCTGAGTTCTCAAAAAGGGTTTCTTCACCCCGGGAAGTTAATTAAAAACCATTTGGAGGCATTTAATGTTCGAGCAAAAACGGCTGATTTTCGACAAAAGAGATAACACCCCCCCATTACGTCATGCTTCAGAAATGTGGAAAATGGTCCGTTTTCAAATGTTTTATTTTTGAACGTCAGTTCACATTTGTAGGTGGATCATCAGTGTTAGAGCTAAAATTAGCATGTTTAAAGTGATTTTCATGCTTCCAGGGGCTCGGGAAGTGAATTAAATACTATTTGGAGGCATTTAATGTTCAAGCAAAAACAGCTGTTTTTTCCCAAAAGAGATAACACCCCCCCATTACGTCATGCTTCAGAAATGTGGAAAATGGTCCGTTTTCAAATGTTTTATTTTTGAACGTCAGTTCACATTTGTAGGTGGATCATCAGTGTTAGAGCTAAAATTAGCATGTTTAAAGTGATTTTCATGCTTCCAGGGGCCCTAAACACAAGATTTATGGAATGGTTAAAAGTGCATGAAAATGGCCAATTTACTCACTCTGAGTTCTCAAAAAGGGTTTCTTCACCCCGGGAAGTTAATTAAATACCATTTGAAGGCATTTAATGTTCGAGCAAAAACGGCTGATTTTCGACAAAAGAGATAACACCCCCCATTACGTCATGCTTCAGAAATGTGGAAAATGATCCGTTTTCAAATGTTTTATTTTTGAACGTCAGTTCACATTTGTAGGTGGATCATCAGTGTTAGAGCTAAAATTAGCATGTTTAAAGTGATTTTCATGCTTCCAGGGGCTCGGGAAGTGAATTAAATACTATTTGGAGGCATTTAATGTTCAATCAAAAACAGCTGATTTTTGACAAAAGAGATAACACCCCCCCATTACGTCATGCTTCAGAAATGTGGAAAATGGTCCGTTTTCAAATGTTTTATTTTTGAACGTCAGTTCACATTTGTAGGTGGATCATCAGTGTTAGAGCTAAAATTAGCATGTTTAAAGTGATTTTCATGCTTCCAGGGGCCCTAAACACAAGATTTATGGAATGGTTAAAAGTGCATGAAAATTGCCAATTTACTCACTCGGAGTTCTCAAAAAGGGTTTCTTCACCCCGGGAAGTTAATTAAATACCATTTGAACGCATTTAATGTCCGAGCAAAAACTGCTGATTTTCGACAAAAGAGATAACACCCCCCCCATTACGTCATGCTTCAGAAATGTGGAAAATGGTCCGTTTTCAAATGTTTTATTTTTGAACGTCAGTTCACATTTGTAGGTGGATCATCAGTGTTAGAGCTAAAATTAGCATGTTTAAAGTGATTTTCATGCTTCCAGGGGCTCGGGAAGTGAATTAAATACTATTTGGAGGCATTTAATGTTCAAGCAAAAACAGCTGATTTTTGACAAAAGAGATAACACCCCCCCATTACGTCATGCTTCAGAAATGTGGAAAATGGTCCGTTTTCAAATGTTTTATTTTTGAACGTCAGTTCACATTTGTAGGTGGATCATCAGTGTTAGAGCTAAAATTAGCATGTTTAAAGTGATTTTCATGCTTCCAGGGGCCCTAAACACAAGATTTATGGAATGGTTAAAAGTGCATGAAAATGGCCAATTTACTCACTCTGAGTTCTCAAAAAGGGTTTATTCACCCCGGGAAGTTAATTAAATACCATTTGGAGGCATTTAATGTTCGAGCAAAAACGGCTGATTTTCGACAAAAGAGATAACACCCCCCCATTACGTCATGCTTCAGAAATGTGGAAAATGGTCCATTTTCAAATGTTTTATTTTTGAACGTCAGTTCACATTTGTAGGTGGATCATCAGTGTTAGAGCTAAAATTAGCATGTTTAAAGTGATTTTCATGCTTCCAGGGGCTCGGGAAGTGAATTAAATACTATTTGGAGGCATTTAATGTTCAAGCAAAAACAGCTGATTTTTGACAAAAGAGATAACACCCCCCCATTACGTCATGCTTCAGAAATGTGGAAAATGGTCCGTTTTCAAATGTTTTATTTTTGAACATCAGTTCACATTTGTAGGTGGATCATCAGTGTTAGAGCTAAAATTAGCATGTTTAAAGTGATTTTCATGCTTCCAGGGGCTCGGGAAGTGAATTAAATACTATTTGGTGGCATTTAATGTTCAATCAAAAACAGCTGATTTTTGACAAAAGAGATAACACCCCCCCATTACGTCATGCTTCAGAAATGTGGAAAATGGTCCCTTTTCAAATGTTTTATTTTTGAACGTCAGTTCACATTTGTAGGTGGATCATCAGTGTTAGAGCTAAAATTAGCATGTTTAAAGTGATTTTCATGCTTCCAGGGGCCCTAAATACAAGATTTATGGAATGGTTAAAAGTGCATGAAAATGGCCAATTTACTCTCTCTGAGTTCTCAAAAAGGGTTTCTTCACCCCGGGAAGTTAATTAAATACCATTTGGAGGCATTTAATGTTCGAGCAAAAACGGCTGATTTTCGACAAAAGAGATAACACCCCCCCATTACGTCATGCTTCAGAAATGTGGAAAATGGTCCGTTTTCAAATGTTTTATTTTTGAACGTCAGTTCACATTTGTAGGTGGATCATCAGTGTTAGAGCTAAAATTAGCATGTTTAAAGTGATTTTCATGCTTCCAGGGGCTCGGGAAGTGAATTAAATACTATTTGGAGGCATTTAATGTTCAAGCAAAAACAGCTGATTTTTGACAAAAGAGATAACACCCCCCCCATTACGTCATGCTTCAGAAATGTGGAAAATGGTCCGTTTTCAAATGTTTTATTTTTGAACGTCAGTTCACATTTGTAGGTGGATCATCAGTGTTAGAGCTAAAATTAGCATGTTTAAAGTGATTTTCATGCTTCCAGGGGCCTTAAACACAAGATTTATGGAATGGTTAAAAGTGCATGAAAATGGCCAATTTACTCACTCTGAGTTCTCAAAAAGGGTTTCTTCACCCCGGGAAGTTAATTAAATACCATTTGGAGGCATTTAATGTTCGAGCAAAAACGGCTGATTTTCGACAAAAGAGATAACACCCCCCCATTGCGTCATGCTTCAGAAATGTGGAAAATGGTCCGTTTTCAAATGTTTTATTTTTGAACATCAGTTCACATTTGTAGGTGGATCATCAGTGTTAGAGCTAAAATTAGCATGTTTAAAGTGATTTTCATGCTTCCAGGGGCTCGGGAAGTGAATTAAATACTATTTGAAGGCATTTAATGTTCAATCAAAAACAGCTGATTTTTGACAAAAGAGATAACACCCCCCCATTACGTCATGCTTCAGAAATGTGGAAAATGGTCCGTTTTCAAATGTTTTATTTTTTAACCTCAGTTCACATTTGTAGGTGGATCATCAGTGTTAGAGCTAAAATTAGCATGTTTAAAGTGATTTTCATGCTTCCAGGGGCCCTAAACACAAGATTTATGGAATGGTTAAAAGTGCATGAAAATGGCCAATTTACTCACTCTGAGTTCTCAAAAAGGGTTTCTTCACCCCGGGAAGTTAATTAAATACCATTTGGAGGCATTTAATGTTCGAGCAAAAACGGCTGATTTTCGACAAAAGAGATAACACCCCCCCATTACGTCATGCTTCAGAAATGTGGAAAATGGTCCGTTTTCAAATGTTTTATTTTTGAACGTCAGTTCACATTTGTAGGTGGATCATCAGTGTTAGAGCTAAAATTAGCATGTTTAAAGTGATTTTCATGCTTCCAGGGGCTCGGGAAGTGAATTAAATACTATTTGGAGGCATTTAATGTTCAAGCAAAAACAGCTGATTTTTGACAAAAGAGATAACACCCCCCCATTACGTCATGCTTCAGAAATGTGGAAAATGGTCTGTTTTCAAATGTTTTATTTTTGAACGTCAGTTCACATTTGTAGGTGGATCATCAGTGTTAGAGCTAAAATTAGCATGTTTAAAGTGATTTTCATGCTTCCAGGGGCCCTAAACACAAGATTTATGGAATGGTTAAAAGTGCATGAAAATTGCCAATTTACTCACTCTGAGTTCTCAAAAAGGGTTTCTTCACCCCGGAAGTTAATTAAATACCATTTGGAGGCATTTAATGTTTGAGCAGAAACGGCTGATTTTCGACAAAAGAGATAACACCCCCCCCATTAAGTCGTGCTTCAGAAATGTGGAAAATGGTCCGTTTTCAAATGTTTTATTTTGGAACGTCAGTTCACATTTGTAGATGGATCATCAGTGTTAGACCTAAAATTAGCATGTTTATAGTGATGTTCATGCTTCCAGGGGCTCGGGAAGTGAATTAAATACTATTTGGAGGCATTTAATGTTCAATCAAAAACAGCTGATTTTTGACAAAAGAGATAACACCCCCCCATTACGTCATGCTTCAGAAATGTGGAAAATGGTCCGTTTTAAAATGTTTTATTTTTGAATGTCAGTTCACATTTGTAGGTGGATCATCAGTGTTGGAGCTAAAATTAGCATGTTTAAAGTGATTTTCATGCTTCCAGGGGCCCTAAACACAAGATTTATGGAATGGTTAAAAGTGCATGAAAATGGCCAATTTACTCACTCTGAGTTCTCAAAAAGGGTTTCTTCACCCCGGGAAGTTAATTAAATACCATTTGGAGGCATTTAATGTTCGAGCAAAAACGGCTGATTTTCGACAAAAGAGATAACACCCCCCCATTACGTCATGCTTCAGAAATGTGGAAAATGGTCCGTTTTCAAATGTTTTATTTTTGAACGTCAGTTCACATTTGTGGTGGATCATCAGTGTTGGAGCTAAAATTAGCATGTTTAAAGTGATTTTCATGCTTCCAGGGGCCCTAAACACAAGATTTATGGAATGGTTAAAAGTGCATGAAAATGGCCAATTTACTCACTCTGAGTTCTCAAAAAGGGTTTCTTCACCCCGGGAAGTTAATTAAATACCATTTGGAGGCATTTAATGTTCGAGCAAAAACGGCTGATTTTCGACAAAAGAGATAACACCCCCCCATTACGTCATGCTTCAGAAATGTGGAAAATGGTCCGTTTTCAAATGTTTTATTTTTGAACGTCAGTTCACATTTGTAGGTGGATCATCAGTGTTAGAGCTAAAATTAGCATGTTTAAAGTGATTTTCATGCTTCCAGGGGCTCGGGAAGTGAATTAAATACTATTTGGAGGCATTTAATGTTCAATCAAAAACAGCTGATTTTTGACAAAAGAGATAACACCCCCCCATTACGTCATGCTTCAGAAATGTGGAAAATGGTCCGTTTTCAAATGTTTTATTTTTGAACGTCAGTTCACATTTGTAGGTGGATCATCAGTGTTAGAGCTAAAATTAGCATGTTTAAAGTGATTTTCATGCTTCCAGGGGCCCTAAACACAAGATTTATGGAATGGTTAAAAGTGCATGAAAATGGCCAATTTACTCACTCTGAGTTCTCAAAAAGGGTTTCTTCACCCCGGGAAGTTAATTAAATACCATTTGGAGGCATTTAATGTTCGAGCAAAAACTGCTGATTTTCGACAAAAGAGATAACACCCCCCCATTACGTCATGCTTCAGAAATGTGGAAAATGGTCCGTTTTCAAATGTTTTATTTTTGAACGTCAGTTCACATTTGTAGGTGGATCATCAGTGTTAGAGCTAAAATTAGCATGTTTAAAGTGATTTTCATGCTTCCAGGGGCTCGTGAAGTGAATTAAATACTATTTGGAGGCATTTAATGTTCAAGCAAAAACAGCTGATTTTTGACAAAAGAGATAACACCCCCCCATTACGTCATGCTTCAGAAATGTGGAAAATGGTCCGTTTTCAAATGTTTTATTTTTGAACGTCAGTTCACATTTGTAGGTGGATCATCAGTGTTGGAGCTAAAATTAGCATGTTTAAAGTGATTTTCATGCTTCCAGGGGCCCTAAACACAAGATTTATGGAATGGTTAAAAGTGCATGAAAATGGCCAATTTACTCACTCTGAGTTCTCAAAAAGGGTTTCTTCACCCCGGGAAGTTAATTAAATACCATTTGGAGGCATTTAATGTTCGAGCAAAAACGGCTGATTTTCGACAAAAGAGATAACACCCCCCCATTACGTCATGCTTCAGAAATGTGGAAAATGGTCCGTTTTCAAATGTTTTATTTTTGAACATCAGTTCACATTTGTAGCTGGATCATCAGTGTTAGAGCTAAAATTAGCATGTTTAAAGTGATTTTCATGCTTCCAGGGGCTCGGGAAGTGAATTAAATACTATTTGGAGGCATTTAATGTTCAAGCAAAAACAGCTGATTTTTGACAAAAGAGATAACACCCCCCCCCATTACGTCATGCTTCAGAAATGTGGAAAATGGTCCGTTTTCAAATGTTTTATTTTTGAACGTCAGTTCACATTTGTAGGTGGATCATCAGTGTTAGAGCTAAAATTAGCATGTTTAAAGTGATTTTCATGCTTCCAGGGGCCCTAAACACAAGATTTATGGAATGGTTAAAAGTGCATGAAAATGGCCAATTTACTCACTCTGAGTTCTCAAAAAGGGTTTCTTCACCCCGGGAAGTTAATTAAATACCATTTGGAGGCATTTAATGTTCGAGCAAAAACGGCTGATTTTCGACAAAAGAGATAACACCCCCCCATTACGTCATGCTTCAGAAATGTGGAAAATGGTCCGTTTTCAAATGTTTTATTTTTGAACGTCAGTTCACATTTGTAGGTGGATCATCAGTGTTAGAGCTAAAATTAGCATGTTTAAAGGGATTTTCATGCTTCCAGGGGCTCGGGAAGTGAATTAAATACTATTTGGAGGCATTTAATGTTCAAGCAAAAACAGCTGATTTTTGACAAAAGAGATAACACCCCCCCATTACGTCATGCTTCAGAAATGTGGAAAATGGTCCGTTTTCAAATGTTTTATTTTTGAACATCAGTTCACATTTGTAGGTGGATCATCAGTGTTAGAGCTAAAATTAGCATGTTTAAAGTGATTTTCATGCTTCCAGGGGCTCGGGAAGTGAATTAAATACTATTTGGTGGCATTTAATGTTCAATCAAAAACAGCTGATTTTTGACAAAAGAGATAACACCCCCCCATTACGTCATGCTTCAGAAATGTGGAAAATGGTCCGTTTTCAAATGTTTTATTTTTGAACGTCAGTTCACATTTGTAGGTGGATCATCAGTGTTAGAGCTAAAATTAGCATGTTTAAAGTGATTTTCATGCTTCCAGGGGCCCTAAACACAAGATTTATGGAATGGTTAAAAGTGCATGAAAATGGCCAATTTACTCACTCTGAGTTCTCAAAAAGGGTTTCTTCACCCCGGGAAGTTAATTAAATACCATTTGGAGGCATTTAATGTTCGAGCAAAAACGGCTGATTTTCGACAAAAGAGATAACACCCCCCCATTACGTCATGCTTCAGAAATGTGGAAAATGGTCCGTTTTCAAATGTTTTATTTTTGAACGTCAGTTCACATTTGTAGGTGGATCATCAGTGTTAGAGCTAAAATTAGCATGTTTAAAGTGATTTTCATGCTTCCAGGGGCTCGGGAAGTGAATTAAATACTATTTGGAGGCATTTAATGTTCAAGCAAAAACGGCTGATTTTCGACAAAAGAGATAACACCCCCCCATTACGTCATGCTTCAGAAATGTGGAAAATGGTCCGTTTTCAAATGTTTTATTTTTGAACGTCAGTTCACATTTGTAGGTGGATCATCAGTGTTAGAGCTAAAATTAGCATGTTTAAAGTGATTTTCATGCTTCCAGGGGCCCTAAACACAAGATTTATGGAATGGTTAAAAGTGCATGAAAATTGCCAATTTACTCACTCTGAGTTCTCAAAAAGGGTTTCTTCACCCCGGAAGTTAATTAAATACCATTTGGAGGCATTTAATGTTCGAGCAGAAACGGCTGATTTTCGACAAAAGAGATAACACCCCCCCCATTAAGTCATGCTTCAGAAATGTGGAAAATGGTCCGTTTTCAAATGTTTTATTTTGGAACGTCAGTTCACATTTGTAGATGGATCATCAGTGTTAGACCTAAAATTAGCATGTTTATAGTGATGTTCATGCTTCCAGGGGCTCGGGAAGTGAATTAAATACTATTTGGAGGCATTTAATGTTCAATCAAAAACAGCTGATTTTTGACAAAAGAGATAACACCCCCCCATTACGTCATGCTTCAGAAATGTGGAAAATGGTCCGTTTTAAAATGTTTTATTTTTGAATGTCAGTTCACATTTGTAGGTGGATCATCAGTGTTGGAGCTAAAATTAGCATGTTTAAAGTGATTTTCATGCTTCCAGGGGCCCTAAACACAAGATTTATGGAATGGTTAAAAGTGCATGAAAATGGCCAATTTACTCACTCTGAGTTCTCAAAAAGGGTTTCTTCACCCCGGGAAGTTAATTAAATACCATTTGGAGGCATTTAATGTTCGAGCAAAAACGGCTGATTTTCGACAAAAGAGATAACACCCCCCCATTACGTCATGCTTCAGAAATGTGGAAAATGGTCAGTTTTCAAATGTTTTATTTTTGAACGTCAGTTCACATTTGTGGTGGATCATCAGTGTTGGAGCTAAAATTAGCATGTTTAAAGTGATTTTCATGCTTCCAGGGGCCCTAAACACAAGATTTATGGAATGGTTAAAAGTGCATGAAAATGGCCAATTTACTCACTCTGAGTTCTCAAAAAGGGTTTCTTCACCCCGGGAAGTTAATTAAATACCATTTGGAGGCATTTAATGTTCGAGCAAAAACGGCTGATTTTCGACAAAAGAGATAACACCCCCCCATTACGTCATGCTTCAGAAATGTGGAAAATGGTCCGTTTTCAAATGTTTTATTTTTGAACGTCAGTTCACATTTGTAGGTGGATCATCAGTGTTAGAGCTAAAATTAGCATGTTTAAAGTGATTTTCATGCTTCCAGGGGCCCTAAACACAAGATTTATGGATTGGTTAAAAGTGCATGAAAATGGCCAATTTACTCACTCTGAGTTCTCAAAAAGGGTTTCTTCACCCCGGGAAGTTAATTAAATACCATTTGGAGGCATTTAATGTTCGAGCAAAAACGGCTGATTTTCGACAAAAGAGATAACACCCCCCCATTACGTCATGCTTCAGAAATGTGGAAAATGGTCCGTTTTCAAATGTTTTATTTTTGAACGTCAGTTCACATTTGTAGGTGGATCATCAGTGTTAGAGCTAAAATTAGCATGTTTAAAGTGATTTTCATGCTTCCAGGGGCTCGGGAAGTGAATTAAATACTATTTGGAGGCATTTAATGTTCAAGCAAAAACAGCTGATTTTTGACAAAAGAGATAACACCCCCCATTACGTCATGCTTCAGAAATGTGGAAAATGGTCCGTTTTCAAATGTTTTATTTTTGAACATCAGTTCACATTTGTAGGTGGATCATCAGTGTTAGAGCTAAAATTAGCATGTTTAAAGTGATTTTCATGCTTCCAGGGGCTCGGGAAGTGAATTAAATACTATTTGGAGGCATTTAATGTTCAATCAAAAACAGCTGATTTTTGACAAAAGAGATAACACCCCCCCATTACGTCATGCTTCAGAAATGTGGAAAATGGTCCGTTTTCAAATGTTTTATTTTTGAACGTCAGTTCACATTTGTAGGTGGATCATCAGTGTTAGAGCTAAAATTAGCATGTTTAAAGTGATTTCCATGCTTCCAGGGGCCCTAAACACAAGATTTATGGAATGGTTAAAAGTGCATGAAAATGGCCAATTTACTCACTCTGAGTTCTCAAAAAGGGTTTCTTCACCCCGGGAAGTTAATTAAATACCATTTGGAGGCATTTAATGTTCGAGCAAAAACGGCTGATTTTCGACAAAAGAGATAACACCCCCCCATTACGTCATGCTTCAGAAATGTGGAAAATGGTCCGTTTTCAAATGTTTTATTTTTGAACGTCAGTTCACATTTGTAGGTGGATCATCAGTGTTAGAGCTAAAATTAGCATGTTTAAAGTGATTTTCGTGCTTCCAGGGGCTCGGGAAGTGAATTAAATACTATTTGGAGGCATTTAATGTTCAAGCAAAAACAGCTGTTTTTTCCCAAAAGAGATAACACCCCCCCATTACGTCATGCTTCAGAAATGTGGAAAATGGTCCGTTTTCAAATGTTTTATTTTTGAACGTCAGTTCACATTTTTAGGTGGATCATCAGTGTTAGAGCTAAAATTAGCATGTTTAAAGTGATTTTCATGCTTCCAGGGGCCCTAAACACAAGATTTATGGAATGGTTAAAAGTGCATGAAAATGGCCAATTTACTCACTCTGAGTTCTCAAAAAGGGTTTCTTCACCCCGGGAAGTTAATTAAATACCATTTGAAGGCATTTAATGTTCGAGCAAAAACGGCTGATTTTCGACAAAAGAGATAACACCCCCCATTACGTCATGCTTCAGAAATGTGGAAAATGATCCGTTTTCAAATGTTTTATTTTTGAACGTCAGTTCACATTTGTAGGTGGATCATCAGTGTTAGAGCTAAAATTAGCATGTTTAAAGTGATTTTCATGCTTCCAGGGGCTCGGGAAGTGAATTAAATACTATTTGGAGGCATTTAATGTTCAATCAAAAACAGCTGATTTTTGACAAAAGAGATAACACCCCCCCATTACGTCATGCTTCAGAAATGTGGAAAATGGTCCGTTTTCAAATGTTTTATTTTTGAACGTCAGTTCACATTTGTAGGTGGATCATCAGTGTTAGAGCTAAAATTAGCATGTTTAAAGTGATTTTCATGCTTCCAGGGGCCCTAAACACAAGATTTATGGAATGGTTAAAAGTGCATGAAAATTGCCAATTTACTCACTCGGAGTTCTCAAAAAGGGTTTCTTCACCCCGGGAAGTTAATTAAATACCATTTGAACGCATTTAATGTCCGAGCAAAAACTGCTGATTTTCGACAAAAGAGATAACACCCCCCCCATTACGTCATGCTTCAGAAATGTGGAAAATGGTCCGTTTTCAAATGTTTTATTTTTGAACGTCAGTTCACATTTGTAGGTGGATCATCAGTGTTAGAGCTAAAATTAGCATGTTTAAAGTGATTTTCATGCTTCCAGGGGCTCGGGAAGTGAATTAAATACTATTTGGAGGCATTTAATGTTCAAGCAAAAACAGCTGATTTTTGACAAAAGAGATAACACCCCCCCATTACGTCATGCTTCAGAAATGTGGAAAATGGTCCGTTTTCAAATGTTTTATTTTTGAACGTCAGTTCACATTTGTAGGTGGATCATCAGTGTTAGAGCTAAAATTAGCATGTTTAAAGTGATTTTCATGCTTCCAGGGGCCCTAAACACAAGATTTATGGAATGGTTAAAAGTGCATGAAAATGGCCAATTTACTCACTCTGAGTTCTCAAAAAGGGTTTCTTCACCCCGGGAAGTTAATTAAATACCATTTGGAGGCATTTAATGTTCGAGCAAAAACGGCTGATTTTCGACAAAAGAGATAACACCCCCCCATTACGTCATGCTTCAGAAATGTGGAAAATGGTCCATTTTCAAATGTTTTATTTTTGAACGTCAGTTCACATTTGTAGGTGGATCATCAGTGTTAGAGCTAAAATTAGCATGTTTAAAGTGATTTTCATGCTTCCAGGGGCTCGGGAAGTGAATTAAATACTATTTGGAGGCATTTAATGTTCAAGCAAAAACAGCTGATTTTTGACAAAAGAGATAACACCCCCCCATTACGTCATGCTTCAGAAATGTGGAAAATGGTCCGTTTTCAAATGTTTTATTTTTGAACGTCAGTTCACATTTGTAGGTGGATCATCAGTGTTAGAGCTAAAATTAGCATGTTTAAAGTGATTTTCATGCTTCCAGGGGCTCGGGAAGTGAATTAAATACTATTTGGAGGCATTTAATGTTCAAGCAAAAACAGCTGATTTTTGACAAAAGAGATAACACCCCCCCATTACGTCATGCTTCAGAAATGTGGAAAATGGTCCGTTTTCAAATGTTTTATTTTTGAACGTCAGTTCACATTTGTAGGTGGATCATCAGTGTTAGAGCTAAAATTAGCATGTTTAAAGTGATTTTCATGCTTCCAGGGGCCCTAAACACAAGATTTATGGAATGGTTAAAAGTGCATGAAAATGGCCAATTTACTCACTCTGAGTTCTCAAAAAGGGTTTCTTCACCCCGGGAAGTTAATTAAATACCATTTGGAGGCATTTAATGTTCGAGCAAAAACGGCTGATTTTCGACAAAAGAGATAACACCCCCCCATTGCGTCATGCTTCAGAAATGTGGAAAATGGTCCGTTTTCAAATGTTTTATTTTTGAACATCAGTTCACATTCGTAGGTGGATCATCAGTGTTAGAGCTAAAATTAGCATGTTTAAAGTGATTTTCATGCTTCCAGGGGCTCGGGAAGTGAATTAAATACTATTTGAAGGCATTTAATGTTCAATCAAAAACAGCTGATTTTTGACAAAAGAGATAACACCCCCCCATTACGTCATGCTTCAGAAATGTGGAAAATGGTCCGTTTTCAAATGTTTTATTTTTTAACCTCAGTTCACATTTGTAGGTGGATCATCAGTGTTAGAGCTAAAATTAGCATGTTTAAAGTGATTTTCATGCTTCCAGGGGCCCTAAACACAAGATTTATGGAATGGTTAAAAGTGCATGAAAATGGCCAATTTACTCACTCTGAGTTCTCAAAAAGGGTTTCTTCACCCCGGGAAGTTAATTAAATACCATTTGGAGGCATTTAATGTTCGAGCAAAAACGGCTGATTTTCGACAAAAGAGATAACACCCCCCCATTACGTCATGCTTCAGAAATGTGGAAAATGGTCCGTTTTCAAATGTTTTATTTTTGAACGTCAGTTCACATTTGTAGGTGGATCATCAGTGTTAGAGCTAAAATTAGCATGTTTAAAGTGATTTTCATGCTTCCAGGGGCCCTAAACACAAGATTTATGGAATGGTTAAAAGTGCATGAAAATTGCCAATTTACTCACTCTGAGTTCTCAAAAAGGGTTTCTTCACCCCGGAAGTTAATTAAATACCATTTGGAGGCATTTAATGTTCGAGCAGAAACGGCTGATTTTCGACAAAAGAGATAACACCCCCCCCATTAAGTCATGCTTCAGAAATGTGGAAAATGGTCCGTTTTCAAATGTTTTATTTTGGAACGTCAGTTCACATTTGTAGATGGATCATCAGTGTTAGACCTAAAATTAGCATGTTTATAGTGATGTTCATGCTTCCAGGGGCTCGGGAAGTGAATTAAATACTATTTGGAGGCATTTAATGTTCAATCAAAAACAGCTGATTTTTGACAAAAGAGATAACACCCCCCCATTACGTCATGCTTCAGAAATGTGTAAAATGGTCCGTTTTAAAATGTTTTATTTTTGAATGTCAGTTCACATTTGTAGGTGGATCATCAGTGTTGGAGCTAAAATTAGCATGTTTAAAGTGATTTTCATGCTTCCAGGGGCCCTAAACACAAGATTTATGGAATGGTTAAAAGTGCATGAAAATGGCCAATTTACTCACTCTGAGTTCTCAAAAAGGGTTTCTTCACCCCGGGAAGTTAATTAAATACCATTTGGAGGCATTTAATGTTCGAGCAAAAACGGCTGATTTTCGACAAAAGAGATAACACCCCCCCATTACGTCATGCTTCAGAAATGTGGAAAATGGTCCGTTTTCAAATGTTTTATTTTTGAACGTCAGTTCACATTTGTGGTGGATCATCAGTGTTGGAGCTAAAATTAGCATGTTTAAAGTGATTTTCATGCTTCCAGGGGCCCTAAACACAAGATTTATAGAATGGTTAAAAGTGCATGAAAATGGCCAATTTACTCACTCTGAGTTCTCAAAAAGGGTTTCTTCACCCCGGGAAGTTAATTAAATACCATTTGGAGGCATTTAATGTTCGAGCAAAAACGGCTGATTTTCGACAAAAGAGATAACACCCCCCCATTACGTCATGCTTCAGAAATGTGGAAAATGGTCCATTTTCAAATGTTTTATTTTTGAACGTCAGTTCACATTTGTAGGTGGATCATCAGTGTTAGAGCTAAAATTAGCATGTTTAAAGTGATTTTCATGCTTCCAGGGGCTCGGGAAGTGAATTAAATACTATTTGGAGGCATTTAATGTTCAAGCAAAAACAGCTGATTTTTGACAAAAGAGATAACACCCCCCCATTACGTCATGCTTCAGAAATGTGGAAAATGGTCCGTTTTCAAATGTTTTATTTTTGAACGTCAGTTCACATTTGTAGGTGGATCATCAGTGTTAGAGCTAAAATTAGCATGTTTAAAGTGATTTTCATGCTTCCAGGGGCTCGGGAAGTGAATTAAATACTATTTGGAGGCATTTAATGTTCAAGCAAAAACAGCTGATTTTTGACAAAAGAGATAACACCCCCCCATTACGTCATGCTTCAGAAATGTGGAAAATGGTCCGTTTTCAAATGTTTTATTTTTGAACGTCAGTTCACATTTGTAGGTGGATCATCAGTGTTAGAGCTAAAATTAGCATGTTTAAAGTGATTTTCATGCTTCCAGGGGCCCTAAACACAAGATTTATGGAATGGTTAAAAGTGCATGAAAATGGCCAATTTACTCACTCTGAGTTCTCAAAAAGGGTTTCTTCACCCCGGGAAGTTAATTAAATACCATTTGGAGGCATTTAATGTTCGAGCAAAAACGGCTGATTTTCGACAAAAGAGATAACACCCCCCCATTGCGTCATGCTTCAGAAATGTGGAAAATGGTCCGTTTTCAAATGTTTTATTTTTGAACATCAGTTCACATTCGTAGGTGGATCATCAGTGTTAGAGCTAAAATTAGCATGTTTAAAGTGATTTTCATGCTTCCAGGGGCTCGGGAAGTGAATTAAATACTATTTGAAGGCATTTAATGTTCAATCAAAAACAGCTGATTTTTGACAAAAGAGATAACACCCCCCCATTACGTCATGCTTCAGAAATGTGGAAAATGGTCCGTTTTCAAATGTTTTATTTTTTAACCTCAGTTCACATTTGTAGGTGGATCATCAGTGTTAGAGCTAAAATTAGCATGTTTAAAGTGATTTTCATGCTTCCAGGGGCCCTAAACACAAGATTTATGGAATGGTTAAAAGTGCATGAAAATGGCCAATTTACTCACTCTGAGTTCTCAAAAAGGGTTTCTTCACCCCGGGAAGTTAATTAAATACCATTTGGAGGCATTTAATGTTCGAGCAAAAACGGCTGATTTTCGACAAAAGAGATAACACCCCCCCATTACGTCATGCTTCAGAAATGTGGAAAATGGTCCGTTTTCAAATGTTTTATTTTTGAACGTCAGTTCACATTTGTAGGTGGATCATCAGTGTTAGAGCTAAAATTAGCATGTTTAAAGTGATTTTCATGCTTCCAGGGGCCCTAAACACAAGATTTATGGAATGGTTAAAAGTGCATGAAAATTGCCAATTTACTCACTCTGAGTTCTCAAAAAGGGTTTCTTCACCCCGGAAGTTAATTAAATACCATTTGGAGGCATTTAATGTTCGAGCAGAAACGGCTGATTTTCGACAAAAGAGATAACACCCCCCCCATTAAGTCATGCTTCAGAAATGTGGAAAATGGTCCGTTTTCAAATGTTTTATTTTGGAACGTCAGTTCACATTTGTAGATGGATCATCAGTGTTAGACCTAAAATTAGCATGTTTATAGTGATGTTCATGCTTCCAGGGGCTCGGGAAGTGAATTAAATACTATTTGGAGGCATTTAATGTTCAATCAAAAACAGCTGATTTTTGACAAAAGAGATAACACCCCCCCATTACGTCATGCTTCAGAAATGTGTAAAATGGTCCGTTTTAAAATGTTTTATTTTTGAATGTCAGTTCACATTTGTAGGTGGATCATCAGTGTTGGAGCTAAAATTAGCATGTTTAAAGTGATTTTCATGCTTCCAGGGGCCCTAAACACAAGATTTATGGAATGGTTAAAAGTGCATGAAAATGGCCAATTTACTCACTCTGAGTTCTCAAAAAGGGTTTCTTCACCCCGGGAAGTTAATTAAATACCATTTGGAGGCATTTAATGTTCGAGCAAAAACGGCTGATTTTCGACAAAAGAGATAACACCCCCCCATTACGTCATGCTTCAGAAATGTGGAAAATGGTCCGTTTTCAAATGTTTTATTTTTGAACGTCAGTTCACATTTGTGGTGGATCATCAGTGTTGGAGCTAAAATTAGCATGTTTAAAGTGATTTTCATGCTTCCAGGGGCCCTAAACACAAGATTTATAGAATGGTTAAAAGTGCATGAAAATGGCCAATTTACTCACTCTGAGTTCTCAAAAAGGGTTTCTTCACCCCGGGAAGTTAATTAAATACCATTTGGAGGCATTTAATGTTCGAGCAAAAACGGCTGATTTTCGACAAAAGAGATAACACCCCCCCATTACGTCATGCTTCAGAAATGTGGAAAATGGTCCGTTTTCAAATGTTTTATTTTTGAACGTCAGTTCACATTTGTAGGTGGATCATCAGTGTTAGAGCTAAAATTAGCATGTTTAAAGTGATTTTCATGCTTCCAGGGGCTCGGGAAGTGAATTAAATACTATTTGGAGGCATTTAATGTTCAATCAAAAACAGCTGATTTTTGACAAAAGAGATAACACCCCCCCATTACGTCATGCTTCAGAAATGTGGAAAATGGTCCGTTTTCAAATGTTTTATTTTTGAACGTCAGTTCACATTTGTAGGTGGATCATCAGTGTTAGAGCTAAAATTAGCATGTTTAAAGTGATTTTCATGCTTCCAGGGGCCCTAAACACAAGATTTATGGAATGGTTAAAAGTGCATGAAAATGGCCAATTTACTCACTCTGAGTTCTCAAAAAGGGTTTCTTCACCACGGGAAGTTAATTAAATACCATTTGGAGGCATTTAATGTTCGAGCAAAAACTGCTGATTTTCGACAAAAGAGATAACACCCCCCCATTACGTCATGCTTCAGAAATGTGGAAAATGGTCCGTTTTCAAATGTTTTATTTTTGAACGTCAGTTCACATTTGTAGGTGGATCATCAGTGTTGGAGCTAAAATTAGCATGTTTAAAGTGATTTTCATGCTTCCAGGGGCCCTAAACACAAGATTTATGGAATGGTTAAAAGTGCATGAAAATGGGCAATTTACTCACTCTGAGTTCTCAAAAAGGGTTTCTTCACCCCGGGAAGTTAATTAAATACCATTTGGAGGCATTTAATGTTCGAGCAAAAACGGCTGATTTTCGACAAAAGAGATAACACCCCCCCATTACGTCATGCTTCAGAAATGTGGAAAATGGTCCGTTTTCAAATGTTTTATTTTTGAACATCAGTTCACATTTGTAGGTGGATCATCAGTGTTAGAGCTAAAATTAGCATGTTTAAAGTGATTTTCATGCTTCCAGGGGCTCGGGAAGTGAATTAAATACTATTTGGAGGCATTTAATGTTCAAGCAAAAACAGCTGATTTTTGATAAAAGAGATAACACCCCCCCATTACATCATGCTTCAGAAATGTGGAAAATGGTCCGTTTTCAAATGTTTTATTTTTGAACGTCAGTTCACATTTGTAGGTGGATCATCAGTGTTAGAGCTAAAATTAGCATGTTTAAAGTGATTTTCATGCTTCCAGGGGCCCTAAACACAAGATTTATGGAATGGTTAAAAGTGCATGAAAATGGCCAATTTACTCACTCTGAGTTCTCAAAAAGGGTTTCTTCACCCCGGGAAGTTAATTAAATACCATTTGGAGGCATTTAATGTTCGAGCAAAAACGGCTGATTTTCGACAAAAGAGATAACACCCCCCCATTACGTCATGCTTCAGAAATGTGGAAAATGGTCCGTTTTCAAATGTTTTATTTTTGAACGTCAGTTCACATTTGTAGGTGGATCATCAGTGTTAGAGCTAAAATTAGCATGTTTAAAGGGATTTTCATGCTTCCAGGGGCTCGGGAAGTGAATTAAATACTATTTGGAGGCATTTAATGTTCAAGCAAAAACAGCTGATTTTTGACAAAAGAGATAACACCCCCCCATTACGTCATGCTTCAGAAATGTGGAAAATGGTCCGTTTTCAAATGTTTTATTTTTGAACATCAGTTCACATTTGTAGGTGGATCATCAGTGTTAGAGCTAAAATTAGCATGTTTAAAGTGATTTTCATGCTTCCAGGGGCTCGGGAAGTGAATTAAATACTATTTGGTGGCATTTAATGTTCAATCAAAAACAGCTGATTTTTGACAAAAGAGATAACACCCCCCCATTACGTCATGCTTCAGAAATGTGGAAAATGGTCCGTTTTCAAATGTTTTATTTTTGAACGTCAGTTCACATTTGTAGGTGGATCATCAGTGTTAGAGCTAAAATTAGCATGTTTAAAGTGATTTTCATGCTTCCAGGGGCCCTAAACACAAGATTTATGGAATGGTTAAAAGTGCATGAAAATGGCCAATTTACTCACTCTGAGTTCTCAAAAAGGGTTTCTTCACCCCGGGAAGTTAATTAAATACCATTTGGAGGCATTTAATGTTCGAGCAAAAACGGCTGATTTTCGACAAAAGAGATAACACCCCCCCCATTACGTCATGCTTCAGAAATGTGGAAAATGGTCCGTTTTCAAATGTTTTATTTTTGAACGTCAGTTCACATTTGTAGGTGGATCATCAGTGTTAGAGCTAAAATTAGCATGTTTAAAGGGATTTTCATGCTTCCAGGGGCTCGGGAAGTGAATTAAATACTATTTGGAGGCATTTAATGTTCAAGCAAAAACAGCTGATTTTTGACAAAAGAGATAACACCCCCCCATTACGTCATGCTTCAGAAATGTGGAAAATGGTCCGTTTTCAAATGTTTTATTTTTGAACGTCAGTTCACATTTGTAGGTGGATCATCAGTGTTAGAGCTAAAATTAGCATGTTTAAAGTGATTTTCATGCTTCCAGGGGCCCTAAACACAAGATTTATGGAATGGTTAAAAGTGCATGAAAATGGCCAATTTACTCACTCTGAGTTCTCAAAAAGGGTTTCTTCACCCCGGGAAGTTAATTAAATACCATTTGGAGGCATTTAATGTTCGAGCAAAAACGGCTGATTTTCGACAAAAGAGATAACACCCCCCCCCATTACGTCATGCTTCAGAAATGTGGAAAATGGTCCGTTTTCAAATGTTTTATTTTTGAACGTCAGTTCACATTTGTAGGTGGATCATCAGTGTTAGAGCTAAAATTAGCATGTTTAAAGTGATTTTCATGCTTCCAGGGGCTCGGGAAGTGAATTAAATACTATTTGGAGGCATTTAATGTTCAAGCAAAAACAGCTGATTTTTGACAAAAGAGATAACACCCCCCCATTACGTCATGCTTCAGAAATGTGGAAAATGGTCCGTTTTCAAATGTTTTATTTTTGAACGTCAGTTCACATTTGTAGGTGGATCATCAGTGTTAGAGCTAAAATTAGCATGTTTAAAGTGATTTTCATGCTTCCAGGGGCCCTAAACATAAGATTTATGGAATGGTTAAAAGTGCATGAAAATGGCCAATTTACTCACTCTGAGTTCTCAAAAAGGGTTTCTTCACCCCGGGAAGTTAATTAAATACCATTTGGAGGCATTTAATGTTCGAGCAAAAACGGCTGATTTTCGACAAAAGAGATAACACCCCCCCATTACGTCATGCTTCAGAAATGTGGAAAATGTCCGTTTTCAAATGTTTTATTTTTGAACATCAGTTCACATTTGTAGGTGGATCATCAGTGTTAGAGCTAAAATTAGCATGTTTAAAGTGATTTTCATGCTTCCAGGGGCTCGGGAAGTGAATTAAATACTATTTGGAGGCATTTAATGTTCAATCAAAAACAGCTGATTTTTGACAAAAGAGATAACACCCCCCCATTACGTCATGCTTCAGAAATGTGGAAAATGGTCCGTTTTCAAATGTTTTATTTTTTAACCTCAGTTCACATTTGTAGGTGGATCATCAGTGTTAGAGCTAAAATTAGCATGTTTAAAGTGATTTTCATGCTTCCAGGGGCCCTAAACACAAGATTTATGGAATGGTTAAAAGTGCATGAAAATGGCCAATTTACTCACTCTGAGTTCTCAAAAAGGGTTTCTTCACCCCGGGAAGTTAATTAAATACCATTTGGAGGCATTTAATGTTCGAGCAAAAACGGCTGATTTTCGACAAAAGAGATAACACCCCCCCATTACGTCATGCTTCAGAAATGTGGAAAATGGTCTGTTTTCAAATGTTTTATTTTTGAACATCAGTTCACATTTGTAGGTGGATCATCAGTGTTAGAGCTAAAATTAGCATGTTTAAAGTGATTTTCATGCTTCCAGGGGCTCGGGAAGTGAATTAAATACTATTTGGTGGCATTTAATGTTCAATCAAAAACAGCTGATTTTTGACAAAAGAGATAACACCCCCCCATTACGTCATGCTTCAGAAATGTGGAAAATGGTCCGTTTTCAAATGTTTTATTTTTGAACGTCAGTTCACATTTGTAGGTGGATCATCAGTGTTAGAGCTAAAATTAGCATGTTTAAAGTGATTTTCATGCTTCCAGGGGCCCTAAACACAAGATTTATGGAATGGTTAAAAGTGCATGAAAATGGCCAATTTACTCACTCTGAGTTCTCAAAAAGGGTTTCTTCACCCCGGGAAGTTAATTAAATACCATTTGGAGGCATTTAATGTTCGAGCAAAAACGGCTGATTTTCGACAAAAGAGATAACACCCCCCCATTACGTCATGCTTCAGAAATGTGGAAAATGGTCCGTTTTCAAATGTTTTATTTTTGAACGTCAGTTCACATTTGTAGGTGGATCATCAGTGTTAGAGCTAAAATTAGCATGTTTAAAGGGATTTTCATGCTTCCAGGGGCTCGGGAAGTGAATTAAATACTATTTGGAGGCATTTAATGTTCAAGCAAAAACAGCTGATTTTTGACAAAAGAGATAACACCCCCCCATTACGTCATGCTTCAGAAATGTGGAAAATGGTCCGTTTTCAAATGTTTTATTTTTGAACATCAGTTCACATTTGTAGGTGGATCATCAGTGTTAGAGCTAAAATTAGCATGTTTAAAGTGATTTTCATGCTTCCAGGGGCTCGGGAAGTGAATTAAATACTATTTGGTGGCATTTAATGTTCAATCAAAAACAGCTGATTTTTGACAAAAGAGATAACACCCCCCCATTATGTCATGCTTCAGAAATGTGGAAAATGGTCCGTTTTCAAATGTTTTATTTTTGAACGTCAGTTCACATTTGTAGGTGGATCATCAGTGTTAGAGCTAAAATTAGCATGTTTAAAGTGATTTTCATGCTTCCAGGGGCCCTAAACACAAGATTTATGGAATGGTTAAAAGTGCATGAAAATGGCCAATTTACTCACTCTGAGTTCTCAAAAAGGGTTTCTTCACCCCGGGAAGTTAATTAAATACCATTTGGAGGCATTTAATGTTCGAGCAAAAACGGCTGATTTTCGACAAAAGAGATAACACCCCCCCCCATTACGTCATGCTTCAGAAATGTGGAAAATGGTCCGTTTTCAAATGTTTTATTTTTGAACGTCAGTTCACATTTGTAGGTGGATCATCAGTGTTAGAGCTAAAATTAGCATGTTTAAAGTGATTTTCATGCTTCCAGGGGCTCGGGAAGTGAATTAAATACTATTTGGAGGCATTTAATGTTCAAGCAAAAACAGCTGATTTTTGACAAAAGAGATAACACCCCCCCATTACGTCATGCTTCAGAAATGTGGAAAATGGTCCGTTTTCAAATGTTTTATTTTTGAACGTCAGTTCACATTTGTAGGTGGATCATCAGTGTTAGAGCTAAAATTAGCATGTTTAAAGTGATTTTCATGCTTCCAGGGGCCCTAAACATAAGATTTATGGAATGGTTAAAAGTGCATGAAAATGGCCAATTTACTCACTCTGAGTTCTCAAAAAGGGTTTCTTCACCCCGGGAAGTTAATTAAATACCATTTGGAGGCATTTAATGTTCGAGCAAAAACGGCTGATTTTCGACAAAAGAGATAACACCCCCCCATTACGTCATGCTTCAGAAATGTGGAAAATGTCCGTTTTCAAATGTTTTATTTTTGAACATCAGTTCACATTTGTAGGTGGATCATCAGTGTTAGAGCTAAAATTAGCATGTTTAAAGTGATTTTCATGCTTCCAGGGGCTCGGGAAGTGAATTAAATACTATTTGGAGGCATTTAATGTTCAATCAAAAACAGCTGATTTTTGACAAAAGAGATAACACCCCCCCATTACGTCATGCTTCAGAAATGTGGAAAATGGTCCGTTTTCAAATGTTTTATTTTTTAACCTCAGTTCACATTTGTAGGTGGATCATCAGTGTTAGAGCTAAAATTAGCATGTTTAAAGTGATTTTCATGCTTCCAGGGGCCCTAAACACAAGATTTATGGAATGGTTAAAAGTGCATGAAAATGGCCAATTTACTCACTCTGAGTTCTCAAAAAGGGTTTCTTCACCCCGGGAAGTTAATTAAATACCATTTGGAGGCATTTAATGTTCGAGCAAAAACGGCTGATTTTCGACAAAAGAGATAACACCCCCCCATTACGTCATGCTTCAGAAATGTGGAAAATGGTCTGTTTTCAAATGTTTTATTTTTGAACGTCAGTTCACATTTGTAGGTGGATCATCAGTGTTAGAGCTAAAATTAGCATGTTTAAAGTGATTTTCATGCTTCCAGGGGCTCGGGAAGTGGATTAAATACTATTTGGAGGCATTTAATGTTCAAGCAAAAACAGCTGATTTTTGACAAAAGAGATAACACCCCCCCATTACGTCATGCTTCAGAAATGTGGAAAATGGTCCGTTTTCAAATGTTTTATTTTTGAACGTCAGTTCACATTTGTAGGTGGATCATCAGTGTTAGAGCTAAAATTAGCATGTTTAAAGTGATTTTCATGCTTCCAGGGGCCCTAAACACAAGATTTATGGAATGGTTAAAAGTGCATGAAAATGGCCAATTTACTCACTCTGAGTTCTCAAAAAGGGTTTCTTCACCCCGGGAAGTTAATTAAATACCATTTGGAGGCATTTAATGTTCGAGCAGAAACGGCTGATTTTCGACAAAAGAGATAACACCCCCCCATTAAGTCATGCTTCAGAAATGTGGAAAATGGTCCGTTTTCAAATGTTTTATTTTGGAACGTCAGTTCACATTTGTAGATGGATAATCATTGTTAGACCTAAAAGTAGCATGTTTATAGTGATGTTCATGCTTCCAGGGGCTCGGGAAGTGAATTAAATACTATTTGGAGGCATTTAATGTTCAATCAAAAACAGCTGATTTTTGACAAAAGAGATAACACCCCCCCATTACGTCATGCTTCAGAAATGTGGAAAATGGTCCGTTTTAAAATGTTTTATTTTTGAATGTCAGTTCACATTTGTAGGTGGATCATCAGTGTTGGAGCTAAAATTAGCATGTTTAAAGTGATTTTCATGCTTCCAGGGGCCCTAAACACAAGATTTATGGAATGGTTAAAAGTGCATGAAAATGGCCAATTTACTCACTCTGAGTTCTCAAAAAGGGTTTCTTCACCCCGGGAAGTTAATTAAATACCATTTGGAGGCATTTAATGTTCGAGCAAAAACGGCTGATTTTCGACAAAAGAGATAACACCCCCCCCCCATTACGTCATGCTTCAGAAATGTGGAAAATGGTCCGTTTTCAAATGTTTTATTTTTGAACGTCAGTTCACATTTGTGGTGGATCATCAGTGTTAGAGCTAAAATTAGCATGTTTAAAGTGATTTTCATGCTTCCAAGGGCCCTAAACACAAGATTTATGGAATGGTTAAAAGTGCATGAAAATGGCCAATTTACTCACTCTGAGTTCTCAAAAAGGGTTTCTTCACCCCGGGAAGTTAATTAAATACCATTTGGAGGCATTTAATGTTCGAGCAAAAACGGCTGATTTTCGACAAAAGAGATAACACCCCCCCATTACGTCATGCTTCAGAAATGTGGAAAATGGTCCGTTTTAAAATGTTTTATTTTTGAACATCAGTTCACATTTGTAGGTGGATCATCAGTGTTAGAGCTGAAATTAGCATGTTTAAAGTGATTTTCATGCTTCCAGGGGCTCGGGAAGTGGATTAAATACTATTTGGAGGCATTTAATGTTCAAGCAAAAACAGCTGATTTTTGACAAAAGAGATAACACCCCCCCATTACGTCATGCTTCAGAAATGTGGAAAATGGTCCATTTTCAAATGTTTTATTTTTGAACGTCAGTTCACATTTGTAGGTGGATCATCAGTGTTAGAGCTAAAATTAGCATGTTTAAAGTGATTTTCATGCTTCCAGGGGCCCTAAACACAAGATTTATGGAATGGTTAAAAGTGCATGAAAATGGCCAATTTACTCACTCTGAGTTCTCAAAAAGGGTTTCTTCACCCCGGGAAGTTAATTAAATACCATTTGGAGGCATTTAATGTTCGAGCAGAAACGGCTGATTTTCGACAAAAGAGATAACACCCCCCCCCATTAAGTCATGCTTCAGAAATGTGGAAAATGGTCCGTTTTCAAATGTTTTATTTTGGAACGTCAGTTCACATTTGTAGATGGATCATCAGTGTTAGACCTAAAAGTAGTATGTTTATAGTGATGTTCATGCTTCCAGGGGCTCGGGAAGTGAATTAAATACTATTTGGAGGCATTTAATGTTCAATCAAAAACAGCTGATTTTTGACAAAAGAGATAACACCCCCCCATTACGTCATGCTTCAGAAATGTGGAAAAAGGTCCGTTTTAAAATGTTTTATTTTTGAATGTCAGTTCACATTTGTAGGTGGATCATCAGTGTTGGAGCTAAAATTAGCATGTTTAAAGTGATTTTCATGCTTCCAGGGGCCCTAAACACAAGATTTATGGAATGGTTAAAAGTGCATGAAAATGGCCAATTTACTCACTCTGAGTTCTCAAAAAGGGTTTCTTCACCCCGGGAAGTTAATTAAATACCATTTGGAGGCATTTAATGTTCGAGCAAAAACGGCTGATTTTCGACAAAAGAGATAACACCCCCCCCATTACGTCATGCTTCAGAAATGTGGAAAATGGTCCGTTTTCAAATGTTTTATTTTTGAACGTCAGTTCACATTTGTGGTGGATCATCAGTGTTAGAGCTAAAATTAGCATGTTTAAAGTGATTTTCATGCTTCCAAGGGCCCTAAACACAAGATTTATGGAATGGTTAAAAGTGCATGAAAATGGCCAATTTACTCACTCTGAGTTCTCAAAAAGGGTTTCTTCACCCCGGGAAGTTAATTAAATACCATTTGGAGGCATTTAATGTTCGAGCAAAAACGGCTGATTTTCGACAAAAGAGATAACACCCCCCCATTACGTCATGCTTCAGAAATGTGGAAAATGGTCCGTTTTCAAATGTTTTATTTTTGAACGTCAGTTCACATTTGTAGGTGGATCATCAGTGTTAGAGCTAAAATTAGCATGTTTAAAGTGATTTTCATGCTTCCAGGGGCTCGGGAAGTGAATTAAATACTATTTGGAGGCATTTAATGTTCAATCAAAACAGCTGATTTTTGACAAAAGAGATAACACCCCCCCATTACGTCATGCTTCAGAAATGTGGAAAATGGTCCGTTTTCAAATGTTTTATTTTTGAACGTCAGTTCACATTTGTAGGTGGATCATCAGTGTTAGAGCTAAAATTAGCATGTTTAAAGTGATTTTCATGCTTCCAGGGGCCCTAAACACAAGATTTATGGAATGGTTAAAAGTGCATGAAAATGGCCAATTTACTCACTCTGAGTTCTCAAAAAGGGTTTCTTCACCCCGGGAAGTTAATTAAATACCATTTGGAGGCATTTAATGTTCGAGCAAAAACTGCTGATTTTCGACAAAAGAGATAACACCCCCCCATTACGTCATGCTTCAGAAATGTGGAAAATGGTCCGTTTTCAAATGTTTTATTTTTGAACGTCAGTTCACATTTGTAGGTGGATCATCAGTGTTAGAGCTAAAATTAGCATGTTTAAAGTGATTTTCATGCTTCCAGGGGCTCGGGAAGTGAATTAAATACTATTTGGAGGCATTTAATGTTCAAGCAAAAACAGCTGATTTTTGACAAAAGAGATAACACCCCCCCATTACGTCATGCTTCAGAAATGTGGAAAATGGTCCGTTTTCAAATGTTTTATTTTTGAACGTCAGTTCACATTTGTAGGTGGATCATCAGTGTTAGAGCTAAAATTAGCATGTTTAAAGTGATTTTCATGCTTCCAGGGGCCCTAAACACAAGATTTATGGAATGGTTAAAAGTGCATGAAAATGGCCAATTTACTCACTCTGAGTTCTCAAAAAGGGTTTCTTCACCCCGGGAAGTTAATTAAATACCATTTGGAGGCATTTAATGTTCGAGCAGAAACGGCTGATTTTCGACAAAAGAGATAACACCCCCCCATTAAGTCATGCTTCAGAAATGTGGAAAATGGTCCGTTTTCAAATGTTTTATTTTGGAACGTCAGTTCACATTTGTAGATGGATCATCAGTGTTAGACCTAAAAGTAGCATGTTTATAGTGATGTTCATGCTTCCAGGGGCTCGGGAAGTGAATTAAATACTATTTGGAGGCATTTAATGTTCAATCAAAAACAGCTGATTTTTGACAAAAGAGATAACACCCCCCCATTACGTCATGCTTCAGAAATGTGGAAAATGGTCCGTTTTAAAATGTTTTATTTTTGAATGTCAGTTCACATTTGTAGGTGGATCATCAGTGTTGGAGCTAAAATTAGCATGTTTAAAGTGATTTTCATGCTTCCAGGGGCCCTAAACACAAGATTTATGGAATGGTTAAAAGTGCATGAAAATGGCCAATTTACTCACTCTGAGTTCTCAAAAAGGGTTTCTTCACCCCGGGAAGTTAATTAAATACCATTTGGAGGCATTTAATGTTCGAGCAAAAACGGCTGATTTTCGACAAAAGAGATAACACCCCCCCCATTACGTCATGCTTCAGAAATGTGGAAAATGGTCCGTTTTCAAATGTTTTATTTTTGAACGTCAGTTCACATTTGTGGTGGATCATCAGTGTTAGAGCTAAAATTAGCATGTTTAAAGTGATTTTCATGCTTCCAAGGGCCCTAAACACAAGATTTATGGAATGGTTAAAAGTGCATGAAAATGGCCAATTTACTCACTCTGAGTTCTCAAAAAGGGTTTCTTCACCCCGGGAAGTTAATTAAATACCATTTGGAGGCATTTAATGTTCGAGCAAAAACGGCTGATTTTCGACAAAAGAGATAACACCCCCCCATTACGTCATGCTTCAGAAATGTGGAAAATGGTCCGTTTTAAAATGTTTTATTTTTGAATGTCAGTTCACATTTGTAGGTGGATCATCAGTGTTGGAGCTAAAATTAGCATGTTTAAAGTGATTTTCATGCTTCCAGGGGCCCTAAACACAAGATTTATGGAATGGTTAAAAGTGCATGAAAATGGCCAATTTACTCACTCTGAGTTCTCAAAAAGGGTTTCTTCACCCCGGGAAGTTAATTAAATACCATTTGGAGGCATTTAATGTTCGAGCAAAAACGGCTGATTTTCGACAAAAGAGATAACACCCCCCCATTACGTCATGCTTCAGAAATGTGGAAAATGGTCCGTTTTCAAATGTTTTATTTTTGAACATCAGTTCACATTTGTAGGTGGATCATCAGTGTTAGAGCTAAAATTAGCATGTTTAAAGTGATTTTCATGCTTCCAGGGGCTCGGGAAGTGGATTAAATACTATTTGGAGGCATTTAATGTTCAAGCAAAAACAGCTGGTTTTTGACAAAAGAGATAACACCCCCCCATTACGTCATGCTTCAGAAATGTGGAAAATGGTCCATTTTCAAATGTTTTATTTTTGAACGTCAGTTCACATTTGTAGGTGGATCATCAGTGTTAGAGCTAAAATTAGCATGTTTAAAGTGATTTTCATGCTTCCAGGGGCCCTAAACACAAGATTTATGGAATGGTTAAAAGTGCATGAAAATGGCCAATTTACTCACTCTGAGTTCTCAAAAAGGGTTTCTTCACCCCGGGAAGTTAATTAAATACCATTTGGAGGCATTTAATGTTCGAGCAGAAACGGCTGATTTTCGACAAAAGAGATAACACCCCCCCCCATTAAGTCATGCTTCAGAAATGTGGAAAATGGTCCGTTTTCAAATGTTTTATTTTGGAACGTCAGTTCACATTTGTAGATGGATCATCAGTGTTAGACCTAAAAGTAGCATGTTTATAGTGATGTTCATGCTTCCAGGGGCTCGGGAAGTGAATTAAATACTATTTGGAGGCATTTAATGTTCAATCAAAAACAGCTGATTTTTGACAAAAGAGATAACACCCCCCCATTACGTCATGCTTCAGAAATGTGGAAAAAGGTCCGTTTTAAAATGTTTTATTTTTGAATGTCAGTTCACATTTGTAGGTGGATCATCAGTGTTGGAGCTAAAATTAGCATGTTTAAAGTGATTTTCATGCTTCCAGGGGCCCTAAACACAAGATTTATGGAATGGTTAAAAGTGCATGAAAATGGCCAATTTACTCACTCTGAGTTCTCAAAAAGGGTTTCTTCACCCCGGGAAGTTAATTAAATACCATTTGGAGGCATTTAATGTTCGAGCAAAAACGGCTGATTTTCGACAAAAGAGATAACACCCCCCCCATTACGTCATGCTTCAGAAATGTGGAAAATGGTCCGTTTTCAAATGTTTTATTTTTGAACGTCAGTTCACATTTGTGGTGGATCATCAGTGTTAGAGCTAAAATTAGCATGTTTAAAGTGATTTTCATGCTTCCAAGGGCCCTAAACACAAGATTTATGGAATGGTTAAAAGTGCATGAAAATGGCCAATTTACTCACTCTGAGTTCTCAAAAAGGGTTTCTTCACCCCGGGAAGTTAATTAAATACCATTTGGAGGCATTTAATGTTCGAGCAAAAACGGCTGATTTTCGACAAAAGAGATAACACCCCCCCATTACGTCATGCTTCAGAAATGTGGAAAATGGTCCGTTTTCAAATGTTTTATTTTTGAACGTCAGTTCACATTTGTAGGTGGATCATCAGTGTTAGAGCTAAAATTAGCATGTTTAAAGTGATTTTCATGCTTCCAGGGGCTCGGGAAGTGAATTAAATACTATTTGGAGGAATTTAATGTTCAATCAAAACAGCTGATTTTTGACAAAAGAGATAACACCCCCCCATTACGTCATGCTTCAGAAATGTGGAAAATGGTCCGTTTTCAAATGTTTTATTTTTGAACGTCAGTTCACATTTGTAGGTGGATCATCAGTGTTAGAGCTAAAATTAGCATGTTTAAAGTGATTTTCATGCTTCCAGGGGCCCTAAACACAAGATTTATGGAATGGTTAAAAGTGCATGAAAATGGCCAATTTACTCACTCTGAGTTCTCAAAAAGGGTTTCTTCACCCCGGGAAGTTAATTAAATACCATTTGGAGGCATTTAATGTTCGAGCAAAAACTGCTGATTTTCGACAAAAGAGATAACACCCCCCCATTACGTCATGCTTCAGAAATGTGGAAAATGGTCCGTTTTCAAATGTTTTATTTTTGAACGTCAGTTCACATTTGTAGGTGGATCATCAGTGTTAGAGCTAAAATTAGCATGTTTAAAGTGATTTTCATGCTTCCAGGGGCTCGGGAAGTGAATTAAATACTATTTGGAGGCATTTAATGTTCAAGCAAAAACAGCTGATTTTTGACAAAAGAGATAACACCCCCCCATTACGTCATGCTTCAGAAATGTGGAAAATGGTCTGTTTTCAAATGTTTTATTTTTGAACGTCAGTTCACATTTGTAGGTGGATCATCAGTGTTAGAGCTAAAATTAGCATGTTTAAAGTGATTTTCATGCTTCCAGGGGCCCTAAACACAAGATTTATGGAATGGTTAAAAGTGCATGAAAATGGCCAATTTACTCACTCTGAGTTCTCAAAAGGGGTTTCTTCACCCCGGGAAGTTAATTAAATACCATTTGGAGGCATTTAATGTTCGAGCAGAAACGGCTGATTTTCGACAAAAGAGATAACACCCCCCCATTAAGTCATGCTTCAGAAATGTGGAAAATGGTCCGTTTTCAAATGTTTTATTTTGGAACGTCAGTTCACATTTGTAGATGGATCATCAGTGTTAGACCTAAAAGTAGCATGTTTATAGTGATGTTCATGCTTCCAGGGGCTCGGGAAGTGAATTAAATACTATTTGGAGGCATTTAATGTTCAATCAAAAACAGCTGATTTTTGACAAAAGAGATAACACCCCCCCATTACGTCATGCTTCAGAAATGTGGAAAATGGTCCGTTTTAAAATGTTTTATTTTTGAATGTCAGTTCACATTTGTAGGTGGATCATCAGTGTTGGAGCTAAAATTAGCATGTTTAAAGTGATTTTCATGCTTCCAGGGGCCCTAAACACAAGATTTATGGAATGGTTAAAAGTGCATGAAAATGGCCAATTTACTCACTCTGAGTTCTCAAAAAGGGTTTCTTCACCCCGGGAAGTTAATTAAATACCATTTGGAGGCATTTAATGTTCGAGCAAAAACGGCTGATTTTCGACAAAAGAGATAACACCCCCCCCATTACGTCATGCTTCAGAAATGTGGAAAATGGTCCGTTTTCAAATGTTTTATTTTTGAACGTCAGTTCACATTTGTGGTGGATCATCAGTGTTAGAGCTAAAATTAGCATGTTTAAAGTGATTTTCATGCTTCCAAGGGCCCTAAACACAAGATTTATGGAATGGTTAAAAGTGCATGAAAATGGCCAATTTACTCACTCTGAGTTCTCAAAAAGGGTTTCTTCACCCCGGGAAGTTAATTAAATACCATTTGGAGGCATTTAATGTTCGAGCAAAAACGGCTGATTTTCGACAAAAGAGATAACACCCCCCCATTACGTCATGCTTCAGAAATGTGGAAAATGGTCCGTTTTAAAATGTTTTATTTTTGAATGTCAGTTCACATTTGTAGGTGGATCATCAGTGTTGGAGCTAAAATTAGCATGTTTAAAGTGATTTTCATGCTTCCAGGGGCCCTAAACACAAGATTTATGGAATGGTTAAAAGTGCATGAAAATGGCCAATTTACTCACTCTGAGTTCTCAAAAAGGGTTTCTTCACCCCGGGAAGTTAATTAAATACCATTTGGAGGCATTTAATGTTCGAGCAAAAACGGCTGATTTTCGACAAAAGAGATAACACCCCCCCATTACGTCATGCTTCAGAAATGTGGAAAATGGTCCGTTTTCAAATGTTTTATTTTTGAACATCAGTTCACATTTGTAGGTGGATCATCAGTGTTAGAGCTAAAATTAGCATGTTTAAAGTGATTTTCATGCTTCCAGGGGCCCGGGAAGTGGATTAAATACTATTTGGAGGCATTTAATGTTCAAGCAAAAACAGCTGGTTTTTGACAAAAGAGATAACACCCCCCCATTACGTCATGCTTCAGAAATGTGGAAAATGGTCCATTTTCAAATGTTTTATTTTTGAACGTCAGTTCACATTTGTAGGTGGATCATCAGTGTTAGAGCTAAAATTAGCATGTTTAAAGTGATTTTCATGCTTCCAGGGGCCCTAAACACAAGATTTATGGAATGGTTAAAAGTGCATGAAAATGGCCAATTTACTCACTCTGAGTTCTCAAAAAGGGTTTCTTCACCCCGGGAAGTTAATTAAATACCATTTGGAGGCATTTAATGTTCGAGCAGAAACGGCTGATTTTCGACAAAAGAGATAACACCCCCCCCCATTAAGTCATGCTTCAGAAATGTGGAAAATGGTCCGTTTTCAAATGTTTTATTTTGGAACGTCAGTTCACATTTGTAGATGGATCATCAGTGTTAGACCTAAAAGTAGCATGTTTATAGTGATGTTCATGCTTCCAGGGGCTCGGGAAGTGAATTAAATACTATTTGGAGGCATTTAATGTTCAATCAAAAACAGCTGATTTTTGACAAAAGAGATAACACCCCCCCATTACGTCATGCTTCAGAAATGTGGAAAAAGGTCCGTTTTAAAATGTTTTATTTTTGAATGTCAGTTCACATTTGTAGGTGGATCATCAGTGTTGGAGCTAAAATTAGCATGTTTAAAGTGATTTTCATGCTTCCAGGGGCCCTAAACACAAGATTTATGGAATGGTTAAAAGTGCATGAAAATGGCCAATTTACTCACTCTGAGTTCTCAAAAAGGGTTTCTTCACCCCGGGAAGTTAATTAAATACCATTTGGAGGCATTTAATGTTCGAGCAAAAACGGCTGATTTTCGACAAAAGAGATAACACCCCCCCCATTACGTCATGCTTCAGAAATGTGGAAAATGGTCCGTTTTCAAATGTTTTATTTTTGAACGTCAGTTCACATTTGTGGTGGATCATCAGTGTTAGAGCTAAAATTAGCATGTTTAAAGTGATTTTCATGCTTCCAAGGGCCCTAAACACAAGATTTATGGAATGGTTAAAAGTGCATGAAAATGGCCAATTTACTCACTCTGAGTTCTCAAAAAGGGTTTCTTCACCCCGGGAAGTTAATTAAATACCATTTGGAGGCATTTAATGTTCGAGCAAAAACGGCTGATTTTCGACAAAAGAGATAACACCCCCCATTACGTCATGCTTCAGAAATGTGGAAAATGGTCCGTTTTCAAATGTTTTATTTTTGAACGTCAGTTCACATTTGTAGGTGGATCATCAGTGTTAGAGCTAAAATTAGCATGTTTAAAGTGATTTTCATGCTTCCAGGGGCTCGGGAAGTGAATTAAATACTATTTGGAGGCATTTAATGTTCAATCAAAACAGCTGATTTTTGACAAAAGAGATAACACCCCCCCATTACGTCATGCTTCAGAAATGTGGAAAATGGTCCGTTTTCAAATGTTTTATTTTTGAACGTCAGTTCACATTTGTAGGTGGATCATCAGTGTTAGAGCTAAAATTAGCATGTTTAAAGTGATTTTCATGCTTCCAGGGGCCCTAAACACAAGATTTATGGAATGGTTAAAAGTGCATGAAAATGGCCAATTTACTCACTCTGAGTTCTCAAAAAGGGTTTCTTCACCCCGGGAAGTTAATTAAATACCATTTGGAGGCATTTAATGTTCGAGCAAAAACTGCTGATTTTCGACAAAAGAGATAACACCCCCCCATTACGTCATGCTTCAGAAATGTGGAAAATGGTCCGTTTTCAAATGTTTTATTTTTGAACGTCAGTTCACATTTGTAGGTGGATCATCAGTGTTAGAGCTAAAATTAGCATGTTTAAAGTGATTTTCATGCTTCCAGGGGCTCGGGAAGTGAATTAAATACTATTTGGAGGCATTTAATGTTCAAGCAAAAACAGCTGATTTTTGACAAAAGAGATAACACCCCCCCATTACGTCATGCTTCAGAAATGTGGAAAATGGTCCGTTTTCAAATGTTTTATTTTTGAACGTCAGTTCACATTTGTAGGTGGATCATCAGTGTTAGAGCTAAAATTAGCATGTTTAAAGTGATTTTCATGCTTCCAGGGGCCCTAAACACAAGATTTATGGAATGGTTAAAAGTGCATGAAAATGGCCAATTTACTCACTCTGAGTTCTCAAAAAGGGTTTCTTCACCCCGGGAAGTTAATTAAATACCATTTGGAGGCATTTAATGTTCGAGCAGAAACGGCTGATTTTCGACAAAAGAGATAACACCCCCCCATTAAGTCATGCTTCAGAAATGTGGAAAATGGTCCGTTTTCAAATGTTTTATTTTGGAACGTCAGTTCACATTTGTAGATGGATCATCAGTGTTAGACCTAAAAGTAGCATGTTTATAGTGATGTTCATGCTTCCAGGGGCTCGGGAAGTGAATTAAATACTATTTGGAGGCATTTAATGTTCAATCAAAAACAGCTGATTTTTGACAAAAGAGATAACACCCCCCCATTACGTCATGCTTCAGAAATGTGGAAAATGGTCCGTTTTAAAATGTTTTATTTTTGAATGTCAGTTCACATTTGTAGGTGGATCATCAGTGTTGGAGCTAAAATTAGCATGTTTAAAGTGATTTTCATGCTTCCAGGGGCCCTAAACACAAGATTTATGGAATGGTTAAAAGTGCATGAAAATGGCCAATTTACTCACTCTGAGTTCTCAAAAAGGGTTTCTTCACCCCGGGAAGTTAATTAAATACCATTTGGAGGCATTTAATGTTCGAGCAAAAACGGCTGATTTTCGACAAAAGAGATAACACCCCCCCCATTACGTCATGCTTCAGAAATGTGGAAAATGGTCTGTTTTCAAATGTTTTATTTTTGAACGTCAGTTCACATTTGTGGTGGATCATCAGTGTTAGAGCTAAAATTAGCATGTTTAAAGTGATTTTCATGCTTCCAAGGGCCCTAAACACAAGATTTATGGAATGGTTAAAAGTGCATGAAAATGGCCAATTTACTCACTCTGAGTTCTCAAAAAGGGTTTCTTCACCCCGGGAAGTTAATTAAATACCATTTGGAGGCATTTAATGTTCGAGCAAAAACGGCTGATTTTCGACAAAAGAGATAACACCCCCCCATTACGTCATGCTTCAGAAATGTGGAAAATGGTCCGTTTTAAAATGTTTTATTTTTGAATGTCAGTTCACATTTGTAGGTGGATCATCAGTGTTGGAGCTAAAATTAGCATGTTTAAAGTGATTTTCATGCTTCCAGGGGCCCTAAACACAAGATTTATGGAATGGTTAAAAGTGCATGAAAATGGCCAATTTACTCACTCTGAGTTCTCAAAAAGGGTTTCTTCACCCCGGGAAGTTAATTAAATACCATTTGGAGGCATTTAATGTTCGAGCAAAAACGGCTGATTTTCGACAAAAGAGATAACACCCCCCCATTACGTCATGCTTCAGAAATGTGGAAAATGGTCCGTTTTCAAATGTTTTATTTTTGAACATCAGTTCACATTTGTAGGTGGATCATCAGTGTTAGAGCTAAAATTAGCATGTTTAAAGTGATTTTCATGCTTCCAGGGGCTCGGGAAGTGGATTAAATACTATTTGGAGGCATTTAATGTTCAAGCAAAAACAGCTGGTTTTTGACAAAAGAGATAACACCCCCCCATTACGTCATGCTTCAGAAATGTGGAAAATGGTCCATTTTCAAATGTTTTATTTTTGAACGTCAGTTCACATTTGTAGGTGGATCATCAGTGTTAGAGCTAAAATTAGCATGTTTAAAGTGATTTTCATGCTTCCAGGGGCCCTAAACACAAGATTTATGGAATGGTTAAAAGTGCATGAAAATGGCCAATTTACTCACTCTGAGTTCTCAAAAAGGGTTTCTTCACCCCGGGAAGTTAATTAAATACCATTTGGAGGCATTTAATGTTCGAGCAGAAACGGCTGATTTTCGACAAAAGAGATAACACCCCCCCCCCCATTAAGTCATGCTTCAGAAATGTGGAAAATGGTCCGTTTTCAAATGTTTTATTTTGGAACGTCAGTTCACATTTGTAGATGGATCATCAGTGTTAGACCTAAAAGTAGCATGTTTATAGTGATGTTCATGCTTCCAGGGGCTCGGGAAGTGAATTAAATACTATTTGGAGGCATTTAATGTTCAATCAAAAACAGCTGATTTTTGACAAAAGAGATAACACCCCCCCATTACGTCATGCTTCAGAAATGTGGAAAAAGGTCCGTTTTAAAATGTTTTATTTTTGAATGTCAGTTCACATTTGTAGGTGGATCATCAGTGTTGGAGCTAAAATTAGCATGTTTAAAGTGATTTTCATGCTTCCAGGGGCCCTAAACACAAGATTTATGGAATGGTTAAAAGTGCATGAAAATGGCCAATTTACTCACTCTGAGTTCTCAAAAAGGGTTTCTTCACCCCGGGAAGTTAATTAAATACCATTTGGAGGCATTTAATGTTCGAGCAAAAACGGCTGATTTTCGACAAAAGAGATAACACCCCCCCCATTACGTCATGCTTCAGAAATGTGGAAAATGGTCCGTTTTCAAATGTTTTATTTTTGAACGTCAGTTCACATTTGTGGTGGATCATCAGTGTTAGAGCTAAAATTAGCATGTTTAAAGTGATTTTCATGCTTCCAAGGGCCCTAAACACAAGATTTATGGAATGGTTAAAAGTGCATGAAAATGGCCAATTTACTCACTCTGAGTTCTCAAAAAGGGTTTCTTCACCCCGGGAAGTTAATTAAATACCATTTGGAGGCATTTAATGTTCGAGCAAAAACGGCTGATTTTCGACAAAAGAGATAACACCCCCCCATTACGTCATGCTTCAGAAATGTGGAAAATGGTCCGTTTTCAAATGTTTTATTTTTGAACGTCAGTTCACATTTGTAGGTGGATCATCAGTGTTAGAGCTAAAATTAGCATGTTTAAAGTGATTTTCATGCTTCCAGGGGCTCGGGAAGTGAATTAAATACTATTTGGAGGCATTTAATGTTCAATCAAAACAGCTGATTTTTGACAAAAGAGATAACACCCCCCCATTACGTCATGCTTCAGAAATGTGGAAAATGGTCCGTTTTCAAATGTTTTATTTTTGAACGTCAGTTCACATTTGTAGGTGGATCATCAGTGTTAGAGCTAAAATTAGCATGTTTAAAGTGATTTTCATGCTTCCAGGGGCCCTAAACACAAGATTTATGGAATGGTTAAAAGTGCATGAAAATGGCCAATTTACTCACTCTGAGTTCTCAAAAAGGGTTTCTTCACCCCGGGAAGTTAATTAAATACCATTTGGAGGCATTTAATGTTCGAGCAAAAACTGCTGATTTTCGACAAAAGAGATAACACCCCCCCATTACGTCATGCTTCAGAAATGTGGAAAATGGTCCGTTTTCAAATGTTTTATTTTTGAACGTCAGTTCACATTTGTAGGTGGATCATCAGTGTTAGAGCTAAAATTAGCATGTTTAAAGTGATTTTCATGCTTCCAGGGGCTCGGGAAGTGAATTAAATACTATTTGGAGGCATTTAATGTTCAAGCAAAAACAGCTGATTTTTGACAAAAGAGATAACACCCCCCCATTACGTCATGCTTCAGAAATGTGGAAAATGGTCCGTTTTCAAATGTTTTATTTTTGAACGTCAGTTCACATTTGTAGGTGGATCATCAGTGTTAGAGCTAAAATTAGCATGTTTAAAGTGATTTTCATGCTTCCAGGGGCCCTAAACACAAGATTTATGGAATGGTTAAAAGTGCATGAAAATGGCCAATTTACTCACTCTGAGTTCTCAAAAAGGGTTTCTTCACCCCGGGAAGTTAATTAAATACCATTTGGAGGCATTTAATGTTCGAGCAAAAACTGCTGATTTTCGACAAAAGAGATAACACCCCCCCATTGCGTCATGCTTCAGAAATGTGGAAAATGGTCCGTTTTCAAATGTTTTATTTTTGAACATCAGTTCACATTTGTAGGTGGATCATCAGTGTTAGAGCTAAAATTAGCATGTTTAAAGTGATTTTCATGCTTCCAGGGGCTCGGGAAGTGAATTAAATACTATTTGAAGGCATTTAATGTTCAATCAAAAACAGCTGATTTTTGACAAAAGAGATAACACCCCCCCATTACGTCATGCTTCAGAAATGTGGACAATGGTCCGTTTTCAAATGTTTTATTTTTTAACCTCAGTTCACATTTGTAGGTGGATCATCAGTGTTAGAGCTAAAATTAGCATGTTTAAAGTGATTTTCATGCTTCCAGGGGCCCTAAACACAAGATTTATGGAATGGTTAAAAGTGCATGAAAATGGCCAATTTACTCACTCTGAGTTCTCAAAAAGGGTTTCTTCACCCCGGGAAGTTAATTAAATACCATTTGGAGGCATTTAATGTTCGAGCAAAAACGGCTGATTTTCGACAAAAGAGATAACACCCCCCCATTACGTCATGCTTCAGAAATGTGGAAAATGGTCCGTTTTCAAATGTTTTATTTTTGAACGTCAGTTCACATTTGTAGGTGGATCATCAGTGTTAGAGCTAAAATTAGCATGTTTAAAGTGATTTTCATGCTTCCAGGGGCTCGGGAAGTGAATTAAATACTATTTGGAGGCATTTAATGTTCAAGCAAAAACAGCTGATTTTTGACAAAAGAGATAACACCCCCCCATTACGTCATGCTTCAGAAATGTGGAAAATGGTCCGTTTTCAAATGTTTTATTTTTGAACGTCAGTTCACATTTGTAGGTGGATCATCAGTGTTAGAGCTAAAATTAGCATGTTTAAAGTGATTTTCATGCTTCCAGGGGCCCTAAACACAAGATTTATGGAATGGTTAAAAGTGCATGAAAATTGCCAATTTACTCACTCTGAGTTCTCAAAAAGGGTTTCTTCACCCCGGAAGTTAATTAAATACCATTTGGAGGCATTTAATGTTCGAGCAGAAACGGCTGATTTTCGACAAAAGAGATAACACCCCCCCCATTAAGTCATGCTTCAGAAATGTGGAAAATGGTCCGTTTTCAAATGTTTTATTTTGGAACGTCAGTTCACATTTGTAGATGGATCATCAGTGTTAGACCTAAAATTAGCATGTTTATAGTGATGTTCATGCTTCCAGGGGCTCGGGAAGTGAATTAAATACTATTTGGAGGCATTTAATGTTCAATCAAAAACAGCTGATTTTCGACAAAAGAGATAACACCCCCCCATTACGTCATGCTTCAGAAATGTGGAAAATGGTCCGTTTTCAAATGTTTTATTTTTGAACGTCAGTTCACATTTGTAGGTGGATCATCAGTGTTAGAGCTAAAATTAGCATGTTTAAAGTGATTTTCATGCTTCCAGGGGCCCTAAACACAAGATTTATGGAATGGTTAAAAGTGCATGAAAATGGCCAATTTACTCACTCTGAGTTCTCAAAAAGGGTTTCTTCACCCCGGGAAGTTAATTAAATACCATTTGGAGGCATTTAATGTTCGAGCAAAAACTGCTGATTTTCGACAAAAGAGATAACACCCCCCCATTACGTCATGCTTCAGAAATGTGGAAAATGGTCCGTTTTCAAATGTTTTATTTTTGAACGTCAGTTCACATTTGTAGGTGGATCATCAGTGTTAGAGCTTAAATTAGCATGTTTAAAGTGATTTTCATGCTTCCAGGGGCTCGGGAAGTGAATTAAATACTATTTGGAGGCATTTAATGTTCAAGCAAAAACAGCTGATTTTTGACAAAAGAGATAACACCCCCCCATTACGTCATGCTTCAGAAATGTGGAAAATGGTCCGTTTTCAAATGTTTTATTTTTGAACGTCAGTTCACATTTGTAGGTGGATCATCAGTGTTGGAGCTAAAATTAGCATGTTTAAAGTGATTTTCATGCTTCCAGGGGCCCTAAACACAAGATTTATGGAATGGTTAAAAGTGCATGAAAATGGCCAATTTACTCACTCTGAGTTCTCAAAAAGGGTTTCTTCACCCCGGGAAGTTAATTAAATACCATTTGGAGGCATTTAATGTTCGAGCAAAAACGGCTGATTTTCGACAAAAGAGATAACACCCCCCCATTACGTCATGCTTCAGAAATGTGGAAAATGGTCCGTTTTCAAATGTTTTATTTTTGAACATCAGTTCACATTTGTAGGTGGATCATCAGTGTTAGAGCTAAAATTAGCATGTTTAAAGTGATTTTCATGCTTCCAGGGGCTCGGGAAGTGAATTAAATACTATTTGGAGGCATTTAATGTTCAAGCAAAAACAGCTGATTTTTGACAAAAGAGATAACACCCCCCATTACGTCATGCTTCAGAAATGTGGAAAATGGTCCGTTTTCAAATGTTTTATTTTTGAACGTCAGTTCACATTTGTAGGTGGATCATCAGTGTTAGAGCTAAAATTAGCATGTTTAAAGTGATTTTCATGCTTCCAGGGGCCCTAAACACAAGATTTATGGAATGGTTAAAAGTGCATGAAAATGGCCAATTTACTCACTCTGAGTTCTCAAAAAGGGTTTCTTCACCCCGGGAAGTTAATTAAATACCATTTGGAGGCATTTAATGTTCGAGCAAAAACGGCTGATTTTCGACAAAAGAGATAACACCCCCCCATTACGTCATGCTTCAGAAATGTGGAAAATGGTCCGTTTTCAAATGTTTTATTTTTGAACGTCAGTTCACATTTGTAGGTGGATCATCAGTGTTAGAGCTAAAATTAGCATGTTTAAAGGGATTTTCATGCTTCCAGGGGCTCGGGAAGTGAATTAAATACTATTTGGAGGCATTTAATGTTCAAGCAAAAACAGCTGATTTTTGACAAAAGAGATAACACCCCCCCATTACGTCATGCTTCAGAAATGTGGAAAATGGTCAGTTTTCAAATGTTTTATTTTTGAACATCAGTTCACATTTGTAGGTGGATCATCAGTGTTAGAGCTAAAATTAGCATGTTTAAAGTGATTTTCATGCTTCCAGGGGCTCGGGAAGTGAATTAAATACTATTTGGTGGCATTTAATGTTCAATCAAAAACAGCTGATTTTTGACAAAAGAGATAACACCCCCCCATTACGTCATGCTTCAGAAATGTGGAAAATGGTCCGTTTTCAAATGTTTTATTTTTGAACGTCAGTTCACATTTGTAGGTGGATCATCAGTGTTAGAGCTAAAATTAGCATGTTTAAAGTGATTTTCATGCTTCCAGGGGCCCTAAACACAAGATTTATGGAATGGTTAAAAGTGCATGAAAATGGCCAATTTACTCACTCTGAGTTCTCAAAAAGGGTTTCTTCACCCCGGGAAGTTAATTAAATACCATTTGGAGGCATTTAATGTTCGAGCAAAAACGGCTGATTTTCGACAAAAGAGATAACACCCCCCCCATTACGTCATGCTTCAGAAATGTGGAAAATGGTCCGTTTTCAAATGTTTTATTTTTGAACGTCAGTTCACATTTGTAGGTGGATCATCAGTGTTAGAGCTAAAATTAGCATGTTTAAAGGGATTTTCATGCTTCCAGGGGCTCGGGAAGTGAATTAAATACTATTTGGAGGCATTTAATGTTCAAGCAAAAACAGCTGATTTTTGACAAAAGAGATAACACCCCCCCATTACGTCATGCTTCAGAAATGTGGAAAATGGTCCGTTTTCAAATGTTTTATTTTTGAACATCAGTTCACATTTGTAGGTGGATCATCAGTGTTAGAGCTAAAATTAGCATGTTTAAAGTGATTTTCATGCTTCCAGGGGCTCGGGAAGTGAATTAAATACTATTTGGTGGCATTTAATGTTCAATCAAAAACAGCTGATTTTTGACAAAAGAGATAACACCCCCCCATTATGTCATGCTTCAGAAATGTGGAAAATGGTCCGTTTTCAAATGTTTTATTTTTGAACGTCAGTTCACATTTGTAGGTGGATCATCAGTGTTAGAGCTAAAATTAGCATGTTTAAAGTGATTTTCATGCTTCCAGGGGCCCTAAACACAAGATTTATGGAATGGTTAAAAGTGCATGAAAATGGCCAATTTACTCACTCTGAGTTCTCAAAAAGGGTTTCTTCACCCCGGGAAGTTAATTAAATACCATTTGGAGGCATTTAATGTTCGAGCAAAAACGGCTGATTTTCGACAAATGAGATAACACCCCCCCATTACGTCATGCTTCAGAAATGTGGAAAATGGTCCGTTTTAAAATGTTTTATTTTTGAATGTCAGTTCACATTTGTAGGTGGATCATCAGTGTTGGAGCTAAAATTAGCATGTTTAAAGTGATTTTCATGCTTCCAGGGGCCCTAAACACAAGATTTATGGAATGGTTAAAAGTGCATGAAAATGGCCAATTTACTCACTCTGAGTTCTCAAAAAGGGTTTCTTCACCCCGGGAAGTTAATTAAATACCATTTGGAGGCATTTAATGTTCGAGCAAAAACGGCTGATTTTCGACAAAAGAGATAACACCCCCCCATTACGTCATGCTTCAGAAATGTGGAAAATGGTCCGTTTTCAAATGTTTTATTTTTGAACATCAGTTCACATTTGTAGGTGGATCATCAGTGTTAGAGCTAAAATTAGCATGTTTAAAGTGATTTTCATGCTTCCAGGGGCTCGGGAAGTGGATTAAATACTATTTGGAGGCATTTAATGTTCAAGCAAAAACAGCTGGTTTTTGACAAAAGAGATAACACCCCCCCATTACGTCATGCTTCAGAAATGTGGAAAATGGTCCATTTTCAAATGTTTTATTTTTGAACGTCAGTTCACATTTGTAGGTGGATCATCAGTGTTAGAGCTAAAATTAGCATGTTTAAAGTGATTTTCATGCTTCCAGGGGCCCTAAACACAAGATTTATGGAATGGTTAAAAGTGCATGAAAATGGCCAATTTACTCACTCTGAGTTCTCAAAAAGGGTTTCTTCACCCCGGGAAGTTAATTAAATACCATTTGGAGGCATTTAATGTTCGAGCAGAAACGGCTGATTTTCGACAAAAGAGATAACACCCCCCCCCCCATTAAGTCATGCTTCAGAAATGTGGAAAATGGTCCGTTTTCAAATGTTTTATTTTGGAACGTCAGTTCACATTTGTAGATGGATCATCAGTGTTAGACCTAAAAGTAGCATGTTTATAGTGATGTTCATGCTTCCAGGGGCTCGGGAAGTGAATTAAATACTATTTGGAGGCATTTAATGTTCAATCAAAAACAGCTGATTTTTGACAAAAGAGATAACACCCCCCCATTACGTCATGCTTCAGAAATGTGGAAAAAGGTCCGTTTTAAAATGTTTTATTTTTGAATGTCAGTTCACATTTGTAGGTGGATCATCAGTGTTGGAGCTAAAATTAGCATGTTTAAAGTGATTTTCATGCTTCCAGGGGCCCTAAACACAAGATTTATGGAATGGTTAAAAGTGCATGAAAATGGCCAATTTACTCACTCTGAGTTCTCAAAAAGGGTTTCTTCACCCCGGGAAGTTAATTAAATACCATTTGGAGGCATTTAATGTTCGAGCAAAAACGGCTGATTTTCGACAAAAGAGATAACACCCCCCCCATTACGTCATGCTTCAGAAATGTGGAAAATGGTCCGTTTTCAAATGTTTTATTTTTGAACGTCAGTTCACATTTGTGGTGGATCATCAGTGTTAGAGCTAAAATTAGCATGTTTAAAGTGATTTTCATGCTTCCAAGGGCCCTAAACACAAGATTTATGGAATGGTTAAAAGTGCATGAAAATGGCCAATTTACTCACTCTGAGTTCTCAAAAAGGGTTTCTTCACCCCGGGAAGTTAATTAAATACCATTTGGAGGCATTTAATGTTCGAGCAAAAACGGCTGATTTTCGACAAAAGAGATAACACCCCCCCATTACGTCATGCTTCAGAAATGTGGAAAATGGTCCGTTTTCAAATGTTTTATTTTTGAACGTCAGTTCACATTTGTAGGTGGATCATCAGTGTTAGAGCTAAAATTAGCATGTTTAAAGTGATTTTCATGCTTCCAGGGGCTCGGGAAGTGAATTAAATACTATTTGGAGGCATTTAATGTTCAATCAAAACAGCTGATTTTTGACAAAAGAGATAACACCCCCCCATTACGTCATGCTTCAGAAATGTGGAAAATGGTCCGTTTTCAAATGTTTTATTTTTGAACGTCAGTTCACATTTGTAGGTGGATCATCAGTGTTAGAGCTAAAATTAGCATGTTTAAAGTGATTTTCATGCTTCCAGGGGCCCTAAACACAAGATTTATGGAATGGTTAAAAGTGCATGAAAATGGCCAATTTACTCACTCTGAGTTCTCAAAAAGGGTTTCTTCACCCCGGGAAGTTAATTAAATACCATTTGGAGGCATTTAATGTTCGAGCAAAAACTGCTGATTTTCGACAAAAGAGATAACACCCCCCCATTACGTCATGCTTCAGAAATGTGGAAAATGGTCCGTTTTCAAATGTTTTATTTTTGAACGTCAGTTCACATTTGTAGGTGGATCATCAGTGTTAGAGCTAAAATTAGCATGTTTAAAGTGATTTTCATGCTTCCAGGGGCTCGGGAAGTGAATTAAATACTATTTGGAGGCATTTAATGTTCAAGCAAAAACAGCTGATTTTTGACAAAAGAGATAACACCCCCCCATTACGTCATGCTTCAGAAATGTGGAAAATGGTCCGTTTTCAAATGTTTTATTTTTGAACGTCAGTTCACATTTGTAGGTGGATCATCAGTGTTAGAGCTAAAATTAGCATGTTTAAAGTGATTTTCATGCTTCCAGGGGCCCTAAACACAAGATTTATGGAATGGTTAAAAGTGCATGAAAATGGCCAATTTACTCACTCTGAGTTCTCAAAAAGGGTTTCTTCACCCCGGGAAGTTAATTAAATACCATTTGGAGGCATTTAATGTTCGAGCAAAAACTGCTGATTTTCGACAAAAGAGATAACACCCCCCCATTGCGTCATGCTTCAGAAATGTGGAAAATGGTCCGTTTTCAAATGTTTTATTTTTGAACATCAGTTCACATTTGTAGGTGGATCATCAGTGTTAGAGCTAAAATTAGCATGTTTAAAGTGATTTTCATGCTTCCAGGGGCTCGGGAAGTGAATTAAATACTATTTGAAGGCATTTAATGTTCAATCAAAAACAGCTGATTTTTGACAAAAGAGATAACACCCCCCCATTACGTCATGCTTCAGAAATGTGGACAATGGTCCGTTTTCAAATGTTTTATTTTTTAACCTCAGTTCACATTTGTAGGTGGATCATCAGTGTTAGAGCTAAAATTAGCATGTTTAAAGTGATTTTCATGCTTCCAGGGGCCCTAAACACAAGATTTATGGAATGGTTAAAAGTGCATGAAAATGGCCAATTTACTCACTCTGAGTTCTCAAAAAGGGTTTCTTCACCCCGGGAAGTTAATTAAATACCATTTGGAGGCATTTAATGTTCGAGCAAAAACGGCTGATTTTCGACAAAAGAGATAACACCCCCCCATTACGTCATGCTTCAGAAATGTGGAAAATGGTCCGTTTTCAAATGTTTTATTTTTGAACGTCAGTTCACATTTGTAGGTGGATCATCAGTGTTAGAGCTAAAATTAGCATGTTTAAAGTGATTTTCATGCTTCCAGGGGCTCGGGAAGTGAATTAAATACTATTTGGAGGCATTTAATGTTCAAGCAAAAACAGCTGATTTTTGACAAAAGAGATAACACCCCCCCATTACGTCATGCTTCAGAAATGTGGAAAATGGTCCGTTTTCAAATGTTTTATTTTTGAACGTCAGTTCACATTTGTAGGTGGATCATCAGTGTTAGAGCTAAAATTAGCATGTTTAAAGTGATTTTCATGCTTCCAGGGGCCCTAAACACAAGATTTATGGAATGGTTAAAAGTGCATGAAAATTGCCAATTTACTCACTCTGAGTTCTCAAAAAGGGTTTCTTCACCCCGGAAGTTAATTAAATACCATTTGGAGGCATTTAATGTTCGAGCAGAAACGGCTGATTTTCGACAAAAGAGATAACACCCCCCCCATTAAGTCATGCTTCAGAAATGTGGAAAATGGTCCGTTTTCAAATGTTTTATTTTGGAACGTCAGTTCACATTTGTAGATGGATCATCAGTGTTAGACCTAAAATTAGCATGTTTATAGTGATGTTCATGCTTCCAGGGGCTCGGGAAGTGAATTAAATACTATTTGGAGGCATTTAATGTTCAATCAAAAACAGCTGATTTTCGACAAAAGAGATAACACCCCCCCATTACGTCATGCTTCAGAAATGTGGAAAATGGTCCGTTTTCAAATGTTTTATTTTTGAACGTCAGTTCACATTTGTAGGTGGATCATCAGTGTTAGAGCTAAAATTAGCATGTTTAAAGTGATTTTCATGCTTCCAGGGGCCCTAAACACAAGATTTATGGAATGGTTAAAAGTGCATGAAAATGGCCAATTTACTCACTCTGAGTTCTCAAAAAGGGTTTCTTCACCCCGGGAAGTTAATTAAATACCATTTGGAGGCATTTAATGTTCGAGCAAAAACTGCTGATTTTCGACAAAAGAGATAACACCCCCCCATTACGTCATGCTTCAGAAATGTGGAAAATGGTCCGTTTTCAAATGTTTTATTTTTGAACGTCAGTTCACATTTGTAGGTGGATCATCAGTGTTAGAGCTTAAATTAGCATGTTTAAAGTGATTTTCATGCTTCCAGGGGCTCGGGAAGTGAATTAAATACTATTTGGAGGCATTTAATGTTCAAGCAAAAACAGCTGATTTTTGACAAAAGAGATAACACCCCCCCATTACGTCATGCTTCAGAAATGTGGAAAATGGTCCGTTTTCAAATGTTTTATTTTTGAACGTCAGTTCACATTTGTAGGTGGATCATCAGTGTTGGAGCTAAAATTAGCATGTTTAAAGTGATTTTCATGCTTCCAGGGGCCCTAAACACAAGATTTATGGAATGGTTAAAAGTGCATGAAAATGGCCAATTTACTCACTCTGAGTTCTCAAAAAGGGTTTCTTCACCCCGGGAAGTTAATTAAATACCATTTGGAGGCATTTAATGTTCGAGCAAAAACGGCTGATTTTCGACAAAAGAGATAACACCCCCCCATTACGTCATGCTTCAGAAATGTGGAAAATGGTCCGTTTTCAAATGTTTTATTTTTGAACATCAGTTCACATTTGTAGGTGGATCATCAGTGTTAGAGCTAAAATTAGCATGTTTAAAGTGATTTTCATGCTTCCAGGGGCTCGGGAAGTGAATTAAATACTATTTGGAGGCATTTAATGTTCAAGCAAAAACAGCTGATTTTTGACAAAAGAGATAACACCCCCCATTACGTCATGCTTCAGAAATGTGGAAAATGGTCCGTTTTCAAATGTTTTATTTTTGAACGTCAGTTCACATTTGTAGGTGGATCATCAGTGTTAGAGCTAAAATTAGCATGTTTAAAGTGATTTTCATGCTTCCAGGGGCCCTAAACACAAGATTTATGGAATGGTTAAAAGTGCATGAAAATGGCCAATTTACTCACTCTGAGTTCTCAAAAAGGGTTTCTTCACCCCGGGAAGTTAATTAAATACCATTTGGAGGCATTTAATGTTCGAGCAAAAACGGCTGATTTTCGACAAAAGAGATAACACCCCCCCATTACGTCATGCTTCAGAAATGTGGAAAATGGTCCGTTTTCAAATGTTTTATTTTTGAACGTCAGTTCACATTTGTAGGTGGATCATCAGTGTTAGAGCTAAAATTAGCATGTTTAAAGGGATTTTCATGCTTCCAGGGGCTCGGGAAGTGAATTAAATACTATTTGGAGGCATTTAATGTTCAAGCAAAAACAGCTGATTTTTGACAAAAGAGATAACACCCCCCCATTACGTCATGCTTCAGAAATGTGGAAAATGGTCAGTTTTCAAATGTTTTATTTTTGAACATCAGTTCACATTTGTAGGTGGATCATCAGTGTTAGAGCTAAAATTAGCATGTTTAAAGTGATTTTCATGCTTCCAGGGGCTCGGGAAGTGAATTAAATACTATTTGGTGGCATTTAATGTTCAATCAAAAACAGCTGATTTTTGACAAAAGAGATAACACCCCCCCATTACGTCATGCTTCAGAAATGTGGAAAATGGTCCGTTTTCAAATGTTTTATTTTTGAACGTCAGTTCACATTTGTAGGTGGATCATCAGTGTTAGAGCTAAAATTAGCATGTTTAAAGTGATTTTCATGCTTCCAGGGGCCCTAAACACAAGATTTATGGAATGGTTAAAAGTGCATGAAAATGGCCAATTTACTCACTCTGAGTTCTCAAAAAGGGTTTCTTCACCCCGGGAAGTTAATTAAATACCATTTGGAGGCATTTAATGTTCGAGCAAAAACGGCTGATTTTCGACAAAAGAGATAACACCCCCCCCATTACGTCATGCTTCAGAAATGTGGAAAATGGTCCGTTTTCAAATGTTTTATTTTTGAACGTCAGTTCACATTTGTAGGTGGATCATCAGTGTTAGAGCTAAAATTAGCATGTTTAAAGGGATTTTCATGCTTCCAGGGGCTCGGGAAGTGAATTAAATACTATTTGGAGGCATTTAATGTTCAAGCAAAAACAGCTGATTTTTGACAAAAGAGATAACACCCCCCCATTACGTCATGCTTCAGAAATGTGGAAAATGGTCCGTTTTCAAATGTTTTATTTTTGAACATCAGTTCACATTTGTAGGTGGATCATCAGTGTTAGAGCTAAAATTAGCATGTTTAAAGTGATTTTCATGCTTCCAGGGGCTCGGGAAGTGAATTAAATACTATTTGGTGGCATTTAATGTTCAATCAAAAACAGCTGATTTTTGACAAAAGAGATAACACCCCCCCATTATGTCATGCTTCAGAAATGTGGAAAATGGTCCGTTTTCAAATGTTTTATTTTTGAACGTCAGTTCACATTTGTAGGTGGATCATCAGTGTTAGAGCTAAAATTAGCATGTTTAAAGTGATTTTCATGCTTCCAGGGGCCCTAAACACAAGATTTATGGAATGGTTAAAAGTGCATGAAAATGGCCAATTTACTCACTCTGAGTTCTCAAAAAGGGTTTCTTCACCCCGGGAAGTTAATTAAATACCATTTGGAGGCATTTAATGTTCGAGCAAAAACGGCTGATTTTCGACAAAAGAGATAACACCCCCCCCATTACGTCATGCTTTAGAAATGTGGAAAATGGTCCTTTTTCAAATGTTTTATTTTTGAACGTCAGTTCACATTTGTAGGTGGATCATCAGTGTTAGAGCTAAAATTAGCATGTTTAAAGTGATTTTCATGCTTCCAGGGGCTCGGGAAGTGAATTAAATACTATTTGGAGGCATTTAATGTTCAAGCAAAAACAGCTGATTTTTGACAAAAGAGATAACACCCCCCCATTACGTCATGCTTCAGAAATGTGGAAAATGGTCCGTTTTCAAATGTTTTATTTTTGAACATCAGTTCACATTTGTA